>NC_141689.1:750241304-750913804 GCF_964263255.1 Lissotriton vulgaris
AGAGGATCTCCTTGAGTGAAGAGATATTGATGTAAATTTGGGTATCGTCCGCATACATATGGTAGGAGGTGTTGGGGGTACGAATAACTTCGGTGAGTGGCTCTAAGTAAAGATTAAAGAGGGTGGGGACAGGGTTGAACCTTGGAGGACTCCAACCATGATGGGGGAGGGTGCAGATAGATTGCTGCTGATCAGGAATCTCTGAGAGCGGTTGTGGAGGAAGGACCTGAACCATTCTAGGACCACGCCATCCAGACCCATCCTGAGTTTGAGACGTTTTTCATGGTTTCGGAATTCTCCAGCAGGTGTTTCATTTCTGTAAACGGCGTCAGAGAGGCATCCCAGCCAAGCTTTGGCCTGCAATGGATGGGAGCAGATGGGCCCAGTCTTCGCCTGGGCAAGTACTGCACTGTGGGTTTCAGGGCCACGCTATGTAGCGCTGTGAGAGTCTGGCCTCTGGTGCTGCAAGTGTTTCCTGGCATGCGGAGATGTGGGGTCCCCAAACAAACACTTTTGTGTCCCAAACAAATCGCTTTATAATTATCTCCAACAATGTACTCACTGATCACTCTGGGTGAAGGACGTAGATTAACACATCATCAGCTATAGGGACACAGTGTAAGTGGGTCCCTGTCTTGGCAGGGTTTTTGGCTCTATTTAGCAGTGATATAGACTTTAATCTTGCTCACATCTAGGATAGGTATTCTTAGCTTGTGTTGGCCCTTTTAAGCCCTTTTTTTCAGACCTAGAAGAGGATAGCTGCTTAATATGATGATAGATCCCTTATTCTTGACTCTAATCTGTCTATTGCCTATTGGCTTTGACATACTTGATGGTTTATGTAGGTATTCTGACAGAGCTAAGGGGTATTTCATCCCTTTCAGGCCTACAGGCCTAGCACTAGAGGGACTCCATCTTGATGGAGCTGAGAGGCTTTTAGAGTAAAGGTAAAGTTTATAGTTAAAGCTGTTTTTCACTTGGAGAGAACCGGTCTGGGCCAGCCCTTATCGGTAGGCTGTATTATTCTCTGTGTGGAAGACACAACAAAAGGCCGGCCGGCTGGGTGTGTGTCCTTGGCGCCGAGTGGTGCAGGGATCTGATGGGCGGCAGGCTGATGGCTGGAACTTTCCATGAGGAAACAGCATTCTATATCAGTGAAGTGCAGAGGCGGAGTCAGGGAGTCGAGTGGAATTGGAGGAGCGGAGAGGAGTCAAGCTGGAGTGGTAGAAGAGTGAGGAGCTGTTGGAGTAGGAGAGAGAGAGAGGGTTCAAGCTAGAGAGAGCTGAGTTGAATTGGAGGAGCAGAGAGTGTTGGTAGAGTTGGAGGAGTGGAATTGCAAGAGGAGAAATGACAGGACATGCTTGGGACAGAGAGAAGACAAGCAGACAGTCAGTGAGCTGGAACTGAAGGAAGCAGTTACTTATCAGGAGGAGGTGTGAATAGCTGGAGTCTGAAGTAATGCCTTTTAGAAGAGACGGAGGAGAGATCGTGGATTAACCTGTGGGAGCAGCTGGAGTTAATTGGACATTGGCACAGAGACATTTAAAACAGAGTGAACAAGCTAGTGGAATGAAAGAAGATCAGAGCGGCAGAAACCATTAGGCTGAAGCTGGAAGGTGGAGAGAGTCCGTGGGGGAGAGAAGTCCAGTGCAAAGTGATCAGCGCAGAGGTGTATCCAAGAGTGCAGGAGAGAGAGAGAGTCTGAGATGAGCCAAGGCACAGACGAGAGAGGAACCCAGATGACAGCTAGAACAAGACTTCACACTAATCAGGTGATATCGGTCCTGTCATATTAGTTTACTTTACACTTACATCTTAATCTTGTCTTTATTCCCTAGGCTATTGTATTGCTAATCCTTTTCCTTGCAGCGGTGTGTTCTATCTATAGTCTTTGTCAGTTACATGTGGATGTGTCCATTACAATACAGATCTGTGTAGGTGTTTATATTGTTAAAATAAAAACAGCCCTAGTTCTTAGTGAACTGAAATGTGCCTTGTATTCTTGTTCAATTGGGGTAAATGGAGTTCCTAGTTGAGAGCTGTTTGCGTGAACGGATGTGAAATCCCGATCAGGTAAGTGGTGATCAAATAAATAGGGAGCGAGTGGACCTTTGATGCCAGGAGCAGAAGGCACATATTATTAATTGGCTAACTCCTAATATTGTAGTAGCAAGCCCTTAGTGAATAGGGAGAGAGACTTCCCAACATATAACTGAAGGTGTTCATAGGAAAGTGGTCGTCGTTGATATACGGCGTTAATGAGAGCGCTGGGGAGGATTACCAGCGTGTAGGTCTGCCGGATTGCGACCGTGTGTAAATGAGAGCGCTGGGGGGGATTACCAGCGTGTAGATCTGCCGGATTGTAGATCGTTTGGAAAAGAGAGCATTGGGTTCTGCAGGCCCGTGTGTAGACACACCGGATTGTGTGTCATATCTGCCCTGGGGTAGATCAGTCTGGGTCTGAGTGGCCGCGAGACTAACTGATGTGAATAAGATATGGTAGAAAACCTATGCATGTTTATTGCTATTTACCCATCCCTAGGTACGACTTGTACATATATATATCTATATCCATTGTGAATACGTTCTAAGGAGGGAGGTGAGTACGTTCTGGCTGGGTTAGAGGGGCCCCAAGGGGCTGAGCAGAAAATCCGGCCATTACATCTGGCGTAGTCGTCATCTTACGAATCCTGTGTGACCTGGCCATGTGCTTGGATAGTTTCCCATGTGTTGTTGAGGAGTGCCCTGAGCGCCAGACATTACATCTGGCGTAGTCTTGCAGTTTACGAAGCCTGTGTGACCTGGCCATGTGCTTGGAGAGGTTCCCATGTGCTGTGAGGGAGTGCCCTGAGCGCCAGTTCCATCTGGCATAGTTTGGCAGTTTATGTAGCCTATGTGACCTATGGGCTTGAACAGTTGCTGTGTGATGAGATTGCATTACATCATGGCATTTGGTTTATTCAGGGTGGAAGACATGGTTTTCATCTTGGTGTTTGAACTGTCAGGGTTGAAGGATGACATTACATGAGGGAGCCAGTAACATCTTTGTGGTGGTCCAATTGTATAAATGTGTGTAAAAAATGCTTTTAAATTGTCCATTAAACTTGCTTGCTGCGTTTGCTTATGCTGTGCAATGTGCAATGTATTATGATTTGTGGTGTTCTTTGTATATAGCTCCTTGTAAATATGGCTTGTGAATAGCGCCATGTTAATGTGGCTTGTGAGGAGCATGTTCTCATGTTGATTTGCTGTGTTCCTTGTGAATTGCGCCTTGGATATATTACTTGTGAAGAGCTTGTCTTGTAAATGTGGCTTGTGAATAGCGCCATGTGGTTATGGCTTGGATGGAGCATGTTATTGTTGCGTTAGGTAGGAGAGAGCTGGTTCTCTTTCAAATGCTTGGAGAAATTGTTTTGTAGATGTGCGTACGTGTTATCTGTAAACGTGGAGAGATGAGCTCATGACTTTCCCATGTATCTGCAGTCATTGGGGAATGATTGTGCTTGAGCTGCCAAAGGGTTAATATCTTGAATTGAGATGGCAGTATTTATTTTAACATGCTGTTTAACATGCATTGTTATTTGAGCTGACTCTAAAAGTCAGTGAGTATTTTGATGATTGATGGTTTGATTTTGACTTTTATTGGTTCCTGGGTCTGCCTACGTGCTTTGTCAGCTTCTTGACGGAAAGGTAACATCTTGTGCTGAGCGTAGGGCTCTGTTCATTTAACATTCTTTTTGAAATGCGTCTACGAATTTGTGTGGGTTTGCCTCGGAACTGATGACTTCATTTGTCTGGCCCTTAGTGGTCGGTAAGTTATAAATCAGCCAGTCGGATTGAGATAAGGGTTTGCACGGAGAGAGCTGTGTTCTTTTAAATGTGCTTCTTAATATGCATCCACAGACGTGTGGAGAATTATTTTTGAATGCATGATTTAAAATGAGTGAAATGTTAGAAGATGGCCCAGTTGGTGTGCGCGCGCTACGGGGCTGTTTTCATTAATTATTTCTTTGAGGGTTTTCCATCTAGAAAGGAATGTGCTGGCCGGTGTTTTGCAATGATCACAGGTTGAGAATAATCAATCTTGCCCAACAGTGCATGGTAACATGTGCTTTTAATTAGTGAAAGGCAACCGTGTGCTTTTAAAATAAATGTGTTCTCATTATTATTTTCCCTGATGCAAGCTGAACCTTTTTTTTTTTTTCAAATGTGGATATTTTAATATGCAGATGTAAGTTAACCCACTCAGGAAATAAATGGCTGTTTGATAAGATATGAATGTGGCCCTTTTATTAGGTTGAATTGATAGGTTTGCGCTATAAATTACGCTGTAATGCAAAATTACATGTTGTCCCTGGTTGAACAGAATACAATGGTGAAATGTGTCTGCATTTTATGTTGTTTTAAATTTATTTCTCTTTCAACAGCTGACAGTATATATTTTTATTTTTTAGATGCTAGTGTGTATAGTTAGGATGGAGCAGAATATATTGTTAAAAATGATAACTATAACACACTACCATCTATGTGTCCCTTACATTAGTTTAATTTGCATTTAGTTACAAGGCTCGCCTATGTACTTTGACAAGCTGTTGATAGAAAGGTAATGCCTTGCACGGTGAGAGCAGTGTTCATTGGACATGCTGCCTGATAGATATATGTGCAGAGAAATATTAAACCCAATAGTCCATGATAATTCGTTTTTTCAAATGCAGAATGCATAGTCTTGTGTGCAGAAGTAAATTGCCCCTTTTTGTGTGTTGATCTGCATGCTAAATAAATGCCCATGTTTCAAATGTCTTGCCTTTTAGCTGAATTAGTTAGACAAAAAGTCTTTTTAGAAAGTGGAGCTTTTAAGTAGCAGTACATTGTAACAGAATTATTTTTAAAATGCTAGCTTTTGTTAGTTAGAGAATCTAGCCTGGGAACAGAATTGTTTTGGCTTCCAGGAAATATGTTTGACCTTGCAGACCAGATGTCTTGTAAAGGGGGGGGGGGGGTTCCCTCCCTCTAGAGGCTCCGAACACTGCCTGTCTTGTTATGATTGGCCAACATCCAATTTTGTTCCGCGGACGGAATGTTTATGTAAGGGAGGGGTGAACTCGCTCTTCCTTGCTGTCGGCGCAGACAGCTTCATTGCCTCCAGATAAGGGATCCCTGTACATGCAGAGTAGTTGGCAGACTCTTGGCCCTTGGAGTTAGTTAGATACAGTAGGCCTGGGAAGGCTTCCCTGATTAGAGAAAGAGAGGCTTGAACCGAGTGCTTGGCAGCGCCCTGCTCCTGCTATGAGATCATCACTTGGCAGTGATTCAAATTACTTCACACTGTAGCCTGGCTTCTGCGTATTTTTTTTTTTTGGAGCAGATTCAAAACTCTGAGCACGAACCTCCTTCTGAAGGGAGGGGCTGTCTCACAGAGGATTAGGGTATTATTAGGCCCTTCTGGATGTGTTTAAAAATTAGATTTTGCTCAAACAAATTGCAAAGTATATGGTTTTAATTATTTCTTGATTTCAGAATAATGTTTTTAATTAATTAGGATATTTTCTTTTCAACAATGAAAAGCACTTGGGGTGCTTTTTAAATGGAAAATTTTATTTTGCAAGATTAATGATACTTGTTTTCTTGTCCTAGGTTGCTGGGTTGTGGTGTTGGTGCGTGCGTCGGCCCCCCTCCCCCCCCACTTCCTTTCTTATTTTAGTTTTTTACTTTCATGTTTTTATGTTAGTTTATTATTTTTGGAAGATGGAACCAGACCAGACCAGACCGGATTGGTGGTGGATGGCCGCATCGGAGGAAGTGTCCGGATACCGAAGATGCAGGGTGGTGACCTACACTGATGTCCCAAAATTGACTGCCTTGAACCACAAAAATAGGACATTGGACTTATAACCTGCGAACCCATCATGATATGATTTCCCGCAAAAGGATTTTGTTATTCCTTGGCCTGCATTATTCCCATGTTTTTCTTTGCAATCACTACGAACAGGCCCCACTTTTTAAAAAAAAAAACATGTCTTCATGGTTTTGATGTTTATGTAGTACTATCTTTGCTTTTTAGGATGCAGTCACCTATTATAGTTTTCCTGCTTTCTGCAAAACAGTATGGAGGGGAAAAAAAAGAATGGTGGTGCACACATGTGCTCCACGGTGTGATGAAAACTAGGTGCTAACTGTTTTGTACTTTTATATATACATCACATTTATATATATATTTAGGCTTAGTGCTACACCAGCTATCTTGTAGGAATGGGGTTGTCTTTATTTTCCTGTTATTACACTTTCACTTTGATTGATCAAAGGGTGGTTACCCTAGACTTTAGGTTGTCCTGGGAGGTGTGTCTTTTAGTATGATTATGTATTAATGTTTGCCCAGACCTTGAGAACCGTTTGTCATGTTTACTTCTCAGATTTCACCAAATTTTTCCTTAAGTTGACCAATGTCAGTAGGCCTCATTTAGGCCCATTGTTATTTTCATCCCACAAACAAGCCCCTACACCAATAGATTTCATTAGTCATCATTAGCTTAAGTTGACCATAGTAGGTAGGCCTCATTTAGGCCCCTTGCTGTTTTCATTCAACACATAAGTCCCTACATCACTAGATTTCACCAGTTATCATTAGAAGTTGAGGCACATTTAGTTCTTAAGTTGTCCGAAGTAGGTAGGCCCCATTTAGGCCCCTTGCTGTTTTCATTCAACACATAAGTCCCTACATCACTAGATTTCACCAGTTATCATTAGAAGTTGAGGCACATTTAGTTCTTAAGTTGTCCGAAGTAGGTAGGCCCCATTTAGGCCCCTTGCTGTTTTCATTCAACACATAAGTCCCTACATCACTAGATTTTACCAGTTATCACTAGAAGTTGAGGCACATTTAGTTTGAGGATGCTTTGGTTAGTTTCTGTTGTTATCAGATCGAATCTTAGATATGTTTCAGCATTCAAGTCAAGGGTGCTTTGATTTGTTTTCAGTTGGTTGTTAGATTTGTATTCCCTATATTGAGTTTTAGGTGGAATTTCCTAAAGTTGTTATTCATTTTAGAGAGTTTTCTTGGTTTTTGGTTTGTTGATAGATTGTGTTGATGTTTGTTTATATGGATGTTATTGTTTATAGATGTTCGCAAAATAAAGTCTAAGGATGGAATGTCTTGGCAGGGTTTTTGGCTCTATTTAGCAGTGATATAGACTTTAATCTTGCTCACATCTAGGATAGGTATTCTTAGCTTGTGTTGGCCCTTTTAAGCCCTTTTTTCCAGACCTAGAAGAGGATAGCTGCTTAATATGATGATAGATCCCTTATTCTTGACTCTAATCTGTCTATTGCCTATTGGCTTTGACATACTTGATGGTTTATGTAGGTATTCTGACAGAGCTAAGGGGTATTTCATCCCTTTCAGGCCTACAGGCCTAGCACTAGAGGGACTCCATCTTGATGGAGCTGAGAGGCTTTTAGAGTAAAGGTAAAGTTTATAGTTAAAGCTGTTTTTCACTTGGAGAGAACCGGTCTGGGCCAGCCCTTATCGGTAGGCTGTATTATTCTCTGTGTGGAAGACACAACAAAAGGCCGGCCGGCTATGTGTGTGTCCTTGGCGCGGAGTGGTGCAGGGATCTGATGGGCGGCAGGCTGATGGCTGGAACTTTCCATGAGGAAACAGCATTCTATATCAGTGAAGTGCAGAGGCGGAGTCAGGGAGTCGAGTGGAATTGGAGGAGCGGAGAGGAGTCAAGCTGGAGTGGTAGAAGAGTGAGGAGCTGTTGGAGTAGGAGAGAGAGAGAGGGTTCAAGCTAGAGAGAGCTGAGTTGAATTGGAGGAGCAGAGAGTGTTGGTAGAGTTGGAGGAGTGGAATTGCAAGAGGAGAAGAGACAGGACATGCTTGGGACAGAGAGAAGACAAGCAGACAGTCAGTGAGCTGGAACTGAAGGAAGCAGTTACTTATCAGGAGGAGGTGTGAATAGCTGGAGTCTGAAGTAATGCCTTTTAGAAGAGACGGAGGAGAGATCGTGGATTAACCTGTGGGAGCAGCTGGAGTTAATTGGACATTGGCACAGAGACATTTAAAACAGAGTGAACAAGCTAGTGGAATGAAAGAAGATCAGAGCGGCAGAAACCATTAGGCTGAAGCTGGAAGGTGGAGAGAGTCCGTGGGGGAGAGAAGTCCAGTGCAAAGTGATCAGCACAGAGGTGTATCCAAGAGTGCAGGAGAGAGAGAGAGTCTGAGATGAGCCAAGGCACAGACGAGAGAGGAACCCAGATGACAGCTAGAACAAGACTTCACACTAATCAGGTGATATCGGTCCTGTCATATTAGTTTACTTTACACTTACATCTAAATCTTGTCTTTATTCCCTAGGCTATTGTATTGCTAATCCTTTTCCTTGCAGTGGTGTGTTCTATCTATAGTCTTTGTCAGTTACATGTGGATGTGTCCATTACAATACAGATATGTGTAGGTGTTTATATTGTTAAAATAAAAACAGCCCTAGTTCTTAGTGAACTGAAATGTGCCTTGTATTCTTGTTCAATTGGGGTAAATGGAGTTCCTAGTTGAGAGTTGTTTGCGTGAACGGATGTGAAATCCCGATCAGGTAAGTGGTGATCAAATAAATAGGGAGCGAGTGGACCTTTGATGCCAGGAGCAGAAGGCACATATTATTAATTGGCTAACTCCTAATATTGTAGTAGCAAGCCCTTAGTGAATAGGGAGAGAGACTTCCCAACATATAACTGAAGGTGTTCATAGGAAAGTGGTCGTCGTTGATATACGGCGTTAATGAGAGCGCTGGGGAGGATTACCAGCGTGTAGGTCTGCCGGATTGCGACCGTGTGTAAATGAGAGCGCTGGGGGGGATTACCAGCGTGTAGATCTGCCGGATTGTAGATCGTTTGGAAAAGAGAGCATTGGGTTCTGCAGGCCCGTGTGTAGACACACCGGATTGTGTGTCATATCTGCCCTGGGGTAGATCAGTCTGGGTCTGAGTGGCCGCGAGACTAACTGATGTGAATAAGATATGGTAGAAAACCTATGCATGTTTATTGCTATTTCCCCATCCTTAGGTACGACTTGTACATATATATATCTATATCCATTGTGAATACGTTCTAAGGAGGGAGGTGAGTATGTTCTGGCTGGGTTAGAGGGGCCCCCAGGGGCTGAGCAGAAAATCCGGCCATTACAGTCCCCCACCACAACACCCCACTGAGCCAGGGCACGGAGTAGCCTAATCACCAGAGGCTCCATTGCCAAGGTGAAGAGAAGTGATGACAGAGTACATCCCTGCCTTGTGCCTAGCTAACTAGGCAAATACTCAGAAATCACATTCCCATTTCGCACATGCGACACAGGTTGGACATAAAGCAGACGCATCATGATAGAAATACCGGACCAAGTCCAATCCTCCACAGCAATTCCCAAAGTCAATCCCAGCCGAGAGTATTAAAGGCTTTTTCAATATCTAATACCACCACCACCACCTTCAGATCCGAGCATGACACCGAAAGGGAAACATAGGATCTCCTCAAGTTCATCTGCGTCCCTCTACAGGGCAGAAAACCACACTAGTCTTCATGTCTTCATGTACCAGATGGGTTACCACCCGATCCAAGAGAATCATCAGGGCCTTTGCCAGGACTTTAGTGCCAGCATAGAAGGAGGATGATAGGAACCTGGGTCTATTGGGTCCTTACCAGGTTTAAGAAGCATGACAATCTGGGCCTCCCACATAGAGCGCGGCAGCAAACCATTGTCCCTGGAGCCCAGTGAACATTTGATATTATTCTACCCGAAGCCCATCTGCGCCCAGACCCTTACATCACACCATTGCAACAAACTGCCTCTTTCAATTCTCCTCCTCGAGACCCTGTCCCTGCACCTCTGTAGGGTGAGGGAGGATTAAATCATCCAACAACCACCCAGCCACTACCAGGTGATTCCAGAGACCTGCAATAACAGGTACTAGGTGGTATCATAAGAGTAAATTAATGCCGGCCTGTGTGCCCACCATCGTGCCAAACCGGCGTCTCAGTGACAGTATGACTGGGGGCGGGCATTCTCTTTTTAACAGGCATGCCAACATCCTCCCTGACTTATCACCTTCTTAATGTAGACACTGCCAATAATCACACCTGATCAAACAGTCTAGCCTGTCCCATATGTCTCCAATCCACCACTGCGTTGCCCACAAGCACATCCAACGCTCCCCATCCATATATGCATGTCGCTGAAGGTCTGTCTAGATCCCCTCTGCCACCGTCAGCTCCATCTCAAGGTAACATCTCATACCGCTAACCAGGAACATGCACTAGCATTAAGGGTATCCCAGTCCAGCCCCCTATGTGTGGTGGACAACCAATTAGTGTCAAAGTAGCAGTTAGTCACCTCCGGAGCTCTTCCTTAAACAATTTGTCACCTAATGCTTACAGGTGGAGACGTCACAGGGGGACCTGTGGCCTAGTGCTGCCCACACCTCAGCCCAGAAACAGTGGTGCGTGGCTCGAAATGAATCTATGTACAGTTATTGGATAGTGGAGGTGCACTCCTAATTTTCTTACTGTTACAGAATGCTGGAGACTCATGAGTGAAGCTGACCAGTCCTGATGATCGGGACCTACATTTTTTAAACAATTCAACTTGGGCGACCACTGGGATCATTCTATTGAGGGACCTAAATTTCTTAACTATTCATCTGTGGCGACCAATGGAATATTTCTAAAGAGATATGCCCCTGAAGAAGGGATACTGATGTACCGAAATGCATCAGGCATGAAGTTGAACATGATTTCCATATTGTACATTAAGTAATGTTTTAAAGTTTATTTATTGTTAAATCGTGTCAGTAAGGAGACGGCGCGCGGCAGCAGCGACAAGATGGCCGCGGCCTGAGAGGCTCCGATACACCGAGCTTTGTTTTCCACGAAGGGACCCGCATTTTGCAGCGCTGATGCTGTAGGAGGGGAACAAACGGCCGGAAACTGCCATTTTTTTATATTTAAGCTCTTTGTTACTTGTCCGCATTTTAACCCCTTCAGAAATGACGGCCGCCATTTTGTGCATTCCAGTTTTAGCGCCCAATTAATTCTGCAGGTTACTCCCTCTTGTGACTGGAATTGAAACTATTTGTTAATTCTTCTGGACGAGGGTCTGCTATTTCCACATCAGTATATACTCCTTTGCAGCAGGATAAAGAACATGTTCTCTGCACAGCAATTTATAACCAACTCTTCTCAGAATAATGGCAGCATTGCTTCTATTCCTGCTTCTTTGTCAGTTGGGACATTTTTGCCTTGTGATTGTTTCACTATTTAATGCATTCATTGTCTGCATGGATCCATTCTGCAATTTTCTGCGTATATAACTTAGTCCTATAACTTATTGGGCGTCGCCATTTATTTTCCTCTGTAGTATTAATGAATTATACGCCTATTTCGTCTCTGCAACATTTTCTTTTCTTCTTGTAATAGAAGGGCTTTCTGCAATATCTTGTTGGTTTACTGACTCTGCACTCTTTTGCCTTCACGGTCTGATACTTATATTTAAAGTGACTCTGTTGTCTCTTTTTGGCGCTTTAAGATCTGAATTTCGAATTTGGCTTTTTTGCTTCACTACCATGGATCTTCCGCAGTCTTCTAAGCCTCATGGTGCCACAGGGGCTCCTTCTGGAGGTCGTAAAGATTCAACAGCTAATTCTGGCAAGCAACTAAAGAAGGACCTCTGTTCTCCACCTAAATCACCTTCTCCCCTCACGCTGGAGGATATTTTGATCAAATCACGCCTTATTCGCCCCTTCATGTCTGATACCACTGCTACTTTGCAAAGAATTGAGGAGAAATGGTCCGGTCTTGACTTGAGACTCTCTGACGTCGAACCGAAGATTAGTGATGCGCAGGATATTGTAGCTAAGGTTGACAACCTTACCAAAGAAGTTACTCAACTTGAGAAGACTACAGAGGATTTAGAAAACCGCAATCGGCACAACAACCTACGCATTTATGGAATTCCGGAAGGTTCAAAAGGTTCTGACATGATCTCTTTCCTGAAATCTCAAGTCTTGCAGATTGTTGGCCTTACTAAATCAATGAATTGTAATATTCAAAGAGCACACAGACTGGGGCCTAAGACTATTTCCTCTTCTACTAAACCAAGAGGCATCATCGCCTACTTTCTGCTGTATTCTGATCTTATGGTGATCCTTAATGCTGCCAAACAACATAAGCAGATGCTATGGTCTGGTCATAAAATCTTCTTTAGTCAAGATGTCTCCAAATCAACAGCTAGCAGACGCAAGGAATTTCTTGATCTCAGACCAGCCCTGAATCCATGAACGCTTGTTACGGCCTCATACATCCTTGCTTCTTCAAAGTGGCATACAAAGACAGAACATTTTCCTTTGAGGATCCAACTGACCTTCGAAAGTTCATCCATACTCATCGAGGAGAACTCATGGAACTTAGCAGCCATTGTTTTGTTACTTGTCATTTTTCTTCGCTCTCCTTCCTTAGGTTTAATATAGGTCTTTTGTCATGCTATTAACCCTGATTGTGTTTGTATCCATATCTTTGAGGTTTCCCCTGTACTGTCCTGTTGTTGGTGATTCATCCCTGCACTACCATTATGTTTACCACGTCGGATCCATCGTGCTGCTTTGTTCTTTATTGCCTGGTAAGTTCCCTTATTGTTTTAGTTGTCTAATTGTTATAATTAGGAGTCTTCTCTTCCTTCTTTCATCATAGTCTTCTATATCAACATCATTTCCTCTCGGTGCTTCCCCCCTTCACATTATTGTTCTTTGTTCTGTGGACTGTTATGGTTAAAGCCTCTGGGCTTTCTGTCATCTCTTCTTCTTTATCTCCTGCTACACAACTTCTTTTCTCTCCTCTATCGTTTTCCTGGCAACATTCCCCTTTTCTACTCTCTTCCTATTCTCCTTCTTTTCCATATCAACCTTTGGTTTATTGTTGTTCTCTTATCTTATACCTGTGGTGGCCACTTGATACGACTACTTCTCCCTTGGCTGTCCTCTGCTATTTTTATCTATCCACCCCTTTTTCGCTCGTTCATTCTGTCCTCTCTCCTATTTTTTCTTCAATTTCATGCTTACCTTTTCTCAAAATTTACTCATGAATGGTCTTCATGTTATATCTTGGAGTGTTAAAGATATTTGCAACCCTCTTTAAAAACAGCGAGTCTTGTCTCACTTAGCGAGATTGAAATGTCAAGTTGCATTGCTGCAAGAAACACATCTCAAATTACAAGATTTGTCTTCACTGCGGAAACATTGGGTAGGAGAAGTCTTTTGCTCTCCGGCAGTGAATAACAAAAATGGTGTTGTTATTTTGTCTCATAAATCGTTAAATGTTCAGTTACAAAATGAGTTTCATGATAACAATGGTAGGTGGTTGTTTTAAGATACTACTATTAATGACATACAACTTTCCTTTTGCAATGTTTATGGTCCTAATGGCATTGATTTAGCTTTTTGGAACAAATTTTCTACTCTTCTTTCTTCGCATGCGGCTGTGGACTTAATTGTGGGTGGTGATTGTAACCAACTCATGGATCACTTTCTGGACCGGAAATCACAAACCAGATATGTTCCCAATAAGATTCAAAAATCCTTCTATAGAGCCATTTCCATTGGAGGTCAAATAGACAAATGGAGACTTTCTCATCCTGACACATTAGAATTCTCCTTCTTTTCCCCTGTTCACAGATCCCACTCCCGATTTGACTACATTTTTCTTACTCAACACGCTTTACAATTCATGACCAATTCTGAAATAGGTGTGTCCTTATTTCAGACCACGCCCCCATCATTTTAGACTCGGATTACCCTTCACCTTCTACCACCTCTCATGGATGACACTTTAGTAATTCTCTCCTCTTAGATTCCCAATTTGTTGAGCAATTTACATCCTTTATGGAAGAGTTCACTTCACCTCCCAATTTCATTTTGTTTGGGATGCCTTTAAGGCTGCTGCTAGAGGCTTTATTATTACTTTTGTATCTCAGAAGAAGAAGAATGCTCTCTCGCAGTCTTCCCTTATCCTTAAACAGATTAAAGACCTTGAACATCATTATTTCACCACCAACTCTACTGATACATTATCATCTCTTATTAAAGCAAAAATACAATACAACAAGGGCTCATGGGAATCTGCAAGTAATGATCTTCTCAAACGTAATGCAAAGATGTAATGTGGATGGAATAAGGTGGGCAAATCTCTTGCAAACTATCTTAAAATTAAGAAGCAAAAATCCAAACTTATTGATATTAAGGATAATCAGAGTGTTTGTCAATCCACAAATAACAAGATTATTGAATGTTTTGTTCAATATTATACCTCCCTTTACACTCCAGAGTCCAGTCCTTCTTCTGCAGAAATTGCCTCCTTTTTTAATACTATTCCTAAACCTCCCGAAGACTCTTTACAACTTACATCCCAAGATACTCCTATGTCAGATAAAGAAATAACCAATCCCATTACTTTATTGCCCAAAGATAAAACCTGTGGTCCAGATGGCTTCACTGTTCGATTTTACCTTCGCTTTAAAACAATCTTAATACCCCATTTACTCTCATTGATCAATTATTTTCTTACTACAGGCAAATCTACTGGATCTTTCACTCAGGCAATGGTATGCCTGGTTCCTAAAAAGGACAAAGATCCTTCCCTGTGCAAAAATGATAGGCCGATCTCCTTAATTAACACAGATTGTAAAATCTATGCCAAAATTCTAGCCATTCGTATTGATAAAGTTATCCCTGATCTCATGAATATTTATCAATCGGGGTTTGTTCAGGGTAGATCAATTACTGATACCTCGAGAACCTTTCTCAGCATTATTCACCTTGCCTTAAAGATGGATTCTCCTGTTGCAGCTATCACATTAGATGCTGAGAAAGCATTTGATAGGGTAGGCTGGGACTTTATGTTTGGAGCATTAAGATGGCATGGTTTCAGTCCTCATATCATTCAGCATATTCAATTACTATATTCTGCCCCTTCTACCTCCATTTGAATAAATGGCTCTCAATCTAACTATTTTTCTCTCCACAGGGGTACAAGACAGGGTTGTCCCCTTTCCCCTCTTCTTTTCATTCTTGCTTTAGAACCATTTCTGGAAAAAATTAGGCGCTCACCGTCTTATACTGGCTTCAAATTTCAAAACATTGATGTTAAATCTCTTTTCTCCTTATTACAAGAATACTCTTTAGTCTCTGGTTACAAATTAAAGATCGATAAATCTGAAGTTTTACCCTTAAACAAATTCTGCCTTTCTCATATGTTTTGTGGTATCTGCTTCGAATGGAATCCTAGGAACATCAAATGTTTAGGTGTCCTATATGCGAATACTATTAGATAAACTATAAAAATCAATCACGCAGATATACTGGAAAAGCTATCCTCACACAATGATGGTTAGTCCCCTCTCTTCCTATCCTGGTGGGGAAGACTTGCTACTATTAAAATGATGCTCCTTCCCATCGTCAACTTTTATCTTTCAATGCTTCCCATCTCTCTCCCGCTCCTTTTCTTCAGAACTATCAATCGCATCCTGATAAAATTTTGATGGAACATTCGTAAAGCTAGGATTTCTATATCCCGTCTCCAACAACCCAAAGACCTAGGAGGAATTAATTTTCGTAACCTCACCGATATCACTCCGCTTTCACGCTAAAACAGATTTGGTCTTTTCTTTCAGACTCTTATTGCCCTCCCTCAACAGCTTGGAGTTCAATTGAACTTGCACAGATTTCACCCTTTTCATTTCATACATCTACTTGCTTATCCCAGCCTCCAAAGCGCTTTATCACCCCCATATTTAAACACTTCAAATCACTTGCTCTTTTGTTGTCTCCCTTCTTTATTTTATGAATTTATTCTAACACCCATACTCCGATCTGGTCAAATAAATCCTTAAAAATTAATAATAGGGCGTTATTTTGGAAGGAGTGGATTGATAAAGGTATTATCGCTTATGACCATTTACTTAAGGATAACTACCCGAGGGATTTCTCAGACATTCGTGACTCATTTCATGTCTCAAATACATATTCTTCCCAATATGCCCTACTGAAAAATACTCTAGCCTCAACTTTTTCCCAAAACAATCCTCTGCCTTCTATGGCTCTGACTCTCTCCCCTTCACCGGATTTTTCTATTCCTCTAAAGACCGCTGTCATTACAGGATACTCTCCCATTAAAAAGTTGATAGGGTCAAATCTTGACTAGAACTCTTATGGGATGAGGATTTAGCTCAGGAATTTTCCTTTCAGGTTTGGGACTCTATAAGGTCAAAAACACACACTGCTTCCCGCTCTGCAAGCACCACACAATCTTTATATTTTTTCACCCATTCTGATCTTCCTATTAAGTGAATTCAAGAAATGTTGGTCTTGCCCTCATGTTGATAGTGACTTCATTCACATGTTTTTTCACTGCCCATTGGTCAAGTCCCTTTGGTCTCACATATGGTCAAAGCTAAATGATATCTTAGATACAGATGTTCCTTTTGAGATTGTACATATTTTCTTGGGGGGCTCCTCACCTCTTTGGAATCTTTCATGTAATGTGCGCAAGTTTATAGATTTGCTTATAGCTATTTCCTTTCAGATCATCACAACCAACTGGAAGGATACTTCAAAAATGTCATATAACGCTTGGTGGAATTTGTTATGCCATCACCAGAGACTTGATAGTGCCTATGCCACCTCTGTACCTCTATTAATCAAGAAGAATTTGTTATGGTTACCTGTCACTGATTATCTTTCTAAACATAATGTTTAATTTTTTGTCCTCTCTCCTTGTAGTCTCCCAATTGTTATTTCCAACTATCTTTCTTATTCTTACATTCATTATAATTATACATTATTGATTATATATGGTATGTTGCATTCTTTTTCTTTCTCTCTCCCTATTTTCTTTCTTTCTCTTTTCTCTCTCTCCCCTTCCCTCCCCATAAGGAAAAGAAAATCCTTAAAAGCTTTTTGTCATTGGTATAGTTTTTATATTCCCCTTTGGGACTTAATTGCACACATGTTTCTTTTAATTTCATTACAATTTTCTTCATTTTCTGCCATACTTTCTGTATTGATGTTTTACTTTGTTTATTATATTCAATAAAGCTTTTTAAACTCAAACAAAATTGTGTCATCAAATGACTCATCAAATTGAGTCTTTGTGTGTTAAATTTAAATGTGGTATTTACAGCCACAATATATCAGAAATACCAATGAATAATGATGGTATAAAAATAAGTATTCAAATGTTAAAAATCAAAAAGTGTTATGGTATAAAAAAGAAAAGTTTGTTTTGAATTTTGCTTGTGAACAGTGTGCACTGTATGCTAGTCTGTGTACTTGTTAGAATCTGTCCAAAAGGATTCTACCCAGTATTTGGATCTGTAATATGACAACCACCATGTTGCCTGACACCAAGAACCTGTTGAGTCAACTAGACATCTCATGCGTCAGCATATATCATGGGAATTCCTGCACCCCAAGGTGGGTTGCACGGCAAGATTCTATACATTGTAAGTGCTCCATCACTGCACACAGGGTGTCCGACATATGCGGTTTAATGTGTGGCCACAGTCTAACTCCCATCTAGCATGCAGTTGAATCTAACGCCCACAAAAGAGGAATACTGACATACGGGAGTAGTTCTCTTTTCAACCCCAGATAAAAACTGCCAATCATCAACATTTGGGCCATAAATATTCAACAGGCATACTTCCACTCAGTCTAGGAGGCCATGCAATATAAGGTACCTCCCCTCAATGTCTGTCTTAAATCCATGAGCGGGAGGGGAACCTGGGAGCTACTCAGGTCACAACCCCTAGGACATAGTTGTAATATATGACAGACTACAGCTGTCTCCTCCATTTCTTGTGTACCTTGTGCATCTCACTCTCCAATAAATAAGTCTACTGCAACAATGCAATAAGCCCATCATGTCTGCGTAGATACATCTGTACCCTATACCTCTTCACATAGGAGCTGAGCCCATGAACATTCCATGTTACTAAATAAAAATGTGCCTGGGGCGTGGCTAGCAGCCGGAGGGAATGGTCGCTTGTTAGCGCAGCTCCCGGCCCTCGCCCGAATATCCACAAAAACGATCCGTTTTTAGGCTGGGGACTCCCTTGCAACTGGGAGCCCCCCCCGTCCTTGACCACCATGGCACAACTAGTTGCAGTGCTGAGCCGATTGGAGAAACTGGGCTGGAGATAGAACTGCTTCTACGGAGGTCCCCCCCGGAGCTTGAAAGATGGCGCCTGTGCTCGGGCTCCGACTGGGATGTTCCCTCGGCCTCTGAGTGTGGGACGGACCCTGCTGGAGCCCTAACTACCCTGCCACTTTCCATCTCGCCTGTGTCGCGGCCTTCTGCGGCTGCCGGGACTTCCCGCCTGCGGGCTCGGACCCTGTTGATGACCTGCGGAGAGACTGGGAGTGCATCGCCAGCCTGCTGGGGCGCCAATCACGCAACGCCCCGGCTTTGAGGCCTATCATCGCCGGAGCTCCGGCGAGGGACTGTTGTTGGCCAGCGGATCGCGGCGGACCTGCCGCCTGCTGCCCATGAGACGCTGACGCCCTGGGGACCAAGTCTTGCTTCTTTGTCGGGCCACAGCGTTGACCATCGATCTGGGCCTTCTGAAGCTTGCATGGCCTTGCTGCCCTATGCCGAGCCTGAACTACGACTCTATGTGTTGGCTGAGTCTCCCCCCCCTGCCCGATGTATTAGAGCCTGTGGGAAGATAGCGGGTCGATCGAGAAGACATCATCGACCTTCCGAGGCGCAATTTACGCGACGCCCAGGCCTTGGGGCCTACCACCGCTGGAGGCCCGGGGGGGGAGGTCCCTGGCCCACGAAGAATAACAAACTTTCCGCATGCGACCACTGCAGGGCTACATATCTGGAGGCTGACACCTGCCAAGTTACCTAGCTGAGGCATCGGACACCGGATTTCCCAGCGCCGATCTAACTGCGTATTGCCACACTTGAAACGCAGACCCAGCGAAGAACCAGAAGTGAATCATTTGCCTGCAGCGGCGGGGGGCCTGTCGTGATAGCGGTGAGTGAGTTGCCGAGGACCTTCTCCCTGAGTCGCAAGCCATACTGGGTCTTATATCCTGAGCCCCTCCGAGTTTGACCGCACGGGGGTCACCAGAGAGGGTGGAGGAGGTTTGGACCCTACATTATTCAAGCCACTGACTGGCTCTGGCCGCTCTGGTGGCCCGCTCTGCGGAAGGGGATGTCGTCTAGCAAGGGTGGTAGGTCCTCGGCCCAGAGGCAAATAACCAAAAATTCCTGGGGCTTCAGAGTGGAGAACAAGGACGCGGCCCCCCGCTGACTCCAAAACTGCGTCCCCATCGCAGGGAGGGAAGTCGCTTACACTAGAAGACGTCATGGAGGCGATTGCTGGTGTCCGGTCCTCCGTAGAAACCCAAATTGACTCTGTTAATATTGAGGTGACCCTCTTGCGAGCTGACCTGCGAAAGATGGACACTAAGGTCAAAGATGTGGAGGTCAAGACTGCGGCCCTCATTGACGACACCTCTACGCTCCAACAGCAAGTGGCCCAGCTCCAGAAACAACAGAAACAGATGTCTGACTTGCTGGATGACTATGAAGGGAGGGCACGACGAAACAATGTCCGAATCTTGGGAGTTCCAGAGAAACTGGAGGAGCCCTCAGCGGACCTGTTCGTTGAGGAATTGGTCAAGAAACATCGACGACCTAAACAACTCTCGAGTTATTTTTCCATCGAACGGGCGCACAGGGTTCCGGGGGGCAGACCGAGACGGGGGCCCCACCTCGCCCCATCATCGCGAGGGTCTTCAATTTTAGAGACCGGGACGCTATCCCCCAAACCGCCCGCTCTGGACCGCCTCTTCTCCTTGAAAATGCTCGCTTCTCGATATTCCCGGACTTTACTATGAAGGTGCAGGGAAGAAGACGTAGCTTTCTTGAGGTCAAGAAGGCCCTGCGAACTCAAGGAATTAAATACTCCATGCTTTTCCCTGCTAAATTCCGCCTAGAGATGGATGGCAAAGCTTGGTTCTTCCTATCGCCGGAGGAAGTGTGGGACTGGCTAGAGGGCTGGCGCCGAGCGGGAAGGTCTCCACGAGCCACCGAGGGGTTGGAGGACCCTCCGAGAGAGGACCAGCTGCCAGAGAGCCAAGACTTATTTACCGGAACTACTGACAATGGACAGGGATGATTTCAGTTCCTGCGGGAGCCACTTGGAAAACTGTTGACTGGTCTTCTACCGACTCCCTTTTGTTTCTTATTATAACCAGGGGCGGTGGCCTCTGTATTTCATTAGATATCTGCTCTGGAATGATGCCCTATTCGGCCCAATTGGGCTGCACTGACTGACTACCATGTAACTTTTCTAATTTGTGAATGTTGAACGGGGTCTATTTGTAGTCTTACACATGTATATTACTTACATCGCTTTTAGAATCGGACGAGTGGCTTTACCGGCCAACCAAGTACCCCAATTCTGGTGGGGAGGGCGACAGGCACTCTGCCTAGTTGGGGTGTGGATAGTTCTAAGTCCGTGGGCATGGAAGCAGGGAGGGGGAATGGGGGTGGGGTGAAGGGATAAGGGGTTGTATTGTTATCGTTTTGATACTTTTCTACTTTTTCAGCGGAGTCCTCTTTGGTCATGATTTTCTGCTTGCACATGGTTCCTTCCTGACAGATTGGCCACCTCGGTTGGCCTCCGGCCCCCCTGGGACCGGAGATACTTCTGATACTAAGCTCCGGGGGACTCAGGGGTTTTGCCGTTACGAGCGATTCCCCTCCAGCCCTCACTCATATCAGCTCCATCACTCCCGCTACTAAGACCCTTACTATCCTGTCCTGGAATGTCAATGGACTGGGTCACAAAATAAAAAGGAGTGTGGTCCTCCAATTTCTTCCGCGTCACTCCCCTGACATCGTCCTGCTCCAGGAGACACACCTAGTTGGTAACACATGTCAGGGACTCCAACGAGGGGGATACAAACTATTAGTTCACGCAGGGTTCTTTTCGGGATCCCGAGGCACCAGGATTCTAGTCCGCAAGACTCTTGCACTTACTCACACTCGGACTTGGGCGGCCCAGCTGGGCCGTTTTGCACTAGCTGAGGCCGCCTGGGAGGGGTGCCCTCTAAATATTATCTCAGCGTATCTTCCGCCGACGCTGATCCGAGACTCCCTTAAGGAGCTAGGCGCTCAACTGCTAGGCCTTTCCCCAGGTAGTCTCCTGATAGGCGGCGATTTTAATGCGACGATATGTGACGACATTGACCGTAAACCCAAACGAAGTTCCCATCGACATGGCTCAGACTTGGCAGACTTTGCACACGCCATGGGGCTGACTGACATTTGGCGCCTCCACCATCCAGACACGCCGTACTTCACTCACTATTCCAATGCACATAATAGTATGTCTAGGATTGATTATTTATTTTGCCCCACCGTGGATGTCGGTTGCTTCATCCGCCCGAAAGGCCTCCCCCGTGGCATATCCGACCAATCACCGCTCAGTGTAGACCTCACCTATAATCGCCAATTTACACAGGGCCCCATTGTCATTAGCCCCTGGCTAATGCAAATCCCTGACATTAGGGAAGCATTGCAGAAACGCACTGAACTCTACTTCGCTGAAAATGTTGGGTCTGTAAATTCAACGGTCACGCCCTGGGAGGCGTACTTGGCGGTGATGAAGGGAGAGGCACTGGCCCTAAAGAAGGGTTACATGCGGAAACATAACAAACAAGTACTTCAGGCTGAATCGGAACTCATTAACCTCGAGACGTCCCACAACGCCGCCCCGTCAGATGCTACTGCAGCTAGGCTCCGCACCCAACAACTGGTCTATAAGGCCCTGTCCTAGGAAAAGGCGCAGGCGCGACTGCTCCACACGCGCCATCGGGTTTACGAGTTTGGGGACAGTGTGGGTAAAATGCTTGCCTGGCTAGAGCGTCGGGATCAGGGGTCCAGATGGGTATCGTCCATAGTTAAGCCAGATGGCTCCACAGTGACGGACCCTCAGGACATCGCGGAGGCCTTTGCTGACCATCTAGAGCGAGTTTATACGTCTGGTGAGGGCAAAACGTCTGAGGAGTCCAGGCAACTCCTGGACGAGATGCGTCTCCCAACTGTGTCAGACGAGGATAGACTAGCCCTAGACGCTGACATCACGGCGGAGGAACTAACCACAGCACTGTTTGCCGTTAATTCCGGCAAAGCAATGGGCCCAGATGGGGTACCTGTTGAGTTTCTGAAGGGCATGGTCCCGGACGCTATCCCTCATCTTCGAAATATGTTTCTTAAAAGTAGGGAGAACGGGATCCTTCTGCTCGCTCAAAGGCTTGCCTCCATAGTGGTCATTCTCAAACCCACTAAACCACCCACTGACTGCGGCTCCTACAGGACTATCTCCTTGATCAGTGCGGAGGCAAAGGTCCTGGCTAAGCTACTGGCGACTCGCCTTCTCTTAGTACTCCCTTCCCTGATTCATGATGATCAATCCGGTTTTCTTCCGGGTCGCAATACAGCATTAAACCTCCACAGGGTGTACAATGTAATGAGTCGTCGACTCACTCTACAGCAAGATGCGGCCATTTTGTCCCTCGATGCCACAATGGCTTTTGATTCGATCAAATGGCCATATCTGTTCGAGGTCCTCCGCCGCTTTGGCTTTGGGCCCCAGTTCATTAGCTGAGTGCGAGTTCTCTATACGGACCTTTGGGGCCAAGTCCGAGTTAATACTCACACATCCAGGAGGTTTCCGCTTCACCGGGGTACTAGACAGGGCTGCCCCCTCTCCCTACTCCTGTTTGCCCTCACCCTGGAACCTCTGGCCCACTGGATCCGCACAGACACCTCTATCAGAGGCCTGCAATGGACTGGGGACGTCACGGATAAAATTTCCCCATATGCGGACGACATATTAATATACGTGTCGTCCCCTCGATCCTCTATTAACAGCCTGTTTCATGTGCTTGTCAATTTTGGGAAGTATTCAAGATATTCCATAAATTGGACTAAATCTGTGCTCTATATGCTACATGGCCCTCCGCCCCGACTGCCGAGGGGGTTTGCCATCACAGAGGCCACGGAGGGCTTCATGTATCTTGGCATCTTCGTTACGCCAGATTCCAGGGTGTTATATGATCGCAACTTGTTGGCCCCCTTGCGCAGGCTTCGCAATGACGTTGCTCACTGGCGCTCCCTCCCAATATCGCTTCCGGGCAGAGCTGCGCTGTTTAAAATGTTGGCACTCCCGCACTTCCTCTACGTCCTGCAGAACTGCCCTTTCTTGGTTCCAGACTCCTATTTTCGTACAGTCGAGAGCGAGCTTCGACTTTTGGTATGGGATGGGGGGCCGCTAGGATTGCCCTCTGTAAACTCTTTCAGGGTTGGCATAACGGGGGCATCGCCCTCCCTAACCTCCGCCTCTATTACTGGGCCTCGCAGCTAGTTGCTGTGAACCAATGGATACACGGTTCGCCCTTGAACCCGGCCTTCCTCCTGGACAGATGTCAAACTGGTCGTGAGGGTTACATGGGGGCTCTGTATGGTAAGCCCTCTAGGGCTAGGTATGTCGGACCAATGGCACACACAGTGGCTATTTGGCACAAGGCTACTAAATGTTTGGGGTGGGCAAACAGATTCACTAAAGCAATGCCTTTGTGGTCTGCGCAGGGCCTAGGCTCCCTCTGTTTCTGTCAGGGTTTCGATAGATGGGACATGCTTGGGATCTCAGAGCTAGGAGACCTTGTCCATAAGGGTAAATTGTTGACCTTTAACGACCTTCAGACTAAGTATATCCTTGCGCCCACCGAATTTTTCCGATATCTGCAAATTGAACATGCTATTCTAGCGGCTGTCCCAGATATGGTCAACCTTCCTATGACTTCTCCCCTAGAGGAAAGGTTGCTATCGGAGCCTCTCCCTGAGAAGGCCATCTCCCTCACGTACCGTAAGCTATGCAATAATCTCCCCGATCCCTTTCAGTCTCTGCGGTCCAAATGGGAGGCTGACTTGGGCCCCTTAGACGAGGAGGATTGGCGCTCGGCCCTAATGTCCCAGAGGGAATCGGCTATATGCCATAGATTTAGGCTGATCCAATTGAAGGTGTTACACAGAGCGTATATGTCTGCCCTCACCTTGGCCAGAATTGGACGGCGCCCTGACACCCTGTGTCTGCGGGGATGTGGACTCCCCAGTACCTTCTACCATGTTTTGTGGGATTGCCCAGTGGTGCAGCAGTTCTGGAATGGAGCGATCTGAAAAATGAGCAGCTCCCTAGGTAAACCACTCTTGCCGACACCCAAGTAATGTGTCCTTAACATCTGGGGTCCAACGACCTGACTGACCCTGAGCTGCAATGGGCGGCGCTAGGCTTCCTGTTGATCAAGCGATCTATAGCGATGAAATGGGGCTCGCCGGACAGAATATTGGTGGTGAGCTGTGTGACTGAAATGGACCGCTCTATGGTCGCTGAAAAGACAGTGTACAAGATTCGAGGATGCCCCAAAATGTGGGACAAGAAATGGGGACACTGGAATGCTTATCGGGGGGAACTATGGGCCAGATGTAGGTCGCCAATTACCGGTCGGTAACAGCTGATTTTGGCCGTTACCGACCGGTATTTGGGATTTGACATGTAGGTGGGGTCATACTTACAGAATCGGTATATTTACCGATTCGGTAAATTTACCGATTCTGTAAAATACCGAATCGGTAAATTTACCGAATCAGTAAATACAGATGTAGGTGGCACCTCAAACAGTGCCACAGGCCATTACAGATTCGTTATTTACCATGTAATACAATTGCATGGTAAATAACGAATTCCAGTGTACATGCACATCTGTGCATGTACACCTGTGCCATGTGGCACACAGACATGCCCTAAGGGCATGTATGTGTGTCACATGGCACACAAGCCAAAATCAGGGGTGCAACAGGGTGTCAAAATCGGTAATTTTACCGAATCGGTATTTACAGATTCGGTAATTGACATTGATTTCAGTTTAAAAAACAAAAAACCAGGTCGACATTCCTTCCTTGTGGAAACCGATAGTTCTGTATGCACTTTACTCTGCTACGCCGCCGGACCCCAGGGTTGTCGGCTGAAGGGCTGTGTTGATTTTATGTGGATTTGATGTGGATTTGATTATGTCTGCCGGCCCATGGGTTGTAGGCTTTGAGCTGTGTTTTTACAGAACTGACTAATAAAGGTTTTTTTTTAAAAAAAAAATATGCCATCATCCTTTCTCGTCCCTCTGCCTCAACCACAGCCCCTCATTTCCCCAAACCACCACAAACTCACAACCTCTCTGTCGCAGCTGTCAGATCCCAGCTGAAACAAAAACAGTACCACCCATAAACACAGAAGAACTCATGCCTCGCCAAAGATCACAAATCTCCCTGATTCCACCCCGTTAACAAATCATCACATTGTCAACCCCCAGCTAACTCCCACAAACCCCCTCTCAACGCACAAATCTATATATATTGAAGGAGGAGCAGGGCCAGTGCAGTTAACACACACATAACACTTACCCACACACTTAATCATGACACCATAGATGCACAACTCTAATCACATAAACACCCAAAATACACACTCTCCAAATGTAAGCTATCAAGACAACAGTGAGGGGAGTGGCCCGGCCCATACATTCCATATCTATCCTTTGCACTCAACTGCCAACACAGTTCTTATACAGCGTACAAGTCAGGAAAGAAGGCAGCGAGACTGGAGGCCCCTTTCACACTGACCGCTCCACGGCTGCATGAACGACACTAGCACAGTCGCAATTTCAGAAGTCTCCCTCGACAGTCCTCACACAGCACAAATGTATTAGGACTCCTTTGTTGCCGGATTCTCCTCCACCACATCTGCTCCACTGTCTTCCGCATTTATAGGCAGTCACCACCTCCACGAGCTCCCTCACCTCCTCACGCTCTGATCTTTAATGCTCAAGGCCCATGTACACCAGTGACAATTGAACAATGTAAACAAATCGCTAACTACCTCACAGGCAAAGTTGAAACAGTTCAGCAAACTTATTCTCGATACCAATCTGTCATCCCTGTCCAACTATGTAATTGAACCTTCGGAAGCCCCTGAAACCCCCTCCCTGGGCTCAACCTATGAGCACCATTTCCCAACAAAACCTGAATCAGAACTGCCATCAGCCAAAAACAATGCAGAGTGGACAGACTTCACACCTATGACTGAAAATGAAGTCTTTAAAATAATAGCAAACTTGAAGCTTACAGCCCACACTTCCGACCTACTCCCCTCCACCTTAGCACAGAACCTCAACCATATCATCTCCCTGCTCTGGACCAAAATCATGAATGCCTCTTTCTCCTCAGGCTGTGTTCCCGACTCCCTCCAAATAGGTTGTCACCCCAGTCTCAAAAAAACAGAAACGGACCCCAATGACTTTAACAACCTCAGACCATCACAAACCTTCCCTTCGTAGCCAAAATACAGAAGAAATGTGTCGTCCAACTAAACTGACACATTGAAGAATTTAACCTCCATGATGCTTTCCAATCAGGATTCATGAAAGGTTGTAGCAGAAAACCACTATGCTCAATATTTTGGATGGCATTTACAGAAGCCTGGACAAAGGTGATGCCTGCCTTCTAATCCTACTCCACTTATCTGAGGCTTTTGATAAAATAAATCACCCAGCTCTAGTTGAAACTCTCAGACATCACATGAATGTCAATGGCACAGTCCTGAAATGGTTTACGTCCTATCTACAACATCGCTGGCAGCAAATAAATATCCACTGCTGTCTCTCTAACCCAACTCCTGTGATGCAAGGCATACCCCAAGGCTCTATCCTCTCCCCAGCCCTCTTTAATCTCTTCATGGAACCTCTCACCATCATTTTGAACCAAGCAGGGGTCAAATATCAACTATATGCCAACAACAACATACAACTCTACTTCTAAATCAAATCCCCCCATGAACTCCGACAACTGAACAACACACGTATTAATATACAATTTTGGCTCCAAACCAACCATCTTAAACTGAACTCCAAAAAGACAGAACTACTTTTCTTCTCCACCATAACAAATCCTTTGCCTATCCCAGGATACATCAAGAATATGAACGCTATTAATTGCACCCTATTTCTCTCTAACTCTGTCAAGTACTGGGGTTCACCCTGGACAAGACCATGTCCATGGTGGAGCACATCAACAACTCTGCCAAGGGAGTGCTTTGCACACTCAGACACCTCAAGAAAGTGAAGCTGTTTATCCCCTCCAGATGATGGTAGTGCAATCGCTTGTCATCTGAAAACTTGCCTACAGCAATTCTCTCCTTACTGTAACCCCTAAATGTCACCTGGCACCCATCAAAGCTGCTCTTAACGCGGCTGCCAGACTCCTCACAGGTACCCAAAAATACGATCACCTCTCTCCTGCTCTCAGTAGTCTACAATGGCTTCCAATTGAATGCAGATGCTTTTGCAAAACAGCCTGTATCACTCACAAAGTGCTTCATACAAAAAAAACACTACTTAGAAACAAGATTTCCAAGAGCTAGAAGAGCCCGACACTGAGAAGCTCTGACCCTCTTCTCATTCCTCCAAATGTCAAGAGGAAATCATCTCAATCTCATTCCTTCTCAGGTAACGCTCCGAAGATCTGGAACTCGCTACCTAAAGATCTCCGCAGTAACTCCTCTTTCCCCTCATTCAAATGTGAACTCAAATCTCTACTCCTCAACAGCTACCTCAACAGGCACACAAACTGTTCTTTGTTCCCCTCGTTGATTAACACCTTCTAGATGGACACATTCCTGCTCAACTGCCTTCTACGTGACTTGGTCATTCATCTTTTTGTCCGTGATCCCTTTCTCCTCCATTTGCCCTGTATTTTACTTTGTTACTTTATAACCATTGAGTGCATTACTGTCTAGTGACTTTCACATTAAGAATTCCTTCTATACCTCTTGTAAATATAGTTATCTATTCGCATAACCTGTAAAGCACTCTGATACCCTCGGGTCCAGCAAGCGCTATATAAAACTCAAATACATAAATAAATAAAATAAATAAATAAATAAAGGGTACTATCACAGTGGACCACCACTTGTGTGGAAGACCAGGAGGCCAAGTGGTGTAGGTATCCGAAGCCATGTCTGCAGTGGTACGAGAGGCCAGGATCAGGATCCGACCCTCTCTACGCACCTCCAGCCAGTCCCACACAGCCTTCGGTGTAGTGAAGAAATGTGTACGGTCAGCATGAAGCACCTTCAACTCAGCAGGGTAGAGAAGCATATAACATAGCCCTATTGCCATCAGTTTTTGTTTCACCCCTCCAAAGGACATCCACATCTGCTGCACCTGCCGGGTATAGTCTATAACAATACGGATCACATGGCTCTCAAACATAGGATCCCCAGCCTGCTAGACAGCCTGTATAACTGCATCTCTGTCCTTATAGTAGACCAATTCCTCAATGAATGTGCAAGGTGGGGCCCCCACCGGTGGCTGCAGAGCAAGGGCATTATGAGCCCGTTCAACTACAAACAGTAAAGACAAAGTAGCAGATGAGAAAGTTTTCCTGATACAGCACTCCAGAAAGAGTTCGGGCAACTCGCCCTCCGCTCCCTCCAGAAAACCAACAAAGTAAAGATTATAGCTCCTGGAGCGACCCTCTGCATCCTTGGCTCTACGCTTCAGTGCAGTGTCTTGGCTGAAAGATCAATCAGAGCCTTCTTCAAGGCAGAGGCCTCTTCCTGTATTTTGATAACATACTGCTCCATGGCCAGTGACTGTTCCGCCACTTTTTACAGGTCAACTCTCAGGTGTCCAACATCCAAAGGGACACCATCTATCTCGGCTTGCTCCGCCGTGCTGGACGCCTCTACAGCAGCCAGAATCTGTGTGCCAGTAGGTCCCTGTGGCTCCCCTTGGTACCCTGCCTTATTCTCATGGAGAGGATCTCCCCTCATATTCATCCTGGGGACCAGGAATTGCTCCATCTTGGTCTGCTGTGCTCCCTGTCGTGGTCTGTCCTTCCCTATGATATTGATTTGCCTTCAGGAGAAAAGGGGGGCAAGCCGAAGTGCAGCGATCTGCACCTCTAGCTACCGTAGTACAATGCTTAGTACCACTGGGACCCACCAGATTGCAAAAGCACAGGGAGTGCGCACTTGTTAAAGGGAATAACTTCTGTAGGAGTCATGGATTCAACACAACTGTCCAGTAGATAAACTCCAGTCCGATCCGGTGTTGAAAGGGGCAAGCATTATCAAGAGGACATTAATACACCAGGGGGACCTGATGTGCTGCAAGGGGCTGGCAGCCGTCACCTGGACAATCAGGCACCTCTATTGTGTGGGCCCCATGCTCTCCCTGGAGTTCCAGTGGGGCCAGGGCCCTCAGTCGTACAGGGGGGCGAGGGGACCAGGAGGCCAGATGGTATCACCCCCTCCCAACTGACACCCCGATGCTCCAGACACCCCCCACAATCCACAATTTAAGTCATCTGGGCCTCTGAAGCTCACCTTATGGGAAAGGCATTGCATCATCCTTCTCCGCAGAGCCTCCCAGGGATTAGCCTCCCAGCACCTGATGTCACAAAGTAACAAACACACGCACTCCACTGTGTGGCCAAAGTCACTCAAGTTCCCTTGTAGACCCCAGGAGCTCCTTCACAACGGGACAGGCCAGGGAGATCCACCCACCACTTCCGGATCCTCCACCAACCTGCGTGGTGATGCAGCAATGGACGCGGAGGTCGAGTTGTGACTCTTACTTCTCCCCATGTATTCAGACAAGGCTGACTTTAACTGCCTGCAGCGCTATGGTCAATACAGTGAAATGGCACGTTCTGGCCCCACCACTTTAGCGGCATTACCTACAAGACACTTCAAGCTAACATCCTGCAACCAGGCACCCGAGTCAGCACCTGGAGCCCCCATCGGCCCCAGTGGCACTCCATCTTGCGGCTGCTTGATCAAGGCTCCCTATGAAGGTAATCGGAGATGTCTAACAGTAAGTCTCAGGGCATCCTAAAGGGGCATGGAGGGCTCACTGGCAGGCCCATGGCTCACGAGCATTGCCCAAGTCAGCCTCTCCTGCGAGCTAGGCTCAACCCCTTCATACTAGGGAAGCCTCGCTGGTCCCTGGCCAAGGAATCTAGAGCCACAGGGTCAGTCCGAGCTCCGCAACAATCCACAGCACCCTAGCAGGGTGGCACGTATTGCACTTCCGAGTGCCAGAAACTCCAGTTGCGTGGCCGCACTAGGACTGAATTCCTCAGCAGGGGCCCCCATCGGGGCCCCTAAATAGCCCGAATTGAGACCCACATCTTCGGCACGTAACTGGGAGTCTTGACACTTGGTTCAGCACAGATGGAACGGCAGGATGATTAAGGATTACAAAGGGCCAGCTGGGAGCTCAGAAGCTCACATCTGGTCAGCTATCTTGTGTGGTCATACCCCCTACTTACACATCTTAGTAAGTAGTATACAGAGTCTTTGCACTATTGGAAACTTTTTCTGCAGAGCCAAAAAACCTGTGTGGAAAATGCTAAACAAAAGTCATCAACTATCACCTGCACACAAAGTTACTATTTAACACAAAGATTTATAGCCTGTTCAATACTTATTCACAACTATGATGCATTAAGAACACATGCGTTTTGTAAACACTTACCCCCATTAACTAGACAAAGGCTGTACAAAACTAGGTAGAAAAGTAACATGGAAGTTACCTGGCACTATGTAAACTATAAAACAAAGTAACACACTCATTGGAAGTAAGCAATGATGTCATTTGAGATGCCATCAGTGATGTCATAAATTAAATCATAGAACATGTCATGAGTATGTAAGAATTGAGATCATAAGCAGTGCATGGCAGTGCGCAGTTAAGTCACTGACATATTCACCTAGGTATAATGTTACTTTGACCTTTGTTTTTTTCAGTGAATGTCCAAGATTTGTTTTTAAAAACAAAAACAGATCTTTCTATCACACATAGCTATAATATTACTTTAACCTTCATATTTTTCAGCGAGTGTGTATATATATATATATATATATATATATATATATATACTGTGGTGTTTTATGAACTTTATTGATAGTTTGCACTCTCACTCACTTGAGGAATATGGAGGTCAGCACTATGAGTGCTATGAGGCCTTGTGAGCGGCCACGCCCACTGGGGCGGGTACACGGTACGAAGAGGAGCGCACTAATGGAGAGTGCATTGCTGTTGGAATCGAGCCTGTGACAATGGGCAGGAGCCCGAAACGCGTTGGCGGAGGATAACTGCTGTTGGCCTTTTTCCTGTTGTATGCTGCAGTCTTCATTAAATACTAAAGGAATATACACCTGTGTGGGCTCCTTCATTGAGGGTAACTTTCGGTGTGATTTATATATATCTCAACAAGGAACAAAATCACCTCACACACCTCGATGATTTTCAGCTCTTTCGATCTTCACAATCTTGTTCACGGTACCGTGAACAAGATCGTGAAGATTGAAACACGTAGGAGGAAAAGAGCTCTTTGACCTAATAAAGAGCTAAAAATCATCGAGGTGTGTGCCGTGATTTTGTTCCTTGTTGAGAGATTTACAGCGAGGATTAGTCTATTCTCGCCACGGGCACCTGCTATTTAGCAATCCCCACTTCAAGGACTAAATTGTTGGATTATATTTATATATCATCTTCACACAGGTTGTGCAATAATTAACTGAGCGTAGGTCTATATGAACTGTGGACCCTTGCTGCAATAATCATGTTTATCAACTTATCAATTTAATGTCATGCATGGTTTTTAAAGTAATGATATTTTAATTCATATGCATTTAGAATTGTAAATATATGATGTTTTTGCACTCTGTAAGATGGCGCTCACTGGTGTTACGCTGGTGAGCAGTCCTACCTCCATTCCCCCTATCTTGTCACGTGCTGGGTCCCTTTAAAGTAAGCTTCCGTGTTTCACCGCGGTGAACACATTGATAAAGGGGTTTCCCGAAACGCGTCTGTGCGAAGCATAAAATAAACGGAATCTTTTGAAAAAACCACCCCGCGAGTGCCGTTTCCTTCCTTCCCGGCCGGGAGAGGGGGGTTTTGGAGCGAAAATATTGTGTACGGTGCACCACCGTCAACGCGGCACCCGCCATCAAGTGCACTGTTGTTTTGGTGCAAAAAGGAGCGTTTAGACAAAAATACAACAGTGGCACCGCCTGAACTTTGGAAGAGGAATCGCCCCGCCCAGCAGAAGCTGCATTGAAACTCGATTCCCCGGGAAGCGGCAGAAAAGTCTATGGTCGCTACGAGAGCCGGGTAAGCAGCGCATGCTTAACGTTTGAAATTGATGAGCGGAACGATATACGGAATATTTAGGGTGAGGCGAAGGGGTGGTTTTCCAAGTGAGGATTCACACGGATACCGGGTTCGGTATCCAAATAGAAACATTACAAAGATGTTTAGCGACCCAGCACGTGAGGAAGCAGCCTTGGGGATGTTTAAAAAGAAAAGGAGCGAGGTTGCAGCGAATGGCAACTCAGGCAACAGAAAGACTTCTGGCGCTTTAGCGGCTAAATATTAAAAACTTGAGAGACTACACGAAAGGGAGATCCGGAAGTGGTGGGAGGCGACCTCTCTCCAAAACTACATCGAAGTGGAGAGGGTCCCTCGTGGGTTGCGGGTGTACACCATTCCCGCATATGAGAACCCAGACCCGCAACTTCTGGAGGAATGGAAGATTCACACTGCATCCTTTTGTAAAGGGAGCCTACAGCTACTGGTTAGGTTCGCTTGGAGCGATAGAGCCAAAGTGCTTGACTAAATTAAAATCTTGGAAGAGGAGTTGGAGAATAATCCTGATAAAAAGGAACATGAAGACATCAAAGAGGAAATGAAAAAAAGACTACAAAAATATGAGTTGAAAATTTGGCAGAGAAAGGAAGAAAAATTTGACAGAGACGAAAGAGACTATTCTATGGGTCGTATTCTCACTTTCGCCAGAAAATTTGATGGGCCCCGTAAAGAAATGATACGCGAGAAACAAAATCCACCAAAGTCATCGGAAAGAGTTGAGACATCGGAATCAGATATAACAGCATCAGAGCACTCAGGAGATGAAGTGGCTGGACCATCAAGGCCCCCCAGGAAAACCCTTTTTCACGAGGAATTCGATCTGATAAGAGCAGCATGGCTACGGGGAGGCAAAACCAAACCCCTGGAACAAAACGCAGGAGAACAAGGAGGGGAGGTAGGAAGAGGAAGGGGCAGAGGCGGAGGTCAAAATCAATCGACCACAACAAAGAAGAAGAGAGGGGGAAGGCGGTAAATACAGCAGATAACCTAACGATAGTGAATCTGACTAACAAGGAATTAACATCTGACGAAGAGTCCGTATTAAAACTAGGATTTTCGTTTTGTCCACCGACCAACCTAGAATACACCCAAACGAGAATAGATCTCTTCAAGTTTGTCAGGAAATTAAAACTACACAAATGCTACAAGTTGAAACCTACAATCAAGGAAACTAGACTCCTACAAGACACAATAAGGGATACGGACATCATACAATTGGATGATTTGACAACATTGGAAGCCCTAGAGGAGATTAGAACTGAAACTTGTATGGAGAGACAAGATCTTGAGACCTGGACACAGAGAAGTAGGAATCTGGGAATAGGACAGGAGGCACCAAAAACCAACTTTAAACCCATTTCCCAATTCCTCCCACAGACACCACAAGACGCCATTGATACCTTCAGCGACGCTATGCTAAAAGATCTTAGCGAATTCAGATGCAAAGACACACGTAAATGGACCAGGAGCCCGCTCACTAAAGGGCAATCCCTAGCCTTGAAGAAATTACAGGAAGAACCGAATATAATCTTTAAACCCTGTGACAAGGGCGGCAACGTCGTGCTGCTGACTAGGGAACAATATGCGGGAGAAGCAATGAAACAACTAAATAATAACAACCACTATGAGCGTACGACCCACAAAAAATATCAAGAAAGCATCGAGGAATATGGCAAATTGATCCTTAAATGGCACAATAAAAAGATGTTGGATACTGACGAATATCTATTTTTAAGATCGAATCATCCTGTCATACCAACTTTCTATCAGTTGCCCAAGATAATTAAGGATGCAAAGATGCCACCGGGGCGACCTATAGTATCTTCTATGGGCAGCTTCACTGAAAACTTGTCAATCTTTATTGACCATTTTCTATTCCAAGCTGTAACAACTCTAAGCTCCTATATTATGGACACTAAAGACTTCATCATGAAACTGGAGAAACTGAAATGGGACAATTCTTACACCTTAATTGGTATGGACATTACGAGTCTCTATACCTGTATTGAACTCACTCAAGGTTTGAGGGCAGTTGAGTACTTTATGAAGAAAAGACCACTGAAATTTGCAGGACACAGTACCATGCTCCTTGAGATGACAGAGTTCTGTCTACTAAATAACATCTTTCTCTTTGAGGGCAACATGTACAGACAGGTCTCCGGGACCGCGATGGGCACCTGCTTCGCCCCCAGCTACGCAAATTTATTCTTGGGCTGGTGGGAGGAGCAGGTGGCCTGGTCCGACGGTAACCAATCTTGGTCCAATCACATACTCACCTGGCATAGATACATAGATGACCTTTTCATGGTCTGGGAAGGGTCAACTGAAAGTGCCAGGGACTACATTGAACATCTGAATGACAACAATTTAATTCTCCGCTTTACTGGCGAGGTTAGCTCAGTGGCAGTGAGTTATCTCAACCTGAGAGTAGAGATTAGGGAGAATGAGGTTACCACATCACTGTACAGAAAACCCACCGCTGATAACAGCATATTACATGCTGACAGCGGAGACTCAGTTGCTCTAAAGAAAAGTATTCCTTATGGGGAGCTTCTGCGCCTTAAGCGCAATTGCTCCCGAGATGAGGATTTCTTAAAATGTGCTGATGAGAGTATTGAGAGATTTAAATCTAGAGGATACGAAAATGCCCTCTTAATGAAAACTCTCAATAAAGAGTCCAAAATTCCACACCATCAACTGTTGACTGACGCCAGGGCTGAAACGAAGCAAAACAAGGAGGAAGGTGAATTCCGCCTAATCACATCTTTTTCTGAAAATGCCAGTTTCCCGAAAACCACTCTTAGAAAAAACTGACATATTCTGAAAACAGATCTGATTATTGGACAAGATATTCCCCAAGGCCCTCTAGTTACCTTTAAGAAGGCCAGATCCATTAAAGACCTATTGGTGCATAGTCATCTGGACATCCCCAAAAAGAAAGACAACACTTTGAAAGACATGAGAGGATTCTTCCCATGTGGGAAGTGTAAAGCTTGTGCATTTAGTAAGAGGGAGTTAGGTTATGACGTGCCAGGATTGCAAGAGCGTAAGAAAATATCTAAATTCATTACCTGTCAAACATCATATGTTGTTTATTGTTTGGTCTGTCCGTGCAATCTCAGATATATTGGGAGCACGGTGAACAGTGTTAAATTAAGAATTCTGGAGCACATGCGGGCCATGTCAAACAAGGATATGAAATCACCAGTGGCGAGGCACTATGCCATCAAACACAAAAGTGACAGAGATGCCTTGCAATACTTTGGTATTGACCATGTCCCTGACCATGAGAGAGGGGGTGACAGGATGACCAAACTTAGACGTCTGGAATCGAGATATATAATAGATCTCCAGACCAAGACTCCCAAAGGCCTTAACAGTGGGGAGGGACTTGCTGTACACCTGGGGAAGTGAGCCTTGTCCCTTTTCGACAATACTGTATTACACCAGTTCATCCCTTAACTGCTGCTAACTATTTTATGATTAGGAGAACAGCCGGTTGACAGCTTAATTAGGAGGTATACTTGGTGGTTCCTGCTGGAGCCGCCCATGCCGATCCACAGCAAGATTTATCATCTTCACACAGGTTGTGCAATAATTAACTGAACGTAGGTCTATATGAACTGTGGACCCTTGCTGCAATAATCATGTTTATCAACTTATCAATTTAATGTCATGCTTGGTTTTTAAAGTAATGATATTTTAATTCATATGCATTTAGAATTGTAAATATATGATGTTTTTGCACTCTGTAAGATGGCGCTCACTGGTGTTACGCTGGTGAGCAGTCCTACCTCCATTCCCCCTATCTTGTCACGTGCTGGGTCCCTTTAAAGTAAGCTTCCGTGTTTCACCGCGGTGAACACATTGATGAAGGCGTTTCCCGAAACGTGTCTGTGCGAAGCATAAAAATAAACTGAATCTTTTGGAAAAATCACCCCGCGAGTGCCGTTTCCTTCCTTCCCGGCCGGGAGAGGGGGGTTTTGGAGTGAAAATATATATATATATTTATATATATATATATAAAAAACAACAATCTTCACCACTTCCGAACACGGCAAAATGAAGACACAGACCCCAGGCTGTCGGCAAGGCAGATTTATTGACCTCTCAACGGGCGACGCGTTTCGAGCAACGAGTGCTCTTGTTCACACTATATATATATATATATATATCCTCGCTTCACTTGCACCAGACTCACACACTCATAAACGGGTGCTGTTGTGCGGGGGATAATCCTGCCAATATCCCGCTACTCGCCTCCTCTCCTCGTTAGAAAAGACACAGCACTCAGGGGGGAGATACAGTAGACTTTATTTGACCCTCAAACGCACCAGACGCGTTTCGGCAGTCGCCTTCCTCGATGGTATGAGGGCGCGCCAGAAACGGCCATATTTTATGTTTATTCGTGACCACATTTCCTGTTTTCTACCAGCATGGACACAAACAAAGGACCAATACGTATATTCTAATGGCAGCGCCATGTTGGAACATCGAAAATTGGCGCCAAAAGCATATGCAAGATATTACTGCGAAAATAAAATACCTCAGCAGCACATAGTCACAAAATAAATGTATATACATATAGACTGCGCCTTCCTCTGTAAATAAATTTTACCTTAATGCATATAAAGCCCTGGATGGGCAATTTTGCCATATATCGATGCAATTTGATAAGGCGCACCCACACCATCAAAATATGAATACTGCTCTGAATGGGCCAACTCGCTAATCTCTCATCTCCATGCATGGTCCTCTAACCCAAAAGTGAAACCCAAAATAAAATAAAATAAATTCACAATCCAAAACATAAATTGCAATATCGATAAACTAATAGTTCATATTCCTACAGACTGGAGGAGCAAAGTGTAGTTCTGATTCTGTTCATCAACCCAATCAAAGATCCAGCAATTATAGGCATCCTATTTACATTCCAAGTTACAGAATTATGTAAAGTATATACAACAGTTAATTCCTTATGCAGAGAGGTAATTTCATACTCCCAGAGAAGAGAGCCCGCTACCCTAAGTGTACTGCCAACTCCTCATTACTGTTCAGGCCTCCGGGGGACTTGGTACACAGATCTATTATGTACTTGGGCTCTAGTCTTCTGAGCCTCATTATCCTGTCCCCCCTCTCAGATTTACTGGGACATAATCTATGGCAAAGAAGGTTAAGAGATCGTTGTTACTACTATCATACAGTTGGAAATGCCTGGCCACCGGATACATTACATCACTTTTTTTATGGCACGTATGTGTTCTAGGATACGAACTTTAGTCTGGTGAATGGTACTCCCAATATAACTTGGTCCGCAAGGACATGTCAGACGATGTACAGTAAATGGGGTACAGCAGGTAAGGAACTTCCTGATCCATCTAGTTGACTCTGCTACTTTGTACGAAGTGATTTTCTTACTATTTTTGCAGGCTTTGTACCTGCCACATGGGTAAAATCCATGGGGTGCTTCGTCAAACGGTTTTGGAACCATTCGTACAAAATGGCTGCTCATAAGAGTATCCCTTAGAGCTCTTGCTCTTCTAAAAGTCAACATCGGACGTGCTGGTAAATCCATCCCAATAATAGGATCCGTCTGTAATAGATTCCAATTTCTTCTGAGGACTGTTCTCAACATCCCTGCCCCACTCGAAAAGGTAGTTATCATCCTAAATGGGTCTTTCTTCTCTGTGCCTTGCTTCTGTTTCAAAAGTTCTGGTCTAGGCTTTTCCTGTACTCTAGAGAGGGAGTCCCTTAGAGACTGTTCCCCATATCCCCTTACTCTGAACCTCTTGATGCTGGCCTCTGCGTTTATATTGAAATCCTCTTGGGTGGTACAATTTCTCTTAATTCTGAGTAATTTCTCATAGGGGATACTCTGGATCAATTTAGGAGGGTGGCTGCTAGAGAAATGCAAAATGTTAGTATGTAAGCTGGCTATATCCATAACCAGCATGCAATCACCTTCCCGCCATACAATTTTCTCAACATGTCCCAAAAAGTCCTTAGTGTCTCTAATGTAACTACGTAAGGTTTTTACAAAATCAGTCAGAAAATAATCAATATATACAGACAGATTTTACAATAGGCTTCCTTGTGAAATCACAATAGGGCTTCCAGGAGGTTTAGTACTGTCTTTGCGCACTTTCGGCAGATGGTAGAAACTGGGGGTCATTGGATTTAAACACCTCAAGTACAAGTACTCCTCCAATCCTATCAAGCTTTTGTCATACCATTTTCTCAACATTTGATGACACTCCATGTTACTTTCAAGATAAACCTTCTTATCAATTCTCTCATAACAATTAGAATCCATTAATTGTCGCAGTGCTTCCTCGTTCATAAGTTTGGAGCACTAAGTTCCCCCCTGGTCCGAAGGTTTCACTATGATGTTAGTATCTCTTTTGATGTTCTCTATGGCTTTTAGATGTTCCTGTGATAAATTAGATTTCTTATTGATGGGTCTTGTTCTTAGTTTCAGTAATTCTTTTGACACTGTATCTACTCATACATCAATATTGTCATTAGGCATCTGTGGTATAAAAGTGGAAACCGGCCTAAAGGGACTGTCTCCACCAACTTGCTCAATTCCAGAAGTGGCCGTGACTCCAATTCCCCTCAAGTTCTCATTTTCCATCCCTAGATCTTTCAGGTTCTGCAATTCTGTCAAATCACAACCTACCAGGATGTCAGTGTCAGCCTCTGATTTATTTTTCTTTGTGTCTTTCTTTGGATGTAGCTTGTAGAATTTATGTAATTTTAATTTTCGTGAGAATTTAAATAAGTCAATTTTACTCCGATATATTCAAGATGTTTCTGGGGACAGAATGAAAGTCCCAATTTCAACACATGTTCCTCCTTTTCAGTGAGCACGCTAGGGGTCAAATTAATGATAGTCTGATTGTTCTCAGGTTGCACTGTGGTGTTTATCTGCATTTGTTGTAACGCTTGCTCCTAGTTACGGGTGGTAAGAAGGTGCCGATTTTCGATGTTCCAACATGGCACTACCATTAGAATATACGTATTGCTCCTTTGTTTGTGTCCATGCTGGTAGCAAACAGGAAATGTGGTCACGAATAAGCATAAAATATGTCCGTTTCTGGCGCGCCCTCATACCATCGAGGAAGGCGACTGCCGAAATGTGTCTGGTGCATTTGAGGGTCAAATAAAATCTACTGACTCTCCCCAGTGAGTGCTGTGTCTTTTCTAACGAGGAGAGGAGGTGAGTAGCGGAATATATATATATTCACTGAAAAAAACAATGGTTACAGGGATGTTACAGTTAGGCTGACATTTCCCTCGTACAAAACCAGAGAAATTCAGCAGTTATTTCAGAAATTTTGCTGTATGATATCATACAGTGACTGAGTATTTTTAAAAAGGTTATGAGTGTTAAATATATATATACACCAAGGTGTATTGATGAATCAGTAGGTCTATGAGTACCTGTCGAGGTGATTCAGTGGGTGTGACTGACTGTATAACTCAGTGATTAGGGGTCTCAGTAAATGTATGGGTGAGTGACCTGGTTGTGTGAATGTCTGTATCATTCTATCAGTTGGTGTCTAAGTGGCTCTATGGGTTGGTGTGTGGGTACACGAGTGGCTGTATGGGTGATTGATTGGTTGTCTGAGTACCTGTATGGGTGTATGAATGTATATGGGTGAGTAATTGCATATGTAGAAGACAGTAAAGGTGAGTATTGGAGTAAATGAGTGAGTGTATGTGTGGGTGAGTGATTGAGAGAGTGGCTCTATGGGTGAGTGTGTGTTTGTATCACTAACAGTATAGGTGAGTGAGTATGTATTAGTATCTGTATGAATAAGTGAGTGGGTGTTTGTATAACTGTATAGGTGAGTAGGTGGCTGTGTGATTGACTCTATGAGTGAGTAATTCTATGAGTGACTGAAGTGTGTGAGTGGCTGTATGGGTGTATACGTGGATATATCAGCGGCTGTATTAGTGAGTGAGTTGATGTATGAGTGGCTGTATGGATGTACCATGTTACAACGCATACCATTACAACTACCTACTATTACAACGCGACCATTACAACGCATACCATTACAACGCATAGCGCTTAGAGGTGCTGGATAGTGGTAAGTATAATTTACTATTCCAACTCCAGTCCCCGTGGACACTAGGGAAGGTGTTGGATAGTAAATTATACTTATTCCCTATCCTAGAGCGCCCCCCAGCGCAATGCGTTGTAATGGTATGCGTTGTAAAAGTTGCGTTGTAATAGTAGGTAGTTGTAAAAGTTGCGTTGTAACAGGTGTATACCGGCTGTATTGGCGACTGAGGGGATGTGTGTGTGTGGCCTATGTTATATTGGGGTGTGAGTGGGTGTGTCAGAGATTCGGTGGAGATGTCATTAGTGATGTCATGAGTGATGTCACTGACCATGTCATGAGTGATGTAATATGTGAGGTCATAAGCAGTGTTTTGTGAGGGCGCGAGTTATAGTTAGCTCAGCTAAATATAACTGCTGAATTACAGCCTAAGTATAACATCCCTTTGTTTTTTTCAGTGAATTTCTAATGTTTTTTTAAATTCTATTTCCTAACTATTATGTCCCTGTAACCTTTGTTTTTTTCAGTGAATTTGATGACTCTGGTAACTGCAACGATCGGGCTTTTTTTAGGGGGTGCAAGACACATATATGCATACATGTTACAGTATTTTAGACACTAGGGGTTAATTACTGCACTGCTTATAGTTATATTTTTGTAGGGAGTTTACATAAAAACAACCATTTAAACTGATTTTTCGTTTGTGCGGTGACGCCGGGCATCGCGATAATATTAGTTGCCGCGGTCACCGCAAATACGTCGCGAAATGACAAAGCAAATGCAGGCATTCTATAGCCACCACCACATTCAAAATGTATAACTGTAAAATTGATTATAACCAACAGACCAAACACATTACTATCTAAATGACTATATAATAGCATATGCAACTCCCTTAATGGCTCAATAACACAGTGCATAACTTTTCAGTGTAATCTATGACTGCATGCATCACTATGTCTTTCATTCACTGTAAATGTATTTGGGGGATCTGTAGGACGATGCATCAATCTATCAATACGTCTCTAAAATAATGCGTGACTGCCTCAGTACATCTATGAGTGAGTTCATCAGTCTCACAATGGGTCTGTGATCAGTTGCATAAGTTACTCAATCTGTGAGTGGCTGCATGAGTGCCTTTGTGCATTTGTAAGTAAGTATATGACTGAGTGAATCTGTTAGTGGATACATGGGTGTCTAACTGGGTGTATGAATGGGTCAGTGATTGGGTGCATGAGTGTCTGAGGTGACCTGTGAGTGGGTGCATGAGTCTCTCAGTGGGTTGATGACCACAGCATCAGTGTTGTAACTAGGTGAATAAGTCTCTGAGTGGGTCTATGAGTGGCTATGTGAGTGACCATATTGGTTTTTGAGTTTTTGAGTGGTTCCGTGAGTGGATGTATCTGTGTCTGAGTGGATCTGTGAGTGGGTGTATAAGTGTCTCGATGGGTCTGTGAGTGAGAGCATAAGTCTCTAAGTGGGTGAGTTAATGGGTGCATGAATGAGTGTCTGAGTGTGTCTGTGACTGTGAGGGCGAGTGTCTGGGTGGGTCTGTGAGCAGATGCATGAGCCTTGCCTCGGTGAGTGAGTGGGTGTGTGTTTATCTGTGTGAGTTTCTGAGTAGGTGTGTGCGTTTTTGAGTGTATGAGTAACTGACTGAGTCCATTAGTCTCTGAGATGGTCTGTGACTATGAGTCGGAGTGACTGTATGGTTGTGTGAGTGGGTGTATGAGTGTCTCAGTGGATCTGTGAGTGGGTGTATGAGTGTCTCAGTGGATCTGTGAGTGGGTGTATGAGTGTCTCAGTGGGCCTGTGAGAATATACGTGAGTGGTACTAGAAGTGGGTGTGTGAGTCTATGAGTGGGCCTGTACATGGGTGCGTCACTCTCCGAGTAAGTCTGTAAGTGGGTGCATAAGTACCTGAATGGGTATGTGAGTGAGTGCATGAGTATCTGAGTGGATATATTACTGGATGTATAAGTGTAAGTGGATATGTCAATGGATGTATGAGTGTCTGAATGAGTTTGTGAGTGTGTACATGAGCGTGTGACCGTGACCAAAAATGTGTACAAACATATATACGACAGTCCATGGGGTGCCGCGCTGGCGATCGCGGCTTTTTCGCAAATTTCGCACACAATTAAAAAAAATTATTTTGGACACAACTTGTGTCACTAACACACTCATTTCTCAAACATAGGGTCAAAGTATTTCCACCCTGACCCCTTATGTTAGATTTCACACAATGTTTCAGTCCCAAGAACCATTCCCAGGTAATAAAATAGTGGCCACAACTTTCTGTTCAGGTTGCGTCCAACCAATCACAGCATTCCCCTTGGTGCGTCCATCCACGATTAATCACAAAACCACCGCGAAATATCCGCAGCCAGGGATATATCTATAATTTTCTGCTCAAATTTCTCAAAAACTACTGGACAGATTTGCACCATATAATGAAACGCATAATCTATATAATAACAACTACCTTTCTGCCAAAGTTTGTGTAATTCTATCCTGCGATTTGGGCTGTAGGTTCGACAATGCTTTCCTATGGGAATTTACATTACTAACACACCCTGTTTTCAAGCCCCTATTTCTCAGTCCCCACTGCATGGTTCGCCCCCAAACTTTCCATGATACACAGAACCTATTTTCTGCACAAATGACGAAAGCAGACCCAGATTCCGTGCTAATTCAAGGTGGTTTTATTTTTTCAGCCAGCCAGCCACCATTACGCGTTTTGCCTCCAACGAAGCTTGATCACATGGCAAATTGCGGTAGGCAATGACCAGTATTTAAAGTGACAGTGCATAGGTAATACAGAGTATCTGCCAGACAGACATGGAAGAAATACTACTGTTCAATAACTAGGCAAATTCGATACAAATACCACAATTGAATAATTATAAGATGAATAAATATGGTAAAATCATATAAAATTCATAGTATTGTAAAAATTGTTATTATTATTCTCTTTGGAAAAAACTCATTAACGATTTTCCAACTAATATTCTTCAAGTATTTTTGCAACTGCAATGATAAATTCATTGTAAATACATAATTTAATTCCTTGCAGCAGAGAAAATAATTGTCAATCTCTCCATTCAACCTAATGCCTAATGGTGATAGTTGATATTGCCCCAGTGGGCATTGATCCATTTAGTAGTCCTACTCTGACCACAAATCACATGACTAATATACTGGTACATAGAAGTCATATTAAGTGTAAATAACAAAAAGAATGTGCTCGTGCAAGTGCAAAAATGAATTTGAATATCCGGAACCATCCCGGTTTGACCCCCCACCATTTAAAAACTCTATAATCAGAGGCGCGAAATTTTATCATTAATAAAATGATTCAGCAAAAACATTGATATACAGTACAGGCAGTTCTAAATGCTACATATTTCTCAAAAAATATCACTAACATGATCCCAAGATTGCAGAGTAGGGTCATATGTGTGCATTTCCTATGTAAAGGCTTAATTATTGTAAACAAGTGTGTAAATCTTTTGCGGCATTTAAACCATTCGGTTGTTTACTGTCCAGCTTCAGAATGTATCTAGTTTTGAGAAGCCGAAGCCTCGCTTCTCTATCTCCTCCTCTTTTCAGAGGCTACACTGTATCAATAACATAGTACTGGAGATCTGAAGGATTTGACTCATGTGATGCTTCAAAATGCCTGGCTACCGGATAGGCCTGATCTCTCCCAATAATAGCCCTTATGTGCTGGAGTATTCTTTTGTGGGCTGGCAATTTGGTACTTCCCACATACCTCAGCCCACACGGACACTCCAGCACATAAACCGCAAAATCTGTTTTACATGATAACCGTTTAGTAATCTCTCGCGGACGTTATATATATATATATCTGAACAAACCTCCGAACCACCTCCAGCTGCGAAAAGCCGGCGAAGAAGGAGAACAGACCACAAGGATTGGGCAAGATGTTTCATTTTTATTTTCTTGCTGCCAAGTTTCACAGGATGACGTGTTTCGGACTTGAAAAGCCCTTGATCATATATATACATATATATATATATACGCTCAAACCTCTGCTCAGAAGCCCATGGCCGGTGCTTTGAAATGTTGCTGCACTGAAATTCAAAGCAGTGTAGATTTGAATAAAAAAAAATACTTTTTTATCCACTACCAAATACTCCCTGACTCTTTATCTCACCCTTTCCGGTCATGGAGTGGGCGTTCTTGGATCTCAACTTCCTAGCGTAATCATCCAAACGAATCCCCCAATGGTCATATGGGCCTATGATTGTGGACTTGAACTGCAAAGAAAGAGTTAACAGCAAAATACATTTACATCACAGTGAAACCAGTGTGGCTTCAGACAAAACAACAGAGAGGATGTTGTCTAAACCGTAAGGGTTTTTTTTCGAATTCTAATTGAAATTACAAGTAAAATCAATCAGCAAAATTGTAACAATGTAAAAGCGTACATATTAATATGATCATGCAAAGAGAATTTGTATATTATAAGGAAGAAAATGCAATTTAGAACTACATAGAGCAGACAAAATATCATGAAAGCAGGTTCCATAAACGGACTTCCCTATTCTAAATAAAGCAATGAAAGTGGCAAGGGGAAATTATAAAAGAAATGTGTCAGCATCAGATAAACCAAGTTTTAGGTTCAAGGGAAAAAGGTACAAGTGTCCAATCATGAAGCTCAACAATTAGGCAGAGAAATCAGCAGAGCTGAGAAGATCTGAGGAGGATTTTTTTTTTTTTAGAAGAGGCCGATTCTCAACTAATGTATCTTATAGATACGGTTTGTGTAGTTTTAGTTGTTTTTTTCTAGAAATAATATGTGTGTATATTATATATATATATATATATATTCACTGAAAAAACCATAGGTTATAGACTATATATAGTTAGGAATTAGCCTTTAAAAAACCTTGGAAATTCACTGAAAAAACCATAGGTTTTAGCCCTTATATAGTTAGGAATTAACATATAAAAAACCATTGAAATTCCTCCTATATAGTTAGCTGGACATTTTATTGATATAAAACCAATGAAATTCAACATATAGTTAGTTGCACTAACTATATATTTCGCGTATCCGCAATCCAATGCTGATGATGTCACATATTACATCATTCATGACATGGTCAGACCCTGCGCCCCAGAAATCAAATGAAACCCCAAGGAAAAAACCAACTGCAAAGCGCCGAGAGAGGCACTCCACACCACTGGAGTCAAGCTAGCCGGGCTGATGAGAGGTGTTACCTCGAAACCGGTCCGGTCCTCGGATGCTTGATTCCGTTCTGGGAAGGACATTGCTTTTGTAGTTCGGACTGGACTGTTCCCATGGGGCACAGGGTCAGAGCTCATTTGCATATCGCCATTGTCTAACCCAGGGTGGTGTGGAGTGCAAAAAAACGATGGATCTGGGCCCAGATCTTTGGACTGGGGTGAATGTGTGACATTGATCCACATTCTGTCCATCACCTGTTTTGTTTGCAATACCGCCATAAGTGCGCTGGGGATGCTTAGACGTGGGTCCCAGGCACTCCACACCACTGGAGTCAAGCTAGCCGGGCTGATGCAAGGTGTGACCTCGAAACCGGTCGGGTCCTCGGATGCTTGATTCCGTTCTGGGAAGGACATGGCTTTTGTAGTTCGGACTGGACTGTTCCCATGGGGCACAGGGTCAGAGCTGATTTGCATATCGCCATTGTCTAACCCAGGGTGGTGTGGAGTGCAAAAAAACGATGGATTTGGGCCCAGATCTTTGGACTGGGGTGAATGTGTGACATTGATCCACATTCTGTCCATCACCTGTTTTGTTTGCAATACCGCCATAAGTGCGCTGGGGATGCTCAGACGTGGGTCCCAGGCACTCCACACCACTGGAGTCAAGCTAGCCGGGCTGATGAGAGGTGTTACCTCGAAACCGGTCCGGTCCTCGGATGCTTGATTCCGTTCTGGGAAGGACATGGCTTTTGTAGTTCGGACTGGACTGTTCCCATGGGGCACAGGGTCAGAGCTGATTTGCATATCGCCATTGTCTAACCCAGGGTGGTGTGGAGTGCAAAAAAACGATGGATTTGGGCCCAGATCTCTGGACTGGGGTGAATGTGTGACATTGGTCCACATTCTGTCCATCACCTGTTTTGTTTGCAATACCGCCATAAGTGCGCTGGGGATGCTCAGACGTGGGTCCCAGGCACTCCACACCACTGGAGTCAAGCTAGCCGGGCTGATGAGAGGTGTTACCTCGAAACCGGTCCGGTCCTCGGATGCTTGATTCCATTCTGGGAAGGACATGGCTTTTGTAGTTCGGACTGGACTGTTCCCATGGGGCACAGGGTCAGAGCTGATTTGCATTTCGCCATTGTCTAACCCAGGGTGGTGTGGAGTGCAAATAAACAATGGATTTGGGCCCAGATCTTTGGACTGGGGTGAATGTGTGACATTGATCCACATTCTGTCCATCACCTGTTTTGTTTGCAATACCGCCATAAGTGCGCTGGGGATGCTCAGACGTGGGTCCCAGGCACTCCACACCACTGGAGTCAAGCTAGCCGGGCTGATGAGAGGTGTTACCTCGAAACCGGTCCGGTCCTCGGATGCTTGATTCTGTTGAGGGAAGGACATGGCTTTTGTAGTTCGGACTGGACTGTTCCCATGGGGCACAGGGTCAGAGCTGATTTGCATATCGCCATTGTCTAACCCAGGGTGGTGTGGAGTGCAAAAAAACGATGGATTTGGGCCCAGATCTTTGGACTGGGGTGAATGTGTGACATTGGTCCACATTCTGTCCATCACCTGTTTTGTTTGCAATACCGCCATAAGTGCGCTGGGGATGCTCAGACGTGGGTCCCAGGCACTCCACACCACTGGAGTCAAGCTAGCCGGGCTGATGAGAGGTGTTACCTCGAAACCGGTCCGGTCCTCGGATGCTTGATTCCATTCTGGGAAGGACATGGCTTTTGTAGTTCGGACTGGACTGTTCCCATGGGGCACAGGGTCAGAGCTGATTTGCATTTCGCCATTGTCTAACCCAGGGTGGTGTGGAGTGCAAATAAATGATGGATTTGGGCCCAGATCTTTGGACTGGGGTGAATGTGTGACATTGATCCACATTCTGTCCATCACCTGTTTTGTTTGCAATACCTCCATAAGTGCGCTGGGGATGCTCAGACGTGGGTCCCAGGCACTCCACACCACTGGAGTCAAGCTAGCCGGGCTGATGAGAGGTGTTACCTCGAAACCGGTCCGGTCCTCGGATGCTTGATTCCGTTCTGGGAAGGACATGGCTTTTGTAGTTCGGACTGGACTGTTCCCATGGGGCACAGGGTCAGAGCTGATTTGCATATCGCCAATGTCTAACCCAGGGTGGTGTGGAGTGCAAAAAAACAATGATTTTGGCCCCAGATCTTTGGACTGGGGTGAATGTGTGACATTGATCCACATTCTGTCCATCACCTGTTTTGTTTGCAATACCGCCATAAGTGCGCTGGGGATGCTCAGACGTGGGTCCCAGGCACTCCACACCACTGGAGTCAAGTTAGCCGGGCTGATGAGAGGTGTTACCTCGAAACCGGTCCGGTCCTCGGATGCTTGATTCCGTTCTGGGAAGGACATGGCTTTTGTAGTTCGGACTGGACTGTTCCCATGGGGCACAGGGTCAGAGCTGATTTGCATATCGCCATTGTCTAACCCAGGGTGGTGTGGAGTGCAAAAAAGCGATGGATTTGGGCCCAGATCTTTGGACTGGGGTGAATGTGTGACATTGATCCACATTCTGTCCATCACCTGTTTTGTTTGCAATACTGCCATAAGTGTGCTGGGGATGCTCAGACGTGGGTCCCAGGCACTCCACACCACTGGAGTCAAGCTAGCCGGGCTGATGAGAGGTGTTACCTCGAAACCGGTCCGGTCCTCGGATGCTTGATTCTGTTCTGGGAAGGACATGGCTTTTGTAGTTCGGACTGGACTGTTCCCATGGGGCGCAGGGCCAGAGCTGATTTGCATATCACCATTGTCTAACCCAGGGTGGTGTGGAGTGCAAAAAAACGATGGATTTGGGCCCAGATCTTTGGACTGGGGTGAATGTGTGACATTGATCCACATTCTGTCCATCACCTGTTTTGTTTGCAATACCGCCATAAGTGCACTGGGGATGCTCAGACGTGGGTCCCAGGCACTCCACACCACTGGAGTCAAGCTAGCCGGGCTGATGAGAGGTGTTACCTCGAAACCGGTCCCTTCCTCGGATGCTTGATTCCGTTCTGGGAAGGACATTTCTTTTGTAGTTCGGACTGGACTGTTCCCATGGGGCACAGGGTCAGAGCTGATTTGCATATCGCCATTGTCTAACCCAGGGTGGTGTGGAGTGCAAAAAAACGATGGATTTGGGCCCAGATCTTTGGACTGGGGTGAATGTGTGACATTGATCCACATTCTGTCCATCACCTGTTTTGTTTGCAATACCGCCATAAGTGCGCTGGGGATGCTCAGACGTGGGTCCCAGGCACTCCACACCACTGGAGTTAAGCTAGCCGGGCTGATGAGAGGTGTTACCTCGAAACCGGTCTGGTCCTCGGATGCTTGATTCCGTTCTGGGAAGGACATGGCTTTTGTAGTTCGGACTGGACTGTTCCCATGGGGCACAGGGTCAGAGCTGATTTGCATATCGCCATTGTCTAACCCAGGGTGGTGTGGAGTGCAAAAAAACGATGGATTTGGGCCCAGATCTTTGGACTGGGGTGAATGTGTGACATTGATCCACATTCTGTCCATCACCTGTTTTGTTTGCAATACCGCCATAAGTGCGCTGGGGATGCTCAGACGTGGGTCCCAGGCACTCCACACCACTGGAGTCAAGCTAGCCGGGCTGATGAGAGGTGTTACCTCGAAACCGGTCCGGTCCTCGGATGCTTGATTCCGTTCTGGGAAGGACATGGCTTTTGTAGTTCGGACTGGACTGTTCCCATGGGGCACAGGGTCAGAGCTGATTTGCATATCGCCATTGTCTAACCCAGGGTGGTGTGGAGTGCAAAAAAACGATGGATTTGGGCCCAGATCTTTGGACTGGGGTGAATGTGTGACATTGATCCACATTCTGTCCATCACCTGTTTTGTTTGCAATACCGCCATAAGTGCGCTGGGGATGCTCAGACGTGGGTCCCAGGCACTCCACACCACTGGAGTCAAGCTAGCCGGGCTGATGAGAGGTGTTACCTCGAAACCGGTCCGGTCCTCGGATGCTTGATTCAGTTCTGGGAAGGACATGGCTTTTGTAGTTCGGACTGGACTGTTCACATGGGGCACAGGGTCAGAGCTGATTTGCATATCGCCATTGTCTAACCCAGGGTGGTGTGGAGTGCAAAAAAATGATGGATTTGGGCCCAGATCTTTGGACTGGGGTGAATGTGTGACATTGATCCACATTCTGTCCATCACCTGTTTTGTTTGCAATACCGCCATAAGTGCGCTGGGGATGCTCAGACGTGGGTCTAAGCATGGGCGAATTTTGCGAATCTCGCGTTCGCGAATTTTGCAGATTTGCGAACTCGCAATCCGCAAAATCCGCGAATTCCCGCGAATGTGCGGATTTTTTTTTTTTGTGTTCGCCCGTGTTTCTGCCAGTTCGCGAGGGTTTTTACAATTTCGCAATTTGCGAACTTACCTGTCGGGTCGCAAGTTTTGCGAACTTGTTGTTTCTACGTGTCCAGCCTGTTTGGGACACTCTTCTTCATCACTGCCACTCTCTGTCACCACTGCCACTCTCTGACTACTCATGCCACCCTCTGGCCCACCCATGCCACCCTCTGTTTCATCACCACACCCTCTGGTTGTCCAGTATACATTATTTTCGGCAAAGCAAAGCACACCTTCCCTGCCTCAAGTGACCTGAATTAATTTGGGGCTGATTAATGTGTCACAGAATATTTTTTTAGCTGGCACCTGCTTCCTTAGTGCGCCCTGATTAGTGATCTTTTGCACTTGCTAAGTGCTTTCATTGTTGCAAAATTAGTTACAACACCTGCCCTGCCCCAACTGACAATAATGAATTAGGGGCTGATTAATGGATTTTAACTTCCAGCCTGGCTCCTGCTTGTCTCCCTTAGCTGTAATTCAGGACCTTTGTGGCATATGTGTAACTATTCTGAGGTTCAGAGCAGGGTCACATAATAGTTGCAACTGGCAACTGAACTCTGGAGGGGCCCCTCAGGAAGCACTACAGGAAATGGCTACTAATGATGAGCCTGAACTTTTGAACCTGGTAAGTAGTTTCAGTTTTGCTAAGATCGTATTTCTGCAATTTAGCACTTATTCGCGGGGCGCGAAGTTGTACTGGGAAGCCGCGAACTCACGCGAACAGTGCGAGCAGTGCGAGCAAAATCCGCTGCTCGCGGATTTGCGGATTTTGCGGGAGATTCGCGAATCTCGCGGATTGCGAATTTCCCGAAAATCCGCAAAATCCGCGAGCGAAACGGATTTTCCGCCCATGCTTACGTGGGTCCCAGGCACTCCACACCACTGGAGTCAAGCTAGCCGGGCTGATGAGAGGTGTTACCTCGAAACCGGTCCGGTCCTCGGATGCTTGATTCCGTTCTGGGAAGGACATGGCTTTTGTAGTTCGGACTGGACTGTTCCCATGGGGCACAGGGTCAGAGTTGATTTGCATATCGCCATTGTCTAACCCAGGGTGGTGTGGAGTGCAAAACAACGATGGATTTGGGCCCAGATCTTTGGACTGGGGTGAATGTGTGACATTGATCCACATTCTGTCCATCACCTGTTTTGTTTGCAATACCGCCATAAGTGCACTGGGGATGCTCAGACGTGGGTCCCAGGCACTCCACACCACTGGAGTCAAGCTAGCCGGGCTGATGAGAGGTGTTACCTCGAAACCGGTCCGGTCCTTGGATGCTTGATTCCGTTCTGGGAAGGACATGGCTTTTGTAGTTCGGACTGGACTGTTCCCATGGGGCACAGGGTCAGAGCTGATTTGCATATCGCCATTGTCTAACCCAGGGTGGTGTGGAGTGCAAAAAAACGATGGATTTGGGCCCAGATCTTTGGACTGGGGTGAATGTGTGACATTGATCCACATTCTGTCCATCACCTGTTTTGTTTGCAATACCGCCATAAGTGCGCTGGGGATGCTCAAACGTGGGTCCCAGGCACTCCACACCACTGGAGTCAAGCTAGCCGGGCTGGTGAGAGGTGTTACCTCGAAACCGGTCCGGTCCTCGGATGCTTGATTCCGTTCTGGGAAGGACATGGCTTTTGTAGTTCGGACTGGACTGTTCCCATGGGGCACAGGGTCAGAGCTGATTTGCATATCGCCATTGTCTAACCCAGGGTGGTGTGGAGTGCAAAAAAACGATGGATTTGGGCCCAGATCTTTGGACTGGGGTGAATGTGTGACATTGATCCACATTCTGTCCATCACCTGTTTTGTTTGCAATACCGCCATAAGTGCGCTGGGGATGCTCAGACGTGGGTCCCAGGCACTCCACACCACTGGAGTCAAGCTAGCCGGGCTGATGAGAGGTGTTACCTCGAAACCGGTCCGGTCTTTGGATGCTTGATTCCGTTCTGGGAAGGACATGGCTTTTGTAGTTCGGACTGGACTGTTCCCATGGGGCACAGGGTCAGAGCTGATTTGCATATCGCCATTGTCTAACCCAGGGTGGTGTGGAGTGCAAAAAAACGATGGATTTGGGCCCAGATCTTTGGACTGGGGTGAATGTGTGACATTGATCCACATTCTGTCCATCACCTGTTTTGTTTGCAATACCGCCATAAGTGAGCTGGGGATGCTCAGACGTGGGTCCCAGGCACTCCACACCACTGGAGTCAAGCTAGCCGGGCTGATGAGAGGTGTTACCTCGAAACCGGTCCGGTCCTCGGATGCTTGATTCCGTTCTGGGAAGGACATGGCTTTTGTAGTTCGGACTGGACTGTTCCCATGGGGCACAGGGTCAGAGCTGATTTGCATATCGCCATTGTCTAACCCAGGGTGGTGTGGAGTGCAAAAAAACGATGGATTTGGGCCCAGATCTTTGGACTGGGGTGAATGTGTGACATTGATCCACATTCTGTCCATCACCTGTTTTGTTTGCAATATCGCCATAAGTGCGCTGGGGATGCTCAGACGTGGGTCCCAGGCACTCCACACCACTGGAGTCAAGCTAGCCGGGCTGATGAGAGGTGTTACCTCGAAACCGGTCCGGTCCTCGGATGCTTGATTCCGTTCTGGGAAGGACATGGCTTTTGTAGTTCGGACTGGACTGTTCCCATGGGGCACAGGGTCAGAGCTGATTTGCATATCGCCATTGTCTAACCCAGGGTGGTGTGGAGTGCAAAAAAACGATGGATTTGGGCCCAGATCTTTGGACTGGGGTGAATGTGTGACATTGATCCACATTCTGTCCATCACCTGTTTTGTTTGCAATACCGCCATAAGTGCGCTGGGGATGCTCAGACGTGGGTCCCAGGCACTCCACACCACTGGAGTCAAGCTAGCCGGGCTGATGAGAGGTGTTACCTCGAAACCGGTCCGGTCCTCGGATGCTTGATTCCGTTCTGGGAAGGACATGGCTTTTGTAGTTCGGACTGGACTGTTACCATGGGGCACTGGGTCAGAGCTGATTTGCATATCGCCATTGTCTAACCCAGGGTGGTGTGGAGTGCAAAAAAACGATGGATTTGGGCCCAGATCTTTGGACTGGGGTGAATGTGTGACATTGATCCACATTCTGTCCATCACCTGTTTTGTTTGCAATACCGCCATAAGTGCGCTGGGGATGCTCAGACGTGGGTCCCAGGCACTCCACACCACTGGAGTCAAGCTAGCCGGGCTGATGAGAGGTGTAACCTCGAAACCGGTCCGGTCCTCGGATGCTTGATTCCGTTCTGGGAAGGACATGGCTTTTGTAGTTCGGACTGGACTGTTCCCATGGGGCACAGGGTCAGAGCTGATTTGCATATCGCCATTGTCTAACCCAGGGTGATGTGGAGTGCAAAAAAACAATGGATTTGGGCCCAGATCTTTGGACTGGGGTGAATGTGTGACATTGATCCACATTCTGTCCATCACCTGTTTTGTTTGCAATACCGCCATAAGTGCGCTGGGGATGCTCAGACGTGGGTCCCAGGCACTCCACACCACTGGAGTCAAGCTAGCCGGGCTGATGAGAGGTGTTACCTCGAAACCGGTCCGGTCTTTGGATGCTTGATTCCGTTCTGGGAAGGACATGGCTTTTGTAGTTCGGACTGGACTGTTCCCATGGGGCACAGGGTCAGAGCTGATTTGCATATCGCCATTGTCTAACCCAGGGTGGTGTGGAGTGCAAAAAAACGATGGATTTGGGCCCAGATCTTTGGACTGGGGTGAATGTGTGACATTGATACACATTCTGTCCATCACCTGTTTTGTTTGCAATACCGCCATAAGTGAGCTGGGGATGCTCAGACGTGGGTCCCAGGCACTCCACACCACTGGAGTCAAGCTAGCCGGGCTGATGAGAGGTGTTACCTCGAAACCGGTCCGGTCCTCGGATGCTTGATTCCGTTCTGGGAAGGACATGGCTTTTGTAGTTCGGACTGGACTGTTCCCATGGGGCACAGGGTCAGAGCTGATTTGCATATCGCCATTGTCTAACCCAGGGTGGTGTGGAGTGCAAAAAAACAATGGATTTGGGCCCAGATCTTTGGACTGGGGTGAATGTGTGACATTGATCCACATTCTGTCCATCACCTGTTTTGTTTGCAATACCGCCATAAGTGCGCTGGGGATGCTCAGACGTGGGTCCCAGGCACTCCACACCACTGGAGTCAAGCTAGCCGGGCTGATGAGAGGTGTTACCTTGAAACCGGTCCGGTCCTCGGATGCTTGATTCCGTTCTGGGAAGGACATGGCTTTTGTAGTTCGGACTGGACTGTTCCCATGGGGCACAGGGTCAGAGCTGATTTGCATATCGCCATTGTCTAACCCAGGGTGGTGTGGAGTGCAAAAAAACGATGGATTTGGGCCCAGATCTTTGGACTGGGGTGAATGTGTGACATTGATCCACATTCTGTCCATCACCTGTTTTGTTTGATAATTTAAGGCATGTCAGTATGGAGTCAATAAGTCCTCCTACAAAACACCTTTCAGCGACCAGGAAAATCCCATCCACAAAGCTCTGACATGTAAGTCAGATTTTGTGATCTATGTGCTGGAGTGTCCGTGTGGCCTACGTTATGTAGGTAGTACCATCCTTCAAGGCCACAAGAGGGTACTCCAGCACATTAGAGCTATCAGGAATAAGGATTAGTGCTACCCGGTAGTAAGACACTTTGAGGAAGCCCACAGTGCAGATCCTAAAGACCTCAGATATTTTTTAATCGATACAGTGCCACCAAGCAAAAGAGGTGGAGACAGGGACAAGGTCCTTAGGAAGCTGGAAACACGTACATTCTGGACTTGGACTCCAGGCAGCCAGGGGGCTTGAATGCTACTGAGGATCTATTCACCTGGCTCTAATCTATGGTAGACAGAGACATCAGTTGTAGGGAGCTCAACAATATGAACGGCAGGGCACAAATAAGAACGCATTATGCTCCAGTGACTGCCAGAACAGTTTTTTAGTAGGTTTTAGCTTTTTTAATCAGAAGTGAATCATGCACACAGCACTTTGTTCTTATCATCTTTGCACCTGCAGTTCCATCCAAATTCGTAAGGTTTACATAGCCAGTTATTTAGAATATAATAATTAATGTATTTGCATCAGCACTTTATGAAAAGCCGGAGAAACAGATCGGCATTCAGTCTTACATACGGAAACAATTGTTTAGTAATGGATAAACATTTATGGTTTTACAATTTAAGAGTCCTATTTGGGACTTTTTAGGTATTTTTACTGTGATGTTGTTTTAATCATATTTGTTACATACTCTGTATTATAACAACTGCATATTTTACAACAACTTTAACTATTTAACGTTGGTCTAATGTTGCTGTGTGACTGCTTTTTGTCAACAAACACCATCTGTATATTTTAGATGACAAGCAGCAATTTTATACAAGTGTATTGGTGTTTTAAAACAGAAGCAGGCTTTAGATGTATACAGTCTTTTAAAGTCTTAAAAACAAAGTCAAATTGCAATTGGTATTTAGACCTGAATGAGAAACTAAAATCTATCTGCCCCATCTGTAGAGTATTTCTTCTATGTCAATGCACCTTACGCCAAGAAGCACCTGTCACTTTAAAATGTTGGCAAAAAAATGGTTTAAAAGCTAGCTCCTAACTGTGAGGCGCGTCATGTGATCAAGGCCCCACAGGGTCAAAATGCATCATGCCTGTGGTTTGTAAGAGCTGGTAATAAACTACTCACTGCACGATTTGGTTGTCCCGGCTCCTGTTCATCAAAACTTCTATGAGTACGAGCGAAGTTGTTTTCTCATATATATATAAATCACAAAATACAAACCAGGTTACATAGGAAGGACACAGCTGGCAACACAGTGCTCCACGCCACTAGTCAGCATCCCCGTCATTTAATCAATAGCATCCCCTACGGGGAGATGCTAAGAATGAAAAGAATTTGCAGCACGGAATCTGACTTTCAAGTAGCACAACAGGAGTGCAGGAAACGTTTTCTTGAGAGGGCTTACAGCGATAGGGTTCTCGAGACGGCCATAAGAAAAACCAACTCCGTCACGAGAGAGAAAGCACTAACACCTAGAAGCAAAGACCCTATTGAAAGTCTAGCTGACACCCATGTAAACTCTAGGGTCATAATTCCATACTGCCAACAGCATGCTGCTATCAAAAAGATCTTTTCAAGAAATTGGAACTTGATAAGGGGGGACTCCGTAATTGGAGGTGATGTTTCGCCTAGACCTGAAATCACCTTCCGAAAATCCCCCTCAATGGCGAATGCTCTTACTAGTAGCCTTTTGGAGCCCGTCATTTCAGGAACATGGGAAGCATTAAGTACTGGCTTCAAGAAATGTGCTTTCTGTAAAGCCTGCAAAATCGGAATAAATAAAACCCATTACACCAGCCCTTTCAGAGATAATCCAATTCCCATTACAAAAAGACTCACATGTAAGATGGAATTTGTCGTCTATGTGCTTCAATGCCCATGTGGCTTGAGCTATGTGGGCAGTACTCGCCCCGCAGCACATAAGCGGATTCTTCAACACATCAGGGCCATAGGGAGCAAGGATCAGGCATACCCGGTGGCACGCCACTTTGAGGCTGTGCACAACAGTGATCCCAGTGATCTACAATATTATCTGGTAGACACTGTGATGCCGCTCAAACGGGGGGGTGACAGAGAAGGCAGATTGCGCTTACTAGAGACGAGATATATTCTCGAAATGAATACCAAGAGTCCGGACGGACTGAATGATCGAGAAGATCTTTACACCTGTCTCAGGGACTCGTAAATGCCTTCCAAATAGCCCCAACTATCCTCATGTCTGTACGACCCAATAAATCCAATACACTCCTGACCTGATTACATTCCTGATAATTGATGGTGGCCCCCTTGACCATTCCTAGTTGTAGTAGGCTTTCTTACACTAGGTAGATATTACTGCACATATTGGTACTGGAGTACACACGATTAATTTGCACATTTATGTGAAATTTTCCCTCCGGGTACTCTATAAATCTCCTCACTTTTTTCTGTGAAATACCCTTTCTTCATTGTTTTTATTCGTATTTTTATTGTTTATGCAAACACAAGCACTTTATTTATGTTTTTTAGTATACTTTTGGAGTTCACAGCTGCACGCAAGGGTCATACACACCACTTAGAAGGCAGGTGCATTGAATAGTTTTTATGGAATTTTGTTCAGTTGTAACGGCATGTGTTTTTTGTTGAAAATTAGCAATTTCCATCCAGCACTAATTGCAAGGTGTAAATTTGTAAATATTGAACAAATGTAGATATATGAATTATAGAATATAGTAATATATATACTTTGTGATATTTCTCTCTAAGGAGCATTATTATATAGATAAATTGTATATAAGTAGTGTAAAATAGTCGCTTGTACATAGTGATATATTTTTGATATGAACGGGATAACCCATTAATTTTACTGTCGTAATGAACTGTGTTTTGTGATGAAATGCTTTTTCTTTATGTATGAATTCAATACTAGAGACATACGTTATGCCGTTACAGCAATATAACTGAATTATGATAATGTTGGGCACTTGCCCTCAATTCTGTGAAAATACAACTATGTAAATTTATTATGCACCTATCACTTTAAGCGCGAAGCCGCTCCCATGCACTGATGTATTTAAGACCCTTGTCTATTTCAATCCACGTCATGTGATCAAGCCTCGTTTGAGGTGAAACGCGTTATGGCGGATGGCTGGTGAGACAATTGAATAAATCACCGAAAATATTAAGCACCGAATCTGGGCTCACTCTCGTTATTCTCTTTTGACTGTGGAAAAAGAATGGCGTCTCGTATATATATATATATATATATATATATATATATATATATATATATATATATATATATATATATATGTTTCACCACAATTCCTCCAGTTCAAAGAAAAAAACGTGACGCACTCCCGTAGTCTTTTCACCATACGTTATTTAATCTTTACCACACTTTCATTACAGGGAAAAGCGAGATGACCTACGCGTTTCGGTATCCCAGATACCTTGCTCGTCATTTGATGCAAGTTCCTTGAAAACTATACTTAGAACAGTCTAAACATCGAACATGTGCATAGTTGTAACATGCACATGATTTGCTTTACCAGTATTCCTTCTCAAATCTATTCATGCCTGCCGTCACTTTTATTCGCTATGTTTCTATTCAATATCATGTAAAAATAAGATTTTTTAATGTATTTATTTTGTCTACTTGGTCTATGGCGTAGACATAATCTAGAAAAATGTCCGCACTGTGTCCAGAGAGTACATTTGATGATTACATTTATTGTGGTCTTTGAGATTTAACAAGTAGGTGGAATATCGATTGTTCATATTAAATAACTTCCTTGTGCAATATTAACGAGTAGAGGTGGACAGTGTAAAATTATGATTAAAGTGTAATTAGTGATGTGAAATTAAGTGAAAGAGGGTGACATGCCACGATGAGAAATTACTGTAATATTATTATGCATGACAGCTGTCTTACGAAACACCAGTAAGGTCCCTCAAACATGTCCGCTCTGCTGAGAAATGTTTGTGCTTTCTCATGTATCAGGTGGGATGAAAGGTGCTGGTACTGTGCTGGGAAGTATAGTAGTAACTCATAAGAAATGTTTTCTGTGCCTACTCACGTAAGGCTCTGCCTATTCACTTGGGACTATGCCCGACATATGGGACTATACTTGGAACACCATGGCTATAATGTCTATAATAGAAACATCCTTAAGTCAAAAAAATAATTCTTCAGATCAGAACTGGGGAATGCCAAGAACAGACCTCGCAAGCTCTTTAAAATGGTCAAACACCAATCCAATAAACTGGCCAAAACCTCTAAAGAACCTCCTAAATCTCTAATAACAGGTGAGGAAATTTCCTCCTTCTTCTCTGATAAAATGACTGTCCTAGGAAACAAACTTAGATCTGCAACCTACTCCCAATCCCCCCCAAACTGCCTCATCTCTCCAAGATGCCTCCCCAGACACCACCCAAAAACCAAGCGCATTGGCCCATCTTCAAACATTATGATGACCATTCCGTCTTCAAAATTCTAGCCTCCTCAAACCCAAACAACCACTTTAATGACTCATTCCCCTCCAACTGCTTAGCCGCCGCCTCTCAATCTATCATTCCTAATTGGACGGCAATAATCAATGCCTCCCTCCATCAGGGGGCGATACCTGACTCTCTAAAAGCCGGTCAAGTCATCCCCATATTAAAAAAACCTACGCTGAATTCTGCCTCCCCTGACAACTTTAGACCTATATCCAATATCCCACTCCATGCCAAAGTTCTGGAGAAACATGTGCAAAAGCAATTGAGCCAGCACATCACCAACTTCCACTTGCTAGACGACTTCCAATCTGTATTCAGGCCTGGGCACATCACTGAAACCACCATTCTACACATCGTGAATGAGGCCCCCCAAGCTCTGACCAAGGCAAAACCTGTCTCCTAATCTTTTTAGGCCTATCCTCGGCTTTCGATACGGTCTACCATGAAAAACTCCTAGAACTGCTCAAACTGAGGATGGGACTGGATGGCCCCGTTTTTGAATGGTTTAGGTCCTTCCTACAGAACTGCTCTCAGAGATTCCTAAACAACAGTAACTTGTCCGCTCCCTCTCTGATCACGGTCGGAGTCCCCCAAGGATCAACCCTGTCCCCTACCCTCTTTAATCTTTACCTTGAACCGCTAGCAGGAGTACTACGCACCGCCAATATCTACTACCACATGTATGCCGATGACACCCAGGTCTACATTAAAATCTGTTCTCCTGAGGAGATCGTTTCCCTGAATGAGGCCTTGAAGCTGTCTGTTCAATGGCTCTACTCTAACCAACTCAAACTTAATGCACAAAAATCAGAATTTCTTCTAATCGCCCCACCCAAAAACATCCCCGACATTCAGGAATGGACCAAAGTGATCACAGCTTTAAACTGCCCACCGACCATAGTGGCCAAATCCCTTGGAATATGCCTAGACTGCAGTTTGAATATGCGTGGCCACATCAACACGATGGCCAAAACTGCAAGATTTCACCAGAGCTATCTAAGAAAACTGAAACCTTTCCTCGACCCTCCCGACCTCAAAATGGCAGTCCAGGCTCTAGTCATCTCCAGACTCAAATATGGATGCTCTACTCTCTCGGGCCTCCCCAAGATCTCCATGGAACCCTTAAAAGCCTGCCTTAATGCTGCCGCCAAACTCCTAACACGCTCAAAGAAATTCGACCACATTTCACCATGCCTGAAAACTCTGAACTGGCTCCCTCTCGAGGCCAGAATCCAACTTAAACTGACTTGTATCACTCACAAGGCTCTATACACTAGATCCCCTGTATTTCTTGCCCAGAAACTCGTGGTATCTGGAGGAGCCAGAAACTCCCGGTCCGCCAGAGACCTCCTACTACAACTTCTGCGCTTGCGAAAGAAAAAAACGTACAATCAGGCTTTCTCAGGGGCTGCACCAAGAATATGGAACTCATTCCCGCCCGCCATCAGAAGAATCCGTCTCTGGCATGCTTTAAAAGGGAGGCCAAAACCTTCCCAATGGGCAAATTCCTTTCCTAAGTCCAGCCCTGCATTCACCTCAGCGACTTGTTTTATACCCTATTACGGCCCCACCTTGGATTAACCGGATACTATCCACGCGACACCTTCGGGCATCCCACCTTAGCCTCTTGGACCGCTCTTGTAAATTGTATATGCTTGCTTTTATCCCAAATGTTTCCACCCCCTTCCTAAGTTCTTTTTATACAAATGTAATCCTGTAAAGAGCTCTGATACCCTAACGGGTCAATTTTGTGCTCTATAAAACACAAAAATAGATAAATAAATATGCTGGAGCATTTGATGTTTTACCTGTGCATGTGATGCAGGGCTAGGGTATTTCAGGATTTGCCTGGATTTCTAAACTAAACTGGACATGGATACTCAAATCTGAGCCTGGGCGTTTGTAACTGTGCCTGGCATATGATGGTTATGTAAGCGCATTTGAGACTGTGTTTAGAAATGTGATGCTGCTCCTTGGGGTAGGAAAGTCGTGCTTAGATGTTTGAGGCTATGCATATGATGGTTTTGTTTTGGCATTCGTGGCTGTACCTTTCAGGCTGTATTTGGGCATGCGAGGTTCTACTTGGGTGTATGTTGACTTGTGTCTGACAAATAAGGGTTATGTTGTTTGTAGAACTGAAAGGGTAGAGTAACAAAAACGTAGAGGCAAATAAGTAGAAAGGTAAACAAATAGACACCAATAAAGGGGAATATAAGAATAATAGAAGTAGTGAAAAATGTACAGGTTAGGTTTGAGGTAAGGGATAGGGATAAGGGAGAAGTTTTGGATCAAATGATGTTATGTTTATGTTTTAGGGTTACAGTAAGATACAGTAGGAGGTACGACCTACAGGTAAGTGTATAATAGATGGTTGGGGTAAAAGTAGGAGTAATGGTTAAAGTTAAGAGGTGAGGGAGGGCTCGTCTAGATTTATACATCAAACTCTTTGTTGCCAGGAACTGGACAGAAGGTCCCTCACATATCACAACACCATCATAGACACATCATGGCACACAATAGCCTGCGATGACTGGTAAGGGAAATAGAAATCCTATGGTGTCATTAGCGTAACTGAGTAAGCCATGTTGCCTATTAAGTTGTAGGAGTGTCCGAAGGGCACATGATATTTGTAACAGGCACTAGGCCTGGCAATCTGCTAAAGTATTCTAACAGAATTTGAAACATTTTACTTAGACTAGAGCACTGAAACTGAAGATTCACGGCAATCTACATCAAAGTCACTTGTATCTGAATTCTTTTCGTTAGGTCATGCATAGCGCAGCGTTCATGCACTGCGCTAGGAGAGGGCCTCTTGCAATCACTCCAGACCTTCACTCGTGCGTGTGGCGGTCTGCAGCTTGCGGGAGCAAGCAGGGGCACGCAGGGTGCCATCTGTTCTGTATCATGGTCGCTTTCACTTTCGCTGCCTCGTGACCGCACTTGTTTACTTCCAGTGAATACCTGTGTTCAGACACGAGTCAGCAGTTTTACCAGGCAATTTTGTTCATGCTTGATGGATTACTGTAGGACCTTTCTGTGCATTTCAATTATCGTTTTCTTTCACCGAAATTCCATTAATGCTGCCAGTTCTGTGGAACTTTAATGTATGTAATGCGTCTCTTATGAGAAAGCGCAGGTTGCCGTCATAATAAATGGATATACATAGGCAGTCTCTTGCGCCACTTTCGAACTGTAGCTTTGAAGTCATTACCTTTTGAGCTACCCCACCTGCAGAATGGCCGTGCCTATTGAATTTAGAGATGATGGACCAGGTTCGAGTCCCGGCGTCAGTTCAACAACCTGTTATTCTTCACAAATCACGTAATGCCACCCCCCCCCCCCCCCTCCCAAAAAAAAACCCATCATATTTTATTAAATGTAATCTGGCCTTATTTAAAGGCTCTAATGTCTCTGTGTCAAGTTCACTTTTTATAAAAGCACAAAAATAAATTACCTTCACGCGCCAATATAACTATTGTAGCTGGTTTGTGCCTTCCAAAGGGCGTTCGTGCTGCTACATTAGGACAAAAGTAGGCAGCCTTTTTCACTGCAAGGGTGCACCAGATTACATCAAAATGCCTCAGCTGTGATGCTGTTGCTAGAAAAAACTGAGCACCACAACAGCAAAAATGTATTGTGCTTTGGGCTCCGAAGCTTCTAGCGCCACTGACGTTCCCATAAAGAAATCAACTCCCCGGCGATTCAGCCACGTGGTGATGCTTCTATTCCCTGCGCGTGCTGAAGTCTGATAATGAGTTAAAGGGCTCCATATGACTACATTCTGCGCCATTCTTCTTGTTTGCGGCTGGAGGACATAGAGATGGCTGAAGAGCCGAGCCAGAGCCGAGCCAACGCACTAGGTAGGCTTTTGGAGCCCATGCACGAGCCTGCCCTAAAAAATGTTTGGTATGTAAGTAATCCGACATACATAACATAAAACATTAAACCCTCTCTACAAAACTTTAAAACATGTATTTAAGTAACAAGTGGAAGCTTTGACATCAAAATGTCATATTTTAGCACTGCACTGTGAAGTACTTAAAAGCTACTTATTACATTTCAAACATGAACTATCAGTGAGCTAAGAAGCAAGACAGTTGTCAAGTAAACCTTGTCCTGGCTCAGATTATCACAGTGCAACAATATAGTCTATTAAATCAAACACCATCGGCGTTTGAAATTCTACCCCTGAGTGTCAATCCATCTTAAACACTCTGCTCAATTATTGAAAAAAAACCTCAAACCCACTGTGGAACCATCAGTGCCCAAGCAGAAGTGGAGGAGAAGGTGCCACACCCAAGCGTCCACAACACCCAAGAAAGACCTAACTCTAGAGGATGCTATGTAAATCAGCAAGCATTGGCATAGCCAATAGGTCTCCCCTTTGGGACCTTATAAGTGTTTAGTCATCCAGCACAATATCCTTGGTGCAACAACATCAACTGTTGCACGGCTAAACACTTATAAGGTCCCAAAGGCGAGACCTATTGGCTATGCCAATGCTTGTTTTTTAGTTTTTATTACTTGGCAGCTGGACTGTTGTCCGTTTTACTGGGTCAGAGTTTGTTTTTCACATTTGTGTTGATTACTGGCAATTGTAATCATCATTTTATAAAACAGGAACAGATTCTTCGTTCAGGGTGCATTTCGCTTCCGTTTTCTGTCTAGCTCGTAACTTGTGCAGTAATCGAATGTGTTTTTTTTAACCTACTACTTATAAACAGATGAATTTGAGAACTGTATTCATGCAACCCACTGTGAACGTCCAGAAAAAACTATGATTGATTTAGAGCTCCATTGAGGTCAATCTGAAGACTTCCAGTGACTACCATCCATTAGATAAAACAGCAAAACAGCAAAACAGCAAACTAGTGTAAGCCCTTCAGCACTTGATTGGTTTGCAGTTAAAAGCTGAAAGTTGCTTTTGTCACAAGGGGATTATACACTTTCTTTTTTTTTGTACAATTTGACAACGACCTTTAACTTTCTATTCGCCCTCCCCTAGGCTGGAGAATATGCTAACGTGAATTTATTTAAATCCTTAATTTCCACGTGTGGCACTCTGTACTTTCAGACCTGGGTCCAGATAAAATAGATGCCTTTTGTGTGCTAGATTGCTCCGGGTTTCTGGTATGCCTTTAATGTATCGTCTACTTAACATTATGATAAATAAGGTAAACAACCCTGTGACTCATATGGTAGTATTGCCTGGAGCAGGAAACGTCTTGTAGAAATACTGGGGGGGAATTCGGAGTGTTATCTGAACAGGATGAGGATTGAGGAACAAATAAATCCTTGTAATAAACACTGCCCGTTAATAGCTAGAAAATTACCGTCATCGGAATTTCCCATCTCTGCCTAATATTTATTAAGATGTGTGAAGCAGCAATACACACTTTAAATGACTCTGAGGCATCATTACTGCAAAGAAAGGTATATTTAGCAGAAAAGGTTCGGAGATCTGTGCATCAAATAAGTTTACAACTTGCATCCTCGGATCCACCTATCCCTGAGCGAAGTTTGAGAACCAGACCATGTAGCAGCCCTGCTTTTCTTTTAAATGGAGTGCCCTCCAAAGTTGGCCTACTGATCTAGTGGCCTTGAATCACCCGTGGTAAAGGGAAGTACTCTTGCAAATTTGGATAATCGTCGTTTGCTTAATCCTTCGGCTCTTGGTAGCTGTTGGAGGTTTAGAGTGAGCATGTCCACATTTGAAAGTGATCTGACTTTCTGAAAAATGTATCCTGTCTATAAAGAGTGATAGCACCCTGCCTACATCAAGGAGATAAACAGCGTTCCATTCTTGTCTGAAGGAACAAGGGATTGCAGAATCACTATCTGACTGGACTGCAATGGAACAGTGATCCAATGTTGGGCGTAAAATATAGAAAGGGATGAAACTCTAATTGCCTCATTACGAGCACAGTGGTGGTGGTCTGACCACTGCGAGTATTTTGAGTGTGGTGGCCTAACAAAGCTGCCTCTGTGAGACCACTGCAGCATCGCCGGCCCTGGATTCAACTCTGAAGCCTGGTGGCTGACGCACCATGGGCTTGGCCATCTTTCTGAGGGTGCAGCGGTGGAGGTCCTGCAGTACGACCGACAAACTTGCAATAAGGCCCAAATGCTTTTTGGGGAACATGCAAATATGACTTTCATCTTAAGCGGGCCCCAATTTCCTTTTGCTATATTGCAGAAGTAATTGTCACAAAAAATGTTTGATAGATAGGAACTTAGAGGATGTCTTTGACAATGGCCCAAATATAATTTAGTGGCAGCTCCTAAAAAGCCCAACACAAAACACACAATCTAAAAAAACTAATTTTGCCACAAAAAGTGTGCAAGACTCGATCATGTCATTTTATGGAATTTGTGTTGACACATCAAAACGTTATTAGAATTTATTTTCCGAATATTTTAATTTCATGATCATATCCACCAAAAAGATCAAATTAACTTACACAAACACCAAAAACAAATTATGAAGGAAAACATTGTAATGAGCTGTAGAGTCCAATGGAAAGTTAAAAACAAGGTCCCTGTTGTCTTACTGTTGCCTAGAATTTGGTGAAGGTTGGTTTAAACAGAACAAAATGCCAGTACTGCTATGTAAATAAACAGATTTCAGATGTGCAAAGACTTCAAACTATTGCCGCATACACAAGTCAAAATGTATCTGTCTTAATCTTTTTTATTTTTTTGAAATTCACAAATAGTTTTTTTATTTTAAACAAGATCACCAAGTTGATCAGGGCAAAGGAAGAGGGAATTATACTAAACTCTATTTTCAAAATGGTGGTGTGAAAAGATTAAAAGGCAAACTATAAACACCAGGAAGAAGTATATATCAGCAAAAAAGAGAATGGACCTCAATCATACAGGCTCATTTGTCATCCATCATACATTCTGTGAAAAAGTCATACGCAAACTTCTTGCTCACCAAATCAGACATACAGAGAAAGAGTAAGAAAGAAAGAAAAATGAATGCAGAATTAAGGGAAAAAGACGTGAATACCCTCACCTAGATACAAGGAATCTATTATTATTATGAGTGGTGGGGTATTAGTATAATTGTTTCACAACATTTTTATAAATGACAACACATAAATCTTTGAACAGGCCATCAGAATCTTTTTCAACAATCTATGTGTTTCACAAATGACATTCTCATGTGATTGGCCTGGAAGAAAAAAAGGGTCGACGTGTTTCGAAACCCCTTAGTAGCGGGGATTCTCCTCAGGACCTTGGGGGGCTCAGTCCTGTGAAAGATAAAAACAACACTCCTTACTATCCTATCTCCTGAGATAAACCTTCAACTTAGAACGGACAAGCACGACCTTATAATAGTTACCTTATCTTCGTTACATTCATAAAGGGCTCCTGTTTCCAAAGTTCGACATATCGAAAATAACAATATACTGTGGACTATGGCATCAGTCGTGTGCTGTTGATAAAAGAAAGACTATGTTGCCATCTATTGTTCGAAAGTGCAGAAGGATTTTTGGGCACAAAATATAATATCAGGCGATTACCTTATTGAGGCAAGGTTTTTTCGTGATGCCAGACTCGGCTCGCTGGTTTTCTTTAGAACCCGGTTCCTGTGTAATAAAGACGGAAACGGATCGGTCACCAACTACCGTCACTTACAAACAGAGGCGGATTTCGTTCAGTCTACACACATTGCGTATCTTAAACATAGTCCTTAATATCCAAATGCCCATACTTAAAGATCGAAATGGGTCCGTCCGTTTTTATGCAAGGACCATTTTTCGTGCTCAATGTCTCGACATAAGTGGAAAAACGTACCTTGATCACGAAGCGGGTCTCCTCTCCATTGAGTGGCGTCTTTCAATCGGCCGTCGCCCTTCAAGATTGATGTGTGCCGGCACTTAGTATATGACATATTTTCTGGGCCATCGGTGTTTCGGGAAATGTAGTTCTTTTAAGAGATCGTGCAAAATACCTGCATGAGCAGGTACATTCTCTTGATGGCGCTGAACTTTATTTTAGCGAACACGCACTGGGAAATCCTTGAAAAGAATGTGTATATTTCCATGGCAAAGCTTAATTTTTATTAAGATGATAGAACACATTAGGGAGCATGCTGGTCGATGTACTACATAAAGTCGTGGTAACTTAAAAGAAAGCTGGGGCCCTGTGTCAGGGATTGTCAAAATGAGTTTTTTTCGGCATAGGGTAGTGATTGTTAAAGATGGTATAATTCAGACATCTCATTCAGTCCTGTGACTGCAGAGTTGTATTTCAAAATCAGGGTCGCTTCTCGAGAAGATAATTTTGCCTCCAGGTCACTTCCTCTTGGGTCGGGTTCCACCTTGGAAATGACCGTCCATTTCAGATCATTTTCTGTATGTGAATGGTCAATCCAGTGTTGCACAAGTGGTGCGGTGAGGATGGTTTTTTTAATTCGCCATCTGTGTTGGTTTATCCGCTGTCTGACTTCTTGGCTCGTTTTTCCTATATAGAGCCTATTGCATGGACTTAGGATGCCATAAATGACGTACTTTGTTTTACAATTCGTGAATTTGGAATGTTTCCAACAGATGCCGTTATGCTGGAACAGATCTCCTTCTATCGTCAGAGAACAGGATACACATGTTCCACATTAATGGTGGCCTGTAATAGGCGGTAGGGTCATGTATTCTCTGAGTGATTGGGGCTTATGTTTTGGCATTGCTGCTCTGACTATGTGGTTTGCCACACTTTTATCCTTCTTAAAAGCAAAGAGCGGTGCCTCTGCTAAGTGTCCATCCAAATCCTTGACCAAGTGCCAATTTTTGCAGATTTCTTTTTTTAACCAGTTAGATGTTAGGCAAAATGTTGACATGCATACTATTCTGTTGTTGTCATGTTTAGCTTGTTTTGTCAGGAGGGTCTCTCTAGGTGTCCACCATGCTCTTTTGAGTGCGCGTCTCAGTAATTTTGCTGGATAGCCATGGAGCAATAGCCTTTCTCTTAGGGCATTGGCGTGAAACATGTATTCATCCTTGAAAGTGCAATTTCTGCGTATACGCAAAAATTGGCCTAGTGGTAGATTTGGTGAAGGCATTACTCATGTTCCCACATCCACCTCAAGTGACGTACAACCATGGACAAACTAAAACTCTCGATGTATGTTCCTCTATAGGCCCCACCTTCGCTAGGACTGTCCATCATGATATATTACAGTTGGGGTACTTCATTTTGTTCATTATGTTGTAGAACAGTCCAAATCAACTAAAAACTTTCCTGAATCTTCTTAGAACCAAACCCAGGAAAAGAACAAAAACTGATACTCAGAAAACCTCGCCGTAGCTGATTATGCAAGGACTCAACAATCAGTCCTTGTCACAAGCTTGGGAGCTTGAATCGCTTGCGTTTAACTAGATCACACAAAAAATATTCTTGCTCCTCGTGTGGCTGGCAGCTTTATATCTCCACTCTCTTCCACTGATCTTCTAAGCACCAGTTTTCGTCCTTTTGCTGGAGTTGGTTCTGAGAAGAATAAGGAAAGTTTTCAGTTATTTAGCATATTTTATTAGTTTGTCTAGAAATTTGAAAGAAAACTTATTTATATTATTCTTCCATTATTGTCCATTAATACGTAGGCAAGTTAAACATTCTTACTGCCTGTGAATATACTCTGCCAGGAAGAAGGACTGCTGTGCTGCAAATCTTTAGGTGCCTTCTGTTCAAGATTTGGGAGTGAAGAATCACTGAATTACTGTCCCTCGATAGGCACTGGAGATGAAATCATGCTCTCAAAAAGAGTCTTGGACTGTTAACAAGAGGCTCCAATAGTATCGCTAGCACCAACAACAACAAACTGTTAACATAGGAAGTTTAGATCTGGGCCACTTCACAGAGTGGAGAAATCACGTTACCACCACCTTCAAAAGATAGAGTGTATAGCCCAGTATGTAATGGGACTAGATCACTTTCCAGGTGGCAAGTGCGAGTAACTTAAAGCAGTGCATCAAAAGGAAAGTGTGAGTGATAAAAGTGTGCTATATTAAAATTGGAGAGTGGACGCAAAAAAACTTTATTTTGTAGCATACCACTTCCAATATTAAAAGACTTAGTGCAAAGAGACAGTAGTTTCAACAAATATCTACTGGATGGTAGGTATTTGAATTGATCTAAAGTATAACGTATTGACCTAAAGTATACCATTAGTAGATATTTATTGAAACTACTGTCTCTTTGCACTAAGTCTTTTAATATTGGAAGTGGTAATTATAGTTCCACCCCGATGACTCTTCTACACCATAAGCTCATTCCGTTTTGCTGGCTTTGGGAGTAGTTACAGCAATACTTGCCAAACTGGCCCTAATTATGAGATAGCAATGTGATGTCCTGACAAAACAATCATTTCTTTTGAAAGAGATTAAAGAAGAACTCAATATACTTAACCCGATCTATACCATCTTACAAAAGGCTGATACAACTTTACAAACTGTGGTCATACAAGTAATTCAGCAAGGCTTGACATAGTCGACCTTTTGCAGCTACTCCCAATGAGACTATCTCTTACGAATGCACTCCCTCTACAAGATGCATAGTGTTTACTGACAATTGGCACCCCAACTAACCCCACCACCAGCATGTCATCCTCTGATACTATACACAACAACATGACTATTACTGGTCTGGTAGTACAAGAGAATACGGCTCTAAAACATAGTAAAAAAGCAGTTAGGCCTGTGTAAGTTCTAACCTCCATAAGTGTTATAGAACTACACTCCCTACTCATGATATAGGTTGAGACTACAATAGTATATATTCAAACTGACGACGATCCTATAGTTAAGATACCACATAGTTTTATGATGAGTAATAGACACATCAGCCAACTCTGCATTCCACACTTTATATAGAACAACATTTTGATGAGTAATGATGGAAGTTGTTTGTTTTCCATATGCTTGATCCCTGGAGAGAGTGAGTCCAATACAGCAATATGGCGTTAAGAAGAGGCGAGTTATAAGTGCAAGGAATCAATTATAACTAAGGGCGTAACCGTGAGTTCTAAACAATTACTTCGGTAGCGTTTTGGGTACAAGTGCTGCAGTCCCTTTAAACATCAGTAAGCATGAGAGGCATAAGGGCCTTTCTCTTGAAGAAGTTGGACGTGTGCACACTGGCGGCTGTACACGAATGCGTGTCTATAATCTATCAGTGTCTTCCGTGTGCACATGCGCAAAATGGGTTTGGCGATACTTTCTAAAGCCGCGACCCTCATTCAGGTCTGACATCATAGTGCGCAGGTGCGAACTACATTTAGCACTTCGCATGCGCATAACACAGAACGGACGCAATCCTAGGGGGCCTGTCTGTGGTCCGCAGTTCTGAGATGGCCAATCGTAAAAATGGAGCCCTGCTGTATGTGTCGGTACCTCCCCTTCGGCTCAGAAGCAAGCCCGAGGTACCGACGGACAGGTAGGGCGGCGCTAGTTTTGAAGCCAGTTTTGATGACCCTATCATGACGAGTGAAAGATATTGAGCGCATTTTTCATGCCACGTACTGCTTTCCTCAGGTTTGTAGCAATACTAGGATAGCATGGTAAAGAGCTATGGTTATATAGCGTTGGATTTGGGAGCGTTCCATTTCAATGCTGGTTATGAATGCCAATGTGCTGCCTCTCACATCACTTAGGCTCTAGCAGTATCAGCGAGCCAGTTGCTATCTGCATGGGACACAGTGGTTGTATAGCTCGGTCAGCCAGATACTGCTCCTGCGTCTGTCAGCTATTCCCCCCTACCTTCTCTCCGAAGCTCCAGTAACACTTGAGAGCCTGTGGTCAACTATAGGGGACATAGTAGCTGTATAGCTCGTTTCAGCTGGTAAACATCAAAAATTATTTTCTGTCCCTCATACTATTCTGAGAGGGGATTACAATACATATAGATGAGTGTATAATGGAATTCATATTTACACCTTTGTCAATGAGAGAGACTGTTTCTGGTTTATCATTATGAAGTGTTCCTCTTGGCAACAAGAGTTAATCATAGTTTTAATCTATTCTGAAACTGGTGCAAGATGAATGGAGGGGCACTACTATAGGCCTCTGTCATTGTCATTTTTATCTACCTACAGAGCAGGGCCTCATCACCTGAGCTGTCGCCAGGAGAGGTGAGGCTTACTCCCAAGAACATTTGGGTAAGTTAATAACAATATGTTGGTGAGAAGCATTGACTCAGAATCCCTTTAGGGATCACTTATAAAGATTTTAAATGCATACGGCTAATACATAGGTGTCTTAAGTTCTGTTTTTCTTGTGTATATATATATTTTCTAGGAAAGAATCCACCATTGGAGTACTCATCCTACACATTGAAGACTGATGGTAGACTGCATCGTATTACCCATTTTTTGTTCACATTTACTAAAATTGTTTTTACTGTAGTGTAATTATTGGTCCTGAAGAATGCCAGTAGTCGACTTTTTGACCACGAATGGCTGAAACATGTTGACCTCTTTAGTCAACTGAGGGTAGTTATGTTGTAAAACTACCTACACGCTGTTTTTAGTCTTGACATTATGATATCTTCTCAATAAACTTACCCTTGTTATCATAAGAGTCAATTTCAAATCACATTTCCTTTTTCACATTTAAGTTACACTGCAAAATTAGTTTTTCAGCAGCACTGAGTTATCATCTCATGGCCCGTTCCATCACTGGTGGTCTTTGTTAGGACGTCTCATATATACACCAGGTGAGACGCCTACCATATACCAGTACTATACAATCCCAGATGATTAGGCTCTGCCATTTGGTGGGCTGATGGGATTCCTTTCCAAACTTACGTAGGCCTAACTGCTTTTTGACTATGTTTTTGAGCGGTATTCTCTTGTGCTACAAGACCAGTAATAGTCAAGTTGTTGTGTATACTGTGATTGGGGGTTAGATTGTTACTTGGTCTTTAAATATTATCCCCTGGGACCCTTCTGCTAACTGTGTATTTTGTATCCTCTCATACTACCCAACCATGAGCTTTTTGGAAGTCATACACTGTGGAACCCTCTCATATCATAGCTTTTAGTTCAGTTCAGAATGCACTGTCTCCACTGATAATGGATACCTCAATTGATAGCACAATTGGCGCTTCATCCTCTACGGCTAATCAATCAGGAGCACCAGGGAAGTCACCCACTGAAGAATCCTCTCATACTATGCCCTCAAAGGTTAGCTCCTTTGATGAGTGTGGGGTTGCGACTCTTCCAGCAGGCATTGTAACAACTGACAATGCCTCTGCGTCACACGCAACCACAGCAGAAGCGGAACTTCAACCGTACGTGACGTATGAGAAAGTAAAGAAGATTAAACAAAATGGCCATTTGGAAAAACTCTAGACCAAATAATCACTCCAAGAAACTGGTAAACCTCTTTCCAATATTTAGCTAAGATAATCATGATATGGCGTCAAATTCCTTGGGTCATCAACCCAGGAGTATCGATGACAATCTTGAAGAAGGCCGGAGCCATTGCCTAACACCTTCAACGATGCTTGAACAGATTACCCACCAGTTTTGAGGAAGGGTACTCTGGCTGAACTCTAAAGATGAACTTCCTTCGGGGGGGGGGAGCCTCCTACCTCATAAAACCAGTCAACATGTTGGTGGCAATTCTAGCAGTGATACAGGAGGTGTACCCCATTTACCTAAACCGTCGGAGACTTTTTGCCTCACTGATCCCATAAACTCTAATTTACCTAACTTGGCAAAAACAATTGTGATGGTTTTCTGTTCTGAGAAAAGAACTTACAAAGAATCCAAAAGAATCTATTCAGTCATCACCTCCTATTCAGTTCTGTGATTGTACCCATCAAAATCTCTCACATGATTCTAATGTAGCTGAATCTATCACCTCATCAAATATAGCCCCCTCTGCAAAGACTTTGAGGACAAGAATAAGCAACCAGGACTTAATAACAGATCAAATCAAAGGCCAGTTAAACTGGCATCCAGACGGGTCTCATGTTTGATATTTCCTTGATTTTACTCCTAACTTTGTCTTGCAGGGCCCTCAGGACATTCTAAATAGACAGAATATATTAAGGGCCACATGTAGGTGGTCAAATACCGAGCGCTAACGCTGAAATTTGCAGAATTTCAGCGTTTGCGACCTGTAAATAGCCATGTACAATGTAGGTAATGCCAAACGCTATCGCAAAATAAGGAATCAGTAAAAATAAGGGAAACCAGTTAGCGATTCCTTATTTTGTGATTAGTAGACACAAAACCCTAAATACTGAATCGCAAAATAAGAAATCGTTAAAAAAATTTGATAAGCGATGTACCGAAAATCGCTATTACCGTTTTTTCAAATATTCGGTATTTAGGAGTTGCAAATTCCCTCTGACTCAAAGCAGGTGGTAATCAGGTGCACTGCGTATAAACAGCCCCACAATGTAAAAGTGTGAAAACAATGGCGGCCCTCTATGTCACTGCAAGGCGGCTTCGGATGCAAGCAGCAGGACTGAGGATCTGGAGACAAGGGGAACGCGTGTACAGACTGCGCATTACATTATTCCAATTGAGTGAGGCTGAAATCCATGAGAGGTACAGGCTTCAGGCCCCAAACCATCCTAGATCTGATACGGGACCTGCACCCACACCTGGAGAATCAGACACCAAGGGTGCACGCTATACCACCACATGTCCAGGTGCTTTGTAGCCTGCACCTACTTGCATCAGGTAGTTACCAGGGGGTGAAAGCTGCGGCAGTTGGTGTGTCACAGAGTTGTCTGTCCCATTTCTTCAACACTTTCCTGGATGCCATGATGCAAAGAATGCACCACTACATATGGTTCCCCAGCACACAGGTGGAACTGCATAAAACCAAAATGGATTTTTATAAAAAAGGCACAGTTCCTGCATGTAATAGGGTGCATTGATGGGACACACATACCAATCTGCCCACCTGCAGCTACAGAGTACGTATATCGGAACCGTAAATCTACACATTCTATAAACGTGCAGGTAATATGTGATGCAGACCACATCATCACCGACATCATAGCCAAATTTCCAGGGAGTGCCCATGACTCCTACATATTCAGGAACAGTGGAATCTACACACGTCTGGCTGGGGCGAATTTGGGGAAGGATACCTGCAAGGTAAATCAATGGGACACACCTTGATGTATACCTTGGATGAATGTGCTGGTGATTGTTATTAATGACACTTCCTTTCTCACTCAGGTAATAGCACATTTGCCGTGCGGGCATTTATCCTGACTCCATATCTCAACCTATCTACCCCAAGTGAGAGGAGAGTCAATGTGGCACATATATCTACGCGCAAAGTTGTGGAGCGCACATTTGGACTCTTAAAAAGCAGGTTTCGCTGCCTTCACAAAAGTGGAGGTGCACGGCAGTACCACCCTATCATCTGCTGTAAAATAATAGCAACATGTGCCATGCTGCATAACCTTGCCACAAAGCAAGGAACAGCAGTGGAACTAACTGACTCAGAGGATGAGGGTGAGGATTGTCCACAGCCAGAGCACAGCACAGGAGGTGTGGCAGCAGCACCAGATGGGAGACACAGACGGGCTGAGATCACACACAACTATTTCTGAGTAAGTAATGAGACACAGCCAGTAACTGTAATTGCTTGGCACGGCACCCCGCCACACCATGAAGGGCTCAACATGCCATGCCAATATTCAATGAACATTCCAAAGGTGAAATGGGTTACTTCACCCATCTCTCAATGCCAGGTGATGGCTGTCATTATTTCCTGTGCCATTCCCTGGGCACACTGTCCTGCCTGGTGGTTTGTCCTGTGGCAGATCCGTGCCTTTCACTGCACCTCCTGGATTCAGTTATCGGGGGTGTGATGCTGCTGGGCTAGTTGCCTCCTCACTTTCCCCCCATCCCCTGCACCTGTTGCAGCTATTTGGCTGGAGTAACTGTGACCAGCCCCCTTGCAACGTCACGGCTGCAGTGGGCCATCTCTTCCTGCATGGCCACCGAGCGCCTGCAGAGCACAGAGGTGGCAGTGGAGAGGCGGTTCACCGCCATAGTGTGGTTGTCCAATTTCTGTTGCTCCCTGCGCCTCGCCACACAATCTTCATCCAGTTTGCTGCACAGCAGCCTCACTGCCTCTGACGTGTCCCTCATGCCCTCAGCCACAGTGTCGTTCATGCTGTTTATGCCCTCCTTAATTTCCAGCATGTGTCTGTTCATGTGGACCATCTGCCGTTGCACTGATCTAATAGCTTTGCGTTGCAAGCGCTGTACCTTGAGCATATTGCCTTCGAGACCCACAAATACGCTGGCATCTTCGCCCTGTGCAACAGGACTGGCTGCCCTCGATCTGCAGCGTCTGACACCTATGTGGGAGCGCTCAGTGGGGGACTGTGTCCCTGCACTGTTCTCATACTCTACCAGCGTGGAATGTTGGCCTCCCATGCTCTCCTCCTCGTACACCTCCCTCTGCTTAAGGCTAGCCACTGTATGCCTCCTGGCACTCGGTGGTGGTGGCGGTGGTGATGGTGGTGGTGATGGTGGTGATGGTAGTAATGGTGATGGTGGTGGTGGTGATGTGTGCTCAGCAGGCGACAAGACCTCCTCATCCTGTGTGTTGCCTCTCCTGCGTGCCTTTCCTGTGTCTCCTTCGGCAGCCTTGCGCGCTGCCTCGCCTGTGGAGACAGAATGTACATTTACTCACTTGTCTGGCAGCATTGGCGTAATAATACATTTCATGACTGCCAATCAAACTGACTGTCCTCCACTTGCTAATTACTGATGTGTGTCACATGCCTTTGGGTTCAGTGGACTGACTGTTATGATATGTGTTACTTCTGATTACATCTCTCATAATGCATTGCTGGTCTTTTTGAAAACATGTACTGGAGTGGGAATCATACTGCCTCATTGGGGATTGTGGATTGGGGTTAGGGAGTGGGGGCACAGCATGCTGTGCATGCATCTTACCTCGCCTGTTGCCAGCTCTGGCTGAGCTGTCTGCGTCTCCAATCCCACTCACGCTCTCCAGCTGTAGGGTAGACTCCACCAATAGATCCATGGCAGTTGGTACAGGCCCTGTAGATCACCCACCACCTGTCTGCTTGGCTTGCTTGAGTCTTTCAGCCACCCTCTCTTTTGCACGTTTTCTGAGTTCATACCAGTGCTATTTTAGTTCTTCTATTGAGCGCTGTGTTACCCCAGTAGCATTTATCTTCTCCTGGATCACCAGCCATATTTGCCTCTTCTGGGATTCCGGGACATACAGGGACTGTTTGCCGAAGAGCTTATCATTATCCTTTGTCACCTCCTCTATCAGCACCTCCAGCTCCCTCTCACTGAATTCGTGCTTTCTGTTTCGCTCTCCTGCCTCCTTTTTCTTCTCCTGGTTGTCCATTTTTATTTGGGTGCACCTGCAAGATGTTTGCAAGGAAGCTTCTGTGTTGTAAGGTCTGCTCCCTGCCTCTGCCACAGCTTCAGCCACAGTGTAGCAGCAGGTGTCAGGCCACTTCCTGCTTGTGATGTCATCAGAATACACCTGAATGGCAGTTTAAATAGTTAGCGATTTCTTAAGCTACTGATTTGTTAATATCAAATCGGTAATACGTAAACGCTATTTGCTAGATGGTAAATCTGAATCAGTATTTAATTTTACTGATTCGCTATTTTTTACTGAATTATTACCTACATCTGATTTTGCGAGTTCTTAATAGCGAATCGGTAAACATCGCTATTAAGACCTCCCAATTTGTGTTTTACCTAAATATGGCCCTAAATGTATTATTTAAATTTCCAGCAAAGTATTGATGCGACAAATGTAATCAGTGTGAGGTTTCTCTGCGATCCAACTGGGAAAATTGAGTTTACAAGGACTTCGTGGTCATCAAATTCAATATTGCAAATGATTCTATCAAAGAAAGAAGAGCTAGCAAATTGAGGCATACTTATTTCAATTCCAGTCAAGCCTAAATATCCCCATATCTTATCTTATGAAACCTAAGGAAGACAGTAAGTCAACATCTAGATTTAAATAATAGAAAGATAAGTTGCATTTGTCACAGTAGTTTTCTACAGAACAGGAATTTAAATGTGCATGTACTAAATGTGCATCCACCTGCTGGCAGATCAAAGAAACTATGAGCCCCTAGCGGATGACCCCACTGAAAGGATAAGAGTTGAGATCGCCAGCTTGATAGAGGAATCTCTTATCAATGACTGGCTTACTAAGAAGGAAGCGGATTTCCTGGAAAACAAGAACCCCAGAGTACCCTACTTTTATACGATCCCAAAGATTCATAAAAGGATGGAAAACCCCCGGGGAAGACCCATCGTCTCTGGGATAGGGTCAATCCTGGAGCCCCTTTCCAAGTTCGCGGATGCGTTCTTGAGACCTCTTGTACAAAAGACAGAAACATACCTACAAGATACCAAGGCAGTGCTGTGTCTATTAAAAGATCTGGACTTCAATCCCACCACTCAGATTTTGGTGGGACTTGATGTAGAAAGTCTATACACGAGCCTGCCTCACAAAGAAACCCTTGAAATTCTTGAGGAAGTGCTCTTTGAGAGCACGTGGCAATACAAGACACCCAGGCATGTGGTACTTGAGTGTTGTCGCCTGGCACTCACTGAGAATTTTTTCCTGTTCCAAGATACCCTGTACCGCCAAAGGCATGGCACAAGCATGGGTAGTACTTTTGCGCCGAGTGTGGCAGGCATCTATGTACACCAGCTAGAGAAGAAGAAGATCCTGACTCATGACAACCCACACTCAGACCACATACATATGTGGAAGCGCTATATTGACGACGTGCTACTAATCTGGGAGGGTGATGAAAGGGAAATTGAACTATTTCTAAATTGGCTAAACCAGCAGGACCCCTGCCTTAAGTTCACGTCCACCCTGAGCAGATCAGAACTGGTTTTCCTAGACCTAAATATAAGAGCAGAGAATGGGAAACTTGTAACCACCACACATTTTAAACCCACGGCTAGGAATGGCTTGTTAAAATTCAAAAGCTTTCACCCAAGACAACTGAAGGAAAATCTGCCATTTGGGCAGTTCTTGCGCCTAAGGCGGAATTGCACAAAGAAATGTGATTATGAGAAACAAGCTAAGGATCTGAGCAAGAGACTGCAGCAAAGGAACTACCCCTCACACATAGTCTCAAAAGCAAAGAAGAGAGCGTCCAATAACAACTGGGACGCTCTCCTGGAACCAAAGACTATCCCTGTACCAAGTAGCGACAGCGATAGGAGACAGATCTGTATCACCACTTATAATGTGGCTTCTGATAAGGTATCAAAGATTGTGAGAAAACATTGGAGGACCCTAAACAGCGGGGGCCTAGATCTGGCGTTACCTATGTTCAGCCACCGAAAAGGGAGAAACTTGAAAGACCTGTTGGTACATACCAGGCCAAGAGAAAAGGTGGGACAAGTACGTCTTTTACATCCGTTGCCACTTGGTCACTATCCATGCATTGACTGCAGTGTTTGCCACTTAACAAAGGCAACTAAGAAAGTGGCATTCAACAATGGGGTCACTTGGGACATAAGGTCATCCTCCAATCACTGTTCCCTGTAGGCCTCGCGCGCACCTTCCCTGACGTCAGCGCGCACCACCTAGCGTGAAGCGCGCACACAGGCCATCGCAAGAGATTCGCGCCGCCCGCCCCTTTTACAAAGCGAGCGGCGCGAACATGACATGAGGCACTTTTTACAGTGGTGACGGCGGTGCGGGCGTGAGGAGTTGCAGGTAAGGAGCGGGAGGCGGGAGGCGGGGGGCGGGGGGGAACTGGTGGTTATTGGGGGGCGGGGGGAACTGGTGGTTATTGTGGGGATTATGGCAGCGTGGGAGCAGGAGAATTGGCTTGTCAATGAATAGATAGTGGCGCACAGTGAGTGTACTATAATAGGGAGGCGGTAGTTCTTTGTTGCTGTTTAAGATTTCTCGCCTGCCCTCTTTTATGCCAAGCGCGCAGCGCTTATCGTGCCCGATGGCTCTGTGCCAACTAGTACCTTTTCCCATCCCCGTGCCAAGGTTTGAGTATTCGCCAGACTGCCGATAGATAGCCTTCTTTAAAAGCCTTGACGCTCTCGCCCTTCAGCGCCTTACTACACAGCCTGGGCGGGAGACGTGGGTGGGAAGAATCGTCTCCTCTTTCTCTGCTGTTCTTCAGAGACCTTCGGAATGAGCGGGAAAGTCACTTCAGATTAAAATCCACGGCGTTAGTGTTGTCTTTTGGAATGCAGGCTTTTCTACCCTTTTTTGCTATTTAAAGGTCCTTCAGTTCTTGGCACAGCAGACACAAAAAACGCGTGGGACACAGGACAGAAAGGCACAAAAAACGAGTGAGGCACAGGACAGAAAGGCACAAAAAACAAGTGAGACACAGAACAGAAAGGCACAAAAAACGAGTGAGACACCGAACAGAAAGGCACAAAGTATTGTAAGCGCTGTACCTAGGACAATGCATTATAGCACTGCTGCACTTACAACACTGCTCGAATGTGTGCATGCACTGGTGCATATAGGTCATTTACTGCAGGAAGAGAGTGAATACTGTCACTATTTCGTGTGATGTTAAACAATTCCCATTTATGCTTCTGAACACCTACAGATTGAATAGTTGCCCTGGTTATGCATGGTAGGCTTCTCCTCAGAGTCCAGCTACCTGCAGTGAAACTGACTAATCAGATATGTGTGCCCACCAAAATCCTTTTCCAACTCCTGCCTCACTCACAAATAACCCTCAGTTTTAACTATGTGAGTTTGATCATTTGTGTTCGTGAACATTAGAGCTACATTTATAAAGACTATATTAGCCGGTATATTGAACAAATAACTTTCTTCAAAACCTGTCAGGGTTTAAAGAGAAATCATTTTACAGTGAGATTTGAGAGTCCTTTCAAGCAGTTTTTTAGGAAGGTAAGTTGTAAATGTGCCTCTTAAAGCACCATTATTACTAACAACAGTTTGATTTAATGACAGGCAGAAAGGCACAAAAAATGAGTGAGCCACAGGACAGAAAGGCACAAAAAAACGAGTGGGGCAGAGGCCAGAAGGGCAGAAAAAATGAGTGAGACACAGGACAGAAGGGCACAAAAAACGAGTGAGATACAGGGCATAAAGGCACAAAAAACGAGTGGGGCACAGGACAGAAAAGTTGGAGCTATTGGTCTTGTAAATGACAAATATTTTATTTATGTGTTGGTTTTTAAAATAGCTAAATGGATAGCTTTGTCATTTACAATGCCAATAGTTATAACTTTCGCGAATGTGACACCTATAGCATTTGGAATGCAACATGTTTTGTATTTACGTGACTTAGATGGCAGCTCTGGTCGTTAGGCCACATCTCTAGAGAGCACGAGAGTGCAGCAGGGGAGAGAAGCACAGAGAGGGAGCAGAGAGTGCAGCAAGGAAGAGAAGCACGGAGAAGGAGCCCAAGAGTGAAGCAAGGGTGAGATGCACGGACAGGGAGCCTGAGAGTGCAGCAGGGGACAGAAGCATGGAGAGGGAGACAGAGTGTATCAGGGGCGAGAAGTACGGACAGGGAGCCCAAGAGCGAAGCAAGAGAGAGAAGCAGGAGAGGGAGTCTGAGAATATAGAAAGGGAGAGAGTTGAGCATAGAAAGGGAGAAGATGAGTTTGGGAGAGAGGCATGAGAGGTGGAAGGCAGAGCAATGGAGATAGACCTGGGAAAGGAGTAACCATGGGGGAGATGAAGATGAGAGCAACAGGGAAAAACTAGTGGTGTTGACTAATGCCGAAATGGTATAAATGATGCTGTGTTAGTGCTCATTGACAATCGTGTGTACCTTGAGGAGAGATGGGAGAGGGGAGGAGAAAGAAGGGAGATTGAGGAAAGAGGGGAGAAAGGGAGGAGAGTGTGGGGATAGAGGGTAGAGGAGAGAGAAGGAAGAGTGTGGTGGGAGATGGTAGAGGGGAGCGGAGAGTGCTTATCCAATTTTGCAAACTGCCCTTAAGACCCTTATTGTGGCGCTCTATGTATGAAAATGCACTATCTTTTCACTTTTTAAAGTAAAATTTTGGAGTGCCATTTGGCGCCGCAGACACGCGTGGTTTGGTTCCTGGCGCACATAGCCATGGTTGCAGCGCACAGAGACCCTCCATTGCCGCACACAGAGGAAAAAAATTAGAGGGAACATTGACTCCAATTGTAATACAAAAGGCATGGTTTACATGATCACGTGTGCGTGCAATCTGCACTATATTGGTATGACAACAAGAAAGGTCTGCACACGCATGATAGAACACCGCAGCAGCTTTAGATGCAAACATTCTAACACCAAAATAACCTAACATTTCTTAGAAAAGGGACACACCACCAACGACTTCAACTGGGTGGTCCTTGAGACTCTACAGCCACAATATGACCGAGAAAATAAACTACTGAAAAAAGAGCAACGCTGGGTCTTCAAGCTTAGATCTCACGTCTTGGGTCTAAATGATGACATACCATGGGGGCAACTGACATAGACAACCACTCAGACAGCAGGTTCCCACAAATATGAAGTGAGAAAAGAATGCACAGACCCTTGTGTAGGTGTACTGGGAGACTGGCCCAATAAGAGGTGTTGTAACACTACTATATATTCACCCATCCCTTCAGATATGCATGAAGGGTAAAACAACTACTACCACTAGTGGCACCTAACTCAAGTATTTGAAAACACCATAGGGTCAGAATTACACTGTGTTAATATCCTAGTAATATACAACAAGAATTTTAAAAAACGGGTCAAAAATAGTTTTTTTAACCAAACAAACGGGAGATACTCATAATATACCAACTGTTAACATAAGAATGAGTAATTTATCATTTTCAAAAAACGAGACCCCTTTCATGTGAAAAAATAGTTTTTAATAGTGGAAGATCCTGGAGTACACACAAGATGGCGCCCGCTCCTATGGATAGTAACTAGCACATATCAGGAATTAGGTCCGATTATATACAATTGCCCAGAGACTTTTACTTTTTTGAGCCCATAGTGTGCGAATCCGAAAATACTTATTTTTTCAAAAACGAGGCCCCTTTGAGTTAAATATTGTAAAAAACTGTACCAGAATCCCGGAATACACCCAAGATGGCGCCCATTAAGCACGCGACCACCGCGTGTACATGCGCTAGTCTTTCTATTCTCACACCAGGAAGCAGGATACATGAGCAGGCACCGCCCTCGGTCCACTAACATTCGGACCGGAGGGGTTTGCCTAGGTGAGACCGATTGTGGTATCCCGGCAGCAAATAAGTGTTTTTTGTAGCGTTTTTGGAGGCACAGACACTGGGATAATCTCCTAGTTCTTTTACCAGCCTTTGGGAAACATTTATCTAGGGAGACAGCTAAGGCTAACAGACACCATTCTTCTATTTTTCCCAGATCTACCAGGATATTGTACCCCTACCGATTCCATGGGGCACAGTTAAGCCTCTTTTCATGTATGTAAAAATGTCTTTGTGTGAGCGTAGTCACAACAGTGTGGTTGTGTTATGTGTGTGTTCACTGTGTGCTCACCAAGAGGTGCTTAACCACGTTTTCAAAAACGTCTTCACATCAATGGGCCACATGAAATACAGTCAATATTCTTAAAGGTCCATGCAATATGTGTGTCATGTGAAATTACAAGGGGAACTTGATACCCCATAACTATCACTATTGTTTTCCTTTTATTTTACAGGACCACGTGATTAAGTTTGGTTGCGTAGGTACCAAATGCATGCCTCATTTATTTGCAGCATTAAATTAATTATCATTAATATTTCGTATTTAATAGCTTATTAGGCTTTGGATAAGGAGTGGCGAACACAGGGCTGGTCCCTGTGTAGCCCTGAGGAAGTGCTAGGGGGACGCACGAAACATGTTGGCAGACAGGAGTTGTTAGGTACACCTAAACCCATTACAATTTAGGTATCCTACCATTTCTACCCCATTTTTAGCTTTACCACCTAGGAGCCAGAATAAAGTATTTGCAACTCACTAGGCAGGTAATTTTAACTAATCACATGTACTCCACTCCTTCACATCACATTCCTTGCACCACACATAGTCTTTTGTAAGTGCTCCTACGTAATTCCGCAAGTCGCAGCACGCCCAGTCCGTAGAGGGCTGGGATGGTCCCTATGATGAAGCATGTCACCGTGGGGCAACCCTGGTGAGTGAGGGGACACTTAAAAAAAGGAATATTTTGGAACTATTGACACTATTGCAACACCATTGTGTGCTTTGGGAATAGAGTCATAGACTACAGCTGGGTTCTTGATCTCTGTCCCCAGAGATCTTGTGTGACTTATTAATACTAGGAGGGTGAGCCCTAGCCTTTCTCCCTCTACCTCCCTTTTTGTTAATGCATGTACTAAAAGACACTACTATAGGATATCTTAAGATCCGGACAGATTTACCAGCAAATGGAGCCAACTGAGGCCCAGACCTAATTGACGTGAAAATATTCATGATTTACTATCCAACGATTTAATGATGTGATCTTGGAACTTTTCCGAGTTTGAGAGCCACCTATCTTCAAGTGGATCTAGTGTTACTTAATTTTTATCAAAATGCCATGTTATTTGTTTGCATGAAACTTGGCACACCACTCCAGTTTCTGTGCCAGACTGTCACACAAAATGAAATTTGTGCGTCTTCTAGTAAGATGGGAGGATCCACTGAAGGACTGATGACTCTGATTAAAAACTGCCTATCACTAAAAACTTTAGTCGTAAAATCCAGATCAGAGTTTGTCTTACCTGTTTTACTGGGCCACAAAGGCCAGAATTAATTACTGATATTGTATATATATTTCCGCCAACTTTGATAAAGGGTAAATATAAAACGTCTAGCCTTTTGCACAAAATCGAACATGTTCTAGACCTCTTTTCATCTGCCAGTACACTGATATCTGGCGATTTCAATAACAATTTACTATTCAGTTATGGGAAGAAGATGTTGCTTGAAGACTTACCGGATTTATTTCTTGGCATTTCAACACCAATTATTGGCAATTGGTGGATCCATAAGCGGCTTAAGAATCAGTATATGTATAAACTTCTATTTGACTTGGGGTTTTAGGCATTAAAAGGATGATTCATCACTGACCAACCTGCTCGGCCTACATTTACAACACATCAGGTAAAAACTATTGATTATACGTGATAACACTTTTCCATTTTTTCTATCTGTAAGAGCTATAAAATTAGCAAACTATAAAAACACCAACAAGACTTTTGACTAATGACTAACAGACTGGGATCACTTTCTAAACCAAGTCACGCTCTTCTTTTCTTCAAGATTAGAATGTGCAACTCCAAATTATGAGAATCAGCTGGTGCAGCTTTTAAGAGGAGGTATCGGAGGCTGCTCTGTCACATCCTAATAGAACAACCCTCCTCACTTTGGGATTCACACACAAAAGAGCTAACAAAAGGCTATAGGAAGACATTTCAGGATCTCCGGTATGCCCAACATGATGCTGCATGGGTGAACCAACATCATGCAGTTAAATAAAACAATTCAAAGCGCTTTTTAATTGGCCATGGGCTTGATTCTTATCACCCTGTAACTGATCATGTTATCCCCTTTGATAAATTGAAGCAGTTTTTTTTATTAAATATATAAATATACAATAAGAAAACTACTGTGCCATCCTTAAAGCCCGCATATTGCAAGCTGGATCCATAGTCACAATGAGGGAAATAGCAGGGTTAATAAAGAGGTCACGCTCATTTAAGGCAACAGAGCCAAACGGAATTCCCGTTGATATGTTAAAAGCCAACCCGGATCTCTGGGCAGCAGTTTGAAATAGGTTGTTTTCTTACAGTCAAGCCAAATTCTTCCATCCTGGAAAGGTGCATTAATCCACCCAATTTATATAAAAGGTCAGTTGGAGGAACCGAAGAACTATTGTTTTATTGCCCTGCAAGACACTAAAGGGAAGCATTTTGCAAATTCTTTATTATCCTATCTTCATGGCTGGGCATCTATTAACAAGTTTACCCCTATTAATCAAACCAGTTTCAGACCAGGCTGCTCTATCAGTGGTAATATCACAGCTTTTAACTTGCTAGTAAACAAGACAGTGAAAATACACTTGCCACTATATGTATGTTATATTGCCTACTCTTAGGCTTTCAACAAAGTTAATAGGGACAAATTGTGGGGTAAAATAACCAACAGAGACATTGATCAAACTTTGGTATTTTTTTAATGGCATTGCATGATATCACCTAGATGCAAATAAAACTTGCTGGGGGAGTTTTGTTGCTGAATTACGTACTGCAAATGGCCTTAAACAGGGGTGTGTCTCAGCACCGTTATTATTCTCTCTATATAGGGCAGACCTATTCCTGTTTTTGCATCACTCGAAAGGCCTTGCCCAAAATTAGGGAATAAGCCCATAAGTTACCTTGCATATACAAATCATATTGTCCTTTTTTCAATTCATTCCAAAAGCACTATAACTCCAACTGACTAGGCTATGCGAGTTTAATAGGTTAAATGATCTGCAGGTTAATTGTGATAAAACTAAAATAATGTCCTTTGAATGCAAAAGAGTTTTTCTGGTCTTACATTGGAAGATAATAACCTAGAAGAAGTGGTGCCTTATAATTATTTGGGTGTAACAATTGACAAGAAGTTTACCTGGGCAGATCACCTAGCCTATGAAAAACAAAAATTCGGCTAATTACACATTCGCTGAAAAAATATTTTCAAACTTACAATGGTCAGGCAATTTCTCCATCAGTTATAGCACTTAATATCAAGCATATTCTGATTCTTCTGCATGCTTTCATGGTCTTTATTGACAAAACAATTGCTGGGTTAGATAATTTACATTAACAAAATGTGATTATTACTTGACCTTTACACTAAAATTCAGTTGGAGTTTCCCTTAAAAATTTAAAAATATCAGTTTTTAAATATCTATGTGAGTTAATTTATATAATAATTTTTGGGTTATTATTTTTATATTCTTTTATATATAATTGTTAATATTAATTTTAAATATAGTTTGAAAGTAATTGATCGTTTTTAATTGAATTATAATAGCACTTTATATTGTTGTAGCAGGTTGCTAGGTTTGTAGGGATGTACGATGGGAAGTTTATACAGTATAATTAATTAAAAATAATTATGAATTTAATTTATTATAAATCATTGAATTGATTATTAGTTTTGATAATTGTGTGATTAAATTAAGTTATATATTATGTGTGGGTTGCTGGGTTTGTAGAATATAGGGTCGTAAGATAATTAAGTAATTAATCAATGATTAATTAACAATTGATTAATAATTATTTATTTGATTAGTAATTATGTACATTGTGTAATAGTTATATTTGTAAAGTTATTTTCTAAGTGGGGGTTGCTGGGTTTGTAGGGGTGTAGGTTGGTAAGATAAGTAATAATTAATTGACAATTTATTAATACTTATTTAATTGATTATTAATGATGTATATTTTGTAATAATTTTCTTGGTAAATTATTTGTTAGGTGGTGGTTGGTAGGTTTGAGGGGTATATGGTAGGAAGTTCATTATCAATTGATAATTTGATTAATACATTATTAAGTGATTAATAATTGATTATTTAATATTTAATTAGTCATTATTATTGTAATTGTTTTCGATATCTTTCTTTCAGTTATATTTTGAGGGTGCATTGCTAGATTTTTGGGGGTATAGTGTTGAAGGTTAATTAGATAATAAATAATGGGCAATTTTTTTAACTGGATAGCGTGTGTTGCTCCCCCCGCCAGGCAGCTCCACCTAGCAGTGGTCTTCCCTCTTGTGCACTAGATTCTGACTTCGAGGCTCCGCACCGCTTGCAAGCTCCCTCCTGTGCCTCATCCCTGGTGGCCCAGTGGTGAGCTCGTGTTCTGTCCGCTGTTGTTCCTTTGCTTTTTTTTTTATTTTATTGATGCTGTTTCTTTTCTTTTGTTATCTTTGCCTTTTCTGTATTTCTTTGCGCTGCCTCATGTTTTCACTTCTGTCCTTTACTTTCACTCTGGTTCGCCCCTTCATCGCTGCTCACTCCATGTGGTCACGCTCCTTCCTGACTTCCCAACACTACTTAATGGCAGCCGCTGTGCGACTTAGAAACGGGCTCTTGCAGTGGCGCGCCTGTCTGCGACTGTCTGTGCCTGGACTGTGTACAGCACCATTGACTCTGGTTCCCACAGCTTCCACGGCTATGGCACCAGCACACTCAATCCTGCATGTTCCGCCACCTGCCACCTCACATCACAGAAGAGCACTCAAGGTCCGTTCACCTGCCGCAAATGCACCTTCTCCTACCTCCGCATTCCATACCTGTGGACCTCACAACCCTCAAAAACCAGACCGATCAACTCAGCTGCATCCTACTCAACACCAGCTCCCTCAAAAGACACGCTATGGAGATCTGGGACCTGCTCAGCTCCATCTCTCCTGACTTCACCTTCTTCACGGGAACCTGGATGAATCTCACCTCAGCCCTGGACATTGCAACCGCCATCCCCAATGGCTACAAAATAATCCTCAAGGACTGCTTCAGCCCGCCAGGAGGAGGCATTGCCATCATACACAAGAATACCCTCCGCCTCACAACCAGCTCTGATGACCACTTACTCAACATGGAACAGCTCCACTGCCAGATCCAGACCAACCTGAATGCCACCCTCTTCTGCACCCTGTCTACAGACCTTCCAGACCCCACCCCCCTTCAGCAAAGCCATAGCCAACTTCATCACTCACCACGCTCTCGCCTTAATGGACTACATCCTCCTCTGTGACCTCAATTTCCACCTGGACAACCTCGACGACCACCTCATCCCTACTGGAGAACCTAACCACCATCGGACCCAAACAATTGGTCACCTCTCCATTCCACTCAGCAGGACACACGCTCGACCCAATCTTCTCCGCAAGGAACAACTTCTCCGTCAGCCACACCTCTGAGCCACCGTGAACTAACCACTGCGTCCACTTCTTCATCAAACCCACCATACACCACCACCCCCACCATTATCCTTGCAGAAGCTGGAAAAAGGTCACCAAAGACCAACTCACCACCTCCCTCAGCAAAACCCCATGACTGATATCCATGGACGCCAACACCTCTGCACGCAACCGCCATTGTTGGATCTCCGACTGCGCCAACACACTGGCTCCCCTCAGGAAACCCTCATGCAAGCAGCCCTCCAAGAAAGCCTGCTGGTTTCCCCCACCCTCCAAGAGTCTAGGCGCACCTACAGATGGCTCGAGAAAAGATGGAGGAGCATCAATATACTGGCAGACCACACAGCCTTCAAAACCAGCAACAACGCACACCATCACCTCCTCAGAACTACAGAGAAAGAAGCCACAAGGAACGCATCAATGCCAATGCACACCACAGTGAAGAACTTTTCACCATAGTTGTAGTATTTGCCAAACCCAGCACAGAAACAGCAGACAATCCTACCTCTCAAGACCTCTGCGACAACATCACCACCTTCTTCCACTGCAAGGTCAAGGAGATCTAGGACAGCTTCACAACTCAGTATCCACTCATCCCATTCACAACCCCCACTCTCAATGGCTCCAGAACCCACATACCTTGCCCAACTGGACCACCCTAGCCTTTGATGACACCCTTAGGATCATGAAGAGCATCCACTCCGGAGGCCCCGTGGGTCTGTGCTCTCACCACATCTTCAACAGAGCTGGCACCTTCATCACACCTGAACTCTGCCGCACCATCAACTTCTCCATTGAGTCCACCACCTTCCCTGAAGACAGGAAACATGCAGAGATCAACCCGCTGCTGAAGAAACCATCTGCTGACCCGATGGACCTCAAGAACTACAGACCCATCTCTCTGCTCCCCTTCCCTGCCAAAGTCATCAAGAAAGCCATAAACGGCCAACTCTGAGTTTAGCAAATCAAACCACATCCTGGACCTCTCCCCCAATCGGGCTTCAGTAGCAACCACAGCACCAAGATCGCTCTCCTATCCATTACAGATGACATCCGCACCCTCTTCTTCCGAGGCAAGACTGCTGCCTTAATTCCCCTGGTCCTCTCTCCCGCCTCTGAAACGGTCTCCCACCACACCCTCTGCGCAAGACTCCACAACACTGCCATCCACAACAAAGCCCTAGAATGGTTCCGCTCCTTCCTCACCGGCTGAACACAGAGAGTCAGACTTCCACTGTTCACCTCAGAACCCACAGAGATCAGCTGTGGAGTGCCTCAGGGATCCTCGCTGAGCCCCAACCTCTTCCACATCTACATGGTCCCGCTTGCAGCCATTGTCAGAAGCAATGGACTCAACATCGTCTCCTACACCGACAACACCCAGATGATTCTCTCCCTCACAGACAAACCCACAGCTGCCAAGAGCAAGTTCCACAGCAGGATAAAGGGGTGAAGGTCAGCTGCCTCAAGCTCAAATCAGAGAAGACCAAAGTCCTCATCCTGGACTCCCTACTCTCCGCCTGGGATGGCTCCTTGTGGCCTGCAGCGGTCTGAGCCCCCCCCACACCCATGGACCTCGCTCTCTATGAACCGCCAAATCAATGTTGTCTCATCCTCCAGCTTCCACACTATTGGACTTGGCCCATTTTGCAGGGTCATCCCTGAACTTCTTGCCTTCCTCCTGTATTTTGTCTGACCTGTTTTTATTGGTTTTATGACTCTGGGCACTTTTCCACTGCTGATCAGTGCTAAAGTGCATATGCTCTCCCTATTATAAATTGATGTATGGATTAGTGACTCAATGATTGGCTGGTTTGGTTTACTTGTCAGACTCTAGTAGAGTGCACTGTGTGTGCCCAGGGCTAGTAAACCAAATGCTTCTGGTGGGCTTGCAGCACTGGTGGTGCCACCCACAGAAGCCTGTAAAAGGGTGTCCCAGGTCTACCATTGCAGAACCTGTGTGCAGTCTGGTACTGCCAGGCTGACTAGGCAAGTACACCCACTTTCCAGTCCCTAAACCTTCCCTTTTCTTCATATCACACACCCCTATGGTAGGCCCAAGGACAGGGTGCATTGTAAGTATAAGGTAGGACAAGCCCTGATGTGTGTGGCATGTCCTGATAGTGAATTACAACCATTTATGTTTTTCACTATTGCAAGGCTACCTATTCCCCATAGGCCAGAATGGGCAGTTTGATTATTACTTCTTATAATCCTAACTGACTCAGAGAACTAGGTAGAAATTCAAGTTTAGTATGCCTGAACTCAGAATGATAAATACATCTTTTAGTGAATTTGGTTTTAACATTCTGTGTTTGCAAATACCACTTTTAGAAAGTATGTATTTTCTTGTCTAACTATCCTCTGCTAGGTTGTGTATTCCTTGTCTGGAGTTTGAGTGACAGGGGCTGGGGGATTGCAGGAAACAAGGTGAGTCAGCACATGTCGGGATTGAGAGCAGCGCAAGAATACGCAAGCGCCACTAACCTTACTCTGATGGCCAGCGATAGACGATAGTCCTTCCAACTCCGCACCACACAAACCCCAACAATGGAATCTACCCACTGTTTGAGCCTGTACGGATAGGGGCTGGGAGGTAGATTGGCATCGGGGGAAAGGAACTTCTGGTATCGTCTGGTCGTTACACCATGAGGTTACTGGTACTGGGACACTGCAGGTAGAGGAGGGCACAGAGAGCAAGGGATTAGTACCGCAGAGGTAACTATGTGAACCATGAATCCCCCCCTTGGATTCCACACTCACCAGTTTATCCACGCAATGTATCCTTGAAGGAATCCAAGCATACGCACAGCACACTAATGAAAAGTTTACCAGAAGTACGGAGAAGTTAACTTCACTCCTCTACCTACCGCAGTAGTAGGCACAAAGTAGATCTGGAGGACTACGAATACCAAGCGTTTAAGCGCCACGCTTGTAAGAACCACAATACTCCTTGTGGAACTGTGTAGCCCAAGTATCAGGTAGAGTCAGCAACCACTGACAGAGAACACATAACTTCCCTGAAATATAAACAAGAAATGGCGGCAGCCTTGGTACCGCTTCAAATAGTAGAAGTGTACAAAAGAACAGGAGGTGAGCCCGCACTCCTCAGGGATACTTGCACGACAGAATATGGCTTGTAACAAGGACTCTCCAGGATTCTTGACCACGCTGGCTCTTCATCGGCGTTGATTGCTCCAACGTCGACTGACCACGCTGGCTCTTCCTCGGCGTCGTGCAGATCAGAGTAATGACCACGCAGGCTTTTCCTTGGCGTCGTGAAGAACAGGACAACTGACCACGCAGGCTTTTCCTCAGCGTCGTCCTCAAGAATACCACTCGAAGAGAGAATGCTCAACTGCTATGAGCAAATACGGAACACGATTGACAAGCCCCGTTGTGTTCCGGAGGTGGAGCTTATATAAAGTCCTCCCATTGAGCCAACCCCCAGCGCCGGATGGCCTTCTGGGACTTGTAGTATTTCCGCAAGGGACTGTCAATACGGAATCTTTTACATTTGGCCGTGTCGATGGCAGCGATCACTACAACTGGGCGTCATTAGACTTGGGGGGCTACACGGCAAACGCTGGGGTGTTTGGAGGACAATGTGGTACTTCTGCCCAGTATAAGCATGGACCTGTTCCTGCTGGTTGGGAAGAGGCCCTAGGAATAGCAGGATGTAAGTAGGAATGCCGGCCTTGGTGGGGGGCCCTGGCTGCGACGGTCGCCACAACCCGGGCCTTGGGCAGAGTTACAGGGCGATCCAGAGGCGGAAAGGTACTCAGGGGTACCCTCTTCAGGAGCACAAAGGGTGCTGAGGTCTAATATCCCCAGGAAGTCTGTGGGGTGGGCCCTGGGGTGCGACGGCACCCCGTCTATCCTACGGGCGGTTGGAAACCTGTACAACCGGGGGTCGCTTGAACGCTCCGCCCCTCGTATGTCTGGGCGTGAGCAAGAGGGTGGACCGATGGTTCACAGGAAGTGGGAGTGGCTATCCCCTCACCACAACTGCTAAGAAACGATTGGCTAAGGCCACGATGCAAGTTGGCCCATCAGGTGGTAGACCGCCAGGGGCGGCTTGCCTTTGGATCGCCTATAAGATAACCCACCATGTTGGCATATGTGTATGCTAATAAACCTGCATCAATTTTCTCCCAACAAAAAGTTGTCTTGTCTGCTTATTTATGCTACATGTATGTTGCTGCGGGAGGGCTGGTGATTGGGCCGATGTTAACACTATGCAGGCTGACCGACTTGTCCCCGCAGGGGAAACTCATAAGAGGGCGGCCCCCTTAGTGCCACAAGATGGCACACAGGGCAGCCCAGTGTTCCACGACCCCTGTTAGGGTCCTGCTCGTCACTTCCAGTCGGGGTGGGGGGCGGGGAGAGGTATATATTTCTCCACCGCCCACCTGGCGGCCTCTTTGTCCCCTCACCCTGTCGCTGTTTCCCTCCCTACCGCGTACCCGGCGCTTTCAGGGTGGGAGGGAATTATGTGCTAATCTTTTTATTTGTGTTGCAGGCTGAGTTACAGGGCGATCCAGAGGCGGAAAGGTACTCAGGGGCACCCTCTTCAGGAGCACAAAGGGTGCTGAGACCTAATATCCCCAGGAAGTCTGTGCAGTGGACCCTTGGGTGCGATGGCGCCCTGTCTATCCTACGGGCGGTTGGAAACCTGTACAACCGGGGGTCGCTTGAACGCTCCACCCCTCGTAGGGGTGAGGCCTGAGCAAGAGGGTGGACTGATGGTTCACCGGAAGTGGGAGTGGCAATCCCCTCACCACAACCGCTAAGCAACAATTGGCTATGGCCACGATGCAAGTTGGCCCATCAGGTGGTAGGCCGCGAGGGGCGGCTTGCCTTTGGATCACCTTTAAGATAACCCACCATGTTGGCATATGTGTATGCTAATAAACCTGCAGCAATTTTCTCCCAACAAAAAGTTGTCTTGTCTGCTTATTTATGCTACATGTATGTTGCTGCGGGAGGGCTGCTGACTGGGCCGATATTGGCACTATGTCCCTTCCCTGAGCATGCGGTGGACCCCAGCCACCATATGATCGCCCTGCCTTTGCTCACCTCATGCTCCATCTGCCCTGCCCTCTTGAAGACCCCACCCACGATGCACTGGCTCCGCTAGCTTGGAACGCATTTTAACAGACCAGGGCCTACCAGCCTCAGTTCAGGAAAGAGTCGGCCCCCCAATGCTCACCTGGTTCTGTTTCTCCTCCCCTTCCCACTCCCCCCTCCCCAGAGCATTTTCCCTTAGTGCTTACCAATTGACTTCGTTCCACCTCTGTCACTGCACTCCACACGGCGCCTCTCTCTGTGTCTGAGGGGTCCCAGCTCTTATCGCCTTCCTATCCTCACTCCTCTCTCCCCATAATCCCCTCACCTCCTTTCATTTTTCTATGTCACCACACTCAACCCTCTTTCTCCTTTCTGTTAGCACTACCCTTCCTTCGTATACTAACTCACTCTCCCTTTTCTTATCCTCCCCTCTGCCACTTTGTTCCTTCCTCCTCCTACCTTAACCCACCCATTCTCCCATGGTCTACACACATCACAAGGCCCCTCCCTCTATTGCCCCCGTACACAGCAGGCCCTAGTCCCCCAGACTTCGTCCCTGTGAGGTCCCGTCCCATCCTGACTGTGAGGCCATGACGGGTCAAACTCCGCACAATCCCCACCACTCAGTGTCCTAACCTGGAATGTCAACGGACTGACGCACTTTGTCAAATGGAAGAAAGAGCTTTTTTATCTGCAGTCGAAAAGGGTGGATGTAGACCTTCTACAGGAGACACACCTTGATCGCCTGAAATCTGACAAGCTGTGTCTGGATTGGGTGGGATAGGTGATCCACAGCAGTGTGCCGGCACCACCGAGCTCAGATGGCGGGGCTCCCCGGAAGTGTGGGGTAGCAATCCTCCCCCGTAAATCACTGCTGGTCATCATTTTCCGACGCAGACGCCAGAAAACCATTTGTCAAGATTCACCCGTGTAGGGTCTGTGTACACCCCAACGGGCAGCAAACACCTCTTCTTTCTCCAAATGAATCGCCTACTTGTGTAAATAGGGGCGTCACAGTACATTATCGGGGGGGACTGGGATCTCACCCGGGATGTGGTGCTGGACATAACCCCCCCCCCCCCCCTGGACAAGCGGTACAAAAGGGGGTGGTGATGGACGGAGCATCTGAATCAATCAAACACTCACACCCAGTCAAAAGATCTGGGTTTAATCCATCACCGTTCTTTAGCCCACTCTGCCACCCCAGTTAAGACATGGCTATATGCAAATCAGTCTGACCCTGTGCCTCATGGGAACAGTCAAGCCCGAACTGCCAAGCCATGTCTTCACTGGACCGGAAACAAGCTTCCCAGGACCGGTTTCTGGCATTCCAGCTGTCTTCAGCCCGGCTTGCTTGAATCCAGTGGCAAAGTGAGCAAGGGACTCACGTCTGAGCATACCCTGCCACACTTATGGCGGCCAAAAGCGGTACAAAAGGGGGTGGTGATGGACGGAGCATCTGAATCAATCAAACACTCACACCCAGTCAAAAGATCTGGGTTTAATCCATCACCGTTCTTTAGCCCACTCTGCCACCCCAGTTCAGACATGGCTATATGCAAATCGGCTGGAATGCCAGAAACCGGCCCACGGAAGCTTGTTTCCGGTCCAGGGAAGACATGGCTTGGCGGTTCGGGCTGGACTGTTCCCATGAGGCACAGGGTCAGACTGATTTGCATATAGCCATGTCAGAACTGGGGTGGCAGAGTGGGCTAAAGAACGGTGATGGATTAAACCCAGATCTTTTGACTGGGTGTGAGTGTTTGATTGATTCAGATGCTCTGTCCATCACCACCCCCTTTTGTACCGCTTTTGGCCACCATAAGTGTGGCAGGGTATGCTCAGACGTGAGTCCCTTGCTCACTTTGCCACTGGATTCAAGCAAGCCGGGCTGAAGACGGCTGGAATGCCAGAAACCGGTCCTCGGAAGCTTGTTTCCGGTCCAGGGAAGACATGGCTTGGCAGTTCGGGCTGGACTGTTCCCATGAGACACAGGGTCAAACTGATTTGCATATAGCCATGTCAGAACTGGGGTGGCAGATTGGGCTAAAGAACGGTGATGGATTAAACCTAGATCTTTTAACTGGGTGTGAGTGTTTGATTGATTCAGATGCTCCGTCCATCATCACCCCCTTTTGTACCGCTTTTGGCCACCATAAGTGTGGCAGGGTATGCTCAGACGTGAGTCCCTTGCTCACTTTGCCACTGGATTCAAGCAAGCCGGGCTGAAGACGGCTGGAATGCCAGAAACCGGTCCTCGGAAGCTTGTTTCCGGTCCAGGGAAGACATGGCTTGGCAGTTCGGGCTGGACTGTTCCCATGAGACACAGGGTCAAACTGATTTGCATATAGCCATGTCAGAACTGGGGTGGCAGAGTGGGCTAAAGAACGGTGATGGATTAAACCCAGATCTTTTGACTGGGTGTGAGTGTTTGATTGATTCAGATGCTCCGTCCATCATCACCCCCTTTTGTACCGCTTTTGGCCACCATAAGTGTGGCAGGATATGCTCAGACGTGAGTCCCTTGTTCACTTTGCCACTGGATTCAAGCAAGCTGGGCTGAAGACAGCTGGAATGCCAGAAACCGGTCTTCGGAAGCTTGTTTCCGGTCCAGGGAAGACATGGCTTGGCAGTTCGGGCTGGACTGTTCCCATGAGGCACAGGGTCAGACTGATTTGCATATAGCCATGTCAGAACTGGGGTGGCAGAGTTGGCTAAAGAACGGTGATGGATTAAACCCAGATCTTTTGACTGGGTGTGAGTGTTTGATTGATTCAGGTGCTCCGTCCATCACCACCCCTTTTTGTACCGCTTTTGACTACCATAAGTGTGGCAGGGTATGCTCAGACGTGATTCCCTTGCTCACTGTGCCACTGGATTCAAGCAAGCCGGGCTGAAGACGGCTGGAATGCCAGAAACCGGTCCTCGGAAGCTTGTTTCTGGTCCAGGGAAGACATGGCTTGGCCGTTCGGGCTGGACTGTTCCCATGAGGCACAGGGTCAGACTGATTTGCATATAGCCATGTCAGAACTGGGGTGACAGAGTGTGCTAAAGAACGGTGATGGATTAAACCCAGATCTATTGACTGGGTGCGAGTGTTTGATTGATTCAGATGCTCCGTCCATCACCACCCCCTTTTGTACCGCTTTTGGCCACCATAAGTGTGGCAGGGTATGCTCAGACGTGAGTCCCTTGCTCACTTTGCCACTGGATTCAAGCAAGCCGGGCTGAAGACGGCTGGAATGCCAGAAACCGGTCCTCGGAAGCTTGTTTCCGGTCCAGGGAAGACATGGCTTGGCAGTTCGGGCTGGACTGTTCCCATGAGGCACAGGGTCAGACTGATTTGCATATAGCCATGTCAGAACTGGGGTGGCAGAGTGGGCTGAAGAACGGTGATGGATTAAACCCAGATCTTTTGACTGGGTGTGAGTGTTTGATTGATTCAGATGCTCCGTCCATCACCACGTCCTTTTGTACCGCTTTTGGCCACCATAAGTGTGGCACGGTATGCTCAGACGTGAGTCCCTTCGTCACTTTGCCACTGGATTCAAGCAAGCCGGGCTGAAGACGGCTGGAATGCCAGAAACCGGTCCTTGGAAGCTTGTTTCCGGTCCAGGGAAGACATGGCTTGGCAGTTCAGGCTGGACTGTTCCCATGAGGCACAGGGACAGACTGATTTGCATATAGCCATGTCAGAACTTGGGTGGCAGAGTGGGCTAAAGAACGGTGATGGATTAAACCCAGATCTTTTGACTGGGTGTGAGTGTTTGATTGATTCAGATGCTCAGTCCATCACCACCCCCTTTTGTACCGCTTTTGGACACCATAAGTGTGGCAGGGTATGCTCAGACGTGAGTCCCTTGCTCACTTTGCTACTGGATTCAAGCAAGCCGGGATGAAGACGGCTGGAATGCCAGAAACCGGTCCTCGGAAGCTTGTTTCCGGTCCAGGGAAGACATGGCTTGGCAGTTCGGGCTGGACTGTTTCCATGAGGCACAGGGTCAGACTGATTTACATATAGCCATGTCAGAACTGGGGTGGCAGAGTGGACTAAAGAACGGTGATGGATTAAACCCAGATCTTTTGACTGGGTGTGAGTGTTTGATTAATTCAGATGCTCCGTCCATCACCACCCCCTTTTGTACCGCCCCCCTGGACAAGGGCAACAACCCAGACAGACCACTTCTAGGGGACATGGCCTTGGACCACAGGCTCAAGGACCTCTGGAGTCTAAGCCACCTGACCCACAAGGAATATACTTTTCTTTCTCCAGTCCATGGTACACAGTCCAGATTGGACTACTTTCTCATCTCCCAGAGGGCGGTGGCTCCTGTTCATGCGTCTCGGACCTTGAAACCGTTTTGTCCAACCACTCTCCAGTCCTCTTGTCCCTAGGCATGGGCTTAGCCTCCCCAGACCGCAAACCCTGGCACCTGAATGTACAGCAGTACCACACACCTCAAGGGAAGTCTCAACTGCAAACGCAAGTCTCAACATACACACATGACACAAGGGCTCAGTCACCTCCCATAGGGTCCTCTGGGCAGCCGCGAAAGCGACAATACGGAGCCAGCTCATGAAAGATGCCGCTCTATCAAACAGGCAAATTGCTCTTCGCCAGGCAGAACTGAAAGGGTAGATAGCATTCCTTACCCGCCTCTATTCTGCGCACCCCAGGCTTCCCACCGGCTGTTGTTTAGAACAGGCTTGAATGGCGCTCAACGGTCTGTACACCTCTAAAGCTGAATATGTGCTGCAACAGCTAAAGCATCACTATGAACAGGGGAGAAGGAGAGGGGGTAGTTGAGGCTCTGCCTGCTGCCTTCCAGGAGGCGGTATAGGTAGTATCCTTGGGATCTCTCCCCAAAGAGTGTTCCCCTTCCTGCCCAAAACGAGGAGGGACCCTCTTCTGTGCAGCAGCTATGGGCCCATATCCCTGCTAAATGAAGACATTAAAATCCTCACTAGCATCCTAGCTGCGCACCTCAGCAGAGTCATCCCATCTCTGATACACCACACGCAGGTGGGTGTCGTCCCGGGACGTTCTTTCAGGAACCACTTGCTCACCCCCTGGACAGCCAGGGAACTGCCGGACGATGCCTTAGCTCTCTCCCTCAACACCGAAAAGGCATTTTATTGCATTGAGTGGGGATACCTTTCCGCCACCCTGAAAAGGTTTGGGCAGGGTGACCAGTTCATAGCCACGGTCTGCCTGGTGTATGAATGCCCAGGTCAACTATGGGGGATTTTTATTAGACCTCTTCCAGATCTGGAGGTGCACGCACCAAGGGTGCCTGCTCTCCCTACCTCCTCCATTATCTATCTCCCCCCCTCTTCTCAACTATCCCCTCCCTGTCTACTGGCTCCCAGTTATATTTCTCTCCTATATATCTCTCTCCCTTTCTCTCCCATTCCCTCCCTGCTCTCTCCTGTCCTCTACTGCCTTTGTTCCCCCCTCCCCTATCCACCGACCCCCTCAGACACATCCGATTCTTCCTAAGCCTTGGGCTCCTGCCATCTCCTGCCCCTCCGCTACAAGTGTGCTGGCATAGGTCCCATTCCTCCCACCCATATCTTGGGGGGCACAATAGGCTGCTGGCGTGGGATGCTCCTTGCTCCTTGTTTACACCCTCTCTCCTCGCCTCTACGTCCACACGAACCTGATGTCCAGAGCACCTTCCCTACCTCTGCTGTTGACTGTCCATGGGGAATGTCGAGTCCCCAACATTTGACATAAGACGGTGTATTCTTTATGGTTGTCATCTGTACTTCTAGCAATGTGCAATGTTTCTCCTACTCTGCCTCTTCCCTCCCCTCCCCCTTCTCCCTACTTATCCTTCGTAAATGTGCACTCTGCTACATACTGTACATTTCCTGCATAGCTTTGTTATCAGTAAATAAATGCAACACAAAAAAGAAAAGCTTGGGAGAAGATTGAAAGTAATTCTGTAAATTCTTAATGAGTCTTCGCCATGAAAGTTTCGATCTGCCAAATCAGAACGCAAAGAGGAACTGATTATCTTTGTGTATGGGAATGTACAGTGGGACAGCAGGAGGCAGTATAAAGGTCCATCATGGAAACTCTTTGGGCTCTTGCAGTGATGGAAGAAAGGATGGTGGCAGGTTTGGGGTCTACAGGGGGAATCTAGGCATAACCACATTAATAATGTAATGGAGCTCTTGTATGAATATGTGCACATTGATCTTTTCCACTTACTTAAAAGGGAGAATTGGGGTATTGCTTCTACTAGCACGTGGTACTAAAACCCTCTGATTAATGAGATCTGAGATTACAGAACAAAGTGAGGTAGACTCCATCAGGGGTACAGAACACTGTGCAGTTAAGTTTAGACAACATATCCTACCCCCTGGGCTTTAAGTGGGAAAAATAACTGGGGGTGCTCTAAAAGGGTCGTGGCACTTTTCTTAAAGGGGTGTGGCCTATCCGAGTTGGGGTGTGGTCTAAATCAAGATAACTAGAATTGTGTGCTTAAGAAAATCATGAAGTCGCATCCAGCAAAGGATAATAAAATAGGCATAAAAGTATATTTCTTAAGTAGAAGCCATAAAATACAAACACTTTATAAAAACATTTGCTATTTCCAAACTTAGAATTTTAAAAAAATCTTCACCAAAGGATGTGTTATTAAATTCTGAGTTCAGGCAGAGGCGCAACTAAAGCCAAATTTGGGGGGGGGGGCTAAGAAAAAGTAAATTTTTGTGGGGGGGCTGAATCTTTAAGCAATAGTCAGAGTGGAGCTGCAGGGCTCTTAGAAGGGCTGAGACAACAACAATTCTTCATTAATATGCAAATAATCTTTTAAAGACCTGTGAAGTGCTCGGGTGCGGCTGTGTGTGTTCCAGGGAATCATCTCATCCCGGGCTGCCACACACGACGGGGGGGAGGTTGGCTGAAGCCCTTTGAGTCCAATGGGTGTTGCACGCCTGAGTTCAGGGATACCAGATTCCATATGTCTATCTTGCCGTTATGGGAAGATATGCAGGTAAACATGTCACAAAGCATTCCCCATGTTATACTATGGGCAAGATAGCCTTTCAATAGCGAAAAACAAAATTGGCAGTATTTCACTATCAAGACATGTTACCCACACTAGTCACACCAAACAAAAACCGGGTCGTCTGCTTACCCTACCTTAGACCTTTGAGGCCCGAAAATAGAGCCCCCTTTCAAGGCCCTCCAAAAACAATCGGGGGGGCTCAGCCCCCCACAGACCCCCCTCACTTGAATCCCTGCCAACCCCAACAGTTTGGCTGGTGAGTTAGGACTTAGTAGGGAAGCATGCTTATTGGTAATGGGTGCTGTTCTTTCCCCTGACCTCCTCTAGTCTCCCTCTTTCTTCACCCTTTTGAGGGGCTCCCTGCCCTCTCCCTTTCCTATTTTTTTTTAATGTTCTGCAAGTTCAAAGACAATAATTTAGATTGATTTATCTCTGTCTTTCTGTCCTGTGATGCTGCACAATGATTCTCAGGACTCACTAATTTTGTTAGTTTGTTAGTTTGCCTTCCAATACATATTATCAACAAGTGACTTCTTACATGTAATAACAAACCCAACACAAAAGCAGTACCTAAAGCTTCCTGAGCCATTTCTGCCGGATGGGTACTACCCAAGTATCTGTCAACACATCCTTAAGCCTGTCTAGATAATCTGCAGGCAACTCATAATTAATCTGTTTGCAATTTGAATTCTTGAGCCATTCTGTTTTCACTGGGAACACATTTGCTACAGTATTCAACAGGGTCCTGTCTCCGCAATGCTGACTGTTTCAAGAATGATCTCTCATTCCATTGGGCACCACCAAAAGTAACAATTGAGCTCCATCTGCCCAATGTGGTCTGTCAACTTTTTTTGTTTTACTTTATTTATCCATTCATAACTTTCATAGAAACACATCATAGAGTGCAATTCGCTGGTCACAATTGCATCATGATACATCCACATATCAGTTCAAAAGTCTTTATTCCGAATATCAATTCATAAAAGACAATGCATAGAAAAACACCAATTATTTTGTAAAACCATAATAGTAATCATCATCTAAAAATTTACCTCATTTTAAAAAGATATTAAACAATTTGAAAGACAGTTTAATAAAGACTTCTAGTTATGATAACAATCCACTGTATAAAATATATAGAAAATAGGCATTAAGAGACATTGGGGTTTCTAGTTCGAATAATCCAGGCCCAGCCTAAATACTTGGCCACACCAACCACCACCATCTCTGATGTATTAGAGCGAAATATCCTCATGGCTTCTAAGAACCCTTTAATTTCAAGATTATTAAATATGGGTTTGAGCCATTTCAGCCGCGGAACGCGGTAGGCTGGGCATGCAAAGAAAAAATGACCCAAGCTTTCCGGATGATTAGGGCACCAAGGACAGGTATCATTTGTATTCCCAAGCCATTTCCCGGTAAAAGAATTGACTGGGAGTGATCCGACACGGAACTGGTGGTATAATTTCCGGTCGAGGGTTTTAGTGATCACATCCCAGTAGGATTCTAGAGAAGGGGTCAGTTTATGTACCAGAAAGTGCCCAGTTAGGTTAGAAGCATCCGACTGGGCCACTGCTAGATGTTTTATCGTGGCCCAGTATAGATCCTTGAAGTCCTGTTTAGAGGGAAAAAGGGAATTCCCCGGGTTGGACCAGAGGTGGTTGAGACCCATCTCATCCAGCACAGATTTTACTTCCCTTAACCAAGGGATTTGGGAAGCCCCCCACAATGACCTAACTTCATCCAGTTCCTTGGCGAATAGGCTAAGCTCTGGAGTAGTCCAGAGCCGTCGCCATAGGGCCACCAGACGGAAACGAGCCATGTCATTGAAGGGTTTGCAACCCAAATCTAACAACAATGGTTTGGTGGGTGTAGATTGAGGAAGACCCACCAGATTACGCAAAAATTTGTTTTGTGCCTTAACAAGGAGAGACAGATCTTTGTACCCCCACACATCAGCGCCATATAATATAGCTGTACTGATTTTCGCTTCGTAAATTTTTATCACCGGGACAATACGTTTGGTCAGGGACTTTTTTTGCTCCTGTAATAAGCAGCCCGAGAGGCAGACAAACTTTAGATAAAGGGCCTCAATCTGGGGTTTCCAGCTAAAGCGGTAGTCCAGGGTCACACCCAAGTACATCATTGTATCCACTTGTTCAATCAGGGTACCATTCAAAGTAATAGAGGTTTTGATAGGGCTTTTATTACTGAAAACCATACATTCTGTTTTGTCTGTGTTGATCTGCAGATCATTAACCCTGCAAAACTCAGCGAACCTGCTGAGGGCTATTTGCAACCCCCTGCGAGTTTTTGAAAGAAGCAGGGTGTCATCTGCAAAAATCAACATCGGGTATTTAAACCCGCCCAGAGATGGTGCATCGGTCGGGGTATCAGAAAATAATTTTACAACCTGATTGATAAACAAAAGGAATAAGGTGGGTGCCAACACACATCCCTGTCACACACCGCGTGTAACTGGGAAGCTATCAGTCACCTGACCTTGTTTACCCCATCTTACTTTGGTGAAGTTTTCTTCGTGGAGTCTAATCACTAAATCAAGAAGTTCAGGAGGCAGACCCATGAGTCTAAGGGATTTCCACATTTTCTCTCTGGGTACTAAATCGAAGGCCGATTTAAGGTCCACAAAAGCGGCATAGATGGCGCCACCACCCAACTTGACTACCCGCCTCCTCAGCCCCAGACATCACCATTGCCATCCCGGAAGGCTACAAGATCATCCGAAAAGACCGTACCCACCAAACAGGAGGAGGCATCGCCATCGTCCGTAAGATTTCCGTCCGCATCTCAACCAGCTCAGACGTCAACCTCGCTAGCGCCGAACACCTTCACTTCCAGATCCACACCGACCCCAAGTCCACACTCAGAGGCACCCTCCTCTACAGGCCACCAGGACCCCGTGCACAATTCAGTGTAGACATCACTGACTTTATCACCCCACACGCCCTCCCCTCCGAGGACTACATTCTACTGGGAGACCTCAATTTTCACCTGGAAAAGAGCAACAACAGCAACGCCACCAACCCTTCTGGACAATCTCGCCAACCTCGGACTCAAACAACTTGTTAATACCCCCACTCACTATGCAGGTCACACACTCGACCCTATCTTCACCTCCAGCAAACATATCTCCTTCAGTCACACCACAGTTCTCCATTGGACGGACCACAGCTGTGTTCACTTTGTCTACAAAAAGACCACAACACACAACCATCCTCAACCTACTCTGCGAAGAAACTGGAACAAATTCACCATTGACCAGATCTCCTCATCGCTTCTTCAAAACCCCCCTGCCCACTCATCGAACCCAAACCAAGCAGCCATTAACCTCACTCAATGTCTAACCAACAGCGCCGACAACCTAGCACCTTTGAAAAAACGTCAAACCAAACTAGGCAGCAAAAACGCCCCCTGGTTCAACGATGATCTTAAGAAATCCAAGAAACTCTGTCGCTCCCTTGAGTAGGCCTGGAAAAAAGACCCAAACACCAGCACCAGGGACGCCTTCAAAAACGCCACCCGCATACACCACCAACTGATCCGGACTGCCAAGAAAGCCGCATTCAAAGACCGACTAGACAACAACGCCCACAACAGCAAGGAATTATTCAACATCGTCAAAGAGTTTACCAACCCTACTGCCAACTCCAACGACATCACTCCCTCTCAAACCCTTTGCGACTCCCTAGCTTTGTTCTTCCATGACAAAATCGCAGACATCCACAACAGCTTCGACAACCAACCCGGAGACCAACCCACCCAACCTTCTGCCGTACCTTCACCCCCCTTGAACATCCTTAATGACTGGAACCCAATCTCCACTGAGGACACCATCCGCCTGATGAACTTCATCCACTCAGGATCCCCAACAGACCCATGCCCTCACCACATCTTCAACAAAGCAGACTCCATCATAGCACCACACCTCCGATACGTCATCAACTGCTCCCTCAACTCCGCCACCTTCCCGGAAAGCTGGAAACACGCCGAAATCAGCGCCCTTCTGAAAAAACCCACAGCTGACCCCACCAAACTCAAAAACTACCGCCCCATCTCGCTCCTTCCATTCCCGGCCAAAGTCATCGAGAAAGCTGTCAACAACCAGCTCGCCGCCTTCCTCGAAACCAACAAGTCACTCGACTCCTCACAGTCTGGCTTCCGAGCCAAACACAGCACTGAGACCGCACTCATCGCAGCAACAGACAACATTCGAACTCTACTAGACAATGGAGACACAGTCGCCCTCATCCTCCTCGACCTCTCCGCAGCCTTCGACACAGTCTGTCATAGCACCCTGCTACAACGCCTCAGAAACATCGGAATCCAAGGAAAAGCACTGGAATGGATCACCTCGTTCCTTGCGGGAAGAACTCAGAGAGTCCGCCTCCCACCATTCAAGTCAGAGGCCACTGAAGTCATTTGCGGCGTGCCACAAGGATCTTCACTCAGCCCCACCCTCTTCAACGTATACATGAGCCCCCTCGCGGCCATCGCACGCCATCACAACCTCAACATCATCTCCTACGCTGATGACACCCAACTGATCCTCTCACTCACCAAAGACCCTAACACCGCCAAAACCAACCTACATGAAGGAATGAAAGAAGTAGCCGAGTGGATGAAGCACAGCCGTCTGAAACTGAATTCAAACAAAACAGAAGTCCTTATCTTAGGTACCTCCCCCTCCGCCTGGGATGACTCTTGGTGGCCAGTGTCCCTTGGAAAAGCACCCATTCCGACGGCCCACGCACGGAACCTGGGCGTCATCCTGGACTCCTCACTCTCGATGACCAGACAAGTCAACGCCGTTTCATCATCTTGCTTCAACATCCTTCGCATGCTATAAAAAACATTTCGCTGGATCCCCACCGAAACTAGAAAAACGGTCACCCACGCTCTGGTTACAAGCCGCCTGGACTATGGAAACACTCTATACGGCGGTACCACCGCAAAACTTCAGAAAAAACTCCAACGCATACAGAACGCATCAGCCAGACTCATACTAGACATCCCGCGTAAAGAACACATTTCTGGTCACCTGAAAAACTTCCACTGGCTCCCCGTCAATAAGAGGATAACATTCCGCCTCCTAACCCACGCACACAAAGCACTTTACGAAATTGGACCCGAATGCCTCAACACACGACTTTCCTTCTACACCCCCTCCCGCCAGCTACGCTCTTCCAACCAAGCCCTTGCTGCTGTACCTCGCATCAACATATCCACCATGGGAGGAAGATCCTTCTCCTACCTGGCGGCTAAAACCTGGAACTCACTTCCCATTCATCTTCGCCTAACTCAGAACCACCTAGCATTCAGAAAGCAACTTAAAACCTGGATATTCAACATGTAATTCCCCACCCTTCTTCAAGCGCCTTGAGATCCTCAGGGTATGTAGCGCGCTATATAAATTAATTGACTTGACTTGACTTGAACATGTTAAGTCTAAAGACCTGATCTAGGGTGCTGGTGCCTACTCTAAACCCAGCTTGCATAGGGGACAAAATATTTTCTTGCTCCATCCACCCCTGGATTCTCACAAGTACCATCCTGGCAACTATTTTTTGGATAGAATCTATCAGGCTTATGGGGCGATAATTCCCCGGGACTGAGCGGTCTCCTTTTTTAAATACTGGTAGGCATCCACATATAGTCTACTATCAAGGAATAGACAAGGTGAACAATGCAGAATAAATTTTTTTGCAGGCCACTCTAAAGTATACAGATCCCAGCCACACCTTGCGAGCATGCCTCTGGCATTCGACCTGACTCATTGCGAATCTGACTCCTCCCCCCTTGGTTATCAGGGTCTCCATATTTATTAAAGCTGTCTAGTAACAATACCTAAATTATCATATACTAGGCTGCCTTGTCATCGAGCCGGGACAGACCCATGTGTTGCTTCTCCGGAATCCACCATTCTAGGACATCCTTAATCCATAATGTTGTCTTAGGAACATGAGACCCCATTCACCCGATTGTAACCCGCTGTTTTGCCAAAAGGAGTGCAAACTATAAGAACTTATAGGGTATTTTCCGTCCCATTAGGTGGAGTCACTACCCCCAGCAGACAAGCCCTGGGGTAAGGTTAATTTTGACTCCTGTGACCTTCTTAATTCTGGGCACCACCTCTCTCCAGAACCTATCAATCTCTATGCAGAGCCAAGCAAGATGTAGAAAGGTGGACGCCTCCATCCCGCAGCATGGGCACTTTGCTGCCCTTGTGGGATGTATTTTATTCAGCCTGGACAGTGTCACAAGTGCAGTGCAGATAGATGAATGTAATCCTTTGAACCAGTTGTTACAGAATACTGTACGCACCAGCCCACAGGCGTGGTCCCAGTCCCCATCTGCGAGGGGCTCCCTCGATTCCACCTCCCACGCCAGCCTCGCCTTGAATGGGTGTTAAGTCATGTCCCCTTTGAGGGCCGCAAAGAACAAGGTAATCAGGTGTCTGCCCTTGCCCCATCGTATCAGCCCACCCAATTCCTGAGATGGTAGCAGTGCTGCAGGAAAGCTGCACCACACTTCCTTTTACCGTGTTTGCCAGTTTGGCATAATGAAGGAAGTGATCCGCCCCTACCTGAAATGTGTCCTGCGCATTCTGAAAAGTAAAAAAGATCTCTTCCAGTTAAAGGTCCCCAGCCTGACGGCAGCCACCGGCCCTCCAACCTTCCATGGACATATTGGAGTCTATAGTACCAAACAGTTCAAGTTCACAGAGGCACAGCTCCCTATCAAATGGGGCCCTACAGAGTACCTTTTAGCCACAGTTTCCTAGATTGCGGCCATATGTCTCGCCAGGAAATGGACCGAATGTTAAAAGTGGCCCCCTCTCATCAATGAGCTTGCCAATGTGTCTGTCTCAATCATTGTAAGAGTCTCTTTTCCCAATTATCTGAGGCTGCCAACCACCTAATGGCGTGTTGCAAATGTGCTGCAAAATAATAGAGCTGCATATTTGGAAGAGCCAAACCATCTTCCTCTATGTCTTGCTTAACACCTGGCAAGGCGACCCTACTTCTCTTAACCGCCCTCATCAATTAAATCAATAGGCTATTCGGTCTCTGAAACAGCCCCAGACCAAGAGTGAACAATGAGTTTTGCACCATATATAAACATTGTGGTAGAAAACCCATCTTGGCGATGGCAGCCCGATCCATAATGATAGTGGTAATGTATTCCAAAACTCGACCTAGCCCGCAAGACCTCTTAGTGCTCTATCAATATTCAGCCATTAATAAGAGACCTCTGTATGAGTCAACTTGATGCCTAAGTAGCCGAAGTCCTCCATTTCCCAATGATACTAAGCTCTTGAAACTGCTCACGGGGGTCACCACCAGCCTTCCCAAAGGGAATATAAGCATCCTTTTAATGTTAACCTGCAGGGCAGAGACTCCACCGTACACAGCCATGAGCCTCATCGATGCTGGTACAGCCTCCCTGGGGGAATGGACATAAAGCAATGCATCATTAGCGTATAAAGAGATAATATGGCTGGACTGTCCCACCAGTACGCACCAGCGTTCCAAATCCCTTCGCTGAAGGATCGCCAAAGGTTCAAGTGCCAAGAGCAAATAGGAGTTTTGAAAGAGGACAAACCTGCCAGGTGCCCCTCCCCACCGTCCAGGCCTCCAAGACCGCACCCCCACCTTGACTCGCACCTATGGATCAGTGTATAGTAGTTGCACCCAGTACCTAAAGAATGTTCCAAATCCCATCCCTTGCAATACCGCCATCAGATAATTCCAATTGACAGTACCACCCCAGTGGTCTCATGAAGCACATCGGAGATTGAGGGCCATGCTAAGAGCCTGTATAAAACCATGTTGGTCCTCATGTACCAGGTCCTGTATTACCCCTCGCAACCTAGTCACCAACAATTTACACAGTATCTTGACGCCTGAGTATATTACGGTGAATGGTCTATAAGAAGAGGGGTGCTCGGCGTCCCCCAATGGTTTACATGAGGCAAATAATGCCCTCTCACATAGTGAGGGGAAGGACCCTTTCATCTTTAGCCTCCAGAAAGACCCCCAAGAGTCTCTATGTAAGTATTGCAGAGTAAATCTGAAAAAATTCCAAAGGGAACCCATCCCCACTTGGAGCCTGTGAAGCACTAAGATCTCATAGTGCCAGTCTTAACTTCTATAATGTAAGGTACTATCTAGGTTCGTGCATACTCTGGCGATAGGTACAATAGTTTCACCCCTGCAATAAATTCCTCTGCTGTGTCTGCCAGGTAAGCTTCCTCTGCCCGGTATACATCCCAGAGATGTGCGCCTAGTGTGTTCAAGATATCTTGGTAACTCGTCACCAGCCACCCCACCCCCAGAGTTATTATTATTATTATTATATAAATTTCTATCGCGCTACTAAGCCCAAGGGGCATCAAGGCGCCTAACCAAAAATCTAGCAAAAGCAGAATGCGATTATTACAGGTAGGCCTTGATGAACAGCCAAGTTTTGAGAGCCTTTTTAAAGAGCAACAGAGATGGTTGGGCTTTGATCTCTAGTGGGAGAGAGTTCCATAGTCTCGGGGCTACACTAGAGAATGCTCTGCTGCCCCAGCAAACTTTCGTAACTCTGGGGACCACCAGCAAATCAAGTTCAGATGATATAAGGGTTCTACAAGGTATATGGCGAGTAAGCAGAGAGCCCAAAGGGCTTAAAGAGTCATCCGAAAGAGATCTAAAAGCCAAGCACAAGATCTTAAAAGAGATCCTTTGTTGTATCGGAAGCCAGTAGAGGCTTTTTCTGGCCAGGGGTGAGTTCAGGGGTGGAGTATAGTTGGGGCCTCCCACTCATCATTCAGTATCCAGGCTAGGAGCTTCCTTAATTTATCACCTTCTTTATGCAAACACTGCCAAGGGTATATTTGTCTAGTATATCCCATAGGGTAAGCATCAATCACTGAGTCCACTTGAGCTCCCAGCATATATCTGTGGAGTCTGTCTAACGCTGTTCTTGAATTTTAATGTCGGCCTCAAGTTGCCTCCAGACACAACAAGTGGTCCCTATACAGACCCCCTCAGAACCACCTTAAGGGCCTCCTATTTAGTAGCTCTGGTATGAGTGGTGCCCCAATTATTCATCAATTATTCATTAAGTGCGTTTGCCAAGGACTCTTTACAGACCGCATCAGTCAGGAGCTCTGGAGGCATGCAGTAGTGTCTAACAGGGTGCAGTCCCCCCCACTTTAAGCAAAGCAGGACCGGTGAATGATTGAGAGGAACCTCCCCAAGTGAAACACTTTAGGTCTCGCCTAGTGTTGCAGCGCGCATGCGATGCTCGCTCCGTGAGGCTTTTTGTTATCGAGAAGATTTCAGAAGGGGAGTGGAAGCCCCGCCCATCATTCTCATTGGCTGGTGTCATAGTTTATGCTAAATGCTGGCTTATGATTGAAAATGAGGGTTCTTCATTACCGCCCTGTACCCTTTTTTGGACGGCCCATCTGGACTCGATTGTTTGCTTGCGACGTTACAAGGTCTCCTATATTGGTCCGTAAGCGCTCTTTTTTTTCAATCAGCTTTTGTAATAGCAGCTGAGAGGTGTTTTTTGCATTGCGCTTTCACTTGAACAATAGCTGCCTCCCCAACCCACGAGTGCAGTGTGGGGCAGCAGCTATTGTAAAGTGAAAACGCGATGCAGATCTAAACAAGTGGCTGCCTTATGGTGACAGCTTGTTTACAGATGGGTACGGTGTCGGGCCCCCCACAAGAATACGATTAGGTTTCTGGACCACCATTTTGTCGGGAGACTGAATTCACATCCTCATTGCGCAAAGATGACATACCGGCAGCGCCTTTGCTTTCTTTCTAAGTGAGTCACGGAAATGTTTGAACGAATTGCACGCTGCTAATTTGGAGGGTGTGGGGGAGAGGAGTCTTGAGGAAGGTGCCTTTAACCACAGCTCAGAAATATTTGTGCTGTTTTTTTTCTGGTTCTGTAGCACCAGAAGTGCGAACAGGCATCTGTCGCTCATGCGCTGAAGGTGGAAGGCTGCCTGTGCCGAAATCTCCACGCCTATGCATGCATGTGCTGACTTGTGGCCGTCTTGGTTGTACAACCTGCGTCGGCTGACAGGGAAGTAATATGTAGAAAGGGAAATCCTCAATAAGACCCAGCCACGGCCATAAGTGAGCGACCCAAATGCCAGCAGTTCAGTGCGTAGCTTTGTTTGCCAGGACCTAAAATGGCGCTAATGAAGTGAACTAACAATGTAAACATATAATGCAAACATGACATATAAGTTCAGTGGGTGACATCTCCATATACTACAAGGACACAACGGTGCTATTCTCTCACTTGCCATCCCACAACTGACAAACATGAAGCTCGTTTGTTTTCGTGGAGTCTGCTGGTGCCTTGGTGGCACCCTGAGGAGCAGGGCCAGGTGTGAAGCCGGCTGAAGCACGTGGTCAGCCCCCAGCTCCCTGCGCACACACTCTTGCTATTTAACACAGCCGGGTCCCCTGGAAGTGCGCTAGGGAGGTATCCGCATTCAGAGATGGGTCTGCCGGAATGTGTGGTGCAGCTTTTCACACTGTATCTAGAACACTGTACAGAATCCCCAAGGGCACACTGAGGTATGACATTGTTGATTTTAACTCCAGTGCCAACAGCTGCTAGCACACGCATATTAATATGTTGTCATCCTGCATTTTGCCTCTGTCATCCATGTCACTCTGACTGGTTGCTTGACTGGGAAAAAGACATTTAATTTGATGTACACTGCATGAGTTGGGAGTAGGTGCACAAGTAATATTTACATATGGTGGAACTTTAAGTGTGATGAAAAAACTGGGGGGTCTCTCTAAATGGGCTGGCTAATGTAATTAGGTCGTGGATTAAAAACACATAAGCTAAAAAATATGTGTTTAGCATAGTGTTCCACTCAACTGGTATTTTGCTACTTCTGTCATGGCCTCCACATATATAATATGACCAGTAATATTACACGTACAACAAGCCATGGCTATTGGCTTTGTGAATGGTTGTTTAGTTGGATAAATAGGCAACAACTATGGCTTTGATGTATAAAACATTGAAAATGCGTCAGTTCTGTAATCATGACACTGTGAAACAAGCATTTGCAATGCAAGAGGTCTCGCATTTACACAAGGTTATGCTATTGGCATTGTAAATGCCACTGCCTTTTATTTATGTTTTAAAAACCAAAACATAAATAAAAGGCATTGTCATTTACAATGCCAATAGCTCAAACGTGCGTAAATGTAAGACCTATTGCATTGTAAATGCTTGTTTTTCCTGTGGACAGGCAGTTTGGACCTGATTACACCTCAGATATGAGTGCACCGCTTAGTGTAGACCTCAAACCCCGAACATTTCAGTTTACAATAGCTGTGCTGCCAGCAATAAAAGGATGCTGTCCACCTCCCAGGCCTAGTCTAGCCCGTTCCCCAACACGCAGACCCATCCAGGACCCTCTTGTAATAAGCTTAGCACTTTGAAGCAGCACATGCACTGTGAAGAGAAACCAAACTAGCTCAATATCTAGAGGTTGAAACGTCAACAACTAGTAAACTCACTCACCCTGGACAAACAAGATAACAACAAAACTTTTTGTTTACCCATCTTTTTCAATGCTGCGGCCTAAACCCACCGCCCTGAACTTGGCCTCCAACTTCATATGGAGAGGGCTCTCAGGAGCCCCACATCAGCAATGTAAGCTTATGGATCATTGTAAAATTCCAACAATAGAGGATATAAAACTCATTCTGCATCCCTGACAGGTCCCCACCATCCCCTTGTGTCCTCCCCACCAACAAAAGACAGCAGGTGCCTTGGATGCCCAATCAAGCAGGAGTGTCACTCATCTCAATGTCCACTACCGGGGTAGGCAAGGCTCCTCCGATCTCCAGTCCAGCGACCTTGGAGTCCAGTGCCATGGTGCCATTCCCCTGGATAATAACCCTTGCAGACTCCGGGTCATCATGGTTTCAGCCGCTCCTCTGCTATTGATGGCCATGCGGCCTTCAGTCCAAGCAATGTGGCCCTACCTCAGCATGAGTTCCAGATCCCCAAGAGCTTATTTTATCACGTGACACCTTATCCCACATCTCCAACCACCTCTGGCTAGTTAAAGAAATTGACCTACTCTCAGAAATCACATGCAGTCTGGTGTGAGATAAAAGGATGCATTTGAGCCCCATATTACTCAGCTTTCTCTTAACTTCCAGAAAATATTCCGGTTTTCCCTGCACTTTCTGGGTATATAGAAATATTATGATTTTAAAAATGGGAATTGTCAGTTTCTCGGACTATGCAGAGTATACTGTTTCTATTTTTGCAGTTCACAATTCCTGCTATGGTAGCCCGTGGAGGTGGCCCTGGTCCCGAGTGGGCAACCAATGCCCTGTGCGCTCTCTCAATGGTAAAGAATGCCAACAAGATGCATGGTTTCAAAGTATCTCGGATCCAGTGTTCAACAAAGTTTTCCAACGCACCACCCCCAGCTCGTTTGCACCACGTTACCCTCCACACACTCAGCCCGTGCTTCCATGACCCTGTTTTTGATGTAATGTTAGCCACCTGCCATTTAAGTGAGACCACCTCCACTTGAAGATTAGCAATGAATCTCATCAAAGCATTAACCTTGTCTGATACTTTTTGCAGGGCTGCTCGGAGGAGGTTCACCTCGACAGACACTGTCCCTATCTTTTCTTCCAAGGCTAGCTGAAATCCCTGAATAGCTGCCTGGATGTCTGCCTGGGATGGCTCCTCCGGGGGCTGCTCACATGCAGGGTTGCTGTGAGCTCCCCCACTGCCGAGTCTGTGTCTGTGAGGCTGATATTTGAAATGTGTAATGTTCCATCTTGTTCCCCTGCATGGGACCCTGCAGTTTACCTTTCCCCATCCGGGTTACTCCCTTCTGGGGCCACCACCTTCCCACAGCAGGGCACCAAACCAGTCATCATCTGTATCTCCCAGGAGTCACAGCTTCATACCCATGTTCTCTTTGCGGCAGATCAGCTCCACCCAGACAAATCTCAGGCAAGTCCCCCTCATCCCCACTTCAGGCATCCAAGGAGCAGGAGGCAGTCACAAGAGTCCCCCTGGTTCACAGAGGTCCAGTGAAGACAGCGGGCTTGGATCCAAAAGGTACAGTAAGGAGGGCAGCCCAGTACAGTCCCAGCGCTGTCCCCAAACAGGCTATTTGGTGTGCCGCAAGCCAATCAGTCCTCAGGCCTTGCATACCAGGCCTTGTTGCCTGGCCCCAGTGGTGTGATGCTTGCCTGCCGGGGAGGAGGAAGAAGGGGGTACCCCTATGCCACCAGCTGGCTTGGGCCCGCATGGCAATTCCCAGTGGGCCTGCACCAGCACTCACCCAGTCCAGGTCTCCAGGCCCCCAAGAACTCACCAGCAACTCTGAGCCGGCCTCCACACTTGCTTACCAGGGCGACTTCGTCCCCAGCGCCTGACAGTGCTGCCTCCTCTGCTGCATGGATTCTGACGAGGCAGTCACTCTCCTACTCTGCCTCCAATGTTCCCCAGCACCCCATTGGGTCCGGTCGCGCCGAATGCTTAACCCCTTCTCGTCATGAGGCACGGTGCTCGTGTGCTCATGACGAGCTGAGCTCGTCATGACCACACCCATTTATATTGACCCTCAGCACAGAAGAAGAATATCTCAAGCAGCGATGGTGTTAAGGAGGGAGGACGCAGGGGGAGCGCCGGCGCTGGCACTCTCTAAAGGGTTAACTGCCTCAGCTCCATCTGGCTACAGAGGCACACTGCCGAGCAGCCTCTACTAATCCCCAGAGACTCTACTAGGCTAGGCCAGTCTCACCGCAGGGCCGTCCAGGCCTCACCCAACCAGCAGGCCAGCTCCGCGTCTGGGTCAATCACCTCCAAGGGGATCAATTGAAGCGGCAGAAGCCTGTCCAGAATCACCACAGTCCGCTCACTCAGCGATCTGTTGTCCAAATGCTGTTGATCATGCTGCACAGATCAGGATTGTGAAGGATATTAGTGGGCCCTCAAGGAGCCGCTCAAGGATGCGTCCTGTAGCCATCTTGTGTGGCCATGTCCCCCTGGTTTGTATACTTTAACAACGTTCTTCCATTCTTCAAAGAACTGAATTGTGTTTTCTCTAATGTTGGGAATGTGTTTCTTAATAATCATCAGGTTAGAGGAGTTACAAGGGACAGTGATTCTACCACAGGGCAGTTTCTCAATAGAAGGAGGGCATTAGGTGTAGAAAGGGTTGGGTCTTTATTAATTACATTGCTAGAATGAGGGGAGAGGAAGCATCTCCTTGTCTACTATCTTTCTTAAGCTTTGCTTTTTTTTATAATCAAATGAATTTGTATTTATAGGAAACAGGCAAACAAAAGACAATAGGTAATTGCACAATGAATCAAAGTCCATTTTTAGCAAACAGCACAAGTTCCAGCCACAATATATATCTTTCAAGTCAGTCCCAGCATTAGCAGAGCAATAAATCTGTATAGGAGAATGAGCAGACACATATTTCAAGACAGTAAAGTCAACCATTTTCCCCATATCCTATAAAAATGTCTCGCAACATCCCCGGGCCTCAAAGAGGGTTTCTTCCTGAGCCACACACCAATCCACCCCCCGCTGCCACTTTCTTATGGTAGGAGGTTTGTCCTGAGCCCAGGCCGCCACGATGTCTAGCTTGGCCACCACCACCACTGTACCCAGGAAGCGTTTGTCTGCTCTAGAGCCGTCCAGGCCATCAAAAATCCCCAGCAGAAGGCGCATGGGATCGTGGGGGATCTGCCACCCCAGAGTCTGTGTAAGCTTGAACTCCACACCTGACCAAAATGAGGCAAGGGCAGGGCAGGACCAAACCATGTGATATAAGTTGGCTGGGGCTTGGCCACAGCGTTTGCTTTCTTAAGCTTTTCTCTAGTAATTCTGGGGCTGGGTTAATGGGAATCTCTTCGCCCAGCTGGGATGGGATACAGTTGTTGCTGTCAATTAATAACATTGCAGTTCTCACTTACTACTTACTTCGTTATGGTCCATCCACTGGCTTTCCTGCAGATGTTGCTCCATTTCAAGGTGTGTCTGCTGCTGCATCCCCAGCCCCTTAGCCGGCTAAGGGAAAACATCCAGCAAATCCTCCTCCCTTTGGTCTTTGCTCTCTTTCTTGTTCTCTTGTGGTTCAGTGATGTGCCTGTATAGGTAAGGAGGAGGCAGAGGAGTAGTAGCACAGGCCCTAACTCTGTCCTTGAGGTGACCTACTTGGTATTCCTTCAAGGATCTGTCCTTCGGGTCCTGGTGCTTATAGCTATCTTCTCCATCTCCTCACTATTTCTAAAGCCTTCTCACTCTAAACCATGACTTTAGACACCCACAATCTTTATTTCTGGACTCCTCCCATTCTTGTGTACCCAATCAAGTTTCCCGTTATCTCCTACCAGACAACTACCTTTTGTGCACTTTTAACACATTACAAACAATGCAAGAAAATACCTGGAGCACAAGCAAGCAAAATATGGTAATTACAATTACAATTCACCTAACTTTGGTTTAATGTGCTTGCACTGTCTGGCCTAATGACCAGATCCAGTGCTCTGTCGTGCTCTAATCCAGTTCTCCATGAGAAATCTCTTCCTTACCTCTTACACCTGGGGACATCAATTCAATTCAGTGTCGTGAGGAATCCATTTCAGCACCTACCTTGTTCGTTGAGTGCAGACGCTTCCTGGCCCTGGCGCCAAGTCCTGTAAAAGAACACACAAGCACTCTGAATAAATCGTATAAGTCTAACATGTGTGTAATGCAAAAAAAGCACACAAGCATTCAGAAGTAGCAAAGCAATTGCTTTTTCAATGAACCACAGCTTGACCCTTGATCAATTGGAACACGTGATACAATCAAGACCTACTGATAGACATTAATCAGCAGGTGACCAGCTCTTCTTGTGGGATGAATTATGAAAGACCTTGATTGAAAAAATACATATATCATCAGCAACAGGTAACGCTACTTCTTTCTGAAATCCTTTTTTCTATGGGCCTCCGTCTCGCTTTATCTTTGTGCATTTCTTAATTTCTTCCCTTCTTCCCCTTCTCTTACTGTATCATCCCCATGTAGTTTTTAGGTCTCGGCCTGCGATGGCTACGCATGCTCAGTCTCGCTGGCGAGATTTAATGCTTCTGAGTACGTTTCACTGGCGAGGTTAAGCCCCGCCCCTCTTTTCCATTGGCTGGCGTCAAAGTGCATGCTAAACGGTGGCCAGCCATTGGAAAAGAGGACACAGTGACATAATTTTTTCTCTTTTAGAGCCGTCCCATTTGGATGGACTTCCCTGACTTACTCCTGGCGTAAAAGGTTTCTTATCTTCTTTATGGGGCCATCTGTTTCGCCCCATAAAGAAGATAAGAAACCTTTTACGCCAGCAGGGCAGTCCGTCCAAGTGGGACGACTCCTGAAGAGAAAAGTCTCTGTCGAGGACAAGCATGCGCAGCAAACTCCATCGATGTTATGGCTCGAAGAGCTCCACTGCTAGGCTTGGAAGAATAGAAGCCTCCCCCAACCCCTAATGTGGTGACTGGTAAACCATGTGTTTGCACTTTTAGAGAAAGATATATTTTAGTTTGACAGGATATGTACAGTGGGGGGAGGCTGTGCCATTTTATTACGAAAACGTTTAATGCCACAAATTCATTTCAGACAGGGAGCGTTGCTTGTGCATGGATTAGCCTCTGCTCCACCCTGACGTTTCTTCAGCTCTTGCTCAGCTGCAGCCCTGCGGTGGCTCGCTGAGAAATGTTTCACATTCACCACTCGGCAGCCCAGAAAAAGCTAATCTGGAAAGGAAACAAACATGGACTTATGCTTTTTTTAAGCAGATCGGTATTTCCTTGATACGCTTGTCACCATTTTCTTTCCCTGTTTTGTTCTCACGACAACCAATTGAGCCTTTGATCCTCACGTGATGTGAAAGGCCCGCAGTGTAACAAAATAGCTGCTTTTAGACGGTTGGCTGGTGCTTAACCTACCCATCCCCCTCACATCTCTTTCCTCTGCCCCAGCCTTTCCAGCACATTGCAGCTTTCTACTTCTTCGCGTCGGTCTCAGAGAGGTCGAACATGTAAATAAACTTGGGGAGACCGTCAAGGAAGGTTAAATAAAGCGAACACGAAGCAGCCGCAAACACGTTGGGCACGTCACTGGTGCTCGACTGTGCGGTGTAAAAACCGGATTAGGGCCAGGGTGTCTCTGCCTGGTGCTTGCATGTTTTTCATCAGAAACGCATGCTCATTTTGCGAAATACAAAACGAGACAAGAGGGTTTGAGGGGGCAGCCAGCAACAGCATTAATAACTTTTGAAGATGACTTAATTTCGCAAACGACCCCGAGAGGAAATGTGTTTTCGTGATGGCTGCTTTCTGGTTTTTATTTTGGGCATGTTGATATTAAGTGATTTTGCCGTATGGCTTGTTCCCCTTAGCGGTGTCAACGTTCTTATGGCAGTGTAAAGCGCTATATAAAAAACAACGTTCTCTTGAGGTGCCAATCCCTGCAACATCAGACAGTCATGGACTGCACTTCACCGCCCAGAGTGGCCCTGAGGTGTAAGGAAGTCAGTCCAGAGCTGCACTGACGCAGAAAAGGTAAATTAAAAATGCTTCATCAACAGCTTTCCCAAAGCCCAGGACACTCCCCCCTCCCACCATCTCACGCCGCCGAGATCACTCCTAATTAAAGCTGAGAAGGCAGGATGCAAAGGTGCCCTCCACCCCCCTCTCTACATCCCTCCTCCCTCATGCCCCGGGCCTCTCTCTCCCCATTCATCTCTTCCTTCACCGGCGCCCTCTCCGTGCGTCCTCTCCCCATCTGTCTACGGTCAGCCCCCCTCCGCCTGTCTCTTCCATCTCCGGAGCCCCCCCTCCTCGCCTCCCTTGAACCCCAGCCTGGCGGGATTCATTGCTCTGCACTCCCCCGCCCTCTGCAGCAGGACCTGAAGGCACATACATCCTACACTGTGTGCCCCAGCCTCCCTCACTGCCTCTCGCTACTTAATGGTGATACCTGGAGCAGCAGATAGGCTAGACATTTTATTGACATCGTTTTATAAAGCGCCCACCAACCTCATGGCTTAAAGCACACACAAGACTCTTTACAGAGCTGTGTACAACCGTCCCGCGCTTTATACTGCAAGCGCCCTCAGTGGCGCCCTCTCTCTACTACTCACTCTCTACTACTCTCTACTACTCTACTCTCTACTCATTCTCTACTACTCACTCTCTACTACTCTCAACTCTCTACTACTCACTCTCTTCTACTGTCTACTACTCACTCTCTACTACTCACTCTCTACTACTCACTCTCTACTACTCTCTACTACTCACTCTACTACTCACTCACTACTACTCACTCTCAACCCACTCTCTACTACTCTACTACTCAGTCTCTACTACTCTCAACTACTCACTTTCTACTACTCTCTACTACCCACTCTCTACTACTCACGCTCTACTACTCTCTACTACTCATTCTATACTACTCACTCTCTACTACTCTCTACTATTCTCTACTCACTCTCTACTCACTCTCTACTACTCACTTACTACTCACTCTACTAACCCTATACTACTCACTCTCTACTACTCACTCTCTACTACTCACTCTCTACTACTCTACTACTCTCTACTATTCTCTACTACTCACTCTCTACTACTCTCTAATACTTACTCTCTACTACTCTCTACTACTCTACTCTCTACTCATACTCTACTACTCACTCTATACTACTCTCTAATACTCACTCTCTACTACTCACTCTCTACTACTCTCTAGTACTCTATTCTCTACTCACTCTCTACTCACTCTTTACTCACGCTCTACTACTCACTTGCTACTCACTCTACTAACCTTCTACTACTCACTCTCTACTTCTCTACTGCTCTCTAATACTCACTCTCTACTACTCACTCTCCACTACTTTCTAGTACTCACTCTCTACAACTCTACTCTCTACTCATTCTCTACTACTCACTCTCTACTACTCTCTACTACTCTACTCTCCACTAATTCTCTATTACTCACTCTCACTCTCTACTACTAACTCTCCACTACTCACTCTCTACTTCTCACTCTCGCTCTCTACTACTCACTATCTACTACTCACTCTTCTACTCTCTACTACTCATTCTCTACTACTCTCTACTACTCACTCTCTAGTTCTCACTCTCTACTACACTCTACTACACTCTACCTACTATTCTCCACTACTCTCTACCTACTACTCTCTCCTACTCTACTCTCTACTCTCTACTCCCTCTCTACTACTCACTCTCTACTACTCACTCTCTACTCACTCTACTACCCACTCTACTATTCACTCTATTACTCACTCTACTACTCACTCTACTATTCACCCTACTATACTCACTCTCTACTGCTCACTCTCTACTACTACTCTCTACTAATCACTCTCTATTACTACTCTCTACTACTCACTCTCTACTGCTCACTCACTACTACTACTCTCTACTACTCACTCTCTATTACTACTCTCTACTACTCACTCTCTACTACTCACTCTAATCTACTACTCACTCTCTACTACTCACTCTCTACCTCTCTACTCTCCACCTCTCTACTCTCTACCTCTCGCGCTACGTCTCGCTCTACCTCTCTCTCAGCCACAACCTACTACTCTCTACTCTCTACCTCTTCCTCTCTACGCGCGCACATATGCACATATATATATACGTATATATATGCATATGCGTTTATATATATGTATGTGTATGTATATACATACATATATAAACATATATATAATCTGCATATATATATAAATACAAATATAAATGCATGCATACATATATATATATATATGCATACATATGCATGTTATGTACATGAACGTTTGAAAGACACTAATAAAAGCAAAGCTAAAAAGCCACCTAATTACAAACAGAATTGCTTTAACTTAAACGAGGGCGAGACCTATTGCATTTTCAATGCTTGTTTATCTGTCTTTGCAGGTCAGCCTCTTTTCGTTGTACCCTACACCCTTTCGTGTTTTCAGATAATAGTATTGGCATGATTTATACACTTGCAGGGCCTCTATACTACAGATTATGGGGGGCATTTAATAAGGTTTTGCATTGGGGTTCCATCACTTTTATGGTGCAAGCCAGATGCAAAATCCTTTTTGCCATTTTCAAAGCCATGAAAATCTACCTTGCATGGCTATGTGGTTTAGTAAATACAACGTAACGCAATGCAGCACCTGTCTTGTGATACTATGTGTCCGGGAGGCGTTACATGGGAAACATCCTTTACAACGCAACTTTTGCCACGCAGTGCCTTTAGGACGCAACTATTACAACGCAAACCATTACAACGCATTGCGCTGGGGGGCGCTCTAGGATAGGGAATAGATTTAATTTACTATCCAACCCCTTCCCTAATGTCCACGGGGACTGGAGTTGGAATAGTAAATTAAACTATTCACTATCCAGCACCCCAAAGCGCTATGCGTTGTAAAGGTTTGCGTTGTAAAAGCATGTGTGGTAAAAGCATGCGTTGTAATGTCGTACATCCCGTCACATGGGTGGAGCATGGGCGTTCCCATGCATCCACCTATGGATTTTGGCGCATTCCCAGATTTACAAACACTTGTAAACCTGGGAATGCATCATAAAGACATGCCTCCCTGAAGCCAACGTAATGAGGAGAAATACATGTATTTCTCCTTGATACTTCATTCAATGTGTGCTGGATTCACACATATGTGGACCTACAGATTAACAGGGAGAGCGGAGTATTCTGCAGCATGCAAAGCAAGAGGACAATGGTTTCAATTATTGCTCATGTGCAGGAAGCTGCACAAAAACAATCCTGCCTCTAACACTGGCCACTTAGTGCAAGGGTGCCTGTATTGGTGCTAGGCTAGCCAGAAGTGCGCCATAGCAGGGAGAGAGCTGAAGAGCATCACATCTTAGTGCTTAGTTTGTAAAAAAAATGTTTCAGGGCCCTCCTCAGGAGACCATCTCAGTTTACACCACCCATTGCCCCTGCCAGCGCTGCCAATGACAGTACCTAAACAAGTACTAACATCACACATCTACTATTGTGACAATTCAGACTGTTCGAGGCCTCCAAAGCTATAAAAATGGCTTAGGCGGCCGGTATTCACTGTTTTTAATGTATATTCACTTAATAAACAACTGCTGTTCTGCTCACAATTCAGTATTGGGTGCCAAGCACTAGAAACCACCTGCTCAAATTAAGTATTGATCTTAGTAATATGGCCCTTTTCAGTTATCTCCCATGCATGCAACTCAGTGCAGCAACTTGTCTTGCTGCACCGTGCTGGCTGAATTGTAAGTAAATATTTATTTTACTGATGCAGCATGTGTGCAATGTGCTGCAGCACAGAGTCGCCAGTGAATTCAGTTAATGAGGTTGTGGTAAGGCTTTTCCCACCCCAAAGTCACTCTGATCCACATATTATTTGAATTTCGCTGTTTCATTTAAAAAAGGTACTATAACTCATCTTCTAATTGTGAATACTACAGCAAATATCAACGTAACTGGTTAACTTGGGCTACTCCTAGGCTCAGTGCTCATAAAGGCAGCAGCAGGAACCGAAAGCAAACAGGAAAACCAAGCTATTTACTTTCTATGCTTGCCCATCCACAGCAGCACATAGGAGGTAGCAGCTGAGGGGCTAAGAATGAGGTCAAGTAGTAAATCCAATAATATCACAGGTGGCCATAAAGTGTGATGCCATTTCCATTAATTACCCCTAACTCCTGGCATTCTTGTGAATCAAAAGTCCTTATACAGTTAGTGGTAGATGAACTGTGGCATCATTGGGACTCCCAGCGCCCCGTTTAGGTCTGTGGTAGGCCAGCCGTCGCTATTATTACGCTGCATTACTAGTTTATTTTGCCCCAGATTCCACTCTGTTAAATAAATGGTTACAGCGATCCGGGCTTCAAGCCAGTTGTTTCGTCTCTGAGAACAAATCCATTCAAATATATACTGGCGCCTCAGGCTTACTGCATGCTTTAAAATTGAAGCCACTTCAATCCCTTTGTTCATGACTGCCTTGTGCTTTGGTGCCCTTGACTTGTTTACTATTAAAATTATTTCTAGCTTTTGAAGGGTCATTTTAGGTAGACTGCCTTATTACTAGGAACTGTTTGAAGACGCCGAGAGGTGAGGAATACATTCTGTGATACAACAGTACTCTCAGGTAAGAATTGTGCTTCGAGTCTGAGCTACAGGAAGTCGGAAAATCAAGCAGTGCTGGTGTTGCCTTCTATTGATGCAGGAACCATGACAGAGTTCATCCAGGCTTTTGAGCTGTCCGTAAGTGGTAGCTGACTCAGTAACTAGGTAGATGAACAGTGCAATCTGAACAAGCGCTGGGTATATTGGCAGTCTGTACACTGCAATTTGAGAGACGTTAAACACAGAGGATTTTCAGTGACAAATGTCAATTTTGGCTGTTTTTCAATAAGCACAACATGGCATTGTAAACTTACCTACCTCATGCAGGACAAAAAACAATTCCCTGAGGGGTAATTTAGACCCAAGGCATATGTGGTATAATTGGAGCAAGTTTTAAAACAATGGCAGAGCCTATTTGCTGCGTCTTAGCACGTGCCTATGAATGTGAATGACCCAGTGTGTATGCCAAACCAAACGACATTATTCCTGTTTTTCTGCATATTGAGGTTTTGTTAGGTTTAGAAGTTATTAGGTTGCAGAATATTTTTACAACTTGAGTTGGGCAGTAATAGCTGGGTTAGCAATGTCAAACGTCACTGTGGGGGGGGGGGGGGGAATAAGACAAGGGCGAAGGAAACCGTTTTAGCAACAAACCAAGTTCTCTGCATTAAAGACTATCTGGAATAGCCAGGTTTTAGTCTAACTTCTCAGACCGTGCAGCAGCATCATTGCACCGAGATGGATAATCCTTGCCATCCATTCAGTGACCAAATGTGGCTTGATGGCAGGACATCCTTCTCTAAGCATGGCATCCTTCTTTCAAGGGGTTAGATAGTTTCCATATTCTCCGACCTTTTTGGGGATATTCAGGCCACGAACAATTCTCTGCCTACACGTTTTTCACACCGGGGCAGTTGAGCCTAGGGCTTTTTCGAGGGCAAAATTGGTCACAGGCAAAGATGGATGCAGAAGTACTCTGAAGTTAATAAAAGGATGTGCTGCATCCACAGTGGGAAGCACCCCTTAGAGTTATCAGGAAGGAGTAGTCGAGTTGTGATCTAATGTGTAGTAATCTGAGATCTGTTTGTCGACATACGGATAGCCCTTTAGTGGACAAAGGGTGTGTGGGATGGTCCATCGTTTGCCATTATTTTATAAAAGTAATCTCTTACCCTAATTACTGGTAGTTCTGATCATTAAAGTAAATAATTACATTTTTTCTAAAATGGGCCACATTGACACTTTTACAACAAAGAAAGTTGATATAAATCACCTGATGACTGTCTTCCATGCCAGGGAAATTTCACCATTTGTCAAAAAATGTTGCCTCATAAAAAGTATCCAGCAGTATTATTGCTGGGTATAATACCTATAAACGGGTATAATGCCTATGAATCTTAGGTGAATACAAGCCCCCTTCAAGAAGGGTGAATGTGCTTGCAATGAATGGCTTTCCTGCCCGTGGAATTTAGTCTTCCATCACTTAGGGCTGCCTTTACTATCACTGTACCAGGACAAAGGATGGACCTCCATATTGTAATTCCCCATTGGAAGGTCCAGTCTAGGAACTCAAAGCAGCCCTAGCAAAGTTTGTCAGGCTAGTTCCTATACAGTGTATACAGTGCATAGTGAGCGATTGCCACTAGTGATCCTGAACACTATAAGCGGGGCTTGGGGTGGTCTCCCCCACCCCAGGAAATGTGGTAAAAAAATGTCATGAAATACTCAAATGCATTAACTTTTAAAGCAGAGTAAATGATGACCGGGCAGTGCACCACGACAACCAGCCATTCTCACAGACATTCTTACAGAGAAGACATCAGAATGCCAGTCCAGAGAAAAGAGATGAGAGGAAAGAGAGCCCCAAAAACATAAAACAGACCAGTCCCCATACGGTGCACAGCGAGCCAGCCAGACCACTGCAGGGGAGCATGGTGGGGGTTTCTCCCCCAAGAAAATTTGGGAATAAATGGATAACAGGCGGATTCTCAAACACATTTTCAACATATATTCAAATGTGATAACTTTTAAAGTATTTTAAATGGTGCCCTTACAGGGCACGGGACAAGCAGTCATACCCACGGACATTCTTACAGAGAACACAAACAAATAACAGTCCAAGGAATAGAGACCAGAGAACAGAGAACCCATAAAAAACAGATCAGTCCCCACATGCTACAGAGTGAGGGAGTGAATGAGTCACACCGGTGCTAGGGTCAGCGGTTGTGGCTGGGGGGGGGGGAAGAGGGGCTCTCCCCAAAGAAATGTTTTCAAAAATGGCAAAAATTTGTATATTAGAATAGATTTTTCATCATATATTCAACTGACCTAAGCCTGTTCATACCCTGACAGAGACAGGGCCTAAACACTGCTGCCACTGGGTCTCCCGTAGCTGCATCATCTCACCCCACCAGCAGCAGAGAAATAATGGAATAATGGTTAGCAGAGAATGGCTGTCAGAGGATGACACAGACACTTACGCATGCACGCACCCACCCCCCAACAAAGTCACATGGAGAGCTGAGCCAAACCCAATCCAAGAATATGGCTTGGCCCTAAAAGCCCATGCACCAGCCCAGCCCTGAAAATGTTTTGCATGCAAACTGTGTAACAAACACCATATCCAAATATGATGGAGCCTCTTCAGAATTCAAGAAAGGGCATTTCTTGGACATGCAGAAGCGTTTCAACTTAGCAAATCGAGGATATCCCTGCATTGAGAAGTATTTGTTAAAATTGACTTTTTTAAAAAGGAACTTCAAAATATTCATGCCCTCCCACCCCCGCCAAGCCATTAGTGAATTTAGAGGCAAGTCAGTTGTCATGTGCACCATGTATGTGGACTAGGTTCTTATGGGAGTAACATTACAGTCTTTTACAATCAGATACAATAGAGATGCTTGTATGGTACACATTCGATAAGGAAAACGTTAGCATGGTGAAATGAAATATTTGCCTCGGATAACACAGGTTGGTCAAGCAGGGAAGTCGGGAAAATTCTTAGGTTTTCTGGTTTCACTCTGTTCCATCCAGCCAACAGATTGGTATTTGGTTTCCTATCCTGCTAAACCACATTTACACCCACACCCAAGGACTGATTCCTTGAAATCCACACACCGATCAACAGTAATGAGAGTAACTTGAAACCTCTGCGCCATTTTCCAGTATAAATAACATTTGTGAAGAAAAACTCAAAGGGAAAGGAATTAGTAAATGCGCCAGTTTACTTGAAAAACGTGGACAATTACCCAAGTCGCGATACACACGACTATTCCCTTCACTCGCCTGTTACACTGTCAGTGAACCAATGTATATAACACCTCAAGAATTAAAACCGGCACAGTTTTTTTTAAATGGATTATGTGGTTAAGAAGGCGGGAGCCATCATGCAGCATAACCAAGGGGCACAATGATTAGTTCTGAAAGAAGTCACCTACCCGCAGCTTAACTTGGGTTTAGGGTTTGTTGGTGTGTCACAAGCACCCGCGCGGTACTTAACACAGGTAGCTGGCACTCCTGGCCCATGGTGCTGACTCGCCAGGATGCTGATTGTGAAATTGCTGGAGTTGGCCTGGGCTTCCTTGGCTTCTGGGTCTGGATGTCTGCACAAGGAGGAGACGCCGCATGGCGTCATGTGGTGACAAGGTAGGGCCTATTAAGGTGGGAGGGTGGGCAGCATTGGGATAGGCCAATATAACTGGTAGTGCTTATTTATTTTTTAAGTTGTCCTCCTCTGCTTCGTTTACACCATCCTACTTGCAACGTAAACTGGAGTGTCCAAACCTCTTTGCTGGAAAGGAGAGAAAGAGGGTTTACACTGTCCCACCCATGGATTGTGACAACCCCCTTTTTCCAATCGCACATTTTCTGCAAGCAGCTCTACTCCTTAGAAAAGTGCCAGCCGAGGCGGAGAAGGCTTAATCATTGGACCCCTGATCAAATCACTCTTTTGCTGCTCATACCAATGTAGCAGGGGTAGCCAAAAGTCATACCTTCTTTGACCCTTATCTTTAATATTGGAACTGGCCATACTCTTTACAGACCATAACCAATCTTGTATCGAGGAGGAGCGTGTGCCACCCACTGTTTACAGATCTCTCTGCGTGCCAATAGTATGGCATAGAATACCTGCTTCGCGTGGTTTATTACTGATTTTAAGTTGCTGATCCAAACAGCCAAAAATAATCAGTAAAATGCTTACCTTTATTTGTATCTTCAAAGAATTAGACAAGACTCTACTCCCAGCCTCCCAGAATGCCTGGATCTTTGGGCAATGCACAAACATATTCACGTCATCTTCCTTCATGCTGCCACATTTCGGACTGCCACATCACCACCTTTCCCAAATTTGGGACGTTTTGAGGGTTCCAGTAAGCCCTGTGGATGGTATGCAGGTTTTACTATTATGTCCATCATAGACATAGATATTTGCCATTGGTGTTCTAGCGTAGTCTCCAGCAAGCATCCTCCCATAGGTCCACCGGCAAAGTAAAATCCCCATCTCCCATTTCAATCATCAGCCAATACCATGTAGCAATTTCTTTTTTCACTGCGACCCTAGACATTAGTCTGTCTTCAAGTTCATTGTGTTCCCCTATTCTTGTGTCTAAGGCCTGATACCAACTCTGTATCTGGAGGAACTTGAATCTTGAGACCTTTTGGCCAGAGTCCTGATTACACCACTCCCATGTGATCAGATGACCATCTTGAATTAGATGCTTCCACCTTGATATACCGGCATTTTACAATGGAATTGCCAACAAGTCCTTTGACCATTGTGGAGAGCCCGGAGAGTCCCAAATGGGGGCAAGTTGACTAAAATATGGGAGTTTTATGGCCTTTCAATTTTTGTACCATGTTCCAGCCATACCCCCTAAAATCTATAGCCTAACCTTTTTAAAGTACTTAGGATCCTCATACTTATACATACAGCCACAATCCTCTCCATTCTCTTTCTTCAACATCACCTCCAAAAGTCTGCTAATCTCTGATTTTGTGGGTCTGTCCAAAAGCATTTTCCTATTCTTTAATAGAAAGGCCCAAGAGTAGAATAACAAGTCTGGTAATGCTAATCCCCCTTTCTCCAACCCCCGTCTCAGTTTCTTCCAAGCTATCTGTGGCCCTTTAGATGACCAAATAAAGGAGCTAATCTGACTTTGCATCTTCACAAACCACTCCTACTTAAAAGGTAAGGGAATTGAATCGAAACGAAAATAAACTTGAGGAGGACTATCATCTTCACTAAGTTTACTCATCCGAATAGGGTCAGCAACAGATATAACCAGTTCTTTAGCAAATCTCCCACTTCTTTCCTTATTTTTTCAAAGCTTTCTTTGGTTAGCTTTGTGATATCATGAGTGATCTTAACCCCTAGATATCTCATTTCTCTTTTACTCTTTTCTTCGCCCACCTCTGTATTCCAAGCCATAACCTCAGTTTTCTCTTTGTTAATATCATAACCTGAGATCTTCTTGAAGTCTGCTGTTAATGTCAGGACACAGCTCAGAGTTCTTTGTAAATTGGTAGTATAGATTAACTGGTCATCTGCATATAGGCCTAGTTTCTTTCTCCAGCCATTATATTGGAAGTGTAAGATATCTGGATTGCTCCTGATCCTTCTGGCTAGCGATTCAATATATAGATCAAATAATAATGGAGACAAGGGGCAACCTTGCCTCATGCCCCTGGTAATCTGAACTGCCTTTGCAAAAATCCATACACCCTAGCTTCTGGTACGGCATAGATTCCTGACAGGGCTTTGCAGAAGTTAGAACCCAGGTTAATAGACTTTGTCACAGCTTGCAGATAGACCCAATTGACACGGTCAAAGGCTTGAGCGGCATCTAACGCCATTACTGCTAGTGGAAGCTCATAGGCAATGGCCAGATCTATAGACCCTAAAAGTGTATAGGTCAACTCTCTCAGAGATCTACCGCGAATGAACCCTTTTTGGGCCTCATGTACAAGCTGAGACATAACCCCATTAAGTCTCCCTGCCATACTTTTCTCAAAAATCTTATAATCGCAGTTTAAAAGCAATATTGGCCTGTAAGAGTCACAGTTTTGGGGGCATTTACCCGGTTTCGGTATTAATGTGATGATAGCTTCTTTCCAAGATTCAGGTGTTGCAGCTCCTGTCAAGAAAAGTGCATTAAAAAAGTCGACCAAAATAGGGTTTAATATACTGGCCAAGGCCCTGTAGACATCATGCTGCAAGCTGTCTGGTCCCGGTGCCCTCCATTTCTTGCCTTCCCCAATAGCCTGTTCCACTTCCCAAATATTTATCCTCTTATTCAGCTGTTCACTTTCATCTGCCGTCAAGGGATCAGCACAATCCTGGCTCAGCCAGGTTGTTACCTCTTCTTCTGTGATTTCCAGATCTTCCTGGTCCACTTTCCTAAAATGTCAGAGAAAGGCTAGCTCAATACCCTTATTATCCCAGAGTAACATTCCTGTTTGCTCACACCTAATCTCTTTTATTGTGTTCCTCACTTGATCCTTCTTGGCTTTCCACGCAAACAACTTACTGCATCCTTCGCCATATTCAAAGTGGGCCAGCCGACTAGCCTCCCATCTCTTTCTAACCCTGTCCTGTAGTCAGCTTTGATTTTATTTCTGTTATTTCACAAAGCAGAGTCTCAAGGTCTCCTTGATTTTTTTGGATTAATCAATTCATTTTCAATTGTTCGGACTTGCTCTTCTAAAGTAGATACATGTTTATGATATGCTCGCCATTTTTCCGCCGCTAGAGCACCCAATCTGCCTCTCAAACAGGCCTTAAATGAATCCCAGAACATACAAATCGAAGAGGAACCCAGATTATTATCAAAAAACTCTTTTGTCTCTACCTTTAGAATATCTATGATTTCTTTCTTCAATAAAAACGTGTGATCCAATATCCATCTTGATTGAGCAGCCCCCTCACCCAACCTTAAATGGAGCATTACCGCTGAATGATCTGCCAGGTGTACCCCTTTGTGATTAATTCCTAGTACCCAATCTTTCAGCCTATTATCAATTAAGAAGTAGTCAATCCTTGAATGGTGTCTATACTTCTTATTGTAAAATGTAAAACCTTTTTTAGGCCCTGCCCTCTGACGCCAAATATCACATAGACCCAGTTGCTCCATCAATTGTCTAATCAGCCCGGGCATTTTGGGATTTACCGCTGCTTTGCTATTCAGGGATATATCCACCATATGGTCCAAAACAGCATTAAAGTCTCCTGCCATAATAATCGATCAGGAAAATCTAGTAGTTCTGTAAATAGTTCCTCTAAGGGGCCAGTATCGTCTTGATTGGGACCATAATAGTCCACCAGTGTAAAGTTGTGTCTAAAAATCTTTAATCTTACCACAAGCCATCTACCCGCTGTATCTGAAACACTGCCTTCTACAGAGATATTTGTCCCATGTTTCTCCAGGACTGCCACCCCTTTTGTAACTGCAGACTGCCTTGTACAAACTGCTTGGGAAATCCATCTTTTGGCCTTATAGAACTCCTGACCCTCCTTCTCTGTTAAATGTGTCTCTTGTACATTAACCCCTTCGATGCTCATGACGAGCTCAGCTCGTCATGAGGTACACCTCTCGTACGCTCATGACGAGCTGAGCTCGTCGTGATTGCATTGTTTTATGAGTTCTTCAGCACAGCAGGGGAATTGCTGCAGCAATGATGGTGATAATAATCTGTGCAGGGCAATCCTTTAAGTACTGCAGTACCCTCTCTCGTCTTCCCCTTACCCGAAGACCATCCACATTCCATGATAGAATGAGAGTAACTTGACGTGGTGACAAGGTAGGACCTTTAAAGGTGTGAGGGTGGGGAGCATGAATGTAGGCCAATATAATTATACCAAAGCCGTCATCACTGGGAGCACTTATGTGCGCTACTACAGATTGACTGCCCTGTTAGCAAAAGCACCACTGGGGTGGTGTTACATTTTATAATTTATTATAAACAGCGGCAGTTCAGTGCACATGATACGAAGCACTGGCAGCAATCCCCAGGAGGCTGGAAACTTTAAGTGAGCAGACTAACCTGCTGGTTTTATTACTGGGGGGTTATATTGAAGCACTACTGCAAAATCAGCACCCAGTAACAAAACAGGTCCCCAACCTTCCAGCCTCCCAGGCACACACCCAATACACCGTACTGCCAGTCCAGGCCTGCCCATTTGAGGTAAACTCTGTGAAGAGCAGTGGTCGAAGTGGGTGGGATCTGAGGGGCACTACGTTCCCATCATTTTTTAATTTAAGACAACAGTCCAGGACGATTAATTCCAACAATTGATATGCTTCAGCTGAAGACTAGGGCAGGGAGTCTCCTGTGCTATGAAAATGAGGTAGGGGCAAAGGCTAAACACGCCTTCTTGACATGATGCCCTCGTCCATGAAACAAATGTAAATCTGCACAACTGGTTAACCTGCAAATGGAATGGATGCCTGGAGGCCTGTATTGGTGTTAATTGACAGAATCACTTGAAGTTCCCTGATGACAAACATTAAGGGGCACATGCATCAACCTATTTAGGAAGTGCAAACGGTGCAAATCGGTAAATTCGGCCGTTTGCACTTCCTAAATACGTTTTTGGGATGCATGAAACTATTGCCTAGATGCATCAACCTTTTTAGGAAGTGCAAACGGTGCGAATCGCAAAAATCGGCCGTTTGCACTTCCTAAATTGGTTTCTGGGATGCATCAAACATTTTTGGAAAATCGCTATATTTAGCGAATTCCAAAAATGCGATTGCTTTTAAGGAATCGCAAATTTGCGATTCCTTAAATGCAATGCATCATTCTTAAAACATTTGCGATTTTACAAATTGCAAGTGCAAATTACCACGAAGTTGAACCTCGTGGTAATTTGCAAAATTGTTTAAAAATGCACAAAAATGCATTTTTTAAACTGTTAAGTTACAGACACACATGTCCTTAGGACATGTGTGTATGTAACTTACAGGTAAAAGTGCATTTCATGGGTGAAGGGGGGGGTCATTTGGACCCCTCTCTCCACCCTTGAAATGCTTTGTTGAATTCATATTTCAAATTGCGAATTCGCAATTCCCATTCATTCCTATGGGCATTTCAGCCCATAGGAATGAATGGGAATTGCGAATTCGCAATTTGAAAATTGCATTTTTTATGCGATTCGGTAAAAATTGCGATTTTGACCGAATCACAAAAAAAATGCGAAAAAAATGATGCATACCATTTTGAGATTCCTAATTTGCGATTCGGTAATTTTCGCAAATTAGGAATTGCAAAAAAGTACTTTGATGCATCTGGGCATATGTTTCAAAATTCGCTTTTTTTTTGCATTTCCTAAAAATGCAAATGCAATTAAGGAATCGCATTTGTGCGATTCCTTAAATGCAATGCATCAATTTAAAAAAAAAAATCGAATTTTGAAATAGGAAGTGCAAATTAACACAAGGTTGACCCTTGTGTTAATTTGCTAAATTCTTTAAAAAAGCACAAAAATGCATTTTTGAAAGTGTCATGTTACAGACACACATATCCTTAGGACATGTGTGTGTGAAACATGCACTTTAAAATACATTTCAGGGGTGCAGGGGGGGTCCTTTGGACCCCCCTCTGCACCCTTGCAATGCATCAACAAATTGCGATTTCCTAAAAAAAAAAAAGCAAAACGGCATTGATTCCTATGGGCCTTTAGGCCCATAGGAATCAATGTAATGCCATTCCTTAATTGCGATTCGCAATTAATGAATCGCAAATTCCGAAAATTAAGAAATCCTAAAAAAAATTAGGATTTCTTGATGCATAGGATTTTGCAATTCCTAAATTGCGATTCCTTAATTTTCGCAATTTAGGAAATGCAAAATCCTACAATGATGCATGTGGCCCTTATTCTTTTTGAGTCATATTGAAAGGGAGGTACCAGCAGGGCTGTGAAGTGTGTGTTTTTAAATACATTTGCACTATGTACATTCTGGGTATTACTAATAACTATATTTTGGAAGCACCTGTTTTTTCTTAAACAGTTTTGCGCATTTTGCAGCAGCCTAACTTATAATGTGTGAAATGCAAGTTTAAAATAATGACTTACATGTTTACATCACAGATTGGGACCTTGTAGCACTGAACATACAAAGTCATTGTTCTCTACTGCACCGACCAGGTTTCAATTCTGTGGCTCTCCGGTTGCACACATGTACCTCTGCAGTGCATTAACTAATAGATGTTTCATAATGTGTGATAGTGCTTTAACCACTGATTAACTTGACTTGCATTTATTTTTCATTTACGCTCTACATTAATCTATATATAGTTAACTGAAGGTGACAGACCGAATAAAGTTACAGACTATGTTGTATTTTTAGCTATGCTTTAGACCCCGACTTCACGCTCACCCCCTCCGCCCTATTGCATCCAGCATCACAGTTGCCAAATTTGTTTTAATGAACTTCGACCGTTGGTAAAGAGTAACCCTCGCAATCCCATACTATAAACATGCTGCAATTTTCTGGAAAAAGTCATAATGCAAACTTGCTTTTAAGTATGATCTATGAGCCACTTTTCATACATCTTCTTTAGCATGGCAAATGCTCTTTTAGAGAGGCAAACTTTTTAGTGAATGACTTAGAAACCCATATGCAGATATGTTTAGGATACGTGCATCTGGAAAGCAAAAAATATTTTTTCATAAATTCATGAAGCTACATTGTACCTTGGAACAGTCAGTGTTTAGAGATATTTCTTCTTTTAAAAGGTGCTGATTTCCCAATTCAAAGTGTCTCCTTTGTACAAATGCATAGGATTCATGTAGAAGGCACAGAGATAGCCTCCTTAAAGAGATAAAACGAAGGCAAGGAAATTAAAAGATCATTGGATTTACCAACTACACAGGGATTTCATACACTTGGCCTAACGCAGCTGCTCTGTTTTGTACTGATGCCTTCCTGGTATTTACTGGTGGAAAGATGGGCACAGACAGATTTTTGCAATGGTTACACAAGTGTCAAGGGCTGGAGGTAACAGACATGCCCTGGTTCCTGATTTTGCCTCCCTCATTAGGGGTGTCTCCTTCCGTAGCCACTTTACCTATCACGTCATAATGTAAAACATCAAGAGGCAGGTGTCTCCAGGTCACAAGAAAAAAAAAACACCAGAGTAAAAGCCTCCAAGGCAAGAACGAAGAAAGATGAACAAGTAGTCGAGAGAACCAAACTAAACAGCCATAGAAAGCGATGAACAGGACCAGGAAATCCAGAATATTGGACGTCTGAAGAATCCACAACAAACACAGTCCTTAATAGCTGCTAATTATTAAACAACAGTTCTCAATTACTCAATCAATCAATCACTGTATTTATAAAGCGCGCTACATACCTGTGACGGTCTCAAGGCGCTGGGGGGGAGGGTGGGCCGCTACTGATCGAAGAGCCAGGTCTTGAGGAGTTTTCTGAAGGCCAGCAGGTCCTGAGTCTGTCGTAGGCTGGTGGGGAGAGCGTTCCAGGTCTTGGCGGCGAGGTAGGAGAAGGATCTGGCGTCGGCGGTGGTTTTCCGTATACGAGGAACTGTGGCGAGGGCGAGTTTGGCTGAGCGGAGGCTTCGGGTGGGGGTGTGGAAGCTGAGACGGTTGTTGAGGTATGTGGGTCCGGAGTTGTGTAGGGCTTTGTGTGCGTGGATGAGGAGTTTGAAGGTGATCCTCTTATTGACGGGGAGCCAGTGCAGGCCTCTCAGGTGGGGTGTGATGTGGCTGCGTCGCGGGACGTCGAGGATCAGTCGTGCCGAGGCGTTCTGGATTCATTAGAGTCGTCTCAGGAGCTTGGTTGTTGTTCCTGAGTACAGGGCGTTCCCGTAGTCGAGTCTGCTGGTGATGATGGCCAGGGTGACATTTTTTCTCGTGTCGGGAGGGATCCATTTGAAGATCCTGCAGAGCATGTGAGGGTTTTGAAGCAGGACGCGGAGACGGCGTTGACTTGCCTGGTCATGGAGGGGGTGGAGTCAAGGATGACCCCCAGGTTGCGTGCGTGGTTTGTGGGTTCCGGGGCTGTACCTATCGATGTGGGCCACCAAGAGTCATCCCAGGCTGATGGGGTGGGTCTCAAATTATCAATGAATCAGAAATATGATTGTCCAATCTTCAAATCATAATGTTGCTGTAGATCTGCTTTTATTCTTGATTGTTGCAGATGCTATTCACAGAATAAAAACTGATATTGCTTTTCATCAGCATAAACAATGATTTAAAAGTCCCAATGCATTTCGGGCTGTTAAGAATAGCTCTTCATCAGGGGAATCTGCAAAGTATTGATACATACAGTAAGTGACAAAAAATGCAAAGAAGTCAACTCAAAATTGATGGCTTATACTGGAGCAGGACAGAACGACATTGAGTGTCTTCATGCCTATAGGCGGTGCTAAGTGGAATAAAGTATGGTGCAATACCGTAGCGTGATGTTAACCGAAATGTGTAAAAACGAAAATATGCTGAAAAGTGTTGTTATTGGCCTCATGTGCAACCACATGCCTTTCACCCAATATGTCAATGCATTAAATGTCATCGTACCTCTAACAATTTAGAGAGTTGCCTCTGAATGTCACAATCAGCCAACACTGTATCAGACGTCTACAACAGAAACAGTGGATCATCATAAATTAACGATTTAGGTATCATAAATCGGACAGCTATTTTATCGTGAAAAAGCACCACGACGCTTACCTAAATATGTATAATGGTTCCGTGCAGTCCGTAAAGTATCATAACTTAGCTTCGCAACCTGCAAACAGGAGCTCGTATTTAGCATGGAAAGTAAAGTTTAATAAACATCTCGAATTCCGTAACGGTAACTGGTAAATTGAACTCATCCTAACTTTCAACCGCGATTCCATGAAAGTCTGTAACAAAGACGCCAGCTCCAGCGAAGACGCCCGGACGTCTTCTCGCGTAAAAAAGATTACTTAGACAAAGTCATGGGCATAAAGATAGGACTGTTAACAAAGTGGTATGCGGTGGCCATATTTAAAGTGTTAGTGAGTGATAGATAGCACCGCCCCCAACCCGAGTCGCATACCGATGGGGCTGCGCCTTTCCATTAAACCGATGCTGTTTAAAATTAATACAACGTTTATGGAAAAATGGTATGGGATTTTAAACAAATGCTCTCTAGACCTGATTTTATTAATTGTTGAAGAGTTGTCTCAAGTATTAGTGGGTCTAGAATCTGAAATTAAAGACCTTCAGGCTAATCTAGTGCAACGCATGGAAGCTGACGTCTGGACTACCACTCTAAATGAGATTAACACCAAACTTGACACATATGCCAAAGATATTCATGAACGCAAAATCAGGAAATTTCCCCGCAATACAATTGATTATAAACTGGACGAAGTTTATTCTTGGGCCGAGGTTTATGCCCAAAAATGTAATTGGCAAAAGCAGGGTACTACTTCATCCGAAGAGAGTTTAGCATCAGTGAGCGACATCCAAATGTCTCGTCCCCCAGTGTCCTCTGTTAATTCATTACCATTACCAACTAGAGATGAAGCCACTGGTAGCTCAAGCACCACCAAGGTCTCTTTTTTAGAGACCAGCCCACAGCAAATCATCCTCCTACACAGGTAGCAGCAGAGTCAGCCAAACCCGCAGAGGCCACCAATTTAGTAAAAACAGGGATTTCTTGTTGTCAAAAGAAACATTAGTTGTCAATATTTCTTCTAACAATCAAATTGCGGTACTAAACAAAGGATGTTCTTTTATACCTACTCATCAACCTAGAAGCCTCAATTCTCAGATTGCTTTGTTTAAATTTACCAGAAAACTACGGTTGTAAAAAAATGTTTCCACTATTGTGACTGAACCTGAATCTCACAATGCCGATGAATATCTTGAATTTAAAGCACAGAGTTCTTTTGTTTCACCAATTTCTCACAAGACTATTTATCTCTTTGAGACTTTGGTAAAACAGGACATAGCTAAATTACCATCAGTATCAACTGGCACATCTAAATTATCGAGAAGAGAGAGATTTGTATTAAAATGTTTACAGACTAATGACACTTTCAATTCACTAGAGCTGACAAGGGTGGAGCTCTAGTAGTAATGGATCACATTCAGTACCTGAGCAAAATTGTAAACATGTTTCAGGACACTTCCACTTATTTACCGTTACCCCAGGATCCCACAGAAGAGTTTTCTAAATTGTTGGAAATGCTTCTGACACATGCAACAGAGATGAAATGGATCAGAACTAAAACTAGGGAGTATTTGTTTACACGCTTGCCTCGTAGGCCGGGGTTGTATATGCTCCCCAAAATTCATAAATGTTTATTAGATCCTCCACTAAGACCCATAGTCTCTGGCTGTGGATCCATGCATGACCCATTAGGACACCATCTAGATGTCTTCCTGAAACCTTTTTTGCAATCCAGTCCATCATATGTGCAAGATACTACTCATCTATTGAACATTCTCTGTAACACACTCATTCCTGAAACCGGAGAAACTTGGCTGTGCACCATAGATGTAGTGTCGTTGTACACATCTATTCCTCATCTTGAAGGCATGGAAGCCATTGAATGGGCTTTGCTAAGACAAGACAAGACATGATCAGGGCCAACAAAGTGTTTCTTTTGGAAATTCTCAATTTCTGCCTATTTCATAGTCACTTCCAATGGAAGGGATAGTTTTCTTGCAAGCAAATGGCACATCAATGGGCTTTTTGGGAGCCCCCAGCTATGCAAACATCTTTATGCTTAAATTTGAAACAGAACACATTTTATCGACCCCATCATGGACCCCCAACCTCATAGTATATCGTCACTTTATTGACGACATACTGATCATCTGGCACGGGTCACGAAGTGATCTAGAAACTCAGGTTCAAGGTTTGAATGACATCAACCCCAGGATTCAATTCACCCATCACATTGAATCATAGCCTTTTTGGACGTCTTGCTCACCTTATCCAATAACACTATCGAAACCACAATTTTCAAAAAACCAACACATCACAACAATGCTCTCCTATATCAAAGCTTCCATCCTTGGTCACTGAAACATCATTTGCCTTTCTCTCCATTTTTGAGAGTCAGGCGAATCACTTCCAATCCTCAGGTTGGCTTTCAGACAATTGAAGAATCTAAAGACAAGTTTTTAAACAGAGGTTACCCTCCAGCGGTAGTTGAGCAGGCAGTTATCAGGTCCTTAGCATTATGCCGCGAAGACCTGTTGAAAAAGAAAACTAAAAAACCAGGTTCAACCAGGGAGGTATTTGTCTCTACATACTTGACCCATTCTAATCTCTTGAAATCAATCATACTAGAAAGATGGGTTTTACTTCAATCTGAACCTAACTTTAAAGGAATGTTCACAGACCCTCCGTTGTTTGCATACAAGAGATCAAGTAACCTTAAAGAGATTTTGAATAAACCCAAAGAATAAGTCAAAGTTCTGTTTAAAGGAATGTCTAAATGCTTGAATTGCTCACATTGTAACAATGTCATCACTGGTAAAAGTCTCCCTCACCCCCGATCAGGGAAAAAGATCTTTTTAAACTTTAATGCTAATTGCAATAATCACCATGTGATTTATGTGATTAAATGTCCCTGTGACCTGCATTACGTTGGAAAAACGGAGAGACTTCTACACACTCGTATCACTGAATACAAGAGTCGCATTAGGACAAGAACACTAAGCTCCCCGCTAGCACACCACTGGTTTGCAGAAAAAGCACTATTGCACAGCTAAGATTTGGGGTTTTAGAGGTGATAGAAACTCGTCCAGATAGAGACATGTCCAAACGTTTGTCACAACGTGAGTCTCACTGGATTTGGTTTATGGAAACTCTATCCCCGAATGGGTTGAATGACAAATTTGAATTGTCCCTGCTTTTTATAATGACTGTAATGTTATCTCAATTGTCCATTTTGTTTTCTATGCACACTGACCTATTTGGAATAGGCTGATTACATGTATTTGAACACTTCTATGTTCATTGCTCTGAATTTGTATGTTCTTTTTATACTATGTCTCATTATGCATATATTTTATGGTGCTTTACTGTTACTGTTCTAATTTACTCCTGCTTTAATTCATATTTGTTTGAATTTCGCACACATATTTTTGATGATGTTTTGTGTTCTAGTTGAGTTTGCACTAATATCCTCCACATGTCGTTTTTTATTTCTAATTTTTCATGTATATCGTCACTCCTGCGTTCCGTTTTTTAAATCACTGGAGGCTTTTTTCCACTCGGGTTGGGAGCGATACTATCTAACACTCACTAACACTTTCAATATGGCCACCTCGTACCGCTTCGTTGACAATCCTACCTTTATGCCCATGACTTTGTCTTAGCAATCTTTTTAACGCGAGAAGACACCCGGGCGTCTTCGCTGGAGCCGGCGTCTTTGTTACAGACTTTCATGGTATCGCGGTAGAAAGTTAGAGTGAGTTCAATTTACCAGCTACCGTTACGGAATTCGAGACGTTTATTAAACTTTAATTTCCATGCTAAATACGAGCTCCTGTTTGCAGGTTGCGAAGCTGAGTTATGATACTTTACGGACTGCACGGAACCATTATACATATTTAGGTAAGCGTCGAGGTGCTTTTTCATGATAAAATAGCCGTCAGATTTGTGATACCTAAACCGTTCAGTTATGATGATCCACAGTTTATGTTGTAGACGTCTGATACAGTGTCGGCTGGTTGTGACATTTAGAGGCATCTCTCTAAATCCTTAGTGGTAGGATGACATTTAATACATTGGCATATTGGGTGAAAGGCACTTGGTTGCACATGAGGCCAATAACAACACTTTTCAGCATATTTTCGTTTTTTCACATTTCGGTTAACATCACGCTACGGTATTGCACCATACTTTATTCCACTTAGCACCGCATATAGGCATGATGACACTCAATGTCGTTCTGTCCTGCTCCAGTATAAGCCATCAATTTTGAGTTGACTTCTTTGCATTTTTTGTCACTTACTGTATGTATCAATACTTTGCAGATTCCCCTGATAAAGGGCTATTCTTAACAGCCCGAAATGCATTGGGACTTTTAAATCATTGTTTATGCTGATGAAAAGCAATATCAGTTGTTATTCTATGCATCGCATCTGCAACAATCAAGAATAAAAGCCGATCTTCAGCAACATTATGATTTGAAGATTCGATAATCATATTTCTGATTCATTGATAATTTGATTGAGAACTGTCGTTTAATAATTAGCAACTATTATACACTTTCAATAATTGCTTGAAAATATTGTGTACACGATTCTGTGACGCCCTTGTAGTGCACTGGGCATTCCCAGATAGAGAAAAGGGTTTATTTTGGCAGGTCAAATTGTGGCTTCAAAGCTGCTTTAGTTAGCCTTTAAAGGTAGGCCTGAAGCCATGTTTTACACTGTCCCTATAGTAGCTGGCACAATGGGTGCTTCGATGCACTAGTGAAATATAACTCACAGGCCCCGGGTATACTTTGTACCATATACTAGGGACTTATAAGTAGGGTGTATGTGTCAATTAGGGGTATACCAATTTCATCCTGTTGAAAGGAAGAGAACAAGCACTGTTCCTCTGGTTAACAGGGGTAAAGTGCACATCATTCTACAGACAGTAAGAATGTTACTGCAAAAATCTGAGGGTATACCAGGCTAATAATTATGATTTGCTACAGTATGAATGAAATAAGTTAGCAGTTTGGTTTTCCCAATTCAAATATCAACATCTATATATAATCTGCAAATCACTGGTTCTAGTCTTATAAAATTAATGATTCATTACTGCTGCTGATGATGTGTTACCGGTGATCACAGATTATAACTCAATAAGATATCTCAATAAGTAAAATGCACGTACTGCAAAGATCCTACACATCACATGTTCTAAACCCAGTGAGAAACACTATTGGGTTAATTCACCTACTACAGAAATTTGTGTAGAAGAGGAAACTATAAAATCAAACAAATAACAGCATTCCCCTTCAACAACACTATTATCAACCCAAAGGGCATTCCAAAATCTGGATATAGACCATGCCAACACTGTAGGTATATTGTCAAACTCATTAGATCTTCTGCTTTCTCGTTGTGCACAGGTGCTTGCGTGTCTTGTCTGGGAAGTGGCACCTCTGCAGGCACCTACCTCAACGATACTGTGTTTTCTGCTTGCCTTTGCAGGTTACTTTGGTGGTGCTGTCCTGAGCTACTGGGTCACGGTCCATATATACGCATCCAGGTGAATGTTCATGGTGCTCGTCAGAGTCCCTGGATTTGACCTGCTTGTATTCAGGAGAGTGACTTCCTTCTCCCTGGTGGCAGGCTGCATTTAGGGCAAGGATACACTCTTTATGACGGCAGTCAAAGTGAGGGAGCTCAGACAGCAGTCTGGGTAGTTGAGCATGGCAGAGACCAACATGTTAATGCACACTCTTCCTCCTGGGCAAACATGGAGGTAGGTTTCATGATATCACTTACTGCACGTAGTCCAATCTAAGACTACAGATGGATTAAGCAATAACTATTGTGCATCCATAAAGCAAGATGGGGTCTGCACTTCATGTTTCATAGTTGTGCCTCCTGAAGCCTTCATTTCTTGTGCCTATTTAATATAAAAGTAAGAGTTGGGTGATGTCTTGTGTCATAATGGTGGTTATTTTTGGTGGGTCCGTGAATGGGATGCAATATTAAATGTAACAATATTATTTTTGGCTAGGAAACATCCTGAAGTCTCATGCTTGGACTCTCAGTAATATTTATTAAAAACCCAATTCATTGGTGGTCAGATTTATTATAACTATAAATGAAAAGGTACTTTTAGAAAGTTATCTTTTCACTGAATACAGCCTCAGAATGCTATTTGCATTAGAGTGAAACTGCAGCCCTCTGAGTACTAAATCCTAAATAAGGGGTCAAAAGTGTTTAAAGAGCAGGAGACCAAGGCATGGGTGTTGGGAGGTGTTTCTGTTCTTCTGGTAGGATGAACATTTGGGCAGTGCCCAGGAACATAATTTACTTCAAAGAGGCCTCCTCTTTCACAGGCAGAGGTGAGGTGACACTTGCACAGGTCCCTTCTTTGATCCCCCATTCAGCCAGGCTCCAATCACAGTGGATAAGAACTGCACCCAGAACTGGTTTGAAGTGAGCACAAAGGAGAGGTTGCTCCCTTCCCTGGCCATACCTCTGGATTGGGCACACAGGAGCTGTAAAAGGGGAGAAGGGGTTCACCATCTTGGAATTAGGTAGAGAGGGACACTGTGGGATTGTCTGCTGTAGAGGACACATGAAATGCTGCAAAATTCTGTAGAGTTACTCCTGGGAAATCTTACTCTATTGGGTAGGGAGGGGACTAAGAGTTACTCCTACCCACAAGCTGGTGTCAGGCATAAACATGGCATCCCCAGTACCACCCTCAGAACAATACTGAACCTGTGGAAGATCGGAATCTGCTATCTGAGACCTGAGAAGAACCCTGAAGGGCTGGACCTGCTTTCCATCTTATACACAGGTCAAGGAACTTGACTCCAAGGGTCATAACTCTGATCTACTGTCCGAGCTACAAGGACATTACAAGCTACAAGAGGCCTTTCTTGCAACATCCCAGCTGACCACTTCCAACTGGACCTGCCCTGGACCCAGCTGGTAGCTTTTGCTGGAGTGATTCTTGATCTTCAAGTGCTGTTCCTAAGGTCTTGGAACATTGGGCTTTGTCAACGTGTACCCCTCCTAGCTTCCTGGGAAACCTAGGACTTACAACCTCCAGAGAATCGGGGCACAAATGCCGAGCTGATCAAATTGGGGTGTGTTACTGCTGGGTTAGAGATTCAAGTTGATTTAGCTCTAAGATTTTCTTCAGCACCAATTCCAATTCAGCGGGACGATGCAGAGAAGGTATTCAGCCTTGTGAAGCCCTCATTGTATACAGCCTGTAGCCTTCAGTCTTGCCCTTCTGGAGAAATTCCAGATTGAAAAAAGTGACTGAGTGCCAACTAAGAGATCTTGATCAAGGAAAGGTGCAAAAGTATCCTGTTGGTTAAGATCCTTCCTAAACTAAATTTGAATTTCTCCTGCTCTGAGCTTTCCTATCAAAAGTTTGCTTCACTGGGATCACATCTGATGGCTATTTGGCCTTGTGGAGCCACTCTCGGCCACAGCCTGCCTCCCCCCCGAAGATTTTGAACTTCCATTTCAGAGACTAAGGGTCTGATTTATAATTTAAAAGACCGCCCGTCCTCCACCAGGGAGACAGATTAAATTGCTCTATTGCCCAGATGAGAAACCACCTGCCAAATTATGAAATGTCTGCTGGCCCAGTAGATGTTTTAATTTTGCCATACATGCATATGTAAAATATATTTATTTATAGTAGGCTTTCAGCCACCCTTCTTCATCCATTGGGCTGTTGTATCATTCATATTTTTCTTCCGCCCACCACAGCATAAAGCATGGGCAAGGAGTCAATCCAATTCAGCCAAAGGCCTCAATAACTGTCAATAGTGGCATTTTTCTTGTGCACGATATGCACAGCAGCTTAAAAACACAGTTCCCTTTTGTTCTAGGGACTTCTGGGCCAATGTCCAGTTTTATCTTTCTTTTTCATTTTATAGGAGCCCAGCAGATCTCCAGTGACAGCATCTGGGGCTCTCATTGCTTCCTTCATTGCTCTTTATCCCACATGACACTGCAATCATTGTACTTTTTATTTGAATGTGTTTTATTCCCATTTAACAATGACAAACTTTGCACATGCTGCGCTGGCATGTGCACACAAAGGCAGTCATCGTTGGATAGAGTGCCAACTCATTTAAAGATGGCCACCTGATCATGTGTTTGAGTGCACACAAGTAGGCACAGGTAGCCATCCTTAAATGGGCTGTAATCCATCCAAATGTTACTAGTGTGTATATGCGTGTATAACGTTCCATGAACTCCATGTTGTCAACTACCCTAGTGTGTAACTTTTTTCCTCTACCATTGATCTCATGGCTCTTTGGATGGGCTATCTTCATACTGTGCTGTCTCCATACCCCGTCATCATATCCCTTTACGGGTATGTCTTTCATTCACCATATTATTGGTATGTACTGTCTATTTGTTTTTCTTGTCATTCTTCTTCTGCTATCCTTTCTCCTTGCATCTCCTTCTTTACCCTTTTTTACTTCCTATACTTGTTTTTTTTTTCTTTTTCAATCATATTAACCACAAAGTCACTTCTTTCCATTACTTATTGATATTTTGTAGAGCATGTTGTATGTTTCTGCTTGTTTGCATAATTCAGGGTTATTTCTTGGAATGTTAGAGGTTTAAAGAGTCCTATAACAGGAAAAGAGCCCATTCTCACCTTTCTAGCTTCAAACTCCACCTTGTTTTACTCCAAGAAACTCATCTTTCTGAGGTGGAAGCTCAAAAACCTCTAGGATGTTGGGTTAGTTCTTGTTTCTCCCGCCCATAATAAACAAAATGGGAGATAATATTATGTAATAAGAATCTGGATGTTACTATTAAATCTCAGCATATTGATAATGAATGATGCTGGATTATTGCATAATTATTTAATAATAACATTCCCAATACATTTTTTAATCGTTATGCCCAAAGCAGGTTGATTGTACATTTTGGCCTGGTATTGCAAAAAGGTAATGGATCTTTTGGATCAATATCGTAGCTGGTGGCTGTAATCAGATTATGGATCCTTTTACAGAAAGGAATTTGAAGGTGCAGTTTATCCACAAACAATTCATAAATCATTTAGACCCACTTTTAAACAGGTACCTTTAGTAGACTCATGGAGGTTTAGCAATCCTCTAAGGAATATTCATTTTCCTCTCCTGCTCATTCACAATCTAGATTGGATAATTTCTTATCAAGTCCCTAATTCAACATTTAATTACTTCTGAGTTTGGATCCACTCTGATGTACGATCACGCTCCAGTGATTACAGATATTGATTTTATCCCTTACCAAAAACGCTTTCACTGTTGGACATTTAATAACTCACTTTGTGATGATTCACACTTTACTTTTGAATATCAAGACTTTGGTACAGAATTCTTTGACATTTCCAAAGACTGATTCTACTGTTCATGTTGTATGGGATGCTTCTGCTCATGTCTTTATAATAGATTTTGATTCCAAACGTAAGAAGAAAGCCCTTCTTGAATCTGAAGCAGTTTTAAATTAAATGAAAGCATTAGAGCACAAGAGTTATATACCAAATTCACTAAACCCATGTAAAGATTTAGTTAAATCCAAACTAGCATTTGATAAGATATCTATGGAAAATGCTTCTGCTTATCTTCTCAAAAATTGTCCCAGATATTATTCTGGCCACAACAAAGTTGGCAAATGTTTTCAAAAATGAGAAAGAGAATTTTAAAATAGGGTTATTATTAAACAGAAGCAGTACTCTTGTTTATAAAGATGCTAATATTGTTGAGGAATCTACAATGTTTTATGAATTACTCTACACTCCTGAATTTATTACTAATGCTGAAGCAATTCAATCATACTGAAACTCAGTTCAGAAACCTGTCACATATCAGTTAGATTTTTCTTTCCTAAAATGAAAAGTTTCCACTTAAAAAATAGTTAAGATAGTTTCTGTTGTGAACAGAGGCAAAGCCCCAGGTCTAGATGGTTTCACAATAGAATCGTTCTCTCATTTTTATAACATTTTGTTTCCAAAATTGGTGTACTTGTTTAACCAGGCTGTTTCTAATACTGCTGTGAGTGGTACTTTTCAGGATGCCAATATTTGATGATTCCTTAACTTTTAACGATCCACCTTTATGCAAAAAAGTATAGACCCATTTATCTTTAAAATATGGATTGAAAAATATTTGTTAACATTTTAGATTAACGTCTTGACCCTTTATTGCTTACTTTAAAAACATTTTTTTAATGTACTATCTAAATCTGAATCTAAAGTTGTAAAATGTAATTATTTCAGGAATATATATATTTTTGGGCCAGACCCCCTAGATTTTCAATTCTTATGATTAAGCTCAGCTGCAAACTCTTTGAACCTTATTTAGCTTTCAGGAAAACCAAATACATTTTTCTTCATTAAATAATTTGGTACAATAAACATATTAAGTTTATTTAAAAAAATCAATCTCCTTGAATGCTCAGAGACATAACAACATTGTATGTGTACATTGGTCTTTTAACAATTCAGTTCCCTTATCATATTATGATTTTCAGGTTAAATGTTGTTGTTCTAAGTCCTTCAGTTATAAATGTGATTGTCTTATCCAAAAGATAATGGGTAGTCATTTGTTATTTGCTATCTAACTCCTGAATTCTAACATAAATGCAAACCTCCTACTTTTCTTATTAGCGGGCCCCAAAGCTTCAATTATATATAAAAGTCTCACTACCACATCCCCTCTTAGGCCTAAATTTGTTGTAAAGCTTGGGAGCATGATCTTAGTAGTTTACGGTGTATAAATCTTTGGAATAAAGTTTGGCTAAAATTGCTAAAAACTTCAAGAGCAGCAAGAATCACACAAATGTTGTATTTAATTCATAGCTGATTACCTGTCACATCAATCAATCTCACATATTTATAAAACAAATGACTCCAATTGTCGGTCTTGCAATGCAAGTCATTTTGATTCCATACAGGTGTTGTTTTTCTGCCTAAACATTGTAGTGTTTTAGGGAAAAGTTTGGAAATAAATGGTTGCTATTTTTTAAGGTTGTTTCCCTTTAAATTGTATATATTTTTCTTAGCTCTACAATTTCAAAGAAAATTACAACCAACCGGGGCTTGAAGCATGGCTGTGTATTGGTGGCAGCTCTTTTCAACCTCTACACTGCTGACCGATCTGAGAACTTATCTCCTAAGACTAATTGGTCAGCATGTGGCCTTATTACAGCATACTGATGACACCTCAAAGGGCCTTAATCAGTCTCCACACCTGCAAAAACAAGAATGAGCTAAAACTAAATCTGGTTAAAAAAAGTGAAATTCAGGTCCGGTAAGACCAGATCGTTATGGAGTATCAACAATCAGAATATATTGACAACAGAGGCATATCATTCTTTAGGGGTATTGTTAGATGGTAAACTAAAATTTGATCACCAATTCAAACCCTTGTTTTCTAGCTGCTCCTTTTTGTAAAACCAATTGCAGGGCATCTCTGAACAACTTAAATGCCCAAAAGGCTCTGATATTTTGGATATATTCAAAGCTAATGTGGTCCCAGCACACTTATATGGTCCCATATTTGGGCTCTGCAAGTTCATAAGAGCCTAAAGAGACTTTAATCAGAAGCAATTAGGGATCTATTTGCTCTTCTGAATATTACGTCCCTTTGGACAGCTGAGGATGGGGTTTGGCCTATTGAATATAATGTCAGCTGATATTAGCTACATTAACTACTGCCACAAGCCGAGAAGTGCAACCTCTGAGACCCATACAGCCTGATTTGGAGTGGACTAGTGGCTTTTTCCAAATTCATGGAAAAATGTTTTGTGCCACATTAAATAGATCTTGAATAATATCTAATTAAAGAAGTTGTGGGAGTCCAGACTAAACTACACCCCTTTCAACACAATGGCCAACTTAGCCGCCCACAGTGTTTGCTTTAGAACTAACTTAGAGGTCTTTGCAAAACTACCAAGAGTGCAGATTACTATAGCTATTTTTTACATCACCTACTTTACAACCGCATCTATCTAAATATTCAACACGCCTCATATTGACCAGATGCAGATTTTTACTATTACCACTTAAGGCCATCCAACCCTGGAAATTTAAAGAGGCCTGCCCATGCTGTGGTGTGGAGCAAATTCGAATCAATAAAGCATATAATCTGCCTTTGCCCCTTCTATTAGCCATCAACAGAAAAAATCTTGCGTCCCTGTTTCATTCGTCAAGGAATCAAATCCACTAAACTAGCCTAGACAAATGATTAACAGATGTACAGCTTCTGGCAAGATTTCTGAAGATTCTGGACCTTCCAACAATCCGACTGGAGAGGATGAACATCAGTCGTCAAAGCAAGACATGTTTTGAGTCTAATCGGGCAGTCTCATAGGGTCCAATTCTACAGGATTCATCTAATTTCTCATAACCGATCTGCCTTTGTCCAGGTTGCCCTTAGTTACATCATCAGAACTGGCTCCAGTTGTTATCACAAGCCCAGCTTTTTGATAATCCATCAATGATCTATAGAATCTCAGTAAGGATTGGCACATGTCAAAAGGGACTGGCAGGAGTTCTATTTGTTCATGTGTATAGCACATGGTCCATCTAGAAAAAAGTTTCACCATTAACACTGCTTAGTCTGATTTAGTAGTTCATAAATGCTTTGCTTTTACTGGGAAGGTAGAATATATCTTGTACTGTCTCTTGTATTCATATTATAATGGTTTTTATTAATTTATCAACACATTTTTTTTACTCACTACTATACTCCTCTTAGTAGTTTGTCTGAAACTAGGTCTCGTACTTATTCAGATAATAACATAAGTGATATTTTAATAGGGACTTCATTCCAGCAAATCACTTCTAAATGGAAGTATACTCTGAATATCTCCTTTAAAGATTGGTGGTACTCGGTTTGTTGTAATCACAGATTAGATGTTGCATGCTTTAATCCAACACTATAGTTTAAAAAAAGAAAGTTATTGTGATTATCGGTTACTGGATTTATCAATGTATCCGGTCATCTAGTACGTGGTTGCAAGGTGATTATAATATTTTTAAAGCCACAGTAGATACTTTCACTCTCTCTCCTATATTTTCGCGTTCTTTGTGATATTTCATTTATAGTATTCATTTTCTATATTTTTATAAAATATGATTACTGTAGTTTTGGGGTGCTCCATTTTCTATTTTTATACTAACCAAGGTTTTACTTCCCACCCCGTCCTCCCTTTTCTTTATTTTCTTAGTAACTCTTTTTGACATTTGTACTTTTCCTTAGTGTATATTGTATCATCTTATCAATTTTCTTTTACATTATTAATTTCTTTGATTTTATTTTTGATGCACTTCTTGTCCTTTACAATTAATATGGTTTAACTTATTGCTTTGTCATAATGCCCAATAAATCTTTCAAACGTAAAAAAAAAATGATTGTTGTATCTAAATGGTTCCTGGATTAAAAACTCCCCATGGAAAAATCTGTCTCTCGACAGTTATAGGATACAAAGGAGTCGATTCCGATCCGGTAAAAACCGCTCTGAATGGCCGTTCAGAGCGTTTTTCCCGTACAATTCGTAACTTGCAACGTCCCCCGTACCTACAACGAAGTACGATTCGTTCCAGCAGCTGGACTCCGTACGAATCGTGCAGAGACCGTACGACTCTAATCTCCGTGCGATTCTCACTCGGAACCCGCTGTATGCGACATATGTACGGTTCGCGGCTGGTTTATACGACCCAGCAAGTACGATACGTGTCGGGTACGCACCGTACGACCCTTTTTCTACGGGAGCTGAAAACAGCCGTAAAAGCAGACTTTGCGCCGAAACAGGTATGGAACGATCCCTCTGGGTACGGCGCGTACCCCCCATGTACCTCTCATGATCGCATACCCCTGCGATCATGGGAGGTACGCACCGTACACCCAGCGTACATGGGGTACGCACCGTACCCATGTACGTTGGGTGTACGGTGCGTACCCCATGTACGCTGTGTGTATGGCGTGTACCCCCCCATGATCGCAGGGGTATGGCACGTACCCCTGAGACCTTGGGGTGTGCACGCCGTACCCGGGGGGGGGCGTTCCGTATCTGTTTTGGTGCAAACTCTGCTTTTACGGCTGTTTTCAGCATACGGTGTGTATGTGATTGTGCGCTATTCCGTACTAATCGCCCTTACCTGACGTGGACCATACGAATTGCGTCCCCATACCCCGGTCCGGATCGTACTCGTCAGGTCGTACGGCATGTGTACGAGTCATATGGTTCACTGTTTCAGCCCTGCTATACGTACGGATCGCGCCGATTCAGACGGATTGACGGAATACGGATCGTACTACGTGAATCAGACGGACGGGTACGTATCGTACGGCGATGGCTCCAGATGAAAATCATATGGACGTTTTTTTTCCTGAATCGGAATCGACCCCAAAGTGTTCAAACTGTATTAAGACAAGGGACTCAATAGTTAGTCCACATCATCAGCTGGGGACCCAACTTTTTTTATACCCAAGACTTTTGGAGAATACCAATGGTGTGTTGACAATTGCAAGTTGAACTTTATCACCATCTAGAATTGGTATCCTCTTTCTCTCATCTCTGTACAATTGGATGAAGCCAAATCTGCCTAGATATTCTCTAAACATGTCTTACGGTTGCTTACAATATGTAAAAATCAGAACTTTAAATAGAAGCAAAACAGCTTTTAATGCAAGGTATAGACATTATGAATATCTTGTTATGTCATTTGGACTATGTAATGCACCTGCTGCTTTCCAATAGTTCATTAATTGTTTTAGAGATTTGTTGGATACCTTTATGGTTGTCTATTTGCATGATATATTAATCTATGGTGAATACATACAAGAACACAAGGAGCACGTCACAGAACTGCTTACCCAACTGCAATGACATTCCTTTATATGCTACGTTGGAGAAATATCTCTTTGAAGTGGCAGAACTCACATGTCTAGGTTTCCGATCTGACTTGGAAACAAATCTGCATTAGAGCGGTTCAGCCTTGCTGTGGCCGATATTAAAGTATGGTCACACGTGGTCCATGTAGCTGGTTCTCCTAATCAGACTGGTTACCATTTGATGAGACCCTTGACTTGCAAGTGCAACACACGTGCAGAGACAGGCTCTCAATCAGATACAGAATCAACTATGATTTTTCCTTTGAACGGACTACCAGTGTAGTAGCATCTCATCTTTCTTTTGTCCTGAAGAGGCCAAAACTGTAAGGCTAAAACACATTGACAGGCGGATTCCACTCAAAAGTATTTATTTATCTGTTCCGGGGTAAGGTTCCCTATGTATGACATAGAAATGTATAAGTTGGAATTTAGCACTCCGCGTACCTTTCCACACCCTCTCCACTAGTGTAGACTAAGTGGGTTCAGTTATATCCTTGCCCAGATTCACCTCCCACTTCTCCCGCAGTCGAGTCAGTGGCTGGAGCAGGTCACTGCCTTCACCATCCCCGCCGCCATTACTACATATTGGCACATTGGGGATGTCTGTGGTTCCAACATCCCTTCCCCCCAGTATTCCTGAATTGCTGCCACCAATGCGGCATGCACTAAGAAATCGCCCCTTGGCAATCCGTATTTGTCCTGCAGGGATTGGAAGGGCAAAAAGGCACCATCCTCATACATGTCCCCAACCATCTGCAATCCCAGTTCTTCCCACTCAGCCAGCGTCGACCAGTCCCCTCCATGCCGAAGGGCCGTACACATTCCAAGAGGGATCTCCGGTGCATAAGGTCGAATCACTCCTATTCTATGCCTACTTCTATTCCAACTTGCCCTTATCGTTTTCTCTTCAGAAGTCAGCAATGCAACCCGTAATCGCTGGCCCAACACAACAAAGGCCAACACATGCCGTGGGCCCCAAAGGTCCTCAGGTCCGTCTGGACCCCTATATTCTCGGGTAACTGCCTGCGTGAGCCACTACAGTTGGGCCGCTAGGTAATATAATTCGAAGTCCGGGACTGCCCATACCCCCTCTGCTCGGGGTCTCATCATTGTGGTCAAAGCCACCCGCCTTCTGCTGCTCCCCTATAGAAAGCTCCTACCATAGATTTAAGGGTCTTAAACACCTGTCCCGGAATCCAAATCGGCAGTGTCCTAAAATAATACAGCAGCCTTGGGAGCACCACCTTTTTCAAGAGCACCACTCTTCCTGCCACTGAAAGCAGCAGAGTACCCCAGAACGACATAGTGCCCTTAACTCCTCTCACTGCCCTATTTTCATTCCCCTCCAGAAGATCCGCCTGCTCATGGTAAATGTTAGTTCCCAGATACGGTAGGCAGCAAGGATCCCAGCGTGTTCCAAGCAATCTGTCGGGGATTTCCATTGTCCGACGCACCAGGAACAGACTAGTCTTCTCCCAGTTCATGCACAGCCCCGACGCTGCACCAAGCACCCGCAAGAGCTCTGCTGTTCCCCTTAAATCCCTGTCAGGACCCGCCAGGAACATCAACATGTTAGCCGCATAATGTGATATATAATGCACGTCTCCACGCATCTACAGTCCCACGTAGTGCATTCCCGACCTAGGTTGCACTGCCAGGGGCTCAATCGCGAGCGCAAATAACAGTGGAGAGAGTGGGCAACCCAGTCGCGTGCCTCGACCCACCATGCAGGACGCCGACACCGTTCCCCCCGTCCGCACCCGCGCCATCGCCGATGTATATAGTATTTGCGTCCACCGCACGAAATTCTCCCCTAACCACATCTTAAGCATAACCTGAAAAAGAAAGGGCCACTCCAGGCTATCAAATGCCTTTTCTATGTCCACCGATAAGATCAGAGCACATGGTAACTGATCCGGACAGTTCTCCAGGATGCGTGACAACCGTCGCACATTGTAAGCTGTATTATGCTTAGGGATAAAACCGGATTGATCTTGGTGTATTAGCTGTGACATATAAGGCAGGAGGCGCGACGCCAGTATTCAAATCAAGATTTTATAGTCAGTCGTCAACATTGATAGCGGGCGGTAGGCCTTCACATCCGTGGTTTCTCTCCCAGGCTTCAGAAGAGGGATAATAATAGCCTCCCTGGTAGTCTTGGCTAACTTCCCTGCCTCAAATGCCTCTTGATAGAGCAATTGCCAGGGAGCCAGGCAATCAACATATTCATAGTAAAACTCTATAGGGAGGCCGTCCACTCTAGGAGTTTTATACGAGCCAAATGCTTAATTGTACTCCTTATCTCTCCTACTACTATCTTGCTGCCTTTTGAGTCCCCCTCCTCCTTGGTCAAACTCGGTAGAGCCACCTCTTCCAAATATTCTTGCATAGTGTCTGGTCCCCGAGCCAACTGACTACCATATAAACCAGCATAATATTCCAGGAACAGGCCATTTATCCCTGACTGCGTATATATTATCTCTCCAGATGGGGCCAGCAGGCCCAGAATCGGCACTCCCCGGGGGTCGGATTTGCTACCCACGCCAACAGCGCGCTCAATTTATCTCCCTCAACATGCATCCTTGCCCTATACCTCTTATAGTCAAAGGAGCGCAGTCTCTCTACTTGCACCGCCACTGCCCTCTAGCTTCCAAGACCCCAGCCTGCCCCCCTGGGTTTCCAGGGCGGTCCTTCTCCGCGTCTCATAACCGGTCTTCCGCCCCATCTAAGTCTGCCAAAATCGACTTCCTTACTCCCACCACCTTACTAATACAAATCCCCCTAGTCACAACCTTAAACGCATCCCACTCAATCGCGGTCCCTGCATTCTCCTTGAAGTATTGCTCAATACCTGTCCTTAGTTCCTCCCCAAAGACCGGATCTTCTAATGTTTCCGGTATGAGCTGCCAGGTCGGTATGACTGCCCTCTCCTGACTCCACCGGAAGTGCACGAGCAACGGGTTCTGGTCAGATAGTGTCCTCCCTAGGTATTCTCTACCTGTCACCTTAGCCTGAACCGCAGGAGTGCTTAATATGGCATCCAATCGCACATGCAAGTTGTGGAGGCCAGAATAATACGAGTAATCCCGCTCTTCTAAATGTTGGGCACGCCATGTGTCTATAAGGCCCCGATTAGTCTGCCAGGTGCCCCTTGCCTTGGAGATCTTATGGACCGAGGTCCCAGGTAGCGGGGGATGAGCTCTATCGCGCTCCACATCAGTTATTGAATTAAAATCCCCCCCACTATTGCCGAAGTGGTTAAATATGACGCTAGGCACCCCAACAATTTCTCAAAAAAGTAGGGTTGGTCAACATTCGGGCATAGACACTACATAATGCAATGTCCTTTCCATCTAGTTGACCCATTACCGCCACAAAACGCCCTTCTGAATCAACCAATTGATGTAAAGGCTGAAAAGGGACCCCAGACCTAATCCACACCAATGTACCTCTTGCGAACGCAGAATAAGTAGTGTAATATAACTGCCCCCTCCACCTCTTCTTTAATGCTGCCCCCTCAATTAGGTTAAGATGCATTTCTTGAACGAAAGCCATATGTATCCCCCGCCGCACTAAGTAGGTTTGGACCTTGTGTCGCCTCTGCATCGTATGAAGCCTCCGCACATTCCAAGTAGTACATTTCAAATCATGTAGTGTACCCATTAATCATATTGTTCTCGCTACGCACCCCCCTCACATCTAAGAGCACACCGGTGTCCACAATATTCCCAACCCCCCTCCCCATCCCTCTCCCTTTCTCACCCCCCAGAACAAGCACTACAACATTAAAACCCATTGAAACTATTCCTCAAACACACAATTAAGCTCCTAATGAGTTAACCCACACAAACTTACGGGAGGTAGGCCCCAGGCTTCAGGGAACCAGACACCTAAGCGTCCATCATCCCGCACTCAACCCCCTTATCACAGAGCCCTCCCCTTCCAGGGTCAAGCATATATGAGGCATCCTCTGCTTACGTTCCGCAGATCTACCACATTCCCCCAATCCTAAGTCAACCAGGTACCCTCCAACCAGAGCTGCAGGAAGCCCTAACTCCCCCGGCGCCCCCGCCCCAACATCTTCTTCAGGAGCAGCCAATGTCTACATCACCCATCAACGATCTTGTCCGCAGTCCTAGCTGTTACATGTGGAAGTCTCTGGCTCCCACTCTCCGATTGTTCCTCATCTTCTTCCAGGGACCCTTCATCTGAGTTCGATCCCATGGGGTGCTGTTCTTCCCCCTCATGCGAAATAGCCATGACAGCCTCCAAGGCCGCCGTGCGCTCCACCCAAGTTTGCGTCGTCGTCGGTCTCTGGGCCTCACCCTTGCGCCTCACCCTTCGAAGTTGTGCCCTCGTCCCATCCCCGCGTCCAGCCTTGTACATTTCCAACCAGTCCCACGCTTCCTCTGGGCTTTCGTGGAATGTCGACTTGTCATCAATCACGATTTTCAGTCGCGCCGGGAACATCAGCGAGTACTGGATGCCCTCATCTCTCAGAGCCCTCTTAACCGCCACAAACGAGACCCAGCGGCGCTGAACTTCAAATGTATAATCCGGAAACAATGTGACCCTGCTGTTGTCCACAGTGTATGGGCCCGTTCTCCTGGCCTGGTTCAACAAAAGATCTCTGTACCTGTAGTGAAGGAGCCTGGCCAAACCGGCCTTGGCGGCCTCCCGGGCCAGCGGCCTGGCAGGCACTCTGTGGGCTCTTTCCAGAGTGAAGAAGGACGTCAGTCCAGCCAGCGCGACGGTGGCATTCAACCAGTTTTCCAAGTAGACCACCATGTACGGCCCTTCCACTCCCTCCGGCAGCCCCACCACTCGGATGTTGTTTCTGCGATTTCTCCCTTCCGCATCTTCCGCGCACTTTTCAAGGGTTCGAAGCCTATGTTGAAAGTTGGCCATTTGCATTGTCATTGATTTCTGAGCCGGTTCCAGGACCGCTATAGATGCCTCCACTTGTTTCACCCTATTGGTCAATTTGGCATGTCCAATGTCCTTTTGCAAGGCTTCCCTAGTATCCGCAATGGCTTGTAGTATTTGATCAACTTGCTGCTGAAGCAGCCCCTCTGAACGTTGCTGTGGTCCCCTGCGTGCCTCCGTGACTGTCGTGTCATCTCCCTGTTCCGGCAGCGCTCCCACCTGCTTTCCTCTTGGCTTTCCCATGACTCCACTGGATTGCAGGATCGCTTGGTCGCCGGGCCGTCGCTATGGTGCAATACCCCACCTCTGTTGCTCTCCCTATACACGTGGTCTGGCAATGTTACATTTCTATAGTATCAATCGCCACCCTCTTGTAGGTTCATCAGCGCAGTCTGGATAATCCACCAAGCCCATCCAGACTGCTCCACTCTGCACTCCCGGTTCTCCAGCAGAGACACTCCTGTGCAGTGATCGTCCGCGGCCTGCGGTACTGGGCGATAACACTATGTGGTTCCCATTCTTCCTATTGTGATGATCTGCACATGCGGGAGCTCTCCCACAGAGTCCTGTGTCCAGTGAGTCCCCTTTGCTGGGCGCAGGCAGCCACCTTGCTGCCCCGTGTCACGGCCCACCCACTCTCCAGATCACTGCAGCTCAGCCTGAAATAAGGGGGGGTAACCCCTGTTGGTGCTTTAAGTGCCCCGCGGGACGGGCATCCTCCGCAGGCACCGTGTTCCCGTTCACTCCAGAAGCCCCTGCAAGATCATGGGTATTAATAGCGCGCCACAAGAAACTGGCACAAGGCCCCTCACCTCTTCAACAGCACCTTCCTTGGCGCTATCCGAGCCCCCACCACGGTGTAAAGCCCACCACAGCGCCCACCACAATGCGGCAAGAGGGAGCGGTCCAGGCCCCGAGTGCCACCCCGCTGCTGTCCTCCTGGGGTCTCTGGTCGGTCGGGGTCAAGGAGGCGGTCGCCTCTGCGCGGGTGTTGGCACCTGCCGACACAGTGGAATAAATTGCTCCCTCGGGCGTGTGGGCGACTGCCGGGACCAGTCTCCTCACTCCTCTCCCCCGGTGCAGGTTTCAATAAGCGGGGCAGCCCGCGGGCTCTTCAATGCCCGCAGTAAATGCAACTGACCTCAGTAATGTAGCAGACCAGCCCCGGGGGTACAACCTCAGCAGTGCGTGGGTGTCAATAGGCGCCCGCCCAGGTCCTCCTCCAAGATGCCAGCCAAGGTAGAAGGTGTCCAATAACTATACAGGTCCCAGCAGCTCCACCTGACTCGAGCTCCGGTTTCCAGCGCAGCAGGCCCCGCAATCTAGGCCCGGAGCTCCCCTAGGTCGACACAGTTTTTCAGTGGGGCCGCTCCGCATTGACCGCACCCGTCTAGCAAACCCAGTGCCAGAGTATCCCCTCTCGCACCTCTCCCGCCCCTGCTGGCTGCCGACACCTCCCCACAACAGACAAAGGGGAGGGGGGAAGAGGGCCGCTCACCGCTACCCCCGGTTCGGGTAATGCCGCAGGAATTCACTAGTGGTCTCAGCCAGCTACATCAGGGACCTCCGCTTCACAGCGGCCATGTCATGGCTCCCGGGCCGCCTCTCGCAGCAATCCACCTCCATCACTGCTCCTCACCAGGTGGAGCCAGCACCATCTTACTCCTCCATATTTGGCCAGCTCCACTGGGCGCCAGGCATCCGAGCGCCGGAGCCCTTTCGCCAGGTTTCCCTACCCTCAGCAGAGCCTCAGCATGGAATCCGAATTCAGCAACCGTTCCAGCCGGGGAGCTCAGTCTGCGCTCCCTCTCGCGATCCCAGCCAGCCACTATGCCGCCATCTTAGGGTCACGACTCACTCCTCTTCACGGCAGCCGTTCACCGCAATTCGCCGGCCTGGAGTCAATCTCCGGGTCCCCCAGGCATCCAGACACTTTCCTCTATCATCCAGGGAATTGGGGGGTCCAGTTCATGCCTCTTAGTCAGGATAATCGGCGGGGTCCGCGCTGAGCCCTGTGCTCACGCATCTAATCCCATCCGCCCCGTGGCCACGCCCCTAAAATGTAAGTATATGTAAATGTAACTTTGCTGTGTTTTATGTATACAAATGGTGTGTTTGACACTAAGTAGAATGTATACATTATCTCATGTGGTAGGAGTTAATTGTATCCCTGATTGCAATGTTCTAAATAAATGTGCTGTAGTTATGTTAAAGCACCAATGATTAATTAAAGTAATCTATGAGAAAAATTACTTTTATGAATCTTTTACCTCATCACTATTTTTTCTGTTCAAAATAGGTTTTCAAATATAAAAGAAGGGTATTGGATTGAACAGCTTCAAAGTGCCATCTTTAGTGAAATGGACTTGCTCTATCGGCTTCAAAGACATTCAGACGTTTGTGGGCTTTGCCAATTTCCACTGACATTTAATCCACAATTTATCTGCCATTATTAAACCCATCATCAATTTAGCTAAGAAGAGGAAGCCATTTCACTGGGGTGATGAATAAGAAACAGCCTTTTCTGCTTTAAAGAAAGCTTTCACTAATGTTCCAGTACTTTTATATCTAGATATCCATCTTCCATTCAGAATAGAAACAGATGCTTCTTTGTGCTCTATCAGGCTGTTTTATCCCAAAGAAATCCAAAAATAAAAACTTTATATCTTGTAGAAAACTAATATAGCACCCTCTCCAGTTCAGAATAAAATTACAACACATGTGACTGGGACTATTAGCAATCAAGAATCATTCTCACACTGGCATCATTACAAATAATTACAAAAAGCCAACCATTAAATCACAGTATGGACTTATCATAAAAGTCAATTATATGTAACAGCGTTGAAGTGTGCTAATATCCACCATGTCTGTTGGTCTCTCTGCTGTTTGCACTCAAGCCAAGAGTCTCATACAAGAAATATTGGGTTACTTCAACAACAGCCCAACCACAACAACCTTGGTCTGCTATTTTAAGGGAGCTACTAAATTCATAGGATATACAACTCTATTGGGTGTCATATACTACCTTTTCAAAGCTAGAACACTTCATTCAATTAAGGTAACTATGTACAGCAGAAGAATTAGCCCAGAATTTCCTTTATCACACCCAGGCAGATGAACAGAGAGAGATAACACGCAGTTGCACAGCACTTTAGGTCCTTTCTGATGAACCATCAGTCAGAATCGTTTAGGTTGACATATCCTGTAAAAGTTGTATACAATAACTCTTTGTACTGCTCATTAGGAATCTCCAACTTTTATTTCAGTTGTCACATTCATCGCCCTGGTGTCAGGCGGTACGCAAAGCCGAAACTCCCCTGGCTTAAAGGTGGGCTAGGGCTACCAACTCTATTTCTATACTATGTGGCTGCCAAGCTCCAAGCTAGTGTGATGACAGACTAAGACTTGCCCTATTGGTAGGCACCCATGGTGGACACAGCCTACAGGAGCTCTTCATGATAGATAAGGGAATCCCCAATGACTCCCCATCATCATCCAAATAATGGTGGATGTATGGCGTTGTGGTTTACAGAATATTGCTGAGGGTGCCTTTTACAAAAGACCTGCCTCTATGGTCACTGAGATAATTTTATAAACTGCATAAAGACATGAACTTCATTAGCTGGTAAGAAAGGACTGCCTGAAAGTGGACAACCTATACTTGAACAAGAAATGTATTTAATTTGTGCAGGAGCAGTTTGGTTTAGGGTCTGGACAGTTTCTACACTATGCTAGATTAGCCCACATGCCCCAGGGGATCTGGCCATCTTTTCCAGATGAGCCATAGGAACAAATCAACATGTGCCAAATGCTCGGGTTGTCAGGGTGCCAGCGCCTGGTAAGACAAGTATACAAAATCCTGGTAGCAGACAGAGGTGGTACAATGGTTCAGGCTAGGGACAGCTGGAATGCTGAATTCATGGAGTATCTAACTGTGTCTGAATGGAAGACAGAATGCAAACAAAGTAAATTGGTATCCCCAAATGCAAGGTTTGAGCTCATACAGTTCCACTATCTGCAGATAATGTATATGACACCATACAAACGGACTAAAGTTGTCCCTATAGCCAAGCGACCTGTACATGCTGTAAAACACATGCAGGAGACTTTGTGCATATGACGTGGGCCTGTCCATGACTGACAGAATTCTGGATGGAAGTGATGAGACAGGTCAACCATATCATGGGGCTAGAGAGCTCAGTTAGTCTATGTGTACTGGCGGTGGTGCCACGACAGAACCTCTCAGAAATGCAGACCAGAATTGTAACTCTTGGATTGGTATTGGCACAGGGACACATTGTGATACACTTGGTTACGTCCAGGGCTCCGGAGCCTGGGCAGTGGGTGATTGACCTATTGGAGTGGGCGATTATGGATGAGCAACATATAAAACACATACACAAAGTGATGTTAAGGTGGCAGAGGACCTACTACACTGGGGTGCTATGGTAGGCAGGATCTCCGAGAAACCTAGAACCCCTGCCGGAGGTAGCCGCAGCAACTCACCTGAATAATTAATAAATGGAGGCATGTGGAGGATCAAATAAGGGGAAGAACCTGTTGGCTGACACTGGAAAGCTGCGGGAAGTGACCATGCTTTTAGTAATATTGAATTATGCATGTGGCGGGGAGGGTACAGTTTGCTCAGATGTATGAGATTTTTCCCTAAAATATTGTTGAAAAAATCAATATACATATTTAAAAAATATATCACATTAATCCCCTGTACGCTACACATCACCATTTTCCCTTGCACAATATCTTCAGTCTAGGTTATTGTACTAGATCTTGAGCACTAGAAGACAGTATACCCACAATTAGTGAAGGCCATGGCAGATTTCCCATGCTATGTCGATCTATACCTACAAACCCCTCCTTCCTACCATTCTATGGATACAGTGTGGTTCTCCACTAAATTCCTTTGTAGTCTGGGCTCTTATCCAAAGTTTACACCCAGATGTATAGGCATCTTTAGGATCTCAGGGTTAGTGGAAAAATCATCAGTCAGACAATATTGTCATTGAAATAGCAAATACAAACCCATTGTTCACATTTCCTGGATTAAACCTGAGACGGTGGATCCTTCTTTCACCTGTTACCTTGGTGGCTAGAACTTCAGAGTATGAAGTAGAGCTGTTGTAGATTCTAGGACAAATCATGGCGGGAAAGAACCTTTAACACACACTCATTACCATTACCACGCAGTCTTTACCACGTGTATGCCTTTTAAATAAAATGTAAGTATATATCAGGTAAGTGAAACCTGTATGTGTACATACATCTATATTCACTGAAAAAAACACAGGTTTTAGTGTCGTTATAATAAGTTGCCAAAGAAATTTGGCTGTTCTAGTTAGTTGAGCTAATTATAACTCACGCCCCGCAATGCACTGCTGATGACATCACATATTACATCACTCATGACATGACTAGTGACCTCACTGATGACATCACTGATGACATCTCAAATGACATCACTGATGACATCATCCAGAGACTGGGTGATTTTTAAAAGTTTAAGAATGTTATATAGAGATACACAGATGTGTATTTAAGAATGTGTGGGTGTATGAGTGCCTGAATGGATGATTTAGTGGGTGCACGACTGAGTTTATAAGTGAGTGATTAAACGTGTCTTAGTGAATGCATTGGTGATTGACTAATCTGTGTGAATGTCTGTTTCAGTCTGTCAGTTGGTGTGTAAGTCACTGCATGGGTTGGTGAGTAGCTACATGAGTGTCTATTCAGGTTAATGATTGGTTATCTGAGTACCTGTATGGGTGCCTGAGTGTCTATGTGGGTGGGGGGGTGTAACTCCCTGCATGGATGTGTGAGTGGGTGATTTACTCACTAGGTGTATGGGTTCATAAGTGTTTCTGCTGTATGGGTGAGTGAGTGTGTGTATGGCTGTGTTGGTGAGTGAATGGATGTCTCAGTGGTATATGTGTGCGTAACTACATATGTGAAAGGCAGTATATGTGAGTGTTAGAGTATATAACTGACTATATGTGAGAGTGAGTGATTGTGATAGTGGCTGTACGGATGACTGTGTGCTTGTGTCAGTGATTGTAGAAGAGAGTAAGTATATGTTTGTATCTGTATAAATACGTGAGGTGGTGTGTGTAGAACTGTATAGGTGAGTAAAAAGCAGTGTTACTGATTCTTTGGGTGACTGACTAGGTGTGTGAGTAACACTATGGGTGAGTGGCAGTGTGTGAGTGTCTGTAAGGCTTCATGAGTGTATATATCAGGGACTGTATTGATGAGTGACTGTGTGTATGTTTAGTTCAAAATCTTTATTCAGTTTTCATTATTCGAGAAAAAACATAAAAGTACAGATTCAACATGGTTCCAGTTAGGGTAATTTAAAAACACATAGTTCATTATATAGTTTAAAATAGAAAAAACATTAATTAATTAAGATTAGGTCGATGATTTATGCAAAATTTAAAAAAAATGGATTTAGCATATAGTTCGTTTTCTAACATCAAGTGCTACAAATGCTGGTCGGGAGGTTGGAATTCCCAATAGTCTCAGTAATGGAAGAATCCATCGTCTACATGGAGCCTCATAGAATTTACAGAACAGGGAGACGTGGATTGAAGATTGAGACGAGTTATTGTCACACCGACATGGTGGCAAGTTCTTAGTCCAATCATTCTGCTTAGGAAACGAGATCAGTCTGTGAAATGTGGTTAGTCTAAGTCGAGTAAGCAAGAATTTCTCAAATTGGGTTAGTTTGTACTTTAGATATGGCTGAATTGAAAAGGAGGTTTGGATGGTCAGTAGATGTTGAACTGAACACTTTCCTATTTCTTCAACCAATCGAAGGGCTCCCAGATGATGAAGAGAAATCTTTTTTAGGTCTTTTCTAGGTATTTCAGAGATAGTGGTTGGATGAGTAAAATATCTCTGCAGGCCTAGAACATTAAAAAAGGACTTTACGTAGGATAGCCATCTGATCTTTTGGCTATTATCAAGTTGCATGCATTCCTCTACAAGAGAGCGGGTTAAGACACACTGTTCATTGGACCATATGCACCGCCATAACATTATGGGCTGGATCTTTACGTAGTCTAGACTGTGTGTATGAGTGACTGTATGGGTTAGTGAGTGGATGTGTATGTAGACCTATGAATCAGTGAGTGGGTATGTGCTAACTGGTAGTGGTGTGTCTGTGCTTTTGAGAATGATAGTCTGTATTTTAGAATGGGTGTATGAAAGGTTGTATTAGGGTGTGAGGAGGTGCAACGCATATTAAGTGGATGATGTCATCATTGATGTCATTTGAGATGTCCTCAGTGATGGAAGGAGTAGGGTGGGTGCACACCGCCTCACATCCCACACTCAGTTTGCCCCGAAGCAGCATAATAAATGTAGTGCATGATAACACTTAATTTGGTGTGAGGATTTAGTTTTTCACCCTTGTTGGTGCCACCAGTGCTGTGTATCTCCAGACAAGTGTTTCAGGATAGTTGTCCTTCTTCAGTAGAGAGCAACACATTCTTTTTGGGGGAGCTGGAAATGCTGCCCAAAGTCTTTGGAGGTCTCTGTACCACCTGCTGGGTGCAGGTGCAGCAACCAGAGCTTGTCAGCTCATTAGCTAAAGAGAGCCTTTTCCAACGAGGAGGAGGGTGGGCGCAAATACTAAAGCCTGACACTGAATTAAGTGTTATCATGCACTGCATTTACTATGATGCATCGGGGCAAACGAAGTGTTGGGATGTGAGGCAATGTGCGCTCACCCTCCTCATGTCATCAGTGATGTCGTCACTGACCATGTCATAAGTGATGTAATATGTTACGTCATCAGCAGTGCATTGCGGGGTGCGAGTTATAGTTAGCTCAACTAACTACAACGGCAGAATTTCTTTGGTTTTGTATGAGTGAAATGTCCAACTAACTATAACGTCCCTGAAACCTGTGTTTTTTTCTGTGAATTTCTAAGGTTTTTTAAATGCTAATTTCTAACTATAACGTCCCTGAAACCTGTGGGTTTTTCAATGAATTTCAAAGGTTTTTTAAATGATAATTACTAACTATAATGTCCCTGAAACCTATGTTTTTTTCAGTGAAGTTCTAAGGTTTTTTAAATGCTAATTTATAACTATAACATAGTAGTTTCGTTTGCAGAGTGGTTCAGAAAGGGGGCTGGGCCTCTGACTAGCGCTCAGGAATTTCGCTGCAAATTACTTACTGGAGGTACCAGGAGGGCTTCTTGGCCCCCAAAGTCCCTCAGGGTAAACTGGGCTTCATCCCCCAACCCATAGTGTGCCAGGAGGTGCGTTTGCAGAGTGGTGGAGAAAGGCGGGCGTGGTCTCCGAAGACCTCTTATCAATACCACTGTGTGGGACTTACTGGTGGTAACAGGAAGGGTAGTTGGCCCCGAAGGACAACCTTGGGGGCAAACTACCCCTCCTATTAGTGCCATACAGCAGCATTGGTAAGTTCTCAAAGCAGGCTACACCCCTTTGCCCACCAGCCTGCAAACAGGCTCCCTGGCACGCTCTTGGATCAGTATTAAAGTCCCCTTTGCTGCAGGGGGTCTTTAGGGGCTGACTAGCCTTCTTGACACCTCCAGTAATCCCCAGATAGTGGGATTGCTGAGATTTGGACACCACTCTGCAAACACACCTCCTGGTGCGCTCTTGGTTGGGGGATGTAGTCCCATTGCCTCCTGAGGGTTGAAGGGGGCCAAATAGCCCACCTGTAATCTCTAGTAAGCCCCGCAAAGGTGGATTAGCGAGAATGGGCCGGAGGCCACACCCCCTTTTTACACCTCTCTGCAAGCACGCCTCTTGGCGCACTGCTGCTTGGGGGATGTAGTCCACTACAGTTCTGAGGTCCTCAGGACACAAAGGGACCTCATCGCACCACCAGCAGTGCGCCAAGAGGCGCGTTTGTAAAGTGTTGTAAAAAGGGGCATGGCATCGTACCACCTCTCAGCAACCCCCCTTCCCTGCGCCACTTTTGACACCGGGGACCCCTTCACCCGGGGCCGGGCCTTATTTTTTTAATTTAAAAAAATTAAAAAGGGGAGGGTGGCCGAGTGGCCCCCCTCCCGGGCAATGTTTGGCCCCGGCGATCCTGTCCCCCTGGGCATGGCCTCACATTGGGGACCATAGGGGAGATCCCCAATTCATCCGCAGTCCCTGCCGGCCCTCCGCCTCCTATGGGAGCCATCATTGCTTTTGGGCAAAGGGAGCTGCTGACATGCAGTTTCTTTTGCCTAAAAGCAATAATGCTTTGCTTCATTGAAGCAAGAGCAGCTTTTCTGCTCTCGCTAACATAAAGCCAAGCAGAAGTTTGCTATAGCAGGGCGGGAGCAGTGCTCCCTCCTTGCCTTAGCAAAACTACAATGTCCTGGGGGCGGGCCCCCCGGGACATTGCTGGAGGGGGTGGCGGTCCCCAGGGCCATCTAGGGCTCCAGGAGGGGTGCAGTATAGCCCCCCTCCCAACAGATGTAAAGCCCTGGGGAGGTGGTGATCCCCAGGTCCGGGGGTCTGCAATGGCCCTCCTCATTTACATAATCTATGCCCCAGGGAGGTGGAGGTCCCCAGGGCAGTGTGGGGGAAGGAGACCCCACACCTTATTAATTTAAAAATAGCCCTGGGGAGGTGGCAGTTCTCGGGGCTTCGGGTGTGTGAGACCCCCTGCATTTAAATATTGAAGCCCCAGGGAGGTGGCGGTCCATGGGGAAGCATTGGGGCAGGCAGGAGCCCCTGACACCTTTTGTTTATATTTACAGCCCCATAATATATACATTTCTTAGGAACTACTGAACGGATTTCATCAGTGATGTCATCAGTGATGTCATCAGTGATGTCACTGACCATGTCATGAATGATGTAATATGTGACATCATCAGCAGTGGATTGCGGGTGCGCGATATATAGTTAGCGCAACTAACTATATATGCGAATTTCAATGGTTTTATGCGAGTAAAATAAGGTTTTGTAAATGCTAATCCCTAACTATATATGGTCTATAACCTATGTTTTTTTCAGTGAATTTTCAAGGTTTTGTAAATGCTAATCCCTAACTATATATGGGCTAAAACCTATGGTTTTTATAGTGAATTTCAATGGTTTTTTAATAGCAAATATCAAAAGCTGTCAAATGTCAAGTACGTGATAGGTAAAAACATTTTCGTATTTATGCACGCTGATGTGCTTTGAACGCTGCCCCCCCCCCTCTTTTCTCTTAGAAGTACTCTCTCTTTGCAGATAGTGAAGGGTAGTTAACGCAGGCCTTTGCCCCCGTTGTAATCCGTCGTGCCTGCTTGTCTCTCCATTTGATTGATTGTTATCCAAGCATTTACTATTTTAGAATTTATTCTCTTTGGTTCATTCTCTATTTACTAACAAGCACAAAGCCGCAATACTCTGTTTAGTCTTTGCAGATAGTGAAAAATCGTGTAAAAAAAAAAAAAAAATAATCGAGCAAAATCAGTAGGCCACTAATGGCATCTCTTTTTGACCTTGCTAAAATAGAAACATTAGGAACAACCCTTCATGAGAAATACGAAACTAGTGAGATGAACTGAGCTCCACACCATGATGGCTGCAAGACAGCTCGGCTCCGCCACCCACCCCACCCAAAATAACGATAAACTCTATGCAAATATTATAAATATATACAACACACCAGCAAAGTAACAGGGTAAAACATTTTATTAAATAACTATTTACATAACTATTTTATACTTTTTGTTGCCTGATCCGGCTAGCTCAATCGATCGAGCATGAAACTCATGCACTCTGATAGCAAGCGTTGCTGCTGATGCTATGCAAACAAAAACTGGTTTTCAGTTTGTACATTCTTCAAGATTTTTCATCCAAGGCTGGTTGAGAGTTTGTAGAACGATGGCTTCAGATTTTCAACATACGGTGTGGTGGCGCGGACTGGGAGGGTGCGCTTGACTTCTGCCCCCTCCCCAAGTCGTGTTGCCCTGGTGTGGCCTAAGATCGCCCCCGACATAGGCGGCCGGCTCCCGGGCTCCGGCGGAACTTTTTGCCTTTTGATGACTCTTCCATTCTGGACCTTATCCCACAATCCGTTTGACCTGAAGACACGCTGTAGTGGGGCGCCCCTTTACCGTTTCAGTTGCCATTCCGCCCGCTTTTGCTACACTGTGCCTCTTCCGCCATTCAGCTGTTTACCGCCCGCTCTTGCGACTACAGCGTCTCGCTCACCATGTAGTTGAGTTGCTCCCGCTCTTGCGATGCAGCTATAGGCGGCTGCCACAGGACTCTCAAAATGGCGGCCGCCTCTTCAGATTTGGGCGTGGTCCACTAAAATGGCCATGGGACACCTTGGAACTCGGACGCTTGTCTGCTAGGGCTTGGGCCCCATTCTCGAAAGCGTCCACTGAGCCTTGAAGATTCTACAAAAGTCTTGGGGGCCCCCGACTCCCGCAGGCTTCTGGTGGGGAGCGGCTGCCATGATTGCTCGTGGAATGGCCACGACTGAGATACGAGATGGTGGTGCTCTCATGCTAACGCCAGCTTCAGTCTGAAACATCCAGAAACACTGTAGACTACCAATTCGATCAGTTCCGGTAGCGCCCCAACGTGACCCGGTAGGGAAGAACTTGCCCTCCCCTCTTTGACTGATGGTTCTTGTTGCCTGTCCCTTCTGTTGTCATTTAACAGAACTTGTTAGACTGCTGAAAGGGGTTGTGTTCCGACCGCTGGTTGGTGGAGACATTTTGACTATATTCTGGACCTACGTTGTCGCGTAATGCGTTATATGGCACGCCGCGTTAGCGCACCCGAAAGTACTCCAGTGCGCGAAGCGCAGCTTCCCGGAAGGGATCCGGGGCGCGGCGTGCAGCGCGTAACGTAAGCATAACAGGTCATGTGACTTGTTAAAAAAACTTTTCATTGGTTCATTTTACTTTTGTTATTCTAATGATGAAAGGCTTGGTCATATGACCTAAAAATTACGCTTTTTATTGCTTTCGAACATTATTTTTTCTTAAACATATATGTTATAATGTTCCAGGCTAATGTATTTTCCCGGAAAATTTACAACTGTCCTGCAAGTAAAATATATTCCTTTTTCTAGAAAAAGGGCGTTTCTTCGTCCCATGACGGAGCCGTTGAGCAAAAGATGCTCGGCCTGCTGTCTTAGTCGCCGATACGCCTGAATATCAGATTCTAATCGATCACTTTATGTTGCAGGAGTAAAAAACACAACAGCCCTTGACCATTTATCTTTACTGCGTTCCTGCGTATTATACCTTTTATCCGTCATGTAATTGGACTGCTTTATTTCACTTGCCTTTTACTGATTCGAAAACAGTGACTAAAATTAAAAACTTTACCAATGTAAATACTACTACCATGTTTTGTTTTAAAGCATCACATTGCTTTCCAATGCAGTCAGATCCTCAAACAACCCCCACTGACTGACGCGACCTCACAGGCCAACGGGGCGCCCCACGCCGACTTTCGGCGCAGCATTGTAGGATGGCCACACCAGTGCGGCAACTTGCTGGACACCACCTCGGTGCCATCCGGATCTTGGCGCGTTGTGCTGCCTTCGGCCTATTCGCACATCGGTCCGCTACTGACGCCGCCTCACGTGCCAACGGATTTTCTACGCTTTTTATAGCAGCGCGTAACGTAAGCATAACAGGTCATGTGACTTCTTTATAAAACTTTTCATTGGTTCATTTTACTTTTGGTTTCCTAATGATGGAAGGCTTGATCATATGACCTAAAAATAACACTTTTCATTGGATTAAAACATTTTTTTTCCCCAAACGATGAAAGCCCCACCTTGTTTCTAGATGTTTCAGACTGAAGCTGGCGTCAGCCTGAGAGCACCACCATCTCGTGGCTCCGTCGTGGTCATTCCGCGAGCAATCATGGCAGCCGCTCCCCACCGGAAGCCTGCAGGAGTCGGGAGCCCCCAAGACTTTTGTAAAATCTTCAAGGCTCAGGGGACGTCCGAGTTCCAAGGTGTCCCAGGGCCATTTTAGTGGACCAGGCCCAAATCCGAAGAGCCGTCCGCCATTTTAAGAGTCCTGTGGCAGCCGCCTATCGCTGTACCGCAAGAGTGGGCGCAACTCAACCACATGGTGAGCGAGACGCTGTATCCGCAAGAGCGGGCGATAAACAGCTGAATGGAGGATGAGGCACAGTGTAGCAAAAGCGGGCGGAATGGCAATGGAAACGGTAAAGGGGCGCCCCAGTACAGCAGACGAGCCTCCACCTGGGGAGGCCCGTTCACGCCGCTTCCCCCCCCCCCCCCGGGGCGCCCCACGCCGTTTTTCGGAGCAGCATTGTAGGATGCCAAAACCAGTGCGACAACTTACTGGACATCACCTGGGTGCCATCCACATCTCAGCGCGTTCTGCTGCCTTGGGACTATTCGCACAACAGACCGCTACTGACGAGGCCCCCCCGCGCACCCCCCCGGGACGCCCCACGCCGTTTTTCGGAGCTGCATTGTAGGATACCAAAAACCAGTGCGGCACCCAGGTAACATCACCTGGGTGCCGTCCAGAACTCAGCACGTTGTGCTGCCTTGGGACTATTCGCAGAAAACACAGCTACTGACCATTGTTGCTTCTTTTTTCAAAATTTTTTTTAAATGTATTTACTGTTTTTGTTGCGTTCTATATATTTATAAGTTATTAAAGTGTTATAATCCTACTACTTTGTTGGAGTGCTATATATTTTTAATGTGACACATAATTGTAAAAACTTTGATGTACAAAGAGGCATCCCTGGAATCTTCCGCTTCAGCCTCGGTCCCACACACCCTCACAGTGAGAATCCCCTCCCCAAGCACAATACAGGATGGTTATCAGATAGTAGGAACGCGTGTGGTGTGACGGATCTCATCGGGTGGGGGCCTTGATCTACTGTAACTCCTTTGAAGAGGGGTGATTCTCTACAGCTGGGGCCATAAACTACATCTGCAGGGCTAGGTGATAGCCTGGGACCGGCCTGGACAATCGGACACAGAGGAAGAGGAGTGTCAAAGGGTGCGGTAGTGAATAGGGTGAAAGGGTGGTGTCGGGCGGGCACAGGGTGTGATTCTCAGGGAAGAGCAGCGCACATGGGAGGAGGTTTCTGGCCCATGCATGAGAGAGAGAGCGGGGGTGACCAGTGCGTGGGGGAGATGCTTGCGAGGGTGGGGAGCCATGCTGAGGATCGGCGGCGTGCAGAGAGTGGGTCTGGTCAAGGCATCTAAAATGGCTGCCGTGCTCAACAAAAGTGTGGCATTGCAAAAAAGACAAGATGGCGCAGACAATGTTTATCAATAAGGATTAATTTATAACAATTATTTTTAACAGAATATTTACTCGCAGTGACAAAATGGCGGTCAACAGTTCCTGATTTCCATCGAATCGAGCGTTAACAGACGTCACGCAGCAACAAAACAAAAAACGCTCACGCACAGCCGCTGGAAGACATGTATCAACATATATGAGCCTCCTCAGCCACCCTCAGAAAACAAAAGGGGTCAGGATACGTCTCCCGTACCCCCTTATACCTAGTAATTTAATTAAATCGAAACACAAAATGGCGAATTCACGATTCGCTACCAGTTTGCGACCCGGTTCGCGAACCGAGAAGCGCTTCTACCGCGAAAAATCAAATTTTTATCATTTGTCCCACGGGACCCTTTAATAACCCCAACATCATTCCTAGGGGGTCAAGAGAGCCCCCTTTCATTAAATTCCCCCTTCGTTTTTCTCCTCCTCTTGTCTCTCGATCCTACCGACAGACAAGATGGCGGCCGCACCGGACTGTTTAGAATGTTGACAGACACCGGAGAGCCAATCAGCTTCGCTACGCAAAGCTCCGTTACGCGAAAGGTACGCGATCTGGAGCGCTATCTGGGACGCTGTCACAGATATATCTGTTTTTTAAACGTTAATTTCTCAAAATCCACTGGAGCACATATATTGAGACCCAGCAAAGGCACATCGGGCTAACAGTCCCTATAATTTTGCCAAGTTTCGTGCAAATCCATTCAGCCGTTAGTTTGCGACCCGGTTCGCGAACCGAGAAGCGCTTCTACCGTGAAAAATCAATTTTTTTTTATTTTCCCCACGGGACCCTTTAATAACCCCAACATCATTCCTAGGGGGTCAAGAGGGGTCTACCTTGCCCCCTTTCATTAAATTCCCCCTTCGTTTTTCACCTCTTCTTGTCTCTCGATCCTACCGAGAGACAAGATGGCGGCCGCACCGGACTGTTTAGAATGTTGACAGACACCGGAGAGCCAATCAGCATCGCTTCGCAAAGCTCCGTGACGCGAAAAGTACGCGATCTGAAGCGCTATCTGGGACGCTGTCACAGATATATAAATTTTTTAAAACGTTAATTTCTCAAAATCCACTGGAGCACATATATTGAGACCCAGCAAAGGCACATCGGGCTAACAGTCCCTACAATTTTGCCAAGTTTCGTGCAAATCCATTCAGCCGTTCGAGCTAAAAGTGAGGCCAAACGCCCTATGGAAATTAGCATGGGAAAAACGCGTTTTGGGACCCCCCTTGACGAAACCCCCCCCAAATTTTCAAGGGCTGCTCAGAAACAAAATGTGCCATTTTCCTGAAAATTTCAGCCGATTCCGTCCACAAACGCCAAAGGTATTAGACATAGAATTTTCAAAAGTCCCATAGGAAAAAAATCCTAACTATATATACCTACTGGCTATCGCCAGTAGGTAATATATATATATATATATATATATATATATATATATATATACACACACACAAATGTGTGTATATGAATTTATAATTAGGATAAGGGTATTTTGTAGGTTATGGGGTGGGTAAGGCTATTGAGTGGTAAGGATATTATTGGGATTTAGAGTGGGTAGGAGTATTAGGGGTGGTAAGGGTGTTTTTAGGGTTTAGGGGTGGGTAAGGGAATATGGGCGGTAAGGGTATTTTTAGGAACTTAGGGGTGAGATGGGTATTGGGTGATAAGGGTATTTTTAGGGTTTAGGGCAGGTGGGGGTTTGGGTGGTAAGGGTGTTTTTATTGTTCAGGGGCGGATAGGGTTATTGGGTGGGTAGGGGTATTGGGTGGTAAGGGTATTTTTAGGGCTTAGGGTGGGCAGGGTATTTGGATGGCAATGGTATTCTTAGGGTTTAGGGTGGGTAGGGGTATTGGACGGTAAGGGTATTTTTAGCGTTTGGGGTGTGAAAGGGTATTTGGTGGTTAGGGTGTTTTTAGGGTTTAAGGAGGCTAGGGGTATTGGGTGATAATGATATATTCCTAGGGTTTAAGGGTGGTTGAGTTTAGGAGTTGGGGTCGATAAGGTAATATATATGTATACTGAAAAAAACAAAGGTCATAGGGATGTTATAGTTAGGAATTAGCATTTAAAAAACCTTAAAAATTCACTGAAAAAACAAAGGTTACATGGACTTTATAGTTAGGAAATCTAATTAGGATTCTTAGAAATTCACTGAAAAAACAAAGGTCACTGATACTTTATAGTTAGGCTCAGATTTCACCTGTACAAAACCGGTAACATTCAGCAACTATAGTTAGCTGAGCTAACTATGACTCATGCCCCCGCAAAGCACTGCTTCTGCCCTCACATATTGCATCACTCATGGCATGATCAGTGACATCACTGATAACATCTTAAATTACATCACTGATGACATCCTTCACAAAATCTCTAACATGCCCACTCCCACCCCCACAGAACCTTTAATGCACCCACTCCCAAACAAACATTCACAAACCTGTACCAGTACCCACTCACTGATTTTTAGATCTACACACACATCCACTCACTCATACAGCCATTGACATATCCACTCATACACCTATATAGTCACTCACACTGGAGTCAGTCACTAATACAGCTACTCTCACACCTACTCACCGATCCATACAGTCAATCACAACGTTATATACACATCTACTTACTTACTCACACAGATACTAATATGTACTCACTCACCTATACAGTCACTGAGACAAATACACACTCACCCCAACAGCCACTCTCACACTCACTGACTCTCCTAAACATTCACTCATATACCCCATCACTCCCCTAAACTGCCTTTCACATACCCAGTTACTCACCCATATGCCACTGAGATATCCACTGACCCACCCAGCTATACACACACTTTCTCAGCCATACAGCCCCTCACATACACACTCATTAACCCATACAGCCACTGACTCACAAATCCAATCAATCATCCATAGAGGCAGTCACACACACCCTACCCCACCCACACAGACACTCAGACACCCATAGATGTTCTCAGACAACCAATCTCTCACCCATACAGAAACTCACGTACCCACTCACACACCCATACAGACGCTAAGACTCCAACAGACAGATACAAACATTCGCACAATATGTCTCTCACCCTCATATTCACTTAGACACCTAATCACTCACTTATACAGCCAGTCACACACCCACTGAATCATCCAAACAGGCACTCACATACCTACTGATTCCCCAATCAGTCGCAGCTTCTGTAGGTAAGTGCAGTGGGGGGGTAATTTGTGGCAGGGGCAAGGCGGGTGTGGGGGGAGTCGACACACCACAAAATAGATAAAATAATGGAATAGGAAAAATAAATAAATAAATCCAATTCCGTCATCTGTCAACTCTCACTCTGCCCCACCCCACTGCCCCACCATGCTTACCTGCAGGAGCAACGACTGTCACCAATACACCTTGGTATGCATACATATATATATATATTCACTGAAAAAACCATAGGTTTCACACATGTTATAGTTAGGAATTGGCATTTAAAAAACATTGCAAATTCAATGAAAAAACCATAGGTTTCACATGTTATAGTTAGCTGAACATTTCTCTCATACAAAACCTTTGAAATTCCTCCATTATAGTTAGCTCAGCTAACTATAACTTGCGCGCCCGCAATGCACTGCTGATAACGTCACATATTGCATCACTCATGACATGGTCAGTGATATCATTCATGACATCACTGATGACATCTCAAATGACATCCCTGATGACATCACTGATGACATCATCCAGTGAATGTGTGTCTTTCTGAAAAATATATTTTTTTTATATATGTATATCTAAAGGTCGATGGACCTTTAGAAGGTACTTAGAAAGATCTTGCCCTACATCCCACCCACCTTAAAAAAGACTGTTATTGCCGCCCTGGTAATGTCTCGGGTTGATTATTGCAACTCTCTCTATCTTGGTACGGGAGAGAAGCAAATGATCAAGCTGCAGGCTATCCAGAACGCGGCCGCCAGGGTTCTTTTGAACCTGCCAAGGCGTCACCCCACCTCCCGTGCGCATTCGAGAGCTACACTGGCTGCCAATTAAGCGCAGAGTTCAGTTTAAGGCCCTCTGCCTGGCACACAAAGCCGTTCACGGAAAAGGATCGGATGACCTGGCCAAACTCCTCCCGCGATATGTGCCCAACCAAATTCTAAGATCAGCCAATCAAGACCTGGTCTATGTGCCTAGAATCCGGAGAGTGCGTTGGGGTGGAAAATCCTTTCCTAATCAGGCTTCCAAACTTTGGAACTCACTGCCTGCTGAACTTCGCTCACAAGCCTCCAAACTGAGGTTCAGAAAATCCCTGTTTTCCCTACCCTCATCTGCCTCACATCGCCTTCTAATCTACAGCGCCAAGACGCCGCGGCATTCGAGCGCTTAATAAAAACTTCAGTCAGTCAGTCAAGAATAAATGGGTAAATAAGTGTCTAAATAGATGTTGTTTTGTGTAAAATTCATTGTATAACTGACTTATTAAGTATATCCTAGTGAATAGGTTTACTAGCGAGTAATCTTTAAATATTTAAATATCTGTATCAGTGTCTCACTTTGTATATAAGTGGCTGCATGGGTTGGAGAGTAGCTACATGAGTGTGTATATGGGTTATTAGTTGGTTTTTTGAGTACCAAAATGAATGTTTGCACGGTTCGGTGGGGAGTATTACTTAGCCACAGATGCATGAATGACTGACTCACTGTTTGTATGTGTTTTGAAGACAGTATGTGTGCAGGACTGTATGGATGGATGAGTGTGTGTATGTGTGTGTTAGTGAGTGAATGACTGCCTCAATTGTATCTTTATGAGTAACTACATATGTTTTAAACTAGTATATGTGAGTATTGATGTATATAAGTGAGTATATTTGAGAGCGACAGATTCTAAGACTTCCTGTATAAATAAGTATGTGTTTCTATAAGTGATTGTTTAAGAGAGTAAGTATGTCTACGATTCTGTAGAAGTTAGTGTAGTGGTGGGTGTATAGCTGTATATGCAAGTAAATGGATATTTGATAGTTTATTTGCATGTGTGAGTATGTGTGTGACTAGCTCTATAGATGAGTGTCTGTGTATAACAGGATATATAGGTGTATGAGTACATATGATGAGTCAGTACATGTATGAGTGACTATATAGAACTGTTGGTGAATGAGTGGATGTGTATGTAGATTTTGGAATTACTCAGTAGGTTGTTCTAACTGGAATTGGTATCTCCATTTTTTGGAAAAGTTTTGTTTCTATTTTTGATCGTGTGTATCAAAGGTTATATTATAGTAAGAGGAGGTGTGCCACAAGGATGATGTCATCAGTGATGTCATCAGGGATGTCATTTGAGATGTCATCAGTGATGTCATGAGTGATGTCACTGACCATGTAATGAGTGATGTAATATGTGATGTCATCAGCAGTGCATTGCGGGCGCGCAAGTTATAGTTAGCTGAGCTAACTATAACAGAGGAATTTCAAAGGTTTTGTATGAGAGAAATGTTCAGCTAACTATAACATGTGAATCCTATGGTTTTTTTCAATGAATTAGCAAGGTTTTTTAAATGCTAATTCCTAACTATAACGTGTGTGAAACCTATGGTTTTTTCAGTGAATTTCATAGGTTTTGTAAATGATCATTTATAAATGTATTAATTATTATGTCTTTCTTTTTATACTAATTTCTTATATTTTTAATATAAATATTTATATTTATTTTATTTTTTAGATTATATTTCATATTCTTATAATAAAATAATAACAAAACTAAATTCCAAAGTAATTTTTGAATGACTTATTGCTTGACGTCGGTTGCAAGTATAACACAGCTCCAGCAATTCTCTTGCGGCCCTATGCTCACAATGCTGTATCAATCCTTACACCTGCTTCAAGCATGTGCAAGGTTTTGACGCAGCATAACCTCAAAAGTCACTGAATAAAATGTTATACATTTCACTCAGTCACTTTTAGGAGGCCTTGCTGCACCCCCTTCTGCACAAGAAAGTCTCTTCTGGTGCAGCGCTTTACAATGTAATACACCCTCCAGATGCGTCACATTGTTAATAGCACACACCATGGCACATCTTTTGCACCACCCGTGTGTCACAAAAGTGACGCAACGGCTGTGTAAAAGAGGCACAAGGGGATTGTAAATCCGCCCCTAACACATACAAATTCACCCAGGCACTTTTACCAGCAGCGCAAATTGAAACATAGACTAGTAACATATTTATGTACATATGATACATCCAAGTGCTTCGGACATACTACAGTATACTATAGATAAACACCTTATAGATTTATGCAGTAGCAGTTCCTTATAGTTCTGCACTTTCACATTCTCCATACACTAGTAACATATTCATTCATTCCTTTATGAACTACACATTAATTATGACAAACTTTTACACACTAACATAGAAATATAGTTCTTTCTTTGAAAAGTGAAGGTAGTTCTAAAAAGAACAGTTTTTTTTTGTTTTGTATTTTTTTGTGTTTTTTTGTGTCCCAAGCGGAACGAAATAATTAAAAAAAGAACAACTAATGTCGAGGACAGCAATGATCCTGCATCCTGTGTTTCATCAAGTCTATAGACTGTTCCCCATAACACAAAAGTTTATCGCAATAAATGCATAGAATTTGAACTTTAGCAAAGTCAGAATCAATATGTGGGTGTGGACTGCTTGCTGAAAATCCTGCTGCCGCAGTTGATGTGCTTGGTGTAGCAGCAGGTATGTTCTCGTGCAACCTCCGTCTTGCAGCTCGAGCAAAGTTCTTGGGGTGCAAATTCTTCACGTGTCGCACCATATTTGCTGTGACAAAGGAGTATTTTGTACATGGATCAGCCCTTGAAAGAGTTGTTTCGCAAATTTTACAAGTTACTTTTGGAGCATTAACCTTTTTTTGACCTTCTGGAAAAGTGAAAAACTTCCAAATTAGAGCTTCTTTCCTCTTCTTTGGAGGTACTTCAGGAATGAAATCTCCTATTAAAGAACTGCTGGAAGATGACTCCATTGCTCTTATTATTGTGATCTTCCTTCTATTTGAGAAGATTCTCAGAACAAATGCTTCTTCTCAGAAAGTCAAAGTCGAATAATTTTAATGGGACGGAACTTTCAACAGTCGCAATAGGAAAAGGTATGAAATAATCAAATCTCTACTTTTTAAGTCACATGGCTTTGCGTACGCTTATGATGCGCTTGCGCAACTCTTTCAATACGAGTACGCCTGATGTTCTACCGCGATTTGTGTGATTCTTTTCAAAAGTAATAAATGATTATTACAAGTATTAAAAAAAGATCATAGTTATCTCAAATGTCTGCCCTTAGTATGTACATAAAATACATACATGTTTTAAACCAAGTAGAAACATTGCCCCTTTCGCATACAGAACGCCGTACATGACATCACACCGAAGCTTTAATGTGACGCATAACGTCAAAGCATATTCGTACTGTATGCGCGGGTACACGCTGAGTATGATAAGCAGTACAAACTATGGTGCGATCACCTTTCAGTGACAAATCAGAGCTCAGGGCGGGCTAAGGAGAATGATTAGAAGTGCTGACTCATTGCAGATCCCATTCTGGGCCTGCCTCTGCGTACATTATAAAACCGCCCCCATCCCTCTCTGTTGTTAATTGTTAGTGCACACACTCATACTTGCACATGCGTGGTGCACGCCCGCCTACAGTACACACATGCCACCACCAAGCATGCTTGCTATCATTTAGCCTGGAAACCAATACATTAGCCAATGGGATGTCCCCCAGGGCCATCATTCTTGCAGACCGCGAAAACGCTACCAATAACGGCCCAGGGCTTGTTTTGGTCAGCCCCCGCGGTTCCCATATAATGCGGGCACTGACGTGAGCACGCCCTCTTTTGCCTGCCTCTGCTGCGATGACACACAGACTGTCGAAAACACCCCAAACTCAGCGAAACCACAGCCTTTCAAGACACGACAAAAGACGACAAAAACAAAGGTAAGAGAAGACGTCACAACATCAGCCTCCACTGTAAATTGTATATGCATAATGCTATTTTTCTATCCTTCATATGGCTTTCCTACCCCTCAATGGTTTTAAATTGTACTTACATAATTGAAATATTTTTTTGTAAGTCACAAGGTCCTATACACCTCTAATCTTAAAAATTGTGCATGCATAAATTTCTGTGTCGTATTTCTGTACTACGCCACTTGCTTAGGCCTCTATTATTATTAATTGGGCATCCATGATAGTATTTTTTTTCTGCGTCACAAGGCCGTCCCAGGCCTCTATTAACTTATTGATCTTCCTTTGTTTGCTGGAGCTGCAACAGTCTTAACTATGGAATATTAGGAACCCACATTAAAATGTCCTTTTGATAGTAGTTACACAACTCAGTTTACAATGACTAATCAAAATGTCCTTTTGTTTCCTTCAGCAAACATCGTTCAGAAGCAACCACGGCCTATCGAGCAACAGCAATGGAATTCTCTGCAACTTATTGAATATACTTTGCCGTATAGAAGCAGAGTTCAAGTGGAGTGGTGAACTCCGGTGGCCGCACTCTTTATACAAGGTAAGCACAGCAGCCTAGATCTCAAAAGCCTTCATAGGAATGCATTAGAAATAAGTCGGCATAACGGGCGCCAGTAACGCAGTAGGCACTTCCATATAGACACCACTTGAACGCAGCACTCTAACAACTGAAATATACCAGGTACACTGCACTCGTAAAACTGTAGTGTTAGCTTTATTTGTGAAATGAGAGAGGGCCATATTATCAAGCCTGGGCGACAGAATTATCGCCACTTTATCGGCACGAAAGTGGCGATAATGGGTTTGATAATATGCTCTATGGAATTCCAATCGAAGCTCATGTTAGATGTGAAGGACATCAGACATGAGCTTTGATTGGAATTCCATAGAGCATATTATCAAACCCATTATCGCCACTTTAGTGACACTTTCCTGCCGATAAAGTGGCGATAATTTTGTCGCCCAGGCTTGATATTATGGCCCAGAGTGCGTACTGTACAGCAGCTTCTTTTTAAATTCTATAATTACCTCAGAGCAGTGACAACAGATAGGTTACAACAGTCTGATAAACAGATCTACAACCTTATTACGCTACTTTTGAGTCACTTTTAACATGGTTAAAGTGATGCAAGGAGCTTGTAAATCTACATCTCACCTTTCAATAAAAAATCTCAACTCCAGACTCTGCGACACAGTTTAAATGTTGTTTTCTCTCTCTTTCTCTCTCTCTCACTCTCTATGACATCATTTCTCTTTCTCTCTTAAACTCAGACAATTCTGTCTGCTTAAGCATGTAGAAGAATTGTTGAAATCAAGTTGTCAATCCAACTCCCTGAAGGTTTATACAACGGTAATCACAGAGGCCTAGATCTACAAATCCTTCATAGGAATACATTAGAAATAATTCGGCATAACGGGCGTTAGTAACGCAGTAGGCACTTCCATATAGACACCACTTGAATGCGGCACTATAACAAGTAAAATGTACCAGGTACACTGCACTCGTAAAACTGTAGTGTAACTTTTATTTATGAAAGGAGAGAGGGCCATATTATCAAACCTTGGCAACAAAATTATCGCCACTTTATCGGCAGCAAACTGCCGCTAAAGTGGCCATAATAGGTTTGATAATATGCTCTATGGAATTCCAATCGAAGCTCATGTTAGATGTGAAGGACATCTAACATGAGCTTTGATTGGAATTCCATAAAGCATATTATCAAACCCATAATCGCCAGTTTAGCGACACTTTCCTGCCAATAAAGTGGCAATAATTTTGTCGCCCAGGCTTGATATTATGGCCCAGAGTTTTAATGTTTTCTCTATCTCTCACTCTCTGTGACATAATTTCTCTTTCTCTCTTAAACTTAGACACTGCTGTCTGCTTGGATGTGTAGAAGAATTGTTGAAGTGAAGTTGTGAAGTCTACGTCCGTATGTGTTTGGCCGCAAGGTTTATACAACAGTAAGCACAGAGGCCTAGAGCTACAAATCCTTTATAGGAATGCATTAGAAATAATTCGGCATAACGGGCGTTAGTAACGCAGTAGGCACTTCCATATAGACACCACTTGAACGCGGCACTATAACAAGTAAAATGTACCAGGTACACTGCACTCGTAAAACTGTAGTGTTAGCTTTATTTGTGAAACGAGAGAGGGCCATATTATCAAGCCTTGGCGGCAAATTTATCGCCACTTTATCGGCAGCAAACTGCCACTAAAGTGGCTATAATGGGTTTGATCTATAATTACCTCCAAGCAATGACAACAGATAGGTTACAACAGTCTGACAAACAAATCCACAACCTTATTACGCCACTTTTGAGTCACTTTTAACACGAGTAAAGTGACGCAAGAAAAAAATCTCAACTCCAGACTCTGCGACACAGTTTTAATGTTGTTTTCTCTCTCTTTCTCTCTCTCACTCTCTGTGACATCATTTCTCTTTCTCTCTTAAACTTAGACACTGCTGTCTTCGACGTGTAGAAGAATTGTTCAGAATAAGTTGTGACACCAACTGCCTGAAATGTTTGCCCGCAAGGTTTATACAATGGTAAGCACAGAGGCCTAGATCTACAAAGCCTTCACAGGAATGCATTAGAAATAAGTCGCCATAACGGGCGTCAGTAACACACTAGGCACTTCCATATAGACACCACTTGAACGCAGCACTATAACAGAACTGGAATGTACAAGTCACACTGCACACATAAAACCGTAGAGTTACCAAAACTTGTAGGGGCATAGTGTCAAGATCGGCGATAAAATTATCGCCGTTCCAGCGACAAGAAACTGCTGCTAAAGCGGCAATAATGGGCTTGATAATATGCCCTTGTAAATTCCCATAGTAGCCCAGGTTAACACCAGAACCTGCAATGCTATGGGAATTCACAACAGCATATTATCAGGCCCATTATTGCCGCTTTAGCTGAAGTTTCCTGCCGCTGAAACAGCGATAGTTTTATCGCCGTTCTTGATAATATGCCCCGTAATGCTTCAGCTCATTTACTCACATCTACATAATTCTAAACTCTAATTTTCTTTTTTCTTTTGCAGATTACCAATTGGACACCTTTTAGAATCCATTTCACAATTTGTTTATAACATTGTTTAAGTTATTTTTCCAGTTCTACTATAGTTATAATTGAGTTTTGTTTATATTTATTGTTTAATAAAAAAACTACATACTTCATTTATTTTGTGGGGAAGGGGAATGACGGCCCACAATAAAAATAATGTTGAAATACTGTAGTAAAATATTCAAGACTAGGATTGAAAACTACTGAGTCCTATGACACACACGAACCGGGAAAAGAAAGCGACAGATTTACTAAATGATACAAAGAAAGGTTTGCTTGTTGAACTTGAAGAAAAAGAAAACTTGGGCTTCGAAACGACGCTGAGCATGCGAAGCGAGTACAATTGCTACACCAAAAAAAAGAAAAGCTTTACATACTATCATAGAAATGAAAATTGTAACACCGGTCTTTGATAATATGCACCTAAGTTTACTGGTCAAAAAAAGAGCAATGAGTCATATTATCCACAAAAGGCGATACATTTTCGCCGCTTTTATCGTCAAGGAAACTGCTGATAAAGCGGCGATAATAGGCTTGATAATAGGCCCTGGTTCTGGTATTAACTGGGGCTCCTATGGTTATTCAGAAGGGCATATTATCAAGCCCATTATCGCCGCTTTATCGGCAGTTTCCTGCCGATAAAAACGACTATAATGTATCACCTTTTGTGGATAATATGACTCATTGCTTTCCCTATGGAAACCAGGCCCTAACTAGAACTACCTACTGGTGACCGCCAGTAGGTAATGTGTGTGTGTGTGTGTGTGGGGGGGGGTGAGTGTGTGTGTGTGTGTGTGTGTATATATATATATATATATATATATATATATATATATATATATATATATATATATATATATATATATATATATATATATATATTCACTGAAAAAACCATAGGTTATAGACCATATATAGTTAGGAATTAGCATTTACAAAACCTTAATTTACTCGCACAAAACCATAGAAATTCGAATATATAGTTAGTTGCAATAACTATATATCGCGCACCCGCAATCCACTGCTGATGATGTCACATATTACATCATTCATGACATGGTCAGTGACATCACTGATGACATCACTGATGACATCATCCAGAGACTGTCTGTTTCTAGCTATATGGGTTATTGATTGGTTGCCCAAGTATTTGTATGGGAGAGTGAGTGTGTGTGTGTGGGTGTCTGGGAGGTGTGTGACTCTGTGCATAGATGTGTGAACAGTTGATTCACTAGATGTATGGGTTCAAAACTGCATGTGGAAACAGCTGTATGGGCGGTTGACTGTGTGCATGAGTGTATTGGTGAGTGAATGGATATCTCAGTGCTACATTTCAAAGTAAGTACATATGTAAAACACAGTACACGTGAGAGTTGGCATATATAAATAACTGTGCATAAGAGCCAGTGAATGTGTGAGTGGCTGTATGGATCATTGTGAACTTGTATCAGGGATTGTATAAGAGAGTAAATATGTGTTAGTATATGTTTGAATAAGTAAGGTGTGTATAACTGTATAGTTGAGGAAATGGAGGTGTGATTGATTCTTTGCATGACTGACTAGGTGTGTGAGTAACTCCATGGATGAGTGACAGTCTGTGAGTGTCTGTTTACACTGATTGTATCTAAGGTTATATTAGGGTCTGAAGAGGTTCATCGTATTATCACATGAATAATATTATCAGTGATGTGATCAGTAATGTCAAATGAGATGTCATCAGTGATGTCATCAGTGATGCCATTTGAGATGTCATCCGTGATGTCATTTGAGATGTCATCAGTGATGTCATTTAAGATGTCATCAGTGATGTCATCAGTGATGTCACTGACCATGTCATGAATGATGTAATATGTGACATCATCAGCAGTGGATTGCGGGTGCGTGATATATAGTTATTGCAACTAACTATATATTCGAATTTCTATGGTTTTGTGCGAGTAAATTAAGGTTTTGTAAATGCTAATTCCTAACTATATATGGTCTATAACCTATGGTTTTTTCAGTGAATTTCAATGGTTTTTTAATAGCAAATATGAAAAGCTGTAAATTGTCAAGTACGTGGTAAGTAAAAACATTTTCGTATTTATGCACGCTGATGATTCTTGGAAGAGGTTGACACAGATGACATCTTAAGGAACAAAGAAAGACAAATTAAGGATGAGGAAGTTGTCACTTTAGTTTTTTCATCAGCTAGCGATAGCAACAAACACATTGTAATGGAGATTAGAGAGGCTACGGATGGGTGAATAAATTTTGAAAAGAAATGGCGACTCCCCCCTTTAGTAGATTAGCTAAATCTTTGCGTAATTTGGTAAGGGTTGCCTTTCCTTAAACCTTTGTTTTTAAAAAAAATTGGAAGAAACAAAAAATCTTCCCTTCCATAAATAACCCAAGACTTTTTTTTTGTTATGGCAAGGTAACGAAATAGAGAATAAACTATAGTTGGTCACCATGGTCCGGACGAAAATGAAAAATCAATGATACTAAGTACCTGTAAACACTGAGCAGACATGTGAATGTGACATTCTGATTATTGCTATGCCCGAATATGTATATAACTGCTCCAATCACTATGCTAATAAACAATCTTTTGTTCTGTTTTGTAAAGTAAAACTATTGTGAACGCAAGTAGTATACATAGTAAGTGTTTAATATAGCATTTGTCAGTCATTGGTTAAGCAGCTAGGACCTGTTCACTCTTGACACCCCAGGTGCTGTGTATGCAGATTTCGGCCTTATTTATTGCCTCTAGTTTTCAAAGGCAAATTTCTGTGGAAAACATGCACATTAAGGGTTGCCTTTCCTTAAACCTTTGTTTTTAAAAAAAATTGGAAGAAACAAAAAATCTTCCCTTCCATAAATAACCCAAGACTTTTTTTTTGTTATGGCAAGGTAACAAAATAGAGAATAAACTATAGTTGGTCACCATGGTCTGGACGAAAATGAAAAATCAATGATACTAAGTACCTGTAAACACTGAGCAGACATGTGAATGTGACATTCTGATTATTGCTATGCCCGAATATGTATATAACTGCTCCAATCACTATGCTAATAAACAATCTTTTGTTCTGTTTTGTAAAGTAAAACTATTGTGAACGCAAGTATTATACATAGTAAGTGTTTAATATAGCATTTGTCAGTCATTGGTTAAGCAGCTAGGACCTGTTCACTCTTGACACCCCAGGTGCTGTGTATGCAGATTTCGGCCTTATTTATTGCCTCTAGTTTTCAAAGGAAAATTTCTGTGGAAAACATGCACATTAAGGGTTGCCTTTCCTTAAACCTTTGTTTTTAAAAAAAATTGGAAGAAACAAAAAATCTTCCCTTCCATAAATAACTCAAGACTTTTTTTTTGTTATGGCAAGGTAACGAAATAGAGAATAAACTATAGTTGGTCACCATGGTCTGGACGAAAATGAAAAATCAATGATACTAAGTACCTGTAAACACTGAGCAGACATGTGAATGTGACATTCTGATTATTGCTATGCCCGAATATGTATATAACTGCTCCAATCACTATGCTAATAAACAATCTTTTGTTCTGTTTTGTAAAGTAAAACTATTGTGAACGCAAGTATTATACATAGTAAGTGTTTAATATAGCATTTGTCAGTCATTGGTTAAGCAGCTAGGACCTGTTCACTCTTGACACCCCAGGTGCTGTGTAAGTTGCACTATAGTGCTGAATCGGGTACATTTTTCTATTTTTTTCTACTGCACCCTCAGTGCATGAACAACTATAGCAAGACTAGAAAATATGATCATTGCCTTTTAGTCTAGACTTCATTTTATGTGTTTTGAGTGGGAGACACGCCGTCTTTCGCCATTTTATATGTTTTGAGTGGGAGACACGCCGTCTTTCGCCATTTTATGTATTTTGAGTGGGAGACACGCCGTCTTTCGGCACAGCATTGTAGGATGGCCACACCAGTGCGGCAACTTGCTGGACACCACCTCGGTGCCATCCGGATCTCGGCGCGTTGTGCTGCCTTCGGCCTATTCGCACATCGGTCCGCTACTGACGCCGCCTCATGGGCCAACGAGTTTTGTATGCTTTTTATAACCCAAAGCCGCATAACAGGTCATGTGACTTGTTTATAAAACTTTTCATTGGTTCATTTTACTTTTGCTTTCCTAATGATGGAAGGCTTGATCATATGACCTAAAAATAACACTTTTCATTGGATTAAAACATTTTTTTTCCCAAACGATGAAAGACCCACTTTTTTTTTTCTCACTCGGCAATCAAAAAAGGTTCCGTTAGATGACAACAGAGGGGACAGGCAACAAGAACCATCACTCAAAAAAGGGGAGGGCAAGTTCTTCCCTACCGGGTCACGTTGGGGCTCCACCGGAACTCATCGAATTGATAGTCTACAGTGTTTCTGGATGTTTCAGACTGAAGCTGGCGTCAGCATGAGAGCACCACCATCTCGTAGCTCCGTCATGGCCATTCCGCAAGCAATCATGGCAGCCGCTCCCCACCGGAAGCCTGCGGGAGTCGGGGGACCCCAAGACTTTTATAGAATCTTCAAGGCTGAGGGGACGCTTTTGGGAATGGGGCCCATGCCCTAGCAGACAAGCGTCCGAGTTCCAAGGTGTCCCAGGGCCATTTTAGTGGACCACGCCCAAATCCGAAGAGCTGGCCGCCATTTTAAGAGTCCTGTGGCAGCCGCCTATCGCTGCACCGCAAGAGTGGAAGCAACTCAACTACATGGTGAGCGAGACGCTGTAGCTGCAAGAGCGGGCGGTAAACAGCTGAATGGCGGGAGAGGCACAGTGTAGCAAAAGCGGGCGGAATGGCAACTGAAACGGTAAAGGGGCGCCCCACTACAGCAGACGAGCCTCCACCTGGGGAGGCCCATTCACGCCGCCTTCCCCCCCCCCCCCGGGGCGCCCCACGCCGTCTTTCGGAACAGCATTGTAGGATACCAAAACCAGTGCTGCAACTTACTGGACATGACCATGGTGCCGTCCAGATCTCAGCGCGTTCTGCTGCCTTGGGACTATTCGCACAACAGACCGCTACTGACGAGACACAGTGCAGCAAAAGCGGGCGGGAAACCTCTGAATGGCAAGTGAAATGCTAGAACAACGCTAGAATAACATCTGGAATAATTGTCGCTCAGAAGAACAACACACAAAACTCTGTAGTGTCTGAGGAAAGTAAAACAGAGAAGGTCACTGTAGTTTCAGACACACTTAACACTAATGATTCAGAAAAGGGGGTGGTGATGAACAGAGTGTCTGAATTAAGCAGACCACTCTTACCCAGTCCAAAGATCAGGGCTTGATCCATCACCGTTATTTATCTCACTGCCCCATCCCAGCTCAGAACCTCGCTATATGCAAATCAGTCTGTCCCTGGCCCAGTGCATCATGGGAACAGGGCAGACTAAACTACCAAGCCAATTCTTCACCAGAAAGGAGACAAGCTACCGGGGACCGGTTTCTGGCATTTCAGCCGTCTTCGGTCGGCTTGCTTGGATCCTGATGGAGCAGTGAGAAAGGGACTCATGTCTGAGTATACCCTGCCACACCTATAGTGGCCAAAAACGATTCAGAAAAGGGGGTGGTGATGAACAGAGTGTCTGAATTAAGCAGACCACTCTTACCCAGTCCAAAGATCAGGGCTTGATCCATCACCGTTATTTATCTCACTGCCCCATCCCAGCTCAGAACCTGGCTATATGCAAATCAGTCTGTCCCTGGCCCAGTGCATCATGGGAACAGGGCAGACTAAACTACCAAGCCAATTCTTCACCAGAAAGGAGACAAGCTACCGGGGACCGGTTTCTGGCATTTCAGCCGTCTTCGGCCCGGCTTGCTTGGATCCTGATGGAGCAGTGAGAAAGGGACTCATGTCTGAGTATACCCTGCCACACCTATAGTGGCCAAAAACGATTCAGAAAAGGGGGTGGTGATGAACAGAGTGTCTGAATTAAGCAGACCACTCTTACCCAGTCCAAAGATCAGGGCTTGATCCATCACCGTTAACACTAATGACTTAACAAAGATATCGTGTGTCTATGAAGCAGCTGTCATGTTCACAGAATTGACAAAGAAGTGTGCAGACACCAATGCTATTAAGAAACACAAGGAAATCCCTAACGCATCTGCATTCTCGGAAGAGGTTGACACAGATGACATCTTAAGGAACAAAGAAAGACAAATTAAGAATGAGGAAGTTGTCACTTTAGTTTTTTCAATAATGGAAAATATGCAGTCATTGGCTATGAAGGATGTCTAGTGAAGCAGAAAAAAGGCCATTTGATTAATCATCGAAAATTGAATAATTGCGTAATTTGGGCATAAAAGTTATATTATTGGAAGTAGATGGTTATAGTTCTGGTTAATTTCCATTCAGAGTGTCCTACACAGCACCACTCTAGGTAAACACTACTTTATGTAAAACATGGGACATAGCACTCATTGGAATGTTTGTGATCTTTCCTGTTAAGTTGCATCATAAGTTATTTTAACCATTCCATATAAAGTCATGCATAAAAATGAATACACAGACACAAATAACATGTGTATCCAAAAACAAAATACAGATTTCGGCCTTATTTATTGCCTCTAGTTTTCAAAGGCAAATTTCTGTTGAAAACATGCACATTAAGGGTTGCCTTTCCTTAAACCTTTGTTTTTGAAAAAAAATTGGAAGAAACAAAAAGTCTTCCCTTCCATAAATAACCCAAGACTTTTATTTTGTTATGGCAAGGAAACAAAATAGAGAATAAACTATAGTTGGTCACCATGGGGTTTAAAAAAAGGGATGGTTCTTCACCAGATTAGATATTTACCCAGACCCTCATTCTCCAATGTGATGAACTAGGCTAAAATTCTTCTGGTGCCTGCACCCTGTCACAGAATATCACCCCAAAACATGAAAGCGCCCAAACATCAGATTGAGTTGAACCCCACAGTAAGCCTTATTTCTTCAGGGCCTCAGAATTTCTTTTGCTTTGCTCATGGAAATTGTGGGATATAGGAAAGATAAGGTGTCACCATTAAGAAAGGGTAGTATTTAAATGTGCATATCAATTATGTTTAACCTTTTAAAAATATGATATGCTAGCTTGAACTTATGCTTTACATTTGAAGCCGAATTCAACAGCTTAAGTAAGTAGGTTTTCGTAGTTGTAACTTTGAAGGGTGATGTAGCAAACTGTAAAGATTTTCTAAAACAGTGGAGCGTATTTAGTTTTTTAATGTACATGTTTTTGAAACGATTACACAAATGAAACATTTGTGAGTTTTAAATTTCCGGAGAAGTATAATTTACCAATAGTTTTCTCTGTAGATGTTTTTCCATTAACAAACCCAGTTCCATCACCCGCCCAGGATATCACTACTGTTCCCCATGTCATAAAACCTTAGGATGTTCAATAACTGAAACAGCTAATATGGGTTTACTTACAGGGGACATCTTTTGTTCTGTTTTGTAAAGTAAAACTATTGTGAACGCAAGTATTATACATAGTAAGTGTTTAATATAGCATTTGTCAGTCATTGGTAAAGCAGCTAGGACCTGTTCACTCTTGACACCCCAGGTGCTGTGTATGTTGCACTATAGTGCTGCATCGGGAATACGGACAACCCTATTGATGTCGATTTTTCATTATTGATTATTGTAAAGAAATGGCGACTCCCCCCTTTAGCAGATTAGCTAAATCTTTGCGTAATTTGGGCATAAAAGTTATATTATTGGAAGTAGATGGTTATAGTTCTGGTTAATTTCCATTCAGAATGTCCTACACAGCACCACTCTAGATAAATATGCTGCCTTGGGACTATTCGCACAACAGACCGCTACTGACCATTGTTCCTTCTGTTTTAATAAAAAATGTTTTAAGGTGTTTACTGTTTTTGTTGCGATGTATATATTTATAAGTTATTAAAGTGTTATAATCCTACTACTTTGTTGGAGTGCTACATATTTTTAATGTGACACATAATTGTGAAGACTTTGATGTACAAAAAGGCATCCCTGGAATCTTCCGCTTCAGGCTCGGTCCCACACACCCTCACAGTGAGAATCCCCTCCCCAATCAATCAATCAATCAATCAATCAGTGACACTTATAAAGCGCGCTACATACCCGTAGGGTCTCAAGGCGCTGGGGGGGGGGGTGCCGCTACTGCTCGAACAGCCAGGTCTTCAGCTTCTTCCTGAAGGAGAGGTGGTCTTGGGTCAGGCGCAGGTCGGACGGGAGGGAGTTCCAGGTCTTGGCGGCCAGGTAGGAGAAGGACCTTCCTCCTGTAGTCGCTCTTCGGATGCGGGGGACGGCGGCGAGGGCGTGGTTGGCTGATCGGAGGTGGCGTTTGGGAGCGTAGAAGTTGACTCGGCTGTTGAGGTAGCTCGGGCCTTGGTCGTGTAGGGCTTTGTGTGCGTGGGTGAGGAGGCGGAAGGTGATTCTCTTGTTGACGGGGAGCCAGTGAAGGTCTCTCAGATGTCCGGAGATGTGGCTGGATCGTGGGATGTCTAGGATGAGTCTGGCTGAGGCGTTTTGGATCCGCTGGAGTCTCTTCTGGAGCTTGGCGGTGGTCCCGGCGTAGAGGGCGTTGCCGTAGTCCAGTCGGCTGGTGACGAGGGCCTGGGTGACGGTCTTCCTGGTCTCTGTGGGGATCCACCAGAAGATCTTCCGTAGCATGCGTAGGATGTTGAAGCACGCCGAGGAGACGTTGTTGACTTGCCTGGTCATGGAGAGGGAGGAGTCCAGGATGAAGCCCAGGTTTCGTGCATGGTCTGTCGGTTTGGGTGCGGTGCCCAGGGCGGGAGGCCACCAGGAGTCGTCCCAGGCGGAGGGTGAGGAGCCCAGGATGAGGACCTCCGTCTTGTCCGAGTTCAGTTTCAGGCGGCTGGTCGTCATCCACTCGGCTACCTCTTTCATCCCTTCGTGCAGGTTGGCTCTGGCGGCGGCGGGGTCGTTGGTCAGGGAGAGGATCAGCTGGGTGTCGTCGGCGTAGGAGATTATGCTGAGGTGGTGTTTGCGTACGATGGCCGCGAGGGGGCTCATGTAGACGTTGAAGAGGGTGGGGCTCAGGGATGATCCTTGGGGGACGCCGCAGATGACTTCGGAGGCCTCTGACTTGTACGGTGGTAGGCGGACTCTCTGTGTTCTTCCGTCGAGGAAGGAGATGATCCATTCCAGCGCCTTGTCCTGGATTCCGATGTTGCTGAGGCGCCGTACTAGGGTGCGGTGGCAGACCGTGTCGAATGCCGCGGAGAGGTCTAGGAGGATGAGGGCCGCTGTTTCTCCATTGTCCATCAGGGCTCGGATGTCATCGGTGGCGGCGATGAGGGCGGTCTCGGTGCTGTGTTTGGCTCGGAAGCCGGACTGTGAGGGGTCGAGGGATCCGTTCGTCTCGAGGAAGGCGGCCATCTGCTTGTTGACGGTCTTCTCGATGACTTTGGCTGGAAACGGGAGAAGCGAGATGGGGCGGTAATTCTTGAGGTCGGTGGGGTCCGCTGTTGGTTTCTTGAGTAGAGCGCTGAGTTCGGCGTGTTTCCAGCTTTCAGGGAAGATGGTGGTGTCGAAGGAGGTGTTGATGATGTCTCGCAGGTGGGGTGCGATGACAGCGTCGGCCTTGTTGAAGACGTGGTGAGGGCAGGGGTCGGTCGGTGATCCGGAGTGGATGGAGTTCATCGTGCGGATGGTGTCTTCGGTGCTGATCGGGGTCCAGGCGTGGAGGGTGGTGGTGGGGGGGGGTGGCTGGTCGGTCGTGGTGTGCGTTGGTTGGTTGTTGAAACTGCTGTGTATGTCCGTGATCTTGTTGTGGAAGTATGAGGCGAGGGAGTTGCAGAGGTCTTGCGATGGGGTGATGTCGTTGTTTCCTGCGCTGGGGTTGGAAAGCTCTTTCACGATGTTGAAGAGTTCCTTGCAGTTGTGTGCGTTGTTGTCCAACCGGTCCTTGAATGCTGTTTTCTTGGCGGCGCGGATCAGCTGGTGGTGTTTCCGGGTGGCAAGTTTGTAGGAGGTCCTGTTGTCCGGTGCCGGTTCCCTTTTCCAGACTTTCTCGAGGGCTCGGCAGTTCTTCTTGGAGCTCTTGAGTTCGTCGGTGAACCATGGGGCCTTCTTGCTGCCGGGTCTGCTAGGTGGGGTCCTCAGCGGGGCGAGTTCGTCCGCGCAGTTGCTGATCCACTTCGTGAGGTTGTCGGCGGCCTGGCTGGGGTTCGCTGAGCTGGCAGGAGGGTGTTGGCTCAGGGAGGTGGCGAGCTGGTCTGCTGTGATCTTGTTCCAGCTTCTGCGGGCGGTCTGTTGCTGGTGTTGGTGGGTCGTCGTTCTCTTGAAGGTGAAGTGGACGCAGCTGTGGTCCGTCCATTGAAGCTCTGTGGCGTGGCTGAAGTCGATGTCTGTGCTGGATGAGAAGACGGCGTCGAGTGTGTGTCCGGCGAGGTGGGTGGGGGTGGACACCAGTTGCTTGAGTCCCAGGTTGGCGAGGTTGTCGAGCAGGGTGCTGGTGTTGTGGTCGTTGTTGTTCTCCAGATGGAAGTTGAGGTCTCCCAGGAGGATGTAGTCAGCGGAGGGGAGGGCATGCGGGCTGATGAAGTCGGCGATGTCCTCGCTGAATTGCGTGCGTGGTCCAGGGGGTCGGTAGATCAGGGTGCCTCTGAGGGTGGTGTTCGGGTTGGTGTGGATCTGGAAATGCAGGTGTTCGGCGCTGGTCAGGGTGTTGTCGGTGCTGGTCGTGAGACGGATGGTGTTCCTGTGGATGATGGCGATGCCTCCTCCCATCTGGTTGGCGTTTCGGTCCCTCCGGACGATCTTGTAGCCCTCTGGGATAGCGATGGCGATGTCGGGAGCTGAAGAGGCGTTCATCCAGGTCTCCGTGAGGAAGGCAACGTCAGGGGCTGTGGCGTCTAGGAGGTTCCAGAGTTCGATGGCGTGTCTGTGGACGGAGCGGGTGTTGAGCAGGATGCACTTGAGGTGGGTGCTGCTGGAGTTCGACTTGGCGGGTGCTGGTGCAGGGCTGGTCCGGATGCAGGAGAACTTGCAGGCGTGGCAGCTGAAAGGTCCGTGGGTGCGTCTTGGAGTGGCTTGGTGGCATTCTGGGAGTCGGCCGGTGTTGAGAGCGATGAGGGTGGCGGCTGAGTACGTCAGGCGGGTAGGTCGAGGTCTTCGAGGTCCAGGGGTCCTGGCGCTGGGCGCGGTCCGGTCGCGGACGGGCGCAGACGGGCTTACCTTTGGCGCGCCTTCGGCGCACAATCGGCGCGCCCGCTGCGCGTGACCGCTGCGCGTTCGCACGGTCGCCATTTAAGGCGAAGTGCGCGGGTGGGCGGAGCAGCTGGGAGGCGGGAGCGGGGAGGGTTACAGAAGACAAAAAAGGGGCGGGGACAAGCGGCGGTGGCGGGAAGGCAGGGCGGGGGGCGGCGAGGTAGGCGGACAACAAGGAAGGAGAGCAAACACGGGGAAAATGCAAATACAATGAAACAGGCACAAATAAACGCAAAAACAGGGGAAAAAAAGAGAGTTAAACCAAGCAAGCACAAAAAACCGTCAAAACAAGGGCAAAAACACTCGCAGCGGCGGCAGCCGGCAAACGAGGCAGCAGCGAGGCAGAGGGCAGGCAAGGGGCACACGCAGCAGCTGGTGGCCGTGCGGCGCGGGGGTGTCCCACAAGTGGGTCACACTCACCTGCGTCGCACGGTCGCCATTTAAGGCCAAGTGCGCGGGTGGGCGGAGCAGCTGGGAGGCGGGAGCGGGGAGGGTTACAGAAGACAAAAAAGGGGCGGGGACAAGCGGCGGTGGCGGGAAGGCAGGGCGGGGGGCGGCGAGGTAGGCGGACAACAAGGAAGGAGAGCAAACACGGGGAAAATGCAAATACAATGAAACAGGCACAAATAGACGCAAAAACAGGGGAAAAAAAGAGAGTTAAACCAAGCAAGCACAAAAAACCGTCAAAACAAGGGCAAAAACACTCGCAGCAGCGGCAGCCGGCAAACGAGGCAGCAGCGAGGCAGAGGGCAGGCAAGGGGCACACGCAGCAGCTGGTGGCCGTGCGGCGCGGGGGTGTCCCACAAGTGGGTCACACTCACCTGCGTCGCACGGTCGCCATTTAAGGCCAAGTGCGCGGGTGGGCGGAGCAGCTGGGAGGCGGGAGCGGGGAGGGTTACAGAAGACAAAAAAGGGGCGGGGACAAGCGGCGGTGGCGGGAAGGCAGGGCGGGGGGCGGCGAGGTAGGCGGACAACAAGGAAGGAGAGCAAACACGGGGAAAATGCAAATACAATGAAACAGGCACAAATAGACGCAAAAACAGGGGAAAAAAAGAGAGTTAAACCAAGCAAGCACAAAAAACCGTCAAAACAAGGGCAAAAACACTCGCAGCGGCGGCAGCCGGCAAACGAGGCAGCAGCGAGGCAGAGGGCAGGCAAGGGGCACACGCAGCAGCTGGTGGCCGTGCGGCGCGGGGGTGTCCCACAAGTGGGTCACACTCACCTGCGTCGCACGGTCGCCATTTAAGGCCAAGTGCGCGGGTGGGCGGAGCAGCTGGGAGGCGGGAGCGGGGAGGGTTACAAAAGACAAAAAAGGGGCGGGGACAAGCGGCGGTGGCGGGAAGGCAGGGCGGGGGGCGGCGAGGTAGGCGGACAACAAGGAAGGAGAGCAAACACGGGGAAAATGCAAATACAATGAAACAGGCACAAATAAACGCAAAAACAGGGGAAAAAAAGAGAGTTAAACCAAGCAAGCACAAAAAACCGTCAAAACAAGGGCAAAAACACTCGCAGCGGCGGCAGCCGGCAAACGAGGCAGCAGCGAGGCAGCGGGCAGGCAAGGGGCACACGCAGCAGCTGGTGGCCGTGCGGCGCGGGGGTGTCCCACAATACAGGATGGTTATCCGATTGTAGGAACGCGTGTAGTGTGACGGATCTCATCGGGTGGGGGCCTTGATCTACTGTAACTCCTTTGAAGAGGGGTGATTCTTTACAGTTGAGGCCATAAACTACATCCGCAGGGCTAGGTGATAGCCTGGGACCGGCCTGGACAATCGGACACAGAGGAAGAGGAGTGTCAGAGGGTGCGGTAGTGAATAGGGTGAAAGGGAGGTGTCGGACGGGCACAGGGTGTGATTCTCAGGGAAGAGCAGCGCAAATGGGGGGAGGTTTATGGCCCATGCATAAGACAGAGAGCGGGGGTGACCAGTGCGTGGGGGAGATGCTTGCAAGGGTGGGGAGCCATGCTGAGGATCGGCAGCGTGCAGAGAGTGGGTCTGGTCAAAGCATCTAAAATGGCTGCCGTGCACGACAAAAGTGTGGCATTGGAAAAAAAGCAAGATGGCGCACACAATGTTTATCAATACGGATTAATTTATAACAATTATTTTTAACAATATATTTACTCGCAGTGTCAAAATGGCGGTCAACACTTCCTGATTTCCTTCGAATCGAACGTCAACAGACGTCACGCAGCAAAAAAAAAAAAAAAATGCTCACGCGCAGCCGCTGCAAGACAAGTATCAACATATATGAGCCTCCTCAACCACCCTCAGAAAACATAGGGGGTCAGGATACGTCTCCCGTACCCCCTTATACCCATTTCTCACATTGTTTTTCCTCCATCTTGTAATTTAATTAAATCGAAACACAAAATGGCGAATTCCCGTTTCGCTACCAGTTTGCGACCCGGTTCACAAACCGGGAAGCGCTTCTACCGCGAAAAATTTAATTTTTTTTATTTGCCTCACGGGACCCTTTAATAACCCCAACATCATTCCTAGGGGGTCAAGAGGGGTCTACCTTGCCCCCTTTCATGAAATTCCCCCTTCGTTTTTCTCCTCCTCTTGTCTCTCGATCCTACCGAGAGACAAGATGGCGGCCGCACCGGACTGTTTAGAATGTTGACAGACACCGGAGAGCCATTCAGCTTCGCTTCGCAAAGCTCATTTACGTGAAAAGTACGCGATCTGGAGCGCTATCCGGGACGCTGTCACAGATATATCTGTTTTTTTAAACGTTAATTTCTCGAAATCCACTGGAGCACATATATTGAGACCCAGCAAAGGCACATCGGGCTAACAGTCCCTACAATTTTGCCAAGTTTCGTGTAAATCCATTCAGCCGTTCGAGCTAAAAGTGAGGCCAAACGCCCTATGGAAAAATGAATGGGAAAAACGCGTTTTCGGACCCCCCTTTTTTCTCTGCCCCCCTTGACGAAACCCCCCCAAATTTTCAGGGGCTGCTCAGAAACAGAATGTGCCATTTTCCTGAAAATTTCAGCCGATTCCGTAGAATTTTTAAAAGTTCCATAGAGAAAAAATCATAACTATATATACCTACTGGCGACCGCCAGTAGGTTATATATATATATATATATATATATATATATATATATATATATATATATATTCCCAGAAAAAACCATAGGTTTTAGGCCATATATAGTTAGGGATTAGCATTTACAAAACCTTAATATACTCGCACAAAAACATAGAAATTCGCATATATAGTTAGATGCAATAACTATATATCGCGCACCCGCAACCCACTGCTGATGATGTCACATATTACATCATTCATGACATGGTCAGTGACATCACTGATGACATCACTGATGGCATCACTGATGACATCTCAAATGACAACATCCAGTGACTGTATGTTTCTGTAAAGTTAAAATATGTCTTAGATATTGAAGAATGAGTGGATGTATAAGTGTTTGGATGAAGGAATTAGTAGGTGCATGACTGACTGTATGAGTGAGTGATTAAATGTGTCTCACTGAGTGCATGGGTTAGTGACTAAACTGTCTCAATTTGTGCATCATTATTACTGTAGTTCTGTAAACTGCTGCATGTGTTGATCAGTAGCTATATGAGTAACTATATGGGTTATTGATTGGTTGCCCAAATATTTGTATGGGAGAGTGAGTGTGTGAGTGGGGGTGGCTGGGAGGTGTGTGACTCTGTGCATAGATGTGTGAGCAGTTGATTCAGTAGATGTATGGGTTCAAAAGTGCATGTGAAAACAGCTGTATGGGCGGTTGACTATCAGCATGAGTGCATTGGTGAGTAATTGGATTTATCAGTGCTATATGTCAAAGTAAGTACATATGTAAAACACAGTACATGTAAGAGTTGAAATATATAAATAACTGTGCATAAGAGCCAGTGAATGTGTGAGTGGCTGTATGGATCATTCTGAACTTGTATCAGGGATTGTATAAGAGAGTAAATATGTGTTAGTATATGTTTGATTAAGTAAGGTGTGTATAACTGTATAGTTGAGGAAATGGAGGTGTGATTGATTCTTTGCATGACTGACTAGGTGTGTGAGTAACTCCATGGATGAGTGACAGTCTGTGAGAGTCTGTTTACACTGATTGTATCTAAGGTTATATTAGAGTCTGAAGAGGTTGATCGTATTATCACATGAATGATATCATCAATGATGTGATCAGTAATGACAAATGAGATGTTATCAGTGATGTCATTTGAGATGTCATCAGTGATGTCACTGACCATGTCATGAATGATGTCATCAGTGATGTCATCAGTGATGTCATCAGTGATGTCACTGACCATGTCATGAATGATGTAATATGTGACATCATCAGCAGTGGGTTGCGGGTGCGCGATATATAGTTATTGCATCTAACTATATATGCGAATTTCTATGGTTTTGTGCGAGTATATTAAGGTTTTGTAAATGCTAATCCCTAACTATATATGGCCTAAAACCTATGGTTTTTTCTGTGAATTTCAATGGTTTTTTAATAGCAAATATCAAAAACTGTCAAATGTCAAGTACGTGATAGGTCAAAACTTTTTCGTGTTTATGCACGCTGATGTGCTTTGAACGCTGCCCCCCCCCCCCTCTTTTCTCTTAGTACTACTCTCTCTTTGCAGATAGTGAAGGGTAGTTAACGCAGGCCTTTGCCCCCGTTCTAATCCATCGTGTCTGCTTCTCTCTCCATTTGATTGATTGTTATCCAAGCATTTACTGTTTGAGAATTGGTTCTCTTTGGTTCATTCTCTATTTACAAACAAGCACAGAGTCGCAATACTCTGTTTAGTCTTTGCAGATAGTGAAAAATCGTGTAAAAAAATAAAAGTAATTGAGCAAAATCAGTAGGCCACTAATGGGATCTCTTTTTGACCTCGCTAAAATAGAAACATTAGAAACAACCCTTCTTGAGAAATACGAAAATAGTGAGATGAACTGAGCTCCACACCATGAGGACTGCAAGACAGCTCGGCTCCGCCACCCACCCCGCCCAAAATAACGATAAACTCTATGCAAATATTATAAATATATACAACACACCAGCAAAGTAACAGGGTAAAACATTTTATTAAATAACTATTTACATAACTATTTTATACTTTTTGTTGCCTGATCCGGCTAGCTCAATCGATCGAGTATGAAACTCATAAACTCTGATAGCAAGCGTTGCTGCTGATGCTATGCAGACAAAAACTGGTTTTCAGTTTGTACATTCATCAAGATTTTTCCATCCAAGGCTGGTTGAGAGTTTGTAGAAAGATAGCTTCAGATTTTCAACATACGGTGTGGTGGCGCGGACTGGGAGGGGGCGCTTGGCTCCTGCCCCCTCCCCAAGTCGTGTTGCCCTGGTGTGGCCTAAGATCGCCCCCGACATAGGCGGCCGGCTCCCGGGGTCCGGCGGAACTTTTTGCCTTTTGATAACTCTTCCATTCTGGACCTTGTCCCACAATCCGTTTGACCTGAAGACACGCTGTAGTGGGGCGCCCCTTTACCGTTTCAGTTGCCATTCCGCCCGCTTTTGCTACACTGTGCCTCTTCCGCCATTCAGCTGTTTACCGCCCGCTCTTGCGACTACAGCGTCTCGCTCACCATGTAGTTGAGTTGCTCCCGCTCTTGCGATGCAGCGATAGGCGGCTGCCACAAGACTCTCAAAATGGCGGCCGGCTCTTCAGATTTGGGCGTGATCCACTAAAATGGCCCTGGGACACCTTGGAACTCGGACGCTTGTCTGCTAGGGCTTGGGCCCCATTCTCGAAAGCGTCCCCTGAGCCTTGTAGATTCTACAAAAGTCTTGGGGGCCCCCGACTCCCGCAGGCTTCTGGTGGGGAGCGGCTGCCATGATTGCTCGTGGAATGGCCACGACTGAGCTACGAGATGGTGGTGCTCTCATGCTGACGCCAGCTTCAGTCTGAAACATCCAGAAACACTGTAGACTACCAATTCGATCAGTTCCGGTAGCGCCCCAACGTGACCCGGTAGGGAAGAACTTGCCCTCCCCTCTTTGACTGATGGTTCTTGTTGCCTGTCCCTTCTGTTGTCATTTAACAGAACTTTTTAGACTACTGAAAGGGGTTGTGTTCCGACCGCTGGTTGGTGGAGACATTTTGACTATATTCTGGACCTACGTTGTCGCGTAATGCGTTATATGACACGCCGCGTTAGCGCACCTGGAAGTGCTCCGGTGCGCGAAGCGCAGCTTCCCGGAAGCGATCCGGGGCGCGGCGCGTAACGTAAGCAAAACAGGTCATGTGACTTGTTTATAAAACTTTTCATTGGTTCATTTTACTTTTGTTATTCTAATGATGAAAGGCTTGGTCATATGACCTAAAAATTACGCTTTTCATTGCTTTCGAACATTATTTTTTCTTAAACATATATGTTATAATGTTCCAGGCTAATGCACTTTCCCGGAAAATTTACAACTGTCCTGCAAGTAAAATATATTCCTTTTTTAGCAAAAGGGCGTTTCTTCGTCCCATGACGGAGCCGTTGAGCAAAAGATGCTCGGCCTGCTGTTTTAGACGCCGATACGCCTGAATATCAGATTCTTATCGATCACTTTATGTTGCAGGAGTAAAAAACACAACAGCCCTTGACCATTTATCTTAACTGCGTTCCTGCGTATTATACCTTTTATCCTTCATATAATTGGACTGCTTTATTTCACTTGCCTTTTACTAATTCGAAAACAGTGACTAAAATTAAAAACTTTACCAATGTAAATACTACTACCATGTTTTGTTTTAAAAACCTTTATTGTGAAAATGTCAGTATACAAATACGGGCCTATAACCACGTGGGCCGGCCACGGAGCAAACTGGAATCGTATATGATGAGGAAACATTTACACTGTAGAGGAACGTAACGAGCGGGCCATTAGGTTGCAAGAACTAAGGTGTCTAACAGTTGCGGAATCGGTGGACGTACATTTTGTAATTAAAATACGACAGGGCCACTTACAATAAAATTTTCTAGATATACATTTGCGGGCAAGTACCATGGGTGACGTTAATTCGAACTTACAATAGTACAGTAATCAATAACACATCAGAACTTAATATCAATAAGGATGTCCAAATGCTCAATCAGTACTCGTCCCCGCCCGCCATGTGCTTCAAAACTGCATACGTATCTCGTGATATCAAGGTTGTTCAACCAGTACACAACAAGGAGTTACGAGTCCCATTTATACCGGCGCCATTTTGGGCGAGGCCGGGCAGGTCCAGGATATAGTCAAAATGTCTCCACCAACCAGCAGTCGGACCAGAACCCCTTTCGGCAGTCAAAAAAGGTTCAGTTAAATGACAACAGAAGAGATAGGCAACAAGAACCAACAGTCAAAAGAGGGTAGGGCAAGATCTAAAGCCATTGTTCTACAAACTCTCAAGTAGACTTGGATGGAAAAATCCTGAAGAATGTACAAACTGAAAACCATTTTTTGTCTGTATAGCATCACCAGCAACGCTTGAGTCAGCTTTGTGTGAAGCCGCCATTTTGATTCAATCAATAGCGTCCCCCTGCACACATTCAGGGACCTGGTCGTGTCTAAAGGTCAAACGGATTGTGGGACAAGATGCAGAAAGGAAAAGGAAAAAAGTTCCGCCGGACCATGGGAGCCGGCCGCCTATGTCATGGGCGATCTTTGGCCACACCAGGGCAATAGTGAAGCTGCAGCAGGTGCAAATAAGCTTCAGACAGTGTTACAAGCACTGCTCAGAACTCTCGACTATGACACCCAACATCCAGGACTTGCCATCCGGATCTTGGCTCTCAACTATGGCACCCAACATCCAGGACTTGCCATCCGGATCTTGGCGCCTTGTGCTGGTTCCGACCTATTCACACATCGGTCCGCTACTGACACCACCTCATAAGCCAACGGGGCACCCCACGCCGACTTTCGGCGCAGCATTGTAGGATGGCCACACCAGTGCGGCAACTTGCTGGACACCACCTCGGTGCCATCCAGATCTCGGCGCGTTGTGCTGCCTTCGGTCTACTGTAGTCGCAAGTGCGGACGCAACTCAGCTGGATAGCGAGTGAAACACCAAGGGGCGCCCCACTGCAGCCAAGGAGCCTCCATCTTGGGGGCGACGCACAGCATCACATTGCTTTCTCAAACAGCCCCCACTGACTGACGCGACCTCACAGGCCAACGGGGCGCCCCACGCCGACTTTCGGCGCAGCATTGTAGGATGGCCACACCAGTGCGGCAACTTGCTGAACACCACCTCGGTGCCATCCGGATCTTGGCACGTTGTGCTGCCTTCGGCCTATTCGCACATCGGTCCGCTACTGACGCCGCCTCACGTGCCAACGGATTTTCTACGCTTTTTATACCAGCGCGTAACGTAAGCATAACAGGTCATGTGACTTGTTTATAAAACTTTTCATTGGTTCATTTTACTTTTGGTTTCCTAATGATAGAAGGCTTGATCATATGACCTAAAAATAACACTTTTCATTGGATTAAAACATTTTTTTTTCCCAAACGATGAAAGCCCCACCTTCTTTCTGGATGTTTCAGACTGAAGCTGGCGTCAGCATGAGAGCACCACCATCTTGTGGCTCCGTCGTGGTCATTCCTCGAGCAATCATGGCAGCCGCTCCCCACCGGAAGCCTGCAGGAGTCGGGGGCCCTCAAGACTTTTGTAAAATCTTCAAGGCTCAGGGGACATCCGAGTTCCAAGGTATCCTAGGGCCATTTTAGTGGACCAGGCCCAAATCCGAAGAGCCGTCTGCCATTTTAAGAGCCCTGTAGCAGCCGCCTATCGCTGCACCGCAAGAGTGGGCGCAACTCAACTACATGGTGAGCGAGACGCTGTAGCCGCAAGAGCGGGCGATAACCAGCTGAATGGAGGATGAGGCACAGTGTAGCAAAAGCCGGCGGAATGGCAACTGAAACGGTAAAGGGGCGCCCCAGTACAGCAGACGAGCCTCCACCTGGGGAGGCCCGTTCACGCCGCCTCCCCCCCCCCCCCCCCCCCCGGGGCACCCCACGCCGTTTTTCAGAGCAGCATTGTAGGATGCCAAAACCAGTGCGGCAACTTACTGGACATCACCTGGTTGCCATCCACATCTCAGCGCGTTCTGCTGCCTTGGGACTATTCGCACAACAGACCGCTACTGACGAGGCCTCCCCCCGCACCACCCGGGACGCCCCACGCCGTTTTTCGGAGCTGCATTGTAGGATACCAAAAACCAGTGCGGCACCCAGGTAACATCGCCTGGGTGCCGTCCAGAACTCAGCACGTTGTGCTGCCTTGGGACTATTCGCACAAAACACAGCTACTGACCATTGTTGCTTCTTTTTTAAAAAAATGTTTAAATGTATTTACTGTTTTTGTTGCGTTGTATATATTTATAAGTTATTAAAGTGTTATAATCCTACAACTTTGTTGGAGTGCTATATATTTTTAATGTGACACATAATTGTGAAGACTTTGATGTACAAAAAGGCATCCCTGGAATCTTCCGCTTCAGCCTCGGACCCACACACCCTCACAGTGAGAATCCCCTCCCCAAGCACAATACAGGATGGTTATCAGATAGTAGGAACGCATATGGTGTGACGGATCTTATGAGGTGGGGGCCTTGATCTACTGTAACTCCTTTGAAGAGGGGTGATTCTCTACAGCTGGGGCCATAAACTACACCTGCAGGACTAGGTGATAGCCTGGGACCGGCCTGGACAATCGGACACAGAGGAAGAGGAGTGTCAGAGGGTGCGGTAGTGAATAGGGTGAAAGGGAGGTGTCAAGCGGGCACAGGGTGTGATTCTCAGAGAAGAACAACGCAGATGGGAGGAGGTTTCTGGGCCATGCATGAGAGAGAGAGCGGGGGTGACCAGTGCGTGGGGGAGATGCTTGCGAGGGTGGGAAGCCATGCTGAGGATCAGCGGCGTGCAGAGAGTGGGTCTGGTCAAGGCATCTAAAATGGCTGCCGTGCTCAACAAAAGTGTGGCATTGCAAAAAAGGCAAGATGGCGCAGACAATGTTTATCAATAAGGATTAATTTATAACAATTATTTTTAACAAAATATTTAATCGCAGTGACAAAATAGCGGTCAACAGTTCCTGATTTCCTTCGAATCGAACGTTAACAGACGTCACGCAGCAAAAACAAAAACGCCCATGAACAGCGCAGATGGGAGGAGGTTTCTGGCCCATGCATGAGAGAGAGAGAGCGGGGGTGCACGCAGCAAAAAAAAAAAACGCTCACGAACAGCGCAGATGGGAGGAGGTTTCTGGCCCATGCATGAGAGAGAGAGCGGGGGTGACCAGTGCGTGGGGGAGATGCTTGCGAGGGTGGGGAGCCATGCTGAGGATCGGCGGCGTGCAGAGAGTAGGTCTGGTCAAGGCATCTAAAATGGCTGCCGTGCTCAACAAAAGTGTGGCATTGCAAAAAAGTCAAGATGGCGCAAACAATGTTTATCAATAAGGAATAATTTATAACAATTATTTTTAACAAAATATTAACTCGCAGTGACAAAATGGCGGTCAACAGTTCCTGATTTCCATCGAATCGAACGTTAACAGACGTCACGCAGCAAAAAAAAAACGCTCACACGCAGCCGCTGGAAGACATGTATCAACATATATGAGCCTCCTCAGCCACCCTCAGAAAACATAGGGGGTCAGGATACGTCTCCCGTACCCCCTTATACCTAGTAATTTAATTAAATCGAAACACAAAATGGCGAATTCCCGATTCGCTACCAGTTTGCGGCCCGGTTCGCGAACCGAGAAGCGCTTCTACCGTGAAAAATCAAATTTTAATTATTTGCCCCACGGGACCCTTTAATAACCCCAACATCATTCCTAGGGGGTCAAGAGGAGTCTACCTTGCCCCCTTTCATTAAATTCCCCCTTCGTTTTTCTCCTCCTCTTGTCTCTCGATCCTACCGAGAGACAAGATGGCGGCCGCACCGGACTGTTTAGAATGTTGACAGACACCGGAGAGCCAATCAGCTTCGCTACGCAAAGCTCCGTTACGCGAAAAGTACGCGATCTGGTGCGCTATCTAGGACGCTGTCACAGATATATCTGTTTTTTTAAACGTTAATTTCTCAAAATCCACTGGAGCACATATATTGAGACCCAGCAAAGGCACATCGGGCTAACAGTCCCTATAATTTTGCCAAGTTTCGTGTAAATCCATTCAGCCGTTCGAGCTAAAAGTGAGGCCAAAGGCCCTATGGAAAAATGCGTTTTGGGACCCCCCTTTTTTCTTGGCCCCCCCTTGACGGAACCCCCCCAAATTCTCAGGGGCTGCTCAGAAACAAAATGTGCCATTTTCCGGAAAATTTTAGCCGATTCCGTCCACAAACGCCAAAGTTATTAGACATAGAATTTTCAAAAGTTCCATAGAGAAAAAATCCTAACTATATATACCTACTGCCGACCGCCAGTAGGTAATATATATATATATATATATATATATATATATATATATATATATATATTCACTGAAAAAACCATTGGTTATAGACCATATATAGTTAGGGATTAGCCTTTTCAAAACCTTATTTTACTCACACAAAACCATTGAAATTTCATATATAGTTAGTTCCACTAACTATATATCGCGCACCCGCAATCCACTGCTGATGATGTCACATATTACATCATTCATGACATGGTTAGTGACATCACTGATGACATCACTGATGACATCTCAAATGACATCACTGATGACATCTCAAATGACATCACTGATGACATCTCAAATGACATCACTGATGACAACATCCAGTGACTGTATGTTTCTGTAAAGTTAAAATATGTCTTACATATTGAAGAATGAGTGGATGTATAAGTGTCTGGATGAAGGATTTAGTAGGTGCATGACTGACTGTATGAGTGAGTGATTAAATGTGTCTCACTGAGTGCATGGGTTAGTGACTAAACTGTTTTAATTTGTGCATCATTATATCTGTTGTTCTACAAACTGCTACATATGTTGATCAGTAGCTATATGAGTAACTGTATGGGTTATTCATTGGTTGTCCAAGTATTTGTATGGGAAACTGAGTGTGTGTGTATGGGTGGCTGGGAGGTGTGTGACTCTGTACATAGATGTGTGAGTAGTTGATTCACTATATGTATGGGTTCAAAAGTGCATGTGCAAACAACTGTATGGGCGGTTGACTGTGCATGAGTGTATTAGTGAGTGAATGGATATCTCAGTACTACATGTCAAAGTAAGTACATAAGTAAAACACAGTACATCTACATGTGAGAGTTGACATATATAAATAACTGTGCATAAGAGCCAGTGAATGTGTGAGTGGCTGTATGGATCATTGTGAACATGTATCAGGGATTGTATAAGAGAGTAAAGTAAATGTGTTAGTATATGTTTGAATAAGTAAGGTGTGTATAACTGTATAGTTGAGAAAATGGAGGTGTGATTGATTTTTTGCATAACTGACTAGGTGTGTGAGTAACTCCATGGATGAGTGACAGTCTGTGACTGTCTATTTACACTAATTGTATCTAAGGTTATATTAGAGTCTGAAGAGGTTCATGGTATTATCACATGAATGATATCATCAGTGATGTGATCAGTCATGTCAAATGAGATGTTATCAGTGATTTTATCAGTGATGTCATTTGAGAAGTCATCAGTGATGTCATTTGAGATGTCATCAGTGATGTCATTTGAGATGTCATCAGTGATGTCATCAGTGATGTCACTAACCATGTCATGAATGATGTAATATGTGACATCATCAGCAGTGGATTGCGGGTGCGCGATATATAGTTAGTGGAACTAACTATATATGAAATTTCAATGGTTTTGTGTGAGTAAAATAAGGTTTTGAAAAGGCTAATCCCTAACTATATATGGTCTATAACCAATGGTTTTTTCAGTGAATTTTCAAGGTTTTGTAAATGCAAATTCCTAACTATATATGGCCTATAACCTATGGTTTTTTCAGTGAATTTCAATGGTTTTTTAATAGCAAATATCAAAAGCTGTAAAATGTCAAGTACGTGATAGGTAAAAACTTTTTAGTGTTTATGCACGCTGATGTGCTTTGAACGCTGCCCCCCTCCCCTCTTTTCTCTTAGTAGTACTCTCTCTTTGCAGATAGTGAAGAGTAGTTAACGCAGGCCTTTACCCCCGTTGTAATCCGTCCTGCCTGCTTGTCTCTCCATTTGATTGATTGTTATCCAAGCATTTACTGTTTTACAATTGATTCTCTTTGGTTCATTCTCTATTTACAAACAAGCACAAAGTCGCAATACTCTGTTTAGTCTTTGCAGATAGTGAAAAATCGTGAAAAATCGTGTAAAAAAATAAAAGTAATCGAGCAAAATCAGTAGGCCACTAATTGGATCTCTTTTTGACCTCGCTAAAATAGAAATATTATGAACAACCCTTCATGAGAAATACGAAAATAGTGAGATGAACTGAGCTCCACACCATGAGGGCTGCAAGACAGCTCGGCTCCGTCACCCATCCCGCCCAAAATAACGACAAACCCTATGCAAATATTAAAAATATAGACAACACACCAGCAAAGAAACAGGGTAAAACATTTTATTAAATAACTATTTACATAACTATTTTATACTTTTTATTGCCCGATCCGGCTAGCTCAATCGATCGAGCATGAAACTCATGCACTCTGATAGCAAGCGTTGCTACTGATGCTATGCAGACCAAAACTGGTTTTCAGTTTGTACATTTTTTTAGATTTTTCCATCCAAGGTTGGTTGACTTTGTAGAACGATGGCTTCAGATTTTCAACATACGGTGTGGTGGCGCGGACTGGAGGGGGCGCTTCGCTCCTGCCCCCTCCCCAAGTAAGATTTTCATACGTGAAAGTACGTTAATGGTTTTGGTCCCTGAGTTGCTTCAATGTCACTGCCATTCTCAAATGGCATAAGTTCTGGATGTTGGGTGCCATAGTTCAGAGTTCTGAGCAGCGCTTGTAACACTGTCTGAAGCTTATTTCCACCTACTGCAGCTTCACTATTCTCAAAGTAAGTGAGTGTCGTTTGTGGACCTCACTGCATTTGAAAACAATGTGATATGTTACCTTCCTAAACCGCTTGACGGAGGCCCCCGAGGGGCGGTGTAATGGCCATGGACTCGGAGAAGACGCTTGGCTCCGACCCCCTCCCCAAGTCTTATAGCACCGGTGTAGCCTGAGATCGCCCCCGACATAGGCGGCCGGCTCCCGGGGTCCGGCGGAACTTTTTGCCTTTTGATGACTCTTCTATTCTGGACCTTGTCCCACAATCCGTTTGACCTGAAGACACGCTGTAGTGGGGCGCCCCTTTACCGTTTTAGTTGCCATTCCGCCCGCTTTTGCTACACTGTGCCTCTTCCGCCATTCAGCTGTTTACCACCCGCTCTTGCGACTACAACGTCTCGCTCACCATGTAGTTGAGTTGCTCCCGCTCTTGCGATGCAACGATAGGCGACTGCCACAGGACTCTCAAAATGGCGGCCGGCTCTTCAGATTTGGGCGTGGTCCACTAAAATGGCCCTGGGACACCTTGGAACTCGGACGCTTCCCTGATAGGGCTTGGGTCCCATTCTCGAAAGCGTCCCCTCAGCCGTGAAGATTCTACAAAAGTCTTGGGGGCCCCCGACTCCCGCAGGCTTCTGGTGGGGAGCGGCTGCCATGTTTGCTCGTGGAATGGCCACGACGGACCTACGAGATGGTAGTGCTCTCATGCTGACGCCAGCTTTAGTCTGAAACATCCAGAAACACTGTAGACTACCAATTCGATCAGTTCCGGTAGCGCCCCAACATGACCCGGTAGAGAAGAACTTGCCCTCCCCTCTTTGACTGATGGTTCTTGTTGCCTGTCCCCTCTGTTGTCATTTTACAGAACTTTTTGGACTGCTGAAAGGGGTTGTGTTCCGAACGCTGGTTGGTGGAGACATTTTGACTATATTCTTGACCTACGTTGTCGCGTAATGCGTTATATGACACGCCGCGTTAGCGCACCCGGAAGTAATCCGAGGCGCAGCGCACAACGTAAGCATAACAGGTCATGTGACTTGTTAATAAAACTATTTATTGGTTCATTTTACTTTTGTTATTTTAATAATGAAAAGCTTGGTCATATGACCTAAAAAATACGCTTTTTATTGATTTCGAACTTTTTTTTAAAAACACATATGTTATAATATTCCAGGCTAATGTACTTTCCCGGAAAATTTACAACTGTCCTGCAAGTAAAATATATTCCTTTTTCGAGAAAAAGGGCGTTTCTTCGTTCCATGACGGAGCCGTTGAGTAAAAGAGACTCGGCCTGCTGTCTTAGTCGCCGATACGTCTGATTATCAGATTCTTATCGATCACTTTATGTTGCAGAAGTGGAAAACACAACTGCCCTTGACCATTTATCTTTACTGCGTTCCTACATATTATACCTTTTATCCGTCATGTAATTGGACTACTTTATTTCACTTGCCTTTAACTGATTCGAAAACAGTGACTAAAAGTAAAAACGTTACCAATGTAAATACTACTACCATGTTTTGTTTTAAAAACCTTTATTGTGAAAATGTCAGTATACAAATACGGGCCTATAACCACGAGGGCCGGCCACGGAGCAAACTGGAATCGTATATGATGAGGAGACATTTACATTATAGAGGAACGTAACGAACGAGCCATTAGGTTGCAAGAACTAAGGTGTCTAACAGTTGCGGAATCGGTGGACGTACATTTTGTAATTAAAATACGACAGGGCCACTTACAAAAAAGTTATCTAGATATACATTTGCGTGCAAGTACCATGGGTGATGTTAATTCGAACTTTCAATAGTACAGTAATCAATAACACATCAGAACTTAATATCAATAGAGATGTCGAAATATTCAATCAATTCTCGTCCCCGCCCGCCATGAGCATCAAAACTGCATTCATATCTCGTGATATCAAGGTTGTTCAACCAGTACACAACAATGAGTTACGAGTCCCATTTATACCGGCGCCATTTTGGGCGAGGCCGGGCAGGTCCAAGATATAGTCAAAATGTCTCCACCAACCATCGGCCAGACCAGAACCCCTTTCGGCCCTTTATGCTACAAGATGGTGTCTTCCATTCAGAAAATATTGTTCGCAGCATTTTGAAAGGAAACATAAACAGCCGTTCTCCTAGTGAGTCTCACATTGTTACATTTAGGAAGAATGTTGAAGAGTAGTATGTGGAAAATCTGAAGCCATTTTTCTACAAACTCTCAATCAGCCTTGGATGGAAAAAAAAATCCAGAAGAATGTACAAACTGAAAACCAATTTTTGTCTGTATAGCATCAACAGCAACGCTTGAGTCAGCTTTGTGTCAAGCCGCCATTTTCATTCAATCAATAGCGTCCCCCTGCACACATTCAGGGACCTGGTCGTGTCTTCAGATGAAACGGATTGTAGGACAAGAAGCAGATAAGAAAAGGAAAAAAGATCCGCCGGACCTCGGGAGCCGGCCGCCTATGTCATGTGCGACCTTTGGCCACACCAGGGCAATAGTGAAGCTGCAGCAGGTGCAAATAAGCTTCAGACAGTCTTACAAGCACTGCTCAGAACTCTCAACTATGGCACTCAACATCCAGGACTTGCCATTCGGATCTTGGCGCCTTGTGCTGGTTCCGACCTATTCACACATCGGTCCACTACTGACATCACCTCATAAGCCAACGGGGCACCCCACGCCGACTTTCGGCGCAGCATTGTAGGATGGCCACACCAGTGCAGCAACTTGCTGGACACCACCTCGGTGCCATCCGGATCTCGGCGCGTTCGAGTCACTGTACCGCAAGAGTGACCGGAACTCAGCTGGTCACGCCGTCTTTCGGCGCAGCATTGTAGGATGGCCACACCAGTGCGGCAACTTGCTGGACACCACCTCGGTGCCATCCGGATCTCGGCGCGTTCGAGTCACTGTACCGCAAGAGTGACCGGAACTCAGCTGGACACGCCGTCTTTCGGCGCAGCATTGTAGGATGGCCACACCAGTGCGGCAATTTGCTGGACACCACCTCGGTGCCATCCGGATCTCGGCGCGTTGTGCTGCCTTCGGCCTACTGTAGCCGCAAGTGCGGACGCAACTCAGTTGGACGGCGAGTGAAACGCTAAGGGGCGCCGCACTGCAGCCGAGGAGCCTCCATCTTGGGGGAGACGCACAGCCCCCACTGACTGACGCGACCTCACAGGCCAACGGGGCGCCCCACGCCGACTTTCGGCGCAGCATTGTAGGATAGCCACACCAGTGCAGCAACTTGCTGGACACTAACTCGGTGCCATCCGGATCTCGGCGCGTTGTGCTGCCTTCGGCCTATTCGCACATCGGTCCGCTACTGACGCCGCCTCACGTGCCAACGGATTTTCTACGCTTTTTGTAGCCCTATGCCGCATAACAGGTCATGTGACTTGTTTATAAAACTTTTCATTGGTTCATTTTACTTTTGGTTTCCTAAAGATGGAAGGCTTGGTCATATCACCTAAAAATAACACTTTTCATTGGTTTAGAACATTTTTTTTTCCCAAACGATGAAAGCCCCACCTTGTTTCTGGATGATTCAGACTGAAGCTGGCGTCAGCATGAGAGCACCACCATCTCGTGGCTCCGTCGTGGTCATTCCGCGAGCAATCATGGCAGCCGCTCCCCACCGGAAGCCTGCAGGAGTCGAGGCTCCCCAAGACTTTTGTAGAATCTTCACGGCTGAGGGGACGCTTTCGAGAATGGAGCCCAAGCCCTAGCAGGCAAGCGTCCGAGTTCCAAGGTGTCCCAGGGCCATTTTAGTGGACCAGGCCCAAAACCGAAGAGCCGTCCGCCATTTTAAGAGTCATGTGGCAGCCGCCTATCGCTGCACTGCAGGAGTGGGAGCAACTCAACAACATGGTGAGCGAGACGCTGTAGCCGCAAGAGCGGGCGCAACTCAGCTGGATGGCCGCCACCTGGGGAGGCCCGTTCACGCCGCCTCCCCCACGCCCCCCCCCCGGGCCGCCCCACGCCAATTTTCGGAGCAGCATTGTAGGATACCAAAACCAGTGCGGCAGTTTACTGGACATCACCTGGGTGCCATCAACATCTCAGCGCGTTCTGCTGCCTTGGGACTATTCGCACAACAGACCGCTACTGACGAGGCCTCCCTCCGCAACACCCTGGACGCCCCACGCTGTTTTTCTTTGCTGCATTGTAGGATCCCAAAAACCAGTGCGGCACCCAGGTGACATCACCTGGGTGCCGTCCAGAACTCAGCACGTTGTGCTGCCTTGGGACTATTCGCACAAAAGACAGCTTCTGACCATTGTTGCTTTTTTTTGTGAAAAATGTTTCAATGTTTTTACAGTTTTTGTTCCGTTCGTTATATTTAAAAGTTAATAAAGTTTTATAATCCTACTTTGTTGGAGTGTTATATATTTTTTTTTAAACGGGTGAATGGGGCCTTGAATCGGGTTATTGTCATGTGTGGGCTTTGCAAGTGTACTGCTACAGGATCGGACATTTCAAACTCAAATGCACGTTCTTTTTCTTACCTTTCCGAAGCATGGAGCGCAATAGCAGGCAGAGAAAGGGTGATGCAACTGTTGAACACTGCCTGGCCTGGAAGTTGCTGGCAGTGCCCCCCCCCCCCCGCCCGCTCCTGAAAGAGGACACACACACACCGCCGCCCCGAGTACTTCACAGATCTTTAAAAGACCATGCGCTTGTTCATGAGGCTTAAATGGTTTATCACCCCTTCTAGAACCCCTGCATCGACCCTCTGATGTTTCCTGGAAAAATTACCACGTAACACAATACCAAGCCCTGTCAGCTGAAACCCCCGAGGAATCGTGGGGCATATTATCAAGGGGGTTTATCTCCGCTTTTTTGGCTTTAAAAGCCAAGAAAGCGGAGATAAAATTATCTCCCTATTACCAAGCTGTCGCTAACACCAGTTAGTGACAGCCAAAAGGAGATAGCGACCATCTTGGGCCCCGCTTTGCATGTCAGTGATATTTATCACTAATGACATGCAAAGTGGGCGTGCCAAGATATTAGCGACTGGAAACAGTCCCTAACATCGCTATCTCCTATTACCAACTTTTGGAGATATTCGCGCTAAGCGCGAATATCTCCAAAAGCTAACACCTGACCTGAGCAGTTCTTAGCCATGTTATCCAATGGGAGGTGGATAACATGGCTAAGAGCATTTGCTCGATAATGCATGAATATCGCTGACTTTTCTGCGATATTCATGCATTGCGGCCGTTTTTTATCGCATTTGCGATAAACCTTGCTAATAGCAAGGTTTATCTGCGATAAAAATCGCCGATGTGCGGCGATAATTTTTGTCTCTAAACAAGTTAGAGACAAAAATTATCGCTAGTTGTTGGTAATATGCCCCCGGGTTTTTGCTTGCAGAAATCGAGAGGCGGGAGACTTGCACTGAAATCAGTAGTCTCACGCCTGAATCGGGAGGGTTGGCATGTCTGGATTCTCTACAGCTGGGGCCATAAACTACATCCGCAGGGCTAGGTGATAGCCTGGGACCGGCCTGGCATCTAAAATGGCTGCCGTGCACGACAAAATTGTGGCATTGGAAAAAAGGCAAGATGGCGCAGACAATGTTTATCAATAAGGATTCATTTATAACAAAATATTTTATCGCACTGACAAATTGGCGGTCAACACTTCCTGATTTCCATCGAATCGAACGTTAACAGACGTCACGCAGCAAAAAAAAAAAAAAGCTCACGCACAGCCGCTGGAAGAGATGTATCAACATATATGAGCCTCCTCAGCCACCCTCAGAAAACATAGGGGATTAGGATACGTCTCCCGCACCCCCTTATACCTAGTAATTTAATTAAAACGAAGCACAAAATGGCGAATTCCCGTTTCGCTACCAGTTTGCGGCCCAGTTCGCGGCCCGTGAAGCGCTTCTACCGTGAAAAATAATTTTTTTTTTATTTTCCCCACGGGACCCTTTAATAACCCCAACAACATTCCTAGGGGGTCAAGAGGGGTATACCTTGCCCCCTTTCATTAAATTCCCCCTTCGTTTTTCACCTCTTCTTCTCTCTCGATCCTACCGAGAGATAAGATGGCGGACGCTCCGGACTGTTTAGAATGTTGACAGACACCGGGGAGCCAATCAGCTTCGCATCGCAAAGTTCCGTTTCGCGAAAAGTAAGCGGACCGGAGCGCAGCCCGGAGCGCTGTTACAGATATATATCTTGTTTTGAACGTTAATTTCTCAAAATCCACTGGAGCACATATATTGAGACCTAGCAAAGGCACATCGGGCTAACAGTCCCTACAATTTTGCCAAGTTTTGTGCAAATCCATTCAGCCGTTTGAGCTAAAAGTGAGGCCAAAGGCCCTATGGAAATTAACATGGGAAAAACGTGTTTTGGGACCCCCCTTTTTTCTCGGCCCCCCCCTGACGAAACCCCCCCGAATTTTCAGGGGCTGCTCAGAAACAAAATGTGCCATTTTCCTGAAAATTTCAGCCGATTCCGTCCACAAACGCCAAAGTTATTAGACATAGAATTTTCAAAAGTTCCATAGACAAAAAATCCTAACTATATATACCTACTGGCTATCGCCAGTAGGTAATATATATATATATATATATATATATATATATATATATATATATATATATATATATATATATATATATATATATATATATATATATATATATATAACCTACTGGCGTTCGCCAGTAGGTAGTTATAGTTAGGACCTACTTTCCATAGGAAATCCACAACATTCTATTTGGAATAACTTTGGCGTCGGTGGACGAATCTACACAAATCTCTCCAAGAAAATGGCCTGCTAGGTTCCGCTCCTTCTCTGAAAGTTTGGGGGTGATTCGTCAAGTGGGGGCCAAGAAAAAATGGGGGGTCCCAAAACGTGTTTTCCCCATGCAATTTTCCATAGGGACCTTTAGCCAGGGCTGCAGCCCGAACGACTGAACGGAATTACACCAAATTTGGCAGAGAGGTAGAGTTCGGTTCGCAGATTGTGCTTTTTGTTAAATCGTGTAAATCTGTTCAGTAGTTCCTTAGAAAATTGCAAGTAAAATCATAGTGATATCTAGAGACGGAGTACAGTACAGTACGTGTATGGAAATCCGGACAATTATGAGCACGAGCTGCATGCTGATTGGCTGTCAACTGTGCGCGAACACTCCAAACCAGGAAGTGTTGGCAGCCATCTTGTTCGTCGCTAGAAGTGACTCAGAAGAAAACAGTAAAACAAAGTTGAGAAATAAGGAAAGGGGACAGGATAGAAACATCCTGACCCTCTAGGCTTGCACAGGGGGTCGTAAATGGATCTTTAGGCTCAATTTCGGGGGGTACGCGTATGGTATACGTACGCAGTGTAAAAGGGAAATAAAAAATAGAAGTCGGTTTTATTCATTAAGTCCTGGGGTGGCAAATTTCGGGTGCAATTTCTTCCATAGTGGGGGCTTGTAAGGTGCCCCGAGCAACGGGGAATGCCACCCCTCTGTGGTTTTATTTTGAAATATGCGCAGAGGTTACCGTCCTCTTCCCCTCAGTCTCCCGAGCACCGGGGAACGCCACCCCTCTGTGGTTTTATTTTGAAGTATGCAGGGGGGGTTACGGTCCTCTTCCCCTCAGTCTCCCGAGTACAGGGGAATGCCACCCCTCTGTGATTTTATTTTGAAGTATGCGGGGGGTTACGGTCCTCTTCCCCTCAGTCTCCCGAGCACCAGGGTACGCCACCCCTCTGTGGTTTTATTTTGAAGTATGCGGGGGGTTACGGTCCTCTTCCCCTCAGTCTCCCGAGTACGGGGGAATGCCACCCCTCTGTGATTTTATTTTGAAGTATGCGGGGGGTTACGGTCCTCTTCCCCTCAGTCTCCCGAGCACCAGGGAATGCCACCCCTCTGTGGTTTTATTTTGAAGAATGCGGGGGGTTACGGTCCTCTTCCCCTCAGTCTCGGGAACCGTCACCCCGAAGAGGCTTTTTTAAAAAAAATAAAAAAATTTAAAGTGTGTTTTCAGCTCTCCCTCTCTCTCTCCCCGTACACGTCGTGGGGACCGCCTTCTTCCTGGGGCAGTAATATGTAAAATGAACTTCCAGCCCGGGTACCTGCACTCCCCGGGATTTTTTAATGTTGGGAGGGGGTCGCGCTGCCCCTCTCCTGGAACCCTTGGTACGTACGCAGTGTAAAAGGGAAATAAAAAATAGAAGTCGGTTTTATTCATTAAGTCCTGGGGTGGCAAATTTCGGGTGCAATTTCTTCCATAGTGGGGGCTTGTAAGGTGCCCCGAGCAACGGGGAATGCCACCCCTCTGTGGTTTTATTTTGAAATATGCGCAGAGGTTACCGTCCTCTTCCCCTCAGTCTCCCGAGCACCGGGGAACGCCACCCCTCTGTGGTTTTATTTTGAAGTATGCAGGGGGGGTTACAGTCCTCTTCCCCTCAGTCTCCCGAGTACAGGGGAATGCCACCCCTCTGTGATTTTATTTTGAAGTATGCGGGGGGTTACGGTCCTCTTCCCCTCAGTCTCCCGAGCACCAGGGAACGCCACCCCTCTGTGGTTTTATTTTGAAGTATGCGGGGGGTTACGGTCCTCTTCCCCTCAGTCTCCCGAGCACCAGGGAATGCCACCCCTCTGTGGTTTTATTTTGAAGTATGCGGGGGGTTACGGTCCTCTTCCCCTCAGTCTCGGGAACCGTCACCCCGAAGAGGCTTTTTTAAAAAAAATAAAAAAATTTAAAGTGTGTTTTCAGCTCTCCCTCTCTCTCTCCCCGTACACGTCGTGGGGACCGCCTTCTTCCTGGGGCAGTAATATGTAAAATGAACTTCCAGCCCGGGTACCTGCACTCCCCGGGATTTTTTAATGTTGGGAGGGGGTCGCGCTGCCCCTCTCCTGGAACCCTTGGTGGCCCTGGGGTCCACCATCTCCCAGGGTCGGATCTTGCAGTGTCTCGGGGTGCGTACTTCCGGGACACTGCTGTTTGGTATGGTAGGGTGGTACCGTCACCGCTTTCACTTTACCACAGGAAACCGCTTTCGTATTTGAAAAAGAGAGCAAGTTAATCTGTTCTCTCTTTCAAGAAAGCAGATTGTTTTTCGATAAAGCAATGCGGGCTCACGAAGGGCGCAGGGAGCAGTCTGCGATCGTGGGGGCATTGGGGCTAAAATAAAAAAAATAAAAATGTTCTTTTTAAGAACTAACTTTGCTGGTCAAGAAAAGAGCTATATTTCCATTATAATATGTAAAGCTTTCCGTTTTTTTTTTGTGTGCAGCCTCGTTTCCAAGCCCACATTTTTTTCTTTTTCTTCAAGTTCGGCAAGAAAACCTCTCCTCATTTCAGGTATTAAATTTGCTGCTTTCTTTTCCCGGGCCGTGTGTGTCACCTGCTGCTATACTTTTGTAATATATTAATAAACATATTGTATCTATGTTTATTTGAAATGTAGTGTTGAGGCGATAAACGTTGATTACATACTTCGTCCACCGCCATTTTAGTAGTTTTTCCCTGTTATTTTTATTATACCTGTTACTTTCATTTTACTCTCCGCTTATCTTCTCTAAGATCCATGAGATTTCCTGGCACAGACACCACAGTGTTTATCCTTGGCCCCCGATCTTATGACTTGGTCACACTTATACCTAAAAACTGATTTGAAGGACGTGAGCCAGAGCCATTACAACGCCTGTTTGTCAACACAAAGATATTATTAAGATTATGCGTTTATCATGCGTGGTAAATGCATACTAGTTGTAAAAGCATGTGTGGTAAAGCCATATGCGTGCTAATGGCTTCATTGTGACGATCTCGCGTGGTTATGACCGCGTTGTAATGGTTGTTTCCCCCCAGGACACTGTAGGAACTGGGTCTGGGCGTGGTGGACTCCAGGGCACCAGGCGGAGGGCACGCAGTCCCTCTCATACAATAAAGAAATGTTTGTGGGGTGATTGTTTCCGTCGTTTGAGGGGCATCATTGAGGCCCACACTTAATTTTGTAGGGTTGTAGGTTTGCATGGGAAAATGTTGCAAGAGGTTTGTAAATGTGGTACACATTGTTTCGTATTAGTTTGATTTCTTTACCATGTTGTAGTGTACCCAGAGAAAATATAAGTCAGTACTTTTCAATTTTACTCTTGAACATCTTACTATAGTACTTCAACATTATAAATATTATTTTTATTGTGGACCATCAACCCTCCCACAAAAAAAAGTATGTAGTTTTTTTATTAACTTTTATTAAAAGAATAACTGTAAACGAAACTTAATGATAACTATATTATAAAGAACTAGAAAAATAACTTTAATAAAACATTATAAACAAATTGTGAAGTGGACTCCAAAGGACGTTGGATTGGTAATCTTCAAAATAAAAAAGAAAATTAGATTTCAGATTTATGTAGATGTGAGTAAATGAGATGAAGCATTACAAGTCAAGGTAACAGTACGATTTTACGTGTGCAGTGTGCCTGGTATATTTTACTTCTGTTATAGTGCCGCGTTCAAGTGGTGTCTATATGGAAGTGCCTACTGCGTCACTGACACAAAAGTGACACAACGGGATTGTAAATATGGCAACTTATTTCTAATGCATTGTAATGAAGGCATTGTATATCTAGGCCTCTGTGCTTACCGTTGTATAAACACTGCGGCCAGTGGAATTCAAAACTTGAAGACTTCTTTGCTTTTACATGTGAAAGCAGACAGCATTTTCTATGACTTTAAAAGAGAAAGAGAAATGATGTCACAGAGAGTGAGAGAGAAAGAGAGAGAAAACAACATTAAAACTGTCTCGCAGAGTCTGGATTTGAGATTGTTTCTTGAAAAGCTAGACCTAGATTTACAAGTTGCTTGGGTCACTTTTCCCATGTTAAAAGTGACACAAAAGTGGCGTAATAGGCTTGTAGATCTGTTTGTCAGACTGTTGTAACCTATTTGTTGTCACTGCTCGGAGGTAATTATACATTTCAACACAGTGAAGCTAGTGCACACTACCCACTGTCTCCTTTCACAAATGAAGGTGAGACTACAGTTTTACGTGTGCAGTGTGCCTAGTACATTTCAGTTCTGTTATAGTGCCGCGATAAAGTGGTGTCTATATGGTAGTGCCTACTGCGTTACTGACACAAAAGTTGCAGAACGGTATTGTAAATATGCCGACTTATTTCTAATGCATTAAGGCATTGTATATCTAGGCCTCTGTGCTTACCGTTGTATAAACACCCCGGCCACCGGAGTTCACAACTTGAGTTCAACTGTTGTTCTAGACGTCAAAGCAGACAGTAGTGTCTATAAGTTTAAAAGAGAAAGAGAAATGATGTCACAGAGAGCGAGAGAAAGAAAGAAAGAGAGAGAAAACAACATTAAAACTGTCTCGCAGAGTCTGGAGTTGAGATTTTTTTTTGAAAAGTCAGACATAGATTTACAAGCTGCTTGCGTCACTTTTCCCATGTTAAAAGTGATACAAAAGTGGCGTAATAAGCTTGTAGATCTGTTTGTCAGACCATTGTAATCTATTTGTTGTCAGTGCTCGGAGGTAATTATACATTTTAGACAGTGAAGCTGCTGAACACTACCCACTGTCTCCTTTCACAAATGAAGGCAACATTACAGTTTTACGTGTGCTGTGTGCCTAGTACATTTCAGTTCTGTTATAGTGCCGCGATCAAGTGGTGTCTATATGGAAGTGCCTACTGCGTTACTGACACAAAAGTGGCAGAACGGGATTGTCAATATGCCGACTTATTTCTAATGCATTGTAATGAAGGCATTATATATCTAGGCCTCTGTGCTTACCGTTGTATAAATACTGCGGCCACCGGAGTTCACAACTTGACTTCAACTGTTGTTCTAGACGTCAAAGCAGACAGCAGTGTCTATAAGTTTAAAAGACAAAGAGAAATTATGTCACAGAGAGTGAGAGAGAGAAAGAGAGAGAAAACAACATTAAAACTGTCTCGCAGAGTCTGGAGTTGAGATTTTTTCTTGAAAAGTTAGACGTAGATTTACAAGCTGCTTGGGTCACTTTTCCCATGTTAAAAGTGACACAAAAGTGGAGTAATAAGCTTGTAGATCTGTTTGTTAGACTTTGTTAACCTATCTGTTGTCACTGCTCAGAGGTAATTATAAATTTCAACACAGTGAAGCTGGTGCACACTACCCACTGTCTCCTTTCACAAATGAAGATAAGACTACAGTTTTACGTGTGCAGTGTGCCTAGTACATTTCAGTTCTGTTATAGTGCTGCGATCAAGTGGTGTCTATATGGAAGTGCCTACTGTGTTACTGACACAAAAGTGGCAGAACGGTATTGTAAATATGCCGACTTATTTCTAATGCATTGTAATGAAGGCATTGTATATCTAGGGCTCTGTGCTTACCGTTGTATAAACACTGTGGCCACCAGAGTTCGCAACTTGAGTTCAACTGTTGTTCTAGACGTCAAAGCAGACAGCAGTGTCTATAAGTTTAAAAGAGAAAGAGAAATTACGTCACAAAGAGTGAGAGATAGAAAGAGAGAGAAAACAGCATTAAAACTGTCTCGCAGAGTCTAGAGTTGAGATTTTTTCTTGAAAATTCAGACGTAGTTTTACTAGCTCCTTGCGTCACTTTTCCTATGTTAAAAGTGACACAAAAGTGGCGTAATAAGCTTGTAGATATGATTGTCAGACTGTTGTAACCTATGTGTTGTCACTGCTCTGAGCTAATTTAACCTTTTAGACAGTGAAGCTGGTGCACACTACCCACTCACTCCTTTCACAGATAATTTGTTGTTGTTACGGAAACAAAATTGTTTGTCACCTAGTGCCATTGGCGTGATTGAAACATGGTGCTCTACGTGTGGAAGAAGCCTTCACTGTAATCAAGATAGTTAATCATTTCAATTCAGATAAGGTTGTATACAGCAGAGTGGAGATAGCAGCGTCCAAATCTTTAAAAAAGAAAGAGAAATGATGTGAGAGCGTAAGAAAGAGAAAGGGAAAAAAGGATATTAAAACGTGGGAAAGACACACAGGACAGGGGAGGGGTACGTAAAGCCAGAGGCGCAACCAGTCAAAAATAACGGGGGTGGGAGGGCTATAAAAAATTTGGGGTGGGGGCTTTAGTTCAAGCAAAAAGAAGAGTCAAACTGCAGGGGCTGTAAGCGGGGGGGATTATCAAAGCCTCATTAACAAGCAAAATGTCTTTAAAAGACCTGTCACGTACTCGAGTGCGAGTGTGTGTGGGCCTAGAAAGCTATCTCATCCTTGCTGAAGCCCCGTTAGCCCAATGTTTTTTTTGCACCTGCTGCATACTACATATTCTCTCCTTTGACAGATAGCTTGTCGTTGTTTCAGAAACAAGCTTGTTTGCTCACCTTGTGCTATTGCCGTTGTCCATGTTACATAATCCATCCTGTAGCTGTACATCTAAAAGGTTTTGAAAGAAAGATGTTATGATTGGTAATTCTTGCTATATTAATTTGGAGTTAGATAATATCGCGCTTTTATAGACGTTTGATTGTCAGATTTCTACGAACTGTTTCTATTGTGAATATATTCCGGACATTTTAGCGATTATAAAAACGTTACTGCTATTGGGGGAAAAAATTAAACATGTCAATTAATACATTATGTAGGAGTGCGTTCGTCTAAAATGCTAAGTCACATTTTTGTATGTAGTCAGCTACAACCCTTTGACTCCTTCCGATGCATACTCAAGCCTCACTGCTCACCTTTTTGTGGAAAAGACACCTTCTTCATGAGGTAGTTCCGATCTCCAACAAAGAAGTCTCATATATGGTGCTGAGTCTTGATATCTCTCTGGCTAACGACATATTCGTGCTGCCATCATCATCATCGCAGGTTCTTCACCCGCTCAGTGCTTCGGGCACCACTAACTCAGTGACCAAAGAGGCCACGCATGTGGTAGTGGGCCCCTTGTTCGGTGCTTTGGGAACAACTCTAAAATGGCGTAGAACACGTGCGCCCCGTCTTTTTTATACATAGGGTCATGTGTGTGGTGACGGATGTGCTGGATAGGTGGGGTGTGGCTGTATACCAGCCATGAGATAGTGTGTGTCGATATGACAACTAGACCTGCAACTAAGAAATCACTACAATGGAAATCTGGGCTTTGTACTGTTGTTGTGTTTTTCTGATAGCGTAAGCACAGTAGGCTGTACTAACGTATTCAGTCTCGATTAATTTACCACCTCCCCCAGGGGCTTTTAAATGTTGGGAGAGGGGTCAATAATTGTGTTGACTTTTCTTCTTTAGTGTGCAGTGCTATATTGTTTTATAAAATGTATAAGTCTTCAAACTATCTTTAACGATGTACGTGCGATATTTCCGTAATTGATTTTAAAAGTGATGTACGCTTTTTTACAGTTTTAAAAAACTATTTTTATGATTATCTCAGATAATGTCTTCTCTTAATATGTACATTAAATACATAAATATATGTTTTTGAATAATTAGAATCTTACATGGAGTACATGTACAGGGCGCCGTATATGACGTCACATGGGATATATATTTTTTATTAAAAAACCGCAGGGTACGCATTTTGGGTGAAAAAGAAAATAAACGTGAAGCCCGCTTTATTGTTACATAGCCTCCGGGGGGGTCAAATCTCTGGGGCTATATGTTTTTCATAATGAGGGGCCTAGAGGGTCTCCCCTGCGCGGTGATCGCTATCTCCCCGGATGTTTAACTATATGTATGCGGGGCGACTCATGGCCCCCAGAGTTCCGGGGACTGCTTTCTCCTCCTCTCGATTCCCTCCCCCCTCCCCCACATCCGGGGCCTCTTTTTATTAAAAAAAACTGTTGCAAATGTGGTAATTTGGTTTCGTTTCTGTCTTGTAGAGGATCCAGTGGAAATATAACGTTTTTTTGTACAGCCACTACTTTTCTGCCTGGTACTATAGTAACAGTTCATAGTTCACTTGTGTGAGTACAGAGGTTAGAAGTTCACCACAATATGTTGGTAATTGAAATACTTACTGTGCTGTAGATTGATATATTTTTTTTCATAGGAGCCGTAAGTCGTAGAAGAAGTTTGTGGAAAAGTTTTATTAAGGATTCCTTCCTGTTCGGGGAGTATTAGGGCAACATGCTACAAGCGGGACTTTACGAAGTTTAATGTTCTTTGGCTGTAAAGTATTAAAAGTAGAAGGCTTAGCAGTCATTCCTTGCTCGTCTTTGGAGAACATGGACATTTTATTAGCTAAAGTATTCCGAACACCAGTTTGCTCCTTATTGGGTGGGAACTATTGGGTTCACTGTTGTCAGTGATATTGTGATGCATTTTCCAAAGGAGTATGGGGAAAGAAAGTAGTAGAGGGTAGGTTAGGAAAACTATTAACTGTGTACAGTGCCCATAAGGTAGTGGAGAGGAATTATGAGGTAAACAATTTTTTATATATGTTTCGAGGGCCATTTATATAATTGCCGTGTGGTGTATAAATCATGGCGGAAAAATGACAATGTTTTGCGCTGTTTTCTTTTATCAAGTTTGTAGGTGACATACTTCTTAGTACTACTATTTAATTATAATATGGTGTTTACTTTCATGATGGGGAGGTGTGGTTGCGCAGCAAAAAATTCAGTCTAGGTTTGAAACAGTTTTTATTAAGCAAACACAAATAAACTTTCTTCAGAAACTGTCGCAGTATATATGAAAGGGGTGACAATTAAAAATGGAATTTCATAAAATATCAGTTAAGCGTGGCTATATAGTTTATTTTTGTGCTACAGTTTGTAAAAGTGTTGCCCCACATTCTTGTTGATGTAAGTGCTACAACAAACACTCCTGCACTACATTATCTCAGATCAAGAGAACAAGTAAAACAGCAAAATCTAAATTGCTTCATATAACATAGAAATGCATGCATTATTTTTAAAATTTGTATTCTGTACAATTCAGAAACATGTTGTCGTAGTGTTTACAAGTTGCAGACTGTTCCGCTAATAAATCACATTCTCACCAAAGAATATATAGAATGTTACTCTTATAATGTATAGTACAGGTCCTATATATTCTTTAGGGAGAAGGTGAATAGGAATTGCAAATAAGAATAGAAATTAGACAATAGAATTCAGAAATGTAGGGTTTATTAAATATTTAAAGTAACAAAGTATGCATGATAGCTATATTTGAATATATATAAAAATATCTGGTCAAGGTTTTATAAATATTTGATAATTATATTCCAGATGGCGCTGAAAAATCTCCCATTCCTGTTCTGTAGCAATAGGACAATCTATTATAATATAAAGATTGATACCATTGTTACAGTAAAAAGAAAAGGAAAATAAAGTTATGTATTTAACAGAACATCCATAATAAAATAGTTTCGAGCTGTAATTATTTACTGAACGTCTTTTCTCCGGGAGGTGAAAAAATTAGATCTTCGTGGCGACGGGTCATAAACTCCTCTGAGATCATGACGTTGAGAATAATAATATGTATATATTCTCACAGCATATGATCACAAGGGAAAAATAGACTAAAAGCCGCAAGCCGGTAACGTTGCTTGCTTATCGTTACTGTTTGTGACGACGGATTGTGAATTCCGCTAGGATCACTAAGACTGTTCATGTTATATTGTACATATTAATAGTATGTGATCTCTAGGGGAAAACATAATAACAAGTGTATCATTGTCACGTTGATTGTAAATGTTTAGGGTTTGCGTTGACGGGTTAGCAACACCTCTCGAGCGAAGTACAGTATCAATATTATAATATAAAAAGTCACTATGTATAAGGTAAAAGGAGCCAGAAAATGAGTAGTATTTGTTATAATATATCTGTTTCTAAGAACAAGCTGCTGACGTTACAGAGAAAAAGGGAAAAACAAGCAATAACATTTTTTCTACATATAAATGTTTAAATATTACAAATAGTCACAATTTATAACGAAGTACTATGCCTATGCCATCTTGAAACAACTTACAACTCCGGAATATGTTTGTTGACACAAAAAGAGAATCTGATCCTGGAGAACGGAACCTGCAACAGAGATTGGCGATTCAAAAATAACTCGGGAATACTAAACTAATTGCACAGTAGGTGTGGTTTATATAGTTTTTTGTTGTTTAGTAGTCTATGGAAGGAAGATGTGGCTCCGCCTATGTAGATGGCACGTTTTGCAGTTTACACGAGCTCACGTTTTAACTGTTTTTCGTCTGGACGTGTTCAGAAAAGTTTCAAACTGTGAAGCTGTAAAGGTTTCGAGTTTGATAGTAACACGTATAAGGTATTATTATCTACATACGTTGGAGAGTTTTAAAAGTGTTACTCAGTAAACTGTGTTCTTTGCATTTTCATGATTTAAAGCATCTAAATAGAAGATGTATAAAAAAATATCGTTATCATTAGAAGAAAAAAAAAGGTTTAATATTTGTTATTTTTATGGTTCTTAATTTAAAAAATGCTAGCATTTGTAGATCGTAATCCTACCCTCGGAAAGGTGTGCTGGCGCTTGGGGCTTTGGGAAGGTTTTTGAATAATAAATGCCCTTTTCTATGCACCGGTAGACTTGGCTTTTAAACTTTCAATTTCCTAGTCTATATATTTACACTTCCTCCAAACATTTTGGTACTGCTATTTTAGTATTGCAGTGAGCCATCCAGCAGTATGTGTTTATGTATACACTGTTCTAAAAGTGAAGCTGCTGTACATTTTGCCAGACACTCTCCTTGCAGAATTGTAATAATTCAGCCAGTACCCAAGTAGTCATGGTGCAAAGTGGGCCATAGGGCATGGACTGCTTCAAAGTCCTATACACTATGCATGCACTCTTCTATGCACGGGTAAACTTGTCTTTTATAGCTTTTATTATCCAGTCTATGTTCTTACACTTCCAGCAAACTCTTTGTGATTGCTGATTCAGTATTGTAGTGAAGTATTCAGCAGAATGCCCTTATGTATGCACTGTGCTAAAAATGAAGTTGTTCCAAATTCAGACAGACACTCTTGTTGCAGAACTGTAATTATCCAGTCAGTACTCAGGTAATCATAGTGCAAAGTAGGTCTTAGGCCATGTACTGTTTTAAACCTGTATAGAGTATGCATGCACTCTTCTATGTAGGTGCCCACTGGTTTTTATACATCTAATTGTCCAGTCTGTATCAGTAGACTTTCACAATCACTCTCACGCTCACTCTACTGTTTCAATATTGTAGTGAGCCATTCAGCAGTATTTCCTTAAATATGTACTGTGGTAAAACTGAAGCTCTTATAAATTCAGTCTAGCACGCTCTTTGCAGAACTGTAATCATGCAGTCAGTAATTAAGTAATTATGGAGCAAAGTAGGCCTTAATATATGGACTGCTTCAAACTCCGATTTACTATGCATGTACTGTTATATGCACCTGCAAATTTACATTTTATATTTTTAATTCCCCAGTCTCTATCCTTACACTTACAGCAAATACTTTGTCATTCCTTTTATAGTTTTGTAGTGGCTCATTGATCAGTGTGTAGTAATCCATTATTTACATTGAAACAGTAATCAGGAGATGTACAATAAGTGGTACAGTCCCAGAGATATGGCAGTTGTTGTGCACTGTGATATCAGCACAATGGATGCACCGAATTTACAATGTAGTGGATTATGGAGCAAAAACGGCACAGATATGTGATGTATTTGTGTTGTGAAGGTGGTGCATTGCTTGACTTGCGTTCCAAGTGCAACGCAGCTCCAGCAATGCTCTTGGGGTTCTATGTTCACAAAGCTGTGTCAATCCTTACACCTGTTTCAAGCAGGTGCAGGGTTTTGATGTAGAATAGGACTAAAAGTGAGTGAATGAAATATTATAGATTTCACTCAGTCACTTTTAGGAGGTGTTCTTATGCTAGAACACTTGCACTCCCCCCCCCCTCTCTGCGCAGGAAAGTCTCTTTCGGGCGCAGGGCTTTAGAATATGATGTACCTTCCATATGCTTCACATTGTAAATATCAAGTACTATGGTACATCTTTTGCAACACCGCTGCATCACAAAAGTGACGGAAAAGATGTGTAAAAGAGGTACAAGGGGGTTGTAAATTCGCTCCTAACACATACAAATTCACCCAGGCAGTTTCACTAGCAGTGCCAATTGAAGTATAGTCTTCTAACATATTTATATGGATGTGTTACATTGAAGTACTACAGTATACTATAGGTAAACACCTTATACATTTATGTTGTAGCACTCTCTTATACTTTTTGCACTTTCACATTCACCATGCACTACTAATTCATTCGTTCATTTATGCACTACACATACATTCTGACAAAGTTTTACACACTAATATAGAAATATAGTTCTTTTTTAAGCCAGTGGAGGTAGTTCTGAAAAGAAGTGGGTTATTTTCTTTTTAGTTTTCTATTTTTTTTAAATTTTTTCAGGAAGTTTTTATGAAACTGGAAGCAAAAAAACTGTGGAACAGGAAGGAAAAAAAATGATTGTTTTGGGCAACGGTGCTCTTCTTTGCTCTTCACAATGAGGTGAATAGACTGCTCACCGTAACAAAGGAGTTCTCTGCAAAATTTACAATGAATTGTAAGATTTGCAAACTGAGGCACAATAATAGGATGCGGACTGTTCGGAGGAGGTGGTGGTGCTTTTGAGGTAGAAGGAACTACAGGTTGAGGGTTTTCCTGGAACCTTTGTGTTGTCATCCTTCCATAATTATTTGGATGCAAATTTTTGACATGGTGAACCATTGAGGCTGTCCCGAAAGAGTACTTTTTAGTGGGGTCAGCCCTGGGAAGTGTAACCTCACAGATCTTGCATGTTACTTTCGGTACATTCACCTTTTTCTGTCCCTCCGGAAATGAAGAAAACTTCCAAATGAAAGCTTCTTTTCTCTTTTTCTGAGGTGGCTTAGTAACAAAATGTTTCTTAGAGGAATGTACTGATGAAGTCTCTAAAAGAGTAGCCATTGTAGAGTTGGGTTGTAAAAGACTACAGCTCCACAGAATAGATGTTTTTCCTGGGAAAGTCGAAGTAGGATAATCAAAATGAGAGGGTTATTTCAACAGTTGGAATAGGAAGTATTATGAACTAATCAAAACTCTCCTTTTATGGTCAGATGACTTTGCGTACGCTTACAGTGTTCTTACGGTGCTCTAAAGATGCGAGTATGTACGATGTACCTTTGCGATTTGCGTAATTGCTTTTAAAAGTAATAATCGCTTATTAAAAGTTAAAAAAAAGTATTTTCATGATTGTCCTAGATACTGTCTTCCTTTAATAGGTACATTAAATACATAAATATATGTTTTTAAACAATTAGAAACTTTTGCGCTCTATGCTTACGGGGCGCCGTATATGACGTCATGCAGAAGCGTTGATGCGATGCACAAGGTCAAAGCGTATCTGTATCGAGTCCGTGGCTATGCGCAGAGGACCATTTGCCGTACAAAGGGGGTCATTAGGATCGCGGACGGACTTGAGTCCGTCCGCGACCCCTGAGTAGGAGGGAACGTCCGCATGGGCTGCGGCGTTCCCTCTGTGTAGATTAGGATGTGACCACCAGGGTGGCGGTCACATCCTCTATTTTTAACATTGCGGCGGGTGGAGCTTCAAGCTGCACCCGCAGCAATGTTAAAAATGCACGCATTGCATTTGTATGTAGAAAGTGGCAGGCACTGTGCGGTGCCTGCCACTTACTGCATACAAATGCAGGGGGGTACCATAGGTACCCCCCATGTGCACTCCCCCCCTTCACCTACGGGGCCCGCAACGGGCCCCCGCAGTGAAGTTACACATGCTTTTCCACGGCGGAAAAGCCGCCGCGGAAAAGCATGTTTCCGAGCACATCCTAATCTGGCTGACGGTGTCTGAGAGACACCTTCACCATATTAGTGCTTTTCCGCCGCGGTTGTAAGTGAACCGCGGCGGAAAAGCTGCGGACGAAAACCAGGACCCACCAGCCATCCTAATGTGGCGGTGGGTCTTGGTGGGTCCGCAGAGGATTTTCTGCATCCTCCAGGCCGGCGGTGGCTTCCGCCGGCCCGGGGGGTGCGGAAAATCCTCCATCCTAATCAGCCCCAAAGTGTGGTGTGATCACTGTACGCGTACGGTGCGATTACCCAAAAGAATATGAAAAAGGAATTATAGAGATTCTAATTGTAAAAAATGGAGAAAAAAAAATTGGGATTCAGTTTTGTTATTATTTTACATTAAGAATATGAAATATAATTTTAAAAATAATGTATATACATATTTTTCATAAAAATGTAAGAAATTAGTATAAAAAGAAAGAAATGTAATAATTTATACATTTAAAAATGATCATTTACTAAACCTTTGAAATTCACTGAAAAAACCATAGGTTTCAGCCACGTTATTGTTAGGAATTAGCATTTAAAAAACCTTGCAAATTCACAGAAAAAAACATAGGTTTCACACATGTTATAGCATGAGTAATGTCACTGACCATGTCATGAGTGGTGTAATATGTGACGTCATCAACAGTGCATTGCGGGCACGCGAGTTATAGTTAGCTGAACTAACTATAACGGGGGAATTTCAATGGTTTTGTATGAGTGAAATCTCCAGCTAACTATAACATGTGTGAAACCTATGGTTTTTTCAGTGAATATATATATATATATATATATATATATATATATATATATATATATATATATATATATGACTGCTCAAAGTTATCGTAGTTTACAACCACAAAGAACCAGCACTCACAGTGGCGAGCTTGTAAGATTTTATTCAGCTCACAGTGTCCAGACGCGTTTCGGCATTCGCCTTCGTCGATGGTAACATGGCGCCACCGAAACGGCCGTATTTTATGTTCAAACCTCATTCAAGGACATAGTGATAGGACCATAGTGCAATATCAGTCGCCATCTTGGAGTGGTGTTACATTTTATAACATTTGCAATCGTATAAATCGCATCAACATTAAACCGCATATCACAGTTATTATAATGCCCATTGATGAGCCTTCGCATATAAATCATATCAACATTTGACATTTAACCGCATATTTACAGTTATTGGAATGCCCATAGATGAGCACGTTTTCTATTGTTCCCCATAATGCCCTTAGATGGGCTAGCGGCAATTCCTATTGCACTTGTTCTAATTGAGCTCCTGAATGAGCCATAAAGTCACAATGTTCAAAATGTCCATATTCATAATCAACCACCAACACTAAAGACAAAATCCAAATTTCATCGTGCATTAGATCCAGTTACAGTCTATCTTCTCATTTGAATTATATCAGTTACATCAGTTATCCCCCAAGTGTACTGCCAGTTCCTCGTGTGAATTCAGGCCTCCAGGTGTTTTGGTGTTAAGATCAATAATGTACCTAGACTCTAGCCTCCTAAGGGTCATCAATCTGTCCCCTCCCCTAGGATTCTGTGGTACATGATCCAAACAAAAGTATCTCAAAAGGTTCCTATCTCCATTATGGCTTTCTTTAAAATGACGAGCCACTGGGTATGTCAAATCTCCATTGTTTATCGCCCTAGAATGTTCTAAAACCCTCATTTTTGCTGGATGAAGGGTGCTCCCTATGTATTTTAATCCACAAGGGCACTGCAAACAATACACTGTGTACAGTGTGGAGCAAGTCAGGAATTTGCTTATCACTCTAGGGTACTTCATACCTGGTATTTGAAATGTGGAGACTTTTTTACTCCCAGCGCAGGCTTTGCATTTTTTGCAGGGATGGAACCCTTTCAGGTCTTTCTCAAAGCCTTTCTTCCTGGCTTTTTGGGTATAACTGTTAGTAAGGCTGTCTCTGAGGGATCTGGCCTTACGAAAAGTTATTAAGGGTCTCTTCGGAATGTCCATTCCGATAACTGGGTCCATTTGTAAAAGTTTCCAGTGTCTGTTGAACATAGTTCTAAGTTTAGTGGCATCCCTTGAGAAGGTAGTAATCATTCTGAGATTCCCAATTTCATCTTGTTCTACACTTCTACTGGTGCCTACTTCCAGGAGATTATCTCTGGCCATGGTGTCAACTCTGCATTTCGCCCCTTCTAAGACCTGTTCACTGTATCCCCGTCTCTGAAATCTGCCAATGCTTTCCGCTGCGTATCTTTCATAATCACTATTTCTAGTATTATTTCTTTTTATTCGGAGTAGTTCTCCGTAGGGAATACTATTTATTAGTCTAGGGGGATGTCCGCTGCGGGCGTAAAGAATTGAGTTGCCCGCAGTGGGCTTACAGTAGAGTTTGGTACAAAGTATGTTATCCACTACTGTTACTTCCAAGTCCAGAAAATTTACAGTACATTCACTAAGATCCGCTGTGAATTCTAAATTGTACTCATTCTCATTTAGGACCTTAATGTACTCAAGAGCACTCTCCTTCGTCCCTCTCCATATGACGAAGAGATCGTCAATATACCTGTGCCAGGTGACAATCTTTTCGGTCCATCGACCTTTGTCTGCTGCCCAGGCCACCTGCTCCTCCCACCAGCCCACGAATAAATTTGCGTAGCTGGGGGTGAAGCAGGTGCCCATCGCAGTCCCCGACACCTGTCTGAAATGTTGATTCTCAAATAAGAAAATGTTATTGTACAAACAGAAATTCAAGAATTCTATCAACATCCCATTGTGCTCCGAGTATTTTGCTTCTCTGTTCCTAAGAAAATACCGTACCGCCTCTATACCTTGCTGATGTGATATGCAAGTGTATAAGCTAGTCACATCCATGGCTATCATTAAATCTCCTTTCCTCCAAACAACCTTTTCCAATTTGCCCAAGAAGTCTTTTGTGTCTTTGGTATAAGATCTTAATTTCACCACAAAAGTCGACAGAAAGTGATCAATGTATACTGAGACATGTTCAAGCAAACTACCTTGCGACGAGACAATTGGTCTCCCTGGGGGGCACACAGCATTCTTATGCACCTTGGGGAGGTGGTAGAAACAGGGAGTAACTGGACTGAGCTTTCTCAAGTATAAATACTCTTCTGTCTCCAACATTCCCTTTTCATACCATCTTTTTAGCATCTCATGGCACTCCCCAATACTATTCAAATATGCCTCCCTCTTGACTCTTATATACGAGGTCTCATTGTTCAATTGCCTTAAAGCTTCTTTATTGTATGCCACCAGTGTTTGCAAGACAATGTTTCCACCTTTGTCTGAAGGTGTCACAATAATCAAAGGGTCATTATTCAAATCTTCCACTGCCTTATGCTGTTCTCTACTGAAGTTACCATCGTGATTCAAATTGTTATCACTGTTACGCAACACTGTTAAGTCTCTTATAACATTTTCGACGAAAGTGTCTATAATGTCGTTCGGCATTTGCGGAACAAAAGTAGATACTGGCCTGAATGTGGTCGAAGCCCTCTTCTGTTCAATTCCTGAGGGTTCAGCCGAACCTTCAGACGGCTCCGATTCCGCTTGTAGATCTTCCAGTATCTGTATTGCTGGCAGGTCTCGTTCCAACAGAACATCCGTTCTCTCCTGTGTTCCCTTCCTTAGAGATCCAGCGTCTTTTTTAGGGCGTAATTTAAAAAATTTCCGTAGCTTCAGTTTTCTGGCAAATTTGAATAGATCTATCCGAGTCTGCGTGTATTTCAATTTCTTTTTTGGACAGAATGATAATCCTAGCTGCAGCACACTGTCTTCCGTCTTGGTTAGTATACGTGGGGTCAAATTGATAATAGTCAGGTTGTCGGATATTCCTTCGTTCAACGTCTCCTGTTGAACTTTTTCTTGCTCCTGGTAAGCATTGGAGAGCCTATTACTTTTGCTCCTACGGCCCCCTCTCCTGGTTTTCCGCCGCCTTTCTGTTGATGTTCCGGGGGCTTCCCTCTCGTGTTGTTCTGCCATGACTGTCGAATGACTTGGAACTCGTTTTGAAAAAGCCCTGTTTTATCTCCTGAGCTACTGCCCGGTCAGTTTTCATCATCGGATTGTTCTGGTGTAGTTACCTCCGATTCAGATGTCTCGGGTGGCTCACTGGGCTTCTGCGCTGTCTTTGCTTGCAGCATCTTCCTTGGGGCATCATATTTCTTAGCGAACGTCAGGATCCTGCCCGCTGCATAGTCACGTTCGTCCCTCTCAAACTTTTCTTGTTTACGGGCTCGAATTTTACCTTCATAAGTTTTAAGGCGCTTCTTCATGGCTTCCCTGAGATTTTCTTGTTTCTCTTTGTCCGCGTCGGCCCCAATCTCGGTTTCTAGTTCCTCGATGTTTTTCCTTACTTTCGCATGGTCACTCCATGCAAATTCAATCAGAATCATTAGCATTCCTTTACACGAGTGCGCCGTGTTTTCCGACCACTTTTGAAGGAGCAGTGGGTCGGGGTTCTCGTAGGCTGGGACTGTGTATATTCTCAGGCCTCTCGGGACCCTCTCAACCTCTATATAATGTTGTAGTGAGGTTCCTTCCCACCAATTGCGAATTTCGTGTTCATACAGTCTCTCCAATGCCGTAAATTGACTCACCAATGTTGTGGGTTTCTCTTTGTTTACCCGGGCTGCCTCGCCCCCTTTTGATGGTGGTTTCTTTTTAAAGACTTCTAAAGCCGTTTCCTCGCGGTCCACGCCACAATACATCTTTTCATGTATATTGATCACCGGAGACTCCAAGTACGTTCCAGGAGTTTCAGCCACCTCGTTCTGTCAGCTGTGTCTAGTATCGTCTCAACAGCACCTCTTCAGGATTGGTGCTTTTCATACGGTACATTGTCACTGCACGGTGCATGGGAGAAATATTTGCATGCTCCAAGGTTTTGCACCGATATCCCAGCACTCACGAACGGGTGCCTTTAAGCGGGCGGTGCCCCCGCTTCTATGACTGCTCAAAGTTATCGTAGTTTACAACCACAAAGAACCAGCATTCACGGTAGCGAGCTTGTAAGATTTTATTCAGCTCACAGTGTCCAGACGCGTTTCGGCATTCGCCTTCGTCGATGGTAACATGGCGCCACCGAAACGGCCGTATTTTATGTTCAAATCTCATTCAAGGACATAGTGATAGGACCATAGTGCAATATCAGTCGCCATCTTGGAGTGGTGTTACATTTTATAACATTTGCAATCGTATAAATCGCATCAACATTAAACCGCATATCACAGTTATTATAATGCCCATTGATGAGCCTTCGCATATAAATCATATCAACATTTGACATTTAACCGCATATTTACAGTTATTGGAATGCCCATAGATGAGCACGTTTTCTATTGTTCCCCATAATGCCCTTAGATGGGCTAGCGGCAATTCCTATTGCACTTGTTCTAATTGAGCTCCTGAATGAGCCATAAAGTCACAATGTTCAAAATGTCCATATTCATAATAAACCACCAACACTAAAGACAAAACCCAAATTTCATCGTGCCTAACTATAATGTCTCTGTAACCTTTGTTTTTTTCAGTGAATTTGTAAGGTTTTTAAATGTTAATTCCTAACTGTAATATATATATATATATTCACTGAATTTATATATATATTATCTGAAATAACAAAAGGTCACAGGGATGTTATAGTTAGGAATTAACATTTAAAAACCTTACAAATTCACTGAAAAAAACAAAGGTTACAGAGACATTATAGTTAGGCTCAGACTTCCCTCATACAAAACCAATGACATTTTGCAGTTATAGTTAGCTGAGCTCCCCCGCCCCCGCAATGCACTGCTTATAACCTCACATATTACATCACTCATGACATGGTCAGTGACATCACTCATGACATCACTGGTTACATCATCTGATGACTGTGAGTGTTTTTAAAAAGTTTATGAGTGTTAAATATATACACCAAGGTTTATTGGTGAATCAGTGGATGTTTGAGTGCCTGTAAGGATGATTAAGTGGTGTGTTACTGACTGTATACGTGTGTGATTAGGTGTCTCAGTGAATGTATGGGTGTGTGACTGGTTGTGTGAATTTCTGTATCAGTCTGTCAGTTGATGTTTGAGTGGCTGCATGGGTGAGTGAGGGGGTATGTGAGTGGCTGTATTGATGAGTGACTGGTTGTCTTAGTACCTGTATGGTTGTCTGAGTGTCTGTGTGCGTAACTGAGATGGTGTGTGACTGCCTGTGTGGATGAGTGAGTGGGTGAGTCAGTGGCGTTATGGGGTAGCGAGTTTGTGTGTGAGGGGTTGTATGGTTGAATATGTGTATGGCTGTGTGGGTGAGTAAGTGGATGCGTGAGTAGTATGGGGATGATGGGGTATCTGAGTGACTGTTATAGGTGAGTGAGTGAATGTGAGAGTGGCTGTATAGGTGAGTGTGTGCTTGTGTCAGTGACCATATAGGTGAGTGAGTATGTATTAGTATCTGTATGATTAAGTGAGTGGGTATGTGTGTATCTGTATGGGTAAGTGGCTGTGTGATTGACTGCATGGGTAAGAGAGGCTTGGTGTGTAAGTATCTGTATGAGTGGCTCACTAACTGTGTGTGAATGGGTGTATGGGTGTATGAGTAGATATGTTAATTGCTGTATTAGTGACTGAGTGGGTGTATGAAGGACTGTATGGGTGAGTGAGTGTGTAGGTCTATGAATCAGTGAGTGGGTGTGTAAGTACTGGTATGGGTCTGTGAATGGGTTTGGAGATAGTGTGGGAGTGGATGTTTGAAAGGCTCTATGGGGGAGTGAGCAGTTGAGTCAGTGATTCTGTGGATGATGTCATCAATGATCTCATCAATCAACCAATCGATCAATCATAGCACTTGTAAAGCGCGCTACATACCCGTGAGGGTCTCAAGGCGCTGGGGGGGGGGGGGGGGAAGCTGCTACTGTTCGAAGAGACAGGTCTTGAGAAGTCTTCAGAAGGTCAGGAGATCTTTGGTCTGCCGAAGGCAAATGGGGAGGGTGTTCCAGGTCTTGGCAGCAAGATGGGAGAATCATCTGCCGCTGGCGGTTACTCTACGGATGCGGGGGATGGTGGCAAGGGCGCGGTCTGAGGAGCGGAGCTGGTGGGTATGGGTATAGAGGCTGAGTCGGCTGTTGAGGTACGGTGGTCCAGTGTTGTGGAGTGCCTTGTGTGCATGGGTGAAGAGTTTGAAGGTTATCCTCTTTTTGATAGGAGGCCAGTGCAGGTCTCGCAGGTGGGGTGTAATGTGGCTGCGGCGAGGGATGTCGAGGATCAAGCGTGCTGAGGTGTTCTGGATGTGTTGGAGCAGTTTCAAGAGTTTGGCCGAGGCTCCTGTGTAGAGGGCGTTTCCGTAGTCCAGTCTACTGATGATGAGGGCCTGGGTGACCGTCCTTCTCGTTTCATTGGGGATCCATTTGAAGAACCTGCGAAGCATGCGGAGGGTGTTGAAGCAGAAGGAGGAGATGCATTGGCCTGCTTCGTCATGGAGAGGGTAGAGTCAAGATGACCCCTAGGTTGCGTGCGGGGTCGGTGGGTGTTGGGGGTGTTCCTAGTGCATTCGGCCACCAGGAGTCATCCTGGGCCGAGCGGTGGAACCGAGGATGAGGACCTCCGTCTTGTCCGAGTTCAGCTTCAGTCGGCTGTTCTTCATCCAGTCGGCGACGGCCTTCATTCCTTGGTGGAGGTTGGTTTTGGTGGTGTGGGGGTCCTTGGTGAAGGAGAGGATCAGCTTGGTGTCGTCGGTGTAGGAGATAATGTTGAGGTCGTGCCGTCGTCGACGTGGGCGAGCGGTGCCATGTAGACGTTGAACAACGTTGGGCTAAGGGATGAGCCTTGGGGTATGCAGCAGATGATCCCGGTGGCTTCGGAGCGGAAGGGGGGAAGCTGACGCTCTGTGTTCTGCCGGAGAGGACGGAGGAGGTCGAGTCCAGGGCCTTCTCTTGGATTCCAGCGTCATAGAGGCATGTTCGTAGTGTGCAGTGGCAGACCATGTCGAAGGTGGCTGACAGGTCCAGGAGGATGAGGGCTGCGGTTTCCCCGTTGTCTAGCAGGGTCCTGATGTCATCGGTGGCAGCGATGAGGGCAGTTTCGGTGCTGAGACGGGTCCAGGATGCTGTTCTCCTCGAGGAAGCTGGTCAGTTGTTTGTTGACAGCCTTTTTGATGACCTTCGCCGGGAACGGCACCAGGAAGATGGGTCAGAAGTTCTTGAGGTCCTTGGGGTCCCCCACATCAGTGATGTTATTTGAGATGTCATCAGTGATGTCACTGACCATGTCATGAGTGATATAATATGTGAGGTCAAAAGCAGTGAATTGCGGGGGTACGAGTTATAGTTAGCTCAAATTACTATAACTGCTGAATCTCACTGGTTTTGTATGAGGGAAATCTGAGCCTAACTATAACTTCCCGGTAACATTTATTTTTTTTCGGTAAATTTCTAAGGTCTTTTAAATGCTAACTCCTAACTAAAATGTCCCATTAATCTTTGTTTTTTTCAGTGAATTTATGTATTTTTTAAGTAATAGCCTCATTTGCAGCTCTCAGGAATCATGCTGTGTAGGATTTACAGTAGGTACAAGAAGGGCTTCTTGGCTCCAAGGACCCTCGGGAGTAAAGTGAACTTCATCCCCCAACCAATAGTGCACCAGGAGGTGCGTTTGTAGAGTTGTCTCTGAAGACATTCATAGCAATCCCACTTTCGCCATGACGCCAATCGGGAAAATCACACTATATGAGGTATTGAAATAACACGATAGTGCAAATGTGATTGTTTGACTTTTTTGGCGACCGCGATCACAATCTTGAAAATGCAATGAGGACTTTAAGCAGGATTTTTTGTAAATTCAAACACAAGATCGTGGACAGTTGCCGTTCAGCATTTCGTGTAGATCTTTTACCCGAGCGGCTGGAAAATCAACCTAATGCATGTTTGAGTGGCCTTTTAACTGAATGGACTTTTTGGTTATTAGAGCAAAACTCATTTTTGCTTTTTTTTTTAAACAGGAACAAAGAGCCATAGATACAGTGAGGCTACTGTGCATTCAGTAGTGACCTCCTCTTCCTGTCATGGTGACTCTTCTCTCTGCTTTGCTCAGCCCTTGGATACTTTGGAATTGGATTTTGGATGGAAAGTATCAATCTCTTTAACTGCAATCTCTGTTGCATCCACATACTTGGATTTATCACTTTTTGGAAACAAAAGCAAGTAAATTCATTGCAACACTTTAGAAAAAATTTGATTTTTTGTGGGAGGGCACGCCCAACTACTTTTTTGTTTTTTTTAATTTATGGTTGGTAGTGGCTTATGCAGGATTAGACTTTTTTTTATTGAAAATATTTGTACTCCAGTCAAGTCAAGTCAATTAAAACTTTATTCAGCCACGTTCTGGCAGTAAAAGTACTTTTTACATAAAACACATACATTTTTTTTTTTTTTTTTTTTATTTCAAAAGTTTTTATTGGACGTTACAGGGTTATATAACATACAAATCAAAAATTGCAATGTACATACAATCGATACTTGTAAATACACATCATTTAGCATAGGAATGCATTATGACCCATGGTGGTGGTCATTCGGGACGATCTTGAAGACAATATGGAAAACCACCAAGCAGCTTCCTAGGCTGGGTTCCTGAGGGGCTACAAAACAAATGAGTTGGAGATGGAAAGGAAAGGAACGGAGCAGATAAGAGGAAGAAGGAGAAAAAGGAAAGAGAGGGTAAAGGTTAGAGGTGAGATGTAAGAGGTGAGAAGCTAGATGTAAGAAGTTGGACGTTAGATGTCCACCACGATGCGGCTTGGCAGTCCCGGTTACGAGTGACTGGTTATTTAAGCTGTGCAAAAGTATAAGCGGCCCCCCTGGAGCTGTAGGAAGAAACTGGGAGCATGAAGTTTCACGGTGGTTTGTGGGTTTTGAAGTAGATATCTAGTGAGTTCCAAAGTTTCCTTTCTGAAGTTCGCCCTGGTGTGTTTTGTAAAGTGATATTATCAGCTCCTCGGAGGTTAATCACCCAGTTTAGCCAGCAGGCATAGCTTGCCTTTTTGGTGTCCTTCCAATTATTTAGAACGACTTTCACAGCTGCCGTAAAGAGGAGGTCAAGGAGTGCCCTGTCTATTTCTGGGAGTTGGGTCTCTTTAGTAAATCCGAAAATAAGATAGGGGAGTTCCTTGGCAGGTGAGATATTAAATACTTTGTGGACGAAGTCAAATACCCTTTCCCAAAACAGTGAGACACAGTCGCATTGGAGTATAAGGTGTTCTAGATCTCCTTCTGCACGCTTACAGTTCCAGCAGAATGCGTCTGGGCTGAGTTTATGTGCATATAGGCGAGCCGGCGTCCAGAAGACTTTATGCATGAGCCAGAACTTGGCTTGTGATAACGTAGGGCTTATTTTATGGCTTGTGCAAGATCTCCACGCCGTGGACCACTCCAGCTCTGAGATGGAGAAGGAGGCGACTGACGACCAGAACTGCATTGTTTTGGTATTCAATGTTGATGATTGCGGGCTCAATAATTTGTATAACCTTGAGACCTGGTGGCCTATTTTATTTAGGGAGGAGAGGAGTGAGGGAAGAGCTGGGTGTACATTTTGAGTTGAAAAATACACTGGGTTAAAATCTATTCACAATAAAAGAGACGTATTCGAACGACCCGGGTCATAGATTTTTTCTCTTACAAATTGCCCCTGATAAAAAGTCTGCGACCCCATAGCAAACAAGTGGGGACAAAAGCATTTGTAGGTAGATCAATGCTGGCCTTACTTGTGCAAAATAGCAATCTCTTAAAAGTGTTAGGATGTATTTAGCTCGCAGCTGCGTATAAAAACCACAAAAGAATTTAAGTGCAATAAGTCTTGGTCAGAAAAATTATCTCATGCACATGGTTGCAAGGAGCCTAACTTTGAAAACCCTTTGGGTACAGTTAGGAGCCAGTGGATACAGTTAAATCCAAATCTAGATAAAAGAAAGTGATGGTGCAGATTGTTAACAAAAGACCAAAAGGGTTGAGTTAAAATTCCAGGACTTATAATCATAAAATATCTGCATGTAGGTTCCTTAAGTCCATTTGCTTCTCTATCCAGCTGTCTCCTCATTAAGAATTGTATTTTTAAAGTTTTCCCATTTAATTTGTACTCTTTTTGGATGATGGAGGCTTGAAGTTAAATATACTTTTTCTCTCAAGTCAAGTCAGACAAGCTTTATTCGACGATTGTCATAAAAGCAAACAGTACATATAAATACAAATTTAGGAAATAAAATAATGTTAAAATGTTTACATATTTACATATAAAAGCTATATATCCATTAAATTAATATGCATTAGATTAAAAGTTTGAATTTGGCACCATGAATACATGTTAATCAATTAGCATTCTGCTTCTAATGGTCCAGGCCCAGCCCAAGAATTTTGCCACAGCTATATAAACTGTCATATCAGTGCTGGAACGAATAATTCTAACTGCCACCGACGCCCTGTCGGTGCCCAACAGCCTGCACATTGGGCGGAGCCATGTTCTCCGGGGCGCCGCATACACTGGGCATTCAAATAGCAGGTGGCCTACGGTTTCCGAGAGCGCTGAACATGATGGGCAAGCAGCCTTGGCTCCCGCGGACCAGCTGCCAGTGAATGCCCCAACCGGTAAGCTCCCAATTCTCAGTTGAAAGAACGATTTGCGATCTAGGGTTCTAGAATAACATCCCAAAAGGCTTCCAGCTTTGGCGCGTCTTTGATATCCATAAACAATCCGGTCAAAGACCTTGGGTCAATAGACCTAAAAGACCTAGAGACCACAAGCTGCCAATACAGATTCTTTAGTACCTTTTTAGGAGGGAACCTAGTGTTCATAGGATCTTCCCACAGATCCCGCAAACCCAAATCAATCAAGAGGCCCCTGATGTGCCCTAACCACTTAATTTTATGGTAGGTATCACTAGTAATTACATCAAGTAGGCCTCTCGAAAAAACTTCTAATTCTGGGGTGGTCCAAATCCTCCTCCAGTATAAAACTGGACGTAAAGATGCTATAAGCGCTATTGGGAACATCCCTAGATCATAAAAAAGAGGGTTCAGAGGGGTACTCTGGGGTAATTTTATTAAATTCCTTAAAAATGAGTTTTCGGAGATTGTCATCCCCCTGAGATTTTCAATTCCCCACATTTCAACCCCATATAAAGCGGAACTAACCACTTTACCATTATAAACTACCAATACCGGAGATATTGGTTTGGTAAGGGACTTAGAGTGTTCTAGACTCAGGGCCCCAGATAACTGCCTATGTTTTAGAGTGGCTATCTCAATTTGTTGTTTCCAGCACAAATTGTGCTGGATACAGACACCCAAGTAAGTAAAGGCTTGGACCCTTTCCAGAGGCCGCTTGTTCATGGTCACAGTGCCCTTAAAAGATTTGGAAGCGTTAAAAGTCATAAACTTCGATTTCTGCACGTTTACTTCTAAACCCCGTGCTATACAGAATTCTTCAAAGAGCCTCAAGCCATTTTGAAGCCCACTTGGGGTTTTTGCAACTAAAAGACAATCATCGGCGAACATTAAAATGGGAACTTTTGCTCCAGCAATGATCGGTGCATCAATATTGGAGTCGATTAGAATTTTAGCCACATCGTTAATGTATAAGGAAAATAGAGTTGGCGCCAGGACGCAGCCCTGGCGTACTCCAGTTTCCCCTGGGAACTGCGGGGTAACATTCCCAGGACTCCCCCACCTAATCTGTGCATAATTTTGTTCGTGGAGTCTTTTCACCAGGAATAGGAGAGGCCCTGGCATACCCATGCCATTGAGGACATTCCATAACATAGAACGTGGAACCAGGTCGAATGCCGTTCTTAAATCTATAAAAGCGGCATATAGACTTCCATGTCCAATTAGCACTGTCTTCCAGTACAGCATTGCAAAATGCAGCCCCTGGTCGACAGTGCTAATTGAAGTTCTAAACCCTGCCTGCAAATGGGATAAGATCTTATTATCCCGTTCCCAGTCAAGAATTTTGTTTAAAACCAGCCTGCCAAATATTTTTTGAGAAGTGTCAATCAGGCTGATTGGGCGGTAGTTTCCTGGCTGGGACTTATCCCCTTTTTTGAAAAACGGGTATGATCTCCGCCCCGTTCCAAGAGCTTGGTATAGGGGCTCCCCTTGTGATCAAGTTTGATAAAAGGAGTAGATAAAGACCCCAGGAGTTCTTGTCTTGGAGAAATAGATCCGCGGGTATGCCATCAATACCTGGCTCTCTACCAGGGACCACTAGATCTAGAGCACACTGGATGTCTTTCAGGGTAAAAAGATCTTCAGTTAGGGGTTCAAGAGGGACTTCCTCTATTGATTGCAGGTCCTCACCCTTAGCATATACTTTTTCTCTATTTACTAGTGTGGTTTTTGTGAAACGTGTACTGAATTGTTTATTATTTTACTGTGATATTGTTTTCCTGTTTGGGGCCTGGCTAGCCATGCGTTAGGTCTTTTGATGACTTTTTCACATTCTCACTACTGCTGTCCTATGTGTTTTTAAACACATTTAGGGGGTTGTGAATGGTCTTTAATTAAATGCAAAATTAGGGTTATTTTATCTCTGAGTGTGCCTGTTTCTGGCTAAGGTTGGGGTGACTCACAGACTCCAAGCTCATCTAGCCAGACATCTACTTTCGTTCTCAGCTACCTTCTTCTTCCCCAAGTGGTTGCCTATCATTTTTGTGAGTTTCTGTATGTGTGACATATGTAATATATCGTGGTTGGGGAATTTTTAAAGTCAACTAAGTTTTTGATTTTTACATTGCTGATTTAATGGTGGTGGGTAAATGACAATTCCATTTGTCTGGACCCAGTCAGATTGGGTAAAACATAATATCTTTACAATCCTTTTCCTGCAATACTACAGCATGTTTCTCCGGGGGAGGTGCTCTTGGCAGGATATGACAAGAGTGTCCTTTGCTCTCATTGCCTCCCTCTTTGCTGACCATTCTGCAGTGGCCATTTTGTGTAGCCAGTGCATATGTTTGTCATAGGCTGCCATGTGTTATTGTTCGTCATGCCTCCTTCTTTGCTGGCAATGTGGTGGTGGCCAGTTTGTGCAGCCAGTGTGTAAGGTTACCGTAGGCCACCATTTTGTCTTTATGTTCCATGCTGCCTCTTTTGCTGGCAATGCAGTTGCCTCCTGCCTCCCATAGAGTCCCTATAGGGCCTGGAAGGCACCAGCAAGTATTTCTTTCATTTATTAAATTATTGTTTTGCCTGCCCTGCCTACTATAGAGTCATCAAGGGCCCTGGATGGGCACCAGCAGTTATTTAATTAATTTATTCAAGTTTTGCCTGCCTCTTTTGCACTTTCATTGAGCCCCAATGGGTCCTGGGGGCAGCAGCAATTATATAATTGAGTTAATCCATTTTTTTCTGCCTCTGTCTTCCTCCCATTGTGTACCTATGGGCCTGGGGGGGAGGGAGAGCACCAGCAATTATACAATGGGGGACACACCAGCCATTATATATTTCATGTATTAAATGTTTCCCTTTACCCCTTGCCTTCTATAGGAGCCCATGTCCCTGGATAAATTCCAGCAATTAATGTATGTATGCAGTGTTTTTCCCTGCACCTCCTGATTCTCAAAAGAGCCCCGTTGCCCGGGATGGACACTGTAGTGATGTCCCTATTGGGCTCACTGTGGTTCTCTTCCTCAGTTTATCGTATTAGATCTTTTAGGCTGCTTCTGCTTGCACGGCCACTCATAACATTTTTGTTTTTGTGACATTATTTTTAAAATATGCTGCACATGTTTTGTTATTCAGTGACTCTTCTTTTGATTCCAGGTGCAAAGTTCGTACAAGGACGTTTAGAATACATAACACCATGTTGCACTGTTTTCTGCTTGATTCTAACATTCTAGAAATAACACTGTAGCTGTCGATTTCCCAGCACAGTAATTTTATCATATAAACTCTGTTTTGTATCTTTGTGGGCAGAGAGGAGAATTCCAGCAGAAAGAGTTGTCCTGGAACGAACGCACACCAGGTATGGGGTCCGTTGCTGATCCCAGAAATCACTAATATATCCTTTTGCTTACACAGTAAGAATATGCCAAGACAGATAGGTAATTTGCCATGGTTGAGTTGTTCATTTTATCCAGTCTGCTAAGAATGTTGATTAGTTTGCTTAGTTATATTTGACTACTACTTGCAGCAAATCTGTTCAGAATAGACTACGATAGTTTAAATAAATGTATTGTAAACTTTCATCATGTGTTTCCTTTGGTAATAAGGGCATGTATAAGTAAGATTGCAAAAAACACAGTTGATGGACAGAATGTAAAACAATGTCATACATTCACCCCATTACAAGGATCTGGGCCTAAATCCATCGTTTTTTTGCACACCACACCACCCTGGGTTAGACACTAGCTTTATGCAAATGTATAAGTAAGATACAAAAGGTGATAATAAGTTTCCATGGTCCCCTTGGTGACTAGAGGTTCATTTCCTAGGTTTGTCAAAATCACCTGCTACTCCAGGAAGGTTAGGAGTTCAGGTGAGACACTGTGAGCTACATGGTATCCTGGTTACTAACTCCGTAGTAACCGGACGCCACAGATTCCTGAATGTTGATGGGGTGGACAGCAGTTGAAGGGAGTATGGCTTGGGGCTGCATGAACCTGCTTGTTCTCCAGACAAAGTACTTACCTATACCACTTATTTGTGTGTCTGGTTCATACAAAGTGGCGACGACAGGAGGAGGAACGGATCATGCGAGGACAAGGAGCTGGTGGTGTGATTTTCGAAACAGCCTTCATTTGCGAGCGGAGAACAAGCAAAGTGAGTGTTCCGGAGGAGGAAGAAATTGCAGCTGATTAAGGACACGTGAGAAGCAGCTGATTAAGGAGACATGAGGAGCACTTGTGTGCAGATACAGCATGAAGCTGTACCTGATTATTTTGCGGCGGTCCCGGGTATTGTACGGTTGTGATTGCGCGAGCACCGAAGTGGGCTCAAATAGGTTTGCTGCTGCTTGCCTGGATTTGGGATGCCAGGTACTGATGTAGTAGAGACACACAGGGGCATATTATCAAGGGGGTTTATCTCCGTTTTTTTGGCTTTAACAGCCAAGAAAGCGGAGATAAAATTATCTCCCTATTACCTAGCTGTCGCTAACACCAGTTAGCGACAGCTAGTAGGAGATAGCGACCATCTTGGGCCCCGCTTTGCATGTCAGGGATATTTATCATTAATGACATGCAAAGTGGGCGTGCCAAGATGTTAGCGACTGGAAACAGTCGCTAACATCGCTATCTCCTATTACCAACTTTTGGAGATATTCGCGCTAAGCGCGAATATCTCCAAAAGCTAACACCTGCCCCTGAGCAGTTCTTAGCCATGCTATCCAATGGTAGGTGGATAACATGGCTAAGAGCATTAGCTCGGTAATGCATGAATATCGCGGACTTTTCAGCAATATTCATGCATTTTGGACGATTTTTATCGCTTAGGAGATATACCTTGATAATGACAAGGTTCCTAAGCGATAACAATCGCCGCAGCTCGGCGATAAAAATATCACCGCTAAACCAACATAGCGATAATTATCGCTAGTTGTTGGTAATATGCCCCACAGTCCTTACATTCTGACATACTGTTATCCCAAGGCACAGTTCTGTTTATCAGCAGAATCCCTGTGACAACACCAGCAATATTTAATTCATTTACTCAGTTTTTTCCCTGTGACCCCTTCCTTCCATAGGAGGCCCATGGCCCTGGATGGACTTCAGCAATCTTGCATTTAATGTTTTTTCCTGAAGCACCTGCCTCCCACAGGAGTTCATTGGCCTTGGATGGACAGCAGCAATTATTTAATTCACTTATTCAATTATTTCCCTGCACCCCCTTATGGAGGATAGGGGCCCCTTGGGCCTAGAGGGAAAAACACTGACCTTTTCCTGTCTAATGTTGTCAAGAGGAAATTATTTAGATTAGGTACAGTTTGAGTACACTTTTGTTAAGCATTGGAGGTTAAGATGGTGATGCCGATGACTTCACTTGTGTTACATTGGCTGGGTTCTGATATCCCACATTTTTTATTGTTGCTTTCAGGTGCACACAATATCACGCATGATACTGATACAGAGAGAAATTTGAAAATTAGCTGACAGTGACAACTGTGTTCTCTGCTAACTGCTGCTGTGCTAAGGGCCAAGAGCTAGTGCAAATAAGATTGCCTCAAATAAGGAGGTTTTTGCCAAGAAAATGGCCTTTGGAGAGAGGAAGCCTGTTGCCACCACTGGCATTACGTTCCCTTCCTTTTTCACTAAACATTATGTACCTGATGCACACCCCCCTCTGGGCAGGAAGAGGCTGGTAGGAACACTCTTACATCAACAGCACCACCACCACCAAAGCCTTAGCCCATTTTTCTCAGCATTGCAGTGACTGCACTCATGGAGACCAGTGACTTTGAAATAACGTTGTTTCAGCCCTAAATTGAATATTTTCAGGAAAGTCAACAGGAGCAGCAGCCAGCAATAGATCTTCCAGAAGTACAAACAGAACATAAAGTTGAGCTTCCTGCTGAGCAGGATGTTGTTGAGAAGACTGCTCTTCTCCCATTGGCTTCACCATCTCCAGCAAGGAAAAGAAAGAGTACACCGGTATCTTCTCAAACTACCTCTTCTAATGATCTGGACATGGGCTGGACCCCAGCTGAGTCCGAGACCCCCTGTGAAAAATAAGGAAGAAGGAAGGTTTCCAAAAGCCCTGCAAGTGAGGAAGATGATGATAATGATGACCCAAAGATCGTCAGTGGGGAGAGTGTCATAGAGGAAGCATGGCTCCCTCAATTCAACCTGTCCCAAGGCATGTGGTCATACAAATACTGCCAGTTCCCATGTATGCAAAACCCCAGAACCCTGTAACCACCTTCCCTACAACAGTAGCAGCACAGCCTACAGAAACGAAAACAACACAACTACCTAGCTTCACTCCAGTACTTCAGGCTTTGACACTGTAAGTAAGCTCTCCTCCCCAATTTGGGACTTCTTTATGCTTAGCCAGCATCAGGATAACATTGCACTATGCTCCGTTTGCCACAAGAATGTTTAGTCCTATTAAGCCAGATGGGTACTAATGTACTGGAGACCAACTGTCCCATTTGAAACAACAACTCACAATCATGTGGAAAGAGCACCTTAAAAACATAACTGAAAGTGGTGAGAGAGAGAAAGAAGCTGAAATGCTAGAAGGAATCATGAGAAAGAAGAGGATGCCAATAGCAGCATTGCGCAAAGCAGCCCAGTGAGTCTACCCCATAGTGTGCAATCCTCACCTGCAGCAACCTCTACATGGTACAAAGCATAGCGGGATACAGCAACTTCATCCCCAAAGCACCCAAGCAGTCTACCTGATGCTACTACCCATTGATTGCTCATGGCAGTAGTACCATAATAAAAACAGCATACAGTTAAGGCTGCATTTACCATGGAGTTGCCATACTACCAAACCCACAAAAAAACATTTCTACAATGGGAACTATGCTAAAATGTTAGTGTGTGACCTCCTCCCTTTCTCTTTTATGGAATTTCTGGAATTTGTGGAGGCGCTCTGACCAAAAGGAGGTACCCAGCCTGACCTATTCTGCTACAGTTGCTGTGCTGGCGCTGCATCGTGAAGTGCTACAAACTTGTGGACCATTTATCAAGCAACAAATTACATGTGCATCACTGCACACTGGATGTCTTTCCTGTAGCTGAGCAAAGGCTCACCACTGATCTAACCACTGAAGTTAGTTCTCAGGGCATTCAGAGGCATGATACAGTCGCGATGTTCACAATGGAGAAATCGCATACAGCTGCCAATATCTTGGATGAGTTTTATTCCAAGGTCTAAGAATGGCTTCAACCCAGAGAGTTCAGAATTTGATATGGTGCCACTGACTAATGGCAGTAATATAGTCAAAGCAAAACCAAAGGGGATGATGGATGGAGTGTTGAACATTGCAAGCACTCACCCCAGTCAACTGGTCTGGGTTTAATCCATCATCATTCTTTAGCTCACTCCACCACCCCAGTTCAGACAAGGCCATATGCAAATCAGTCTGACCCTGTGCCTCATGGGAACAGTCCAGCCCGAACTGCCAAGCCATGTCTTCCCTAGACCGGAAACAAGCATCCTGGGACCGGTTTCTGGCGAATCAGCCGCCATCAGCCAGGCTAGCTTGAATCCAGTGGAAAAGTGAGCAAGGGACCCACCTCTGGGCATACTCTGCCAACTTAGGGTGGACAAAGCAACCGGTCCCAGGATGCTGTCTGGGTGCAGCCTGTAGTTCACATGGATCTCCTCCTCGGTCAGCTGGAAGAGGGTAATGCGTGCTCGGAAGATCCTTTCCAGGTGCCTCCTTCTCTGTGCAGCATCTCTGATTTGCAGCCTCCTAGCTATAACATACAGCACAGCCATGGTGGGAAATCCCAGTGGCATTGTGGGCCTGTTTAATAAGGTAGCACCTGGTTAGCACCTGCTCAGAGTTGGTGGTATTTGAGAAGTACACAATTGCGAATTTCGCAAAATCATAAATTGCGACTTTTACCTAAATCTCAGTTTGCGAATATGCATTTAGCGAGAATGGTAGTAGAAAATATTGCAAATGGTGTGACGCTGATTGTGAATTTGCACAATAATTTGCAGAATCATTGGCAGACAAAATTAGTAATCGCTAAATTAGCGATTCCCATTTTTGCACAGCAGAAACCTTTCCAACATAGGAACGGTCTGCTTTGCGAATGCATATACCCTAATTGTTGCGATTCGCAGTGTTTGCGATCGCAAAACAACATCCTACATATGGCCCATGAACATTAGGCTCAGAACATCCAAGTAGATAATCATTCTGATGCTTCACCCAAGTTCTTTTTGAGAACAATAGATGAGCCTCCATATTATGTGGATCTGATGTGGAGCTGATCTGGAAGCAAAAATGATGGGTAGATCCTCTGTACAGGAGAAGCCACTGCTCTCTCTTGCAGGAGCTATGTAACCTCTGAATGCCATTGCCCTGGAAGCCTCTAGATCAGTGTTCCCTGCCGTTAGAAGCCCTGGCAAGAGCACCTGAATTTAACACTTTTTTTCATCTGCGTTTGAACCTGGTCTAAGGCCATAAAAGTATTCACAAATCTGTTTCACTCCTTTACAAAGGGCTCTCCAAACAGGCACCCATGTGCTAGCAAACCAGATTCTTAATTGCCAACTTAGGATCAATGTGCAGGAGCAGGGATCCAGGCCTTTCAGCTCCTATTACTCAATTTTCAGTCCCTAGTACACAGATTGTGACTTGAATATATTCTGAGTGAACATCTGGATCAATGAAGTAACCTGTTTTGGCCAATTCTGTGATATCCTTGTTTGTTAGGTGTTCCACCAGAACAAATTATTTGTCCTGGTACTTCCACCCGGACTCTTCTATACCTTTCTTGGGATCTCATAAAAATGTTCTTAGCATTAAATGTGCACATCTTTATCCATTGGCTACCACAATGTACTTGAAACGTACAAGGCTACCTTGTCAGTCAGGGGCACCCATTCTAATGGTGTCAAGTGGTAAAGGTAATCTGTATACAGAGTTCATGGGCCCTTAAAATCTGAGCCTTTTTGAAGCTGCCCCTTCCTAGACTATTGGCCTGGCCCACAACTGCAGGTACTGTTAAATGCTCCCTCAGATTGTGTAAAGGACTGGACGTGCAGTAGGCCTGATGAGCACCCTTTGAGATTGACTGAGTAAAGGGCAACTCCTCCCACTAGCCTTGGTGCTACCCTGTACATAATATTATATGTGAAGGGTGACAGGCCTTTCCTTTAGAGAATCATACCTTGAAGGAAACCCTCATAGGGGAAAAAAAGACTTCTTTGACAATCAATGTGCGTCTTGATTGAAGATGTAGGCTGCATTGGTGAAATCAGAAAGGCACAAGACTCCCACTGATATCAGGATGGAGAAAAGAGCCAAGAAACATACAGGTACATGTCCAGAAGAAAGTGATCTAAACTGCTTGAGTAACAAGAATTAGAAATGCAATAGGTCTCGCATTAGAAAAGTTGGAGCTATTGGTCTTGTAAATGACAAATGTTTTATGTATTTGTTGCTTTTTAAAGTAGCTAAATTGATTGCTTTCTCATTTACAATGCCAATAGTTATAACTTTTGCGAATGTGACACCTATAGCATTTGGAAAGCAACATGTTTTGTATTTACGTGACTTAGATGGCAGCTCTTGTCGTTAGGCTACATCTTTAGAGAGCAGGAGAGTGCAGCAGGGGAGACAAGCATAGCACTGCAATAGGTGTTGCATTAGGAAAGTTTGAGCTATTGGTATTGTAAAGCACACTTTTTTATTTATGTGCTTGTTTTTAAACTAGCGAAAATAATTGCTTTGTTATTTACAATGCCAATAGTTTTATGTTTAGCAAATGTGACACCTATTGTAACACAATATGTGTTGTAGCACTGAGTGGTGTGAGGGTGAGTGGTGTGAAGGTGAAGGGTGTGAGGGTGAGGGGTGTGAGGGTGAGGGGTGTGAGGGTGAGGGGGGTGAGGGTGATGGGGGTGAGAGGGGTGAGGGTGAGGGGTGTGAGGGGTGTGAGAGTGAGGGTGAGGGTGAGGGGGGTGAGGGTGAGGGGGGTGAGGGGTGTGAGGGTGAGGGGGGTGCGGGTGAGGGGGGTGAGGGTGAGGGTGAGTGTGAGGGGGGTGAGGGTGAGGGTGAGGGTGAGTGGGGTGAGGGTGAGGGGGTGAGTGTTAGGGGGTGACTGTTAGGGGGTGTGAGTGTTAGGGGGTGTGAGCGTTAGGGGGTGTGAGTGTTAGGGTGTGTGAGGGTGAGGGTGATTGAGGGGGTGTGAGTTTTCGGGTGTGTGACGGTGCGTGAGTGTGAGTGTGTGTGAGGGTGAGTGAGGGTGTGCGAGGTGTTGTTACACAGAGGGTGTGTGACGGTGGGTGAGGGTGTGTGAGGGTGAGTGTAAGTCATTGGGAGTGAGTGTGAGTGAGGGGGTGTGAGGGTGTTGTTGTGAGTGTGAGGTGAGTGAGCGTGTGTGAGTGTGATGGGGTGTGAGGGTGAGGGGGTGTGAGTGTGTGTGAGTATGAGGATGAGTGATGTTGTTTGCGTCTGAGAGTGTGTGAGGTGTAGTGAGTGTGAGAGTGTTGTGATGAGTTTTAGGGGAGAGTGTGTGTGTGAGGGTAAGGTGTTTGAGGATGAGGTGGTGTGTGTGTGAGGGTGAGTGAGGGTGTGCGAGGTGTTGTTAAGCAGAGGGTGTGTGACGGTGTGTGAGGGTGAGGGTGTGTGAGGGTGAGTGTGAGTCATTGGGAGTGAGTGTGAGTGACTGTGAGTGAGGGGGTGTGAGGGTGTTGTTGTGAGTGTGAGGGGAGTGAGCGTGTGTGAGTGTGATGGGGTGTGAGGGTGAGGGGGTGTGAGTGTGTGTGAGGATGAGGATGAGTGATGTTGTTTGCGTCTGAGAGTGTGTGAGGTGTAGTGAGTTTGAGAGTGTTGTGATGAGTTTTAGGGGAGCGTGTGTGTGTGAGGGTAAGGTGTTTGAGGTTGAGGGGGTGTGTGTGTGAGGGTGAGTGAGGGGGTGTGACGTTTCGGGTGTGTGAGTGTGTGTGATGTTGATTGAGGGTGAGAGAGGTGTTGTTAGGCAGAGGGTGTGTGACGGTGTGTGAGCGTGAGGGTGTGTGAGGCTGAGTGTGAGTTATTGTGAGTGAGTGTGAGTGAGTGAGTGTGAGTGAGGGGGTGTGAGGGTGATGGGGTGTGAGGGTGAGGGTGTGTGTGTGTGTGTGTGTGAGTGTGAGGGTGAGCGAGGGAGTGTGAGTGTGAGTGAGTTGTTGCGGCTGAGAGTTAGCGTGTGTGAGGGTGATGGTGTGAGGGTTATTGTGCGTGTGTGAGGGTGAGGGGATGAGGCTAAGGCTGTGTGATGCTGAGGGGTGTTGATGGTGATAGAGTGTGAGGGGTGTGAGTGGGTGCGGCTGTCCGGTGTAGTGAGTGTGAGCTTGTTGTGAGGTGTTTTATTTTTTGAGGGGAGTGAGGGTGTGTGAGTGTGTGTGAGTGTGAGAGGGTGTGAGTGTGTGTGAGTGTGAGTGTGAGTAAGTGGGTGTGAGGCTGAAGGTGTGTGATGGTGTATGAGGGAGATGTTGTGTTAGGGTTATTGAGGGTGTGTGAAGGAGTGTGATAGTTTTGGTGTGTGAGGGTGATGTTATGAGTGTGTGTATGTTAATATTAATTATGTAATATGTGTTGTGTTTAAAAAATGTGATAGATGTTCCCTTTGTATTTCTCCTGTCTTATGTGTATATTTGTATGTAATGTAACTGTGTATGTTTTGTACTAACTGTGTGGTGTTATGTGTGTTTAACGTGTTTGTGGAGTCCCATATTATTTTTTATTTTTTTAAAATGGCCGACGCAATGCGTCACCTTGACGTTGGCTACGTTAGCGGTCTAGTTTTTTTTGTGTTGTGAGTGTTTACGTTTTTTGACGTTTATTTCTAGCCAATCGGAGCGCGACGTTTTTGACGTTGCGTTCCGATTTGCTTATGTCAACGGTGGAATTCCCCAGAGATCGAGAATGTTGGTGCGCGGAAGGCGTGTTCTTGTTCTTGTGCTGTTGCTGCGTCGTTTGACAGGTAAGAATGTATTCCAAATTTGTTTTTTATGTAATGTAATGTAGTATATATACTATGTTTAAGTTAAAGACTGAATAGGAGGGTGTTTTTATAACTTGAGAAATGTATGTTTTTCGTTCGTAATATTTGTAAATGTTTGTAATGTAATGTAAATTAAAGTTTTGTTTTTAATTGTTGATATGTAATGCATATGTTTTCTTAAACTGTAATGTAATGTATTTTTTGCTATTTTTTGTTATTTGACGTACAAGAGCTGTTATTAGAACTTTGAAGTGCTATTTATTTTTTAATATATTTATGTAAGTTGTGTTTGAATTTTTTTTCTTGTGATGCTGAAGTAGCCGGATTATATGTTATTGACGTACTTGATGTATGAAAGGAAACTTTGTGTATTTGCTGACTTTATTATCCCTAGCAATGTATTAAGAGGATGTACAGTGATGTAATGTTTTTTTTTGGCCGTTTTGTGAAAGAATAGTTTTATTTTCGTAATATGTTTCTTAGATGTAATTCCGTGTGAATAACTGGTATTGTTCTATGCGTACGGCTTTTTGTGTAACTCTTGACCATTGTCTTTAATCCGTCCCATTCTCCGGATGAATAGTGCTTGTTTATTGTCCCAATCAAAACTTGGCTGTTTCACTTTTGTCTTTGTACATCCTCGTCCTCGCTTTCTGCCACATATTTCTATTTGTTTTGTTGGTGTAATATTGGTGTAATATTGTACGAATGTTTTTTGCTTTTTGGCCCGAAGCCTGATTAACATCCTTGCATGCTGTAGCTCACTTTTGGGAAGTATATTTTGTGTGTTACGTATCTGATGCACTACTCCGTAGACCCCCTTTTTTTCCGTCCTAAAAGTAGCTTATGTCTATGAAAATGGCATAACATTCATCAATTTGCAGAGTGGGTGAATGATGCAGAGTGGGTGAATGATGCAGAGTGGGTGAATGATGCAGAGTGGGTGAATGATGCAGAGTGGGTGACTGAAGCAGAGTGGGTGACTGAAGCAGAGTGGGTGACTGAAGCAGAGTGGGTGACTGAAGCAGAGTGGGTGACTGAAGCAGAGTGGGTGACTGCCGCTTGTGGATGTGTGTTGCAATATGTTTTGCATTATGAAAGTTTGAGCTATTGGTATTGTAAAGGACAGCTTTTTTATTTATGTGCTTGTTTTGAAAATAGCGAATTAATATGTTTGTTATTTACAATGCCAATAGTTTTATCTTTTGCCAATGTGACACCAATTGTAACATAATATGTGTTGTGAGGGTGAGTGAGGGTGAGGGTGAGGGGCTGAGGGTGAGTTGTTGAGGGTGAGTGAGGGTGATGGGTTGAGGGTGAGTGAGGGTGATGGGTTGAGGGTGAGTGAGGGTGAGGTGTTGAGGGTGAGTGAGTAGGAGTGAGGCTGAGTGAGGGTGAGGCGTTGAGGGGGAGGGGTGGAGGGTGAGGTGTTGAGGGTGAGTGAGGGTGAGGGTGAGTGAGGGTGAGGTGTTGAGGGTGAGTGAGGGTAAGGTGTTGAGTGTGACTGAGGGTGAGGGTGAGTGAGGGTGAGGGTGATTCCGGGTGATGTTTTGAGGGTGAGTGTGGGTGACTGAGGGTGAGGGGTTGAGGGTGAGTGAGGGTGAGTGAGGGTGAGGTTGAGTGAAGGTGAGGGTGAGGTGTTGAGGGTGAGTGAGGGTGAGGGTGAGTTGTTGAGGGTGAGTGAGGGTGAGTGATGGTGAGGGTGAGTGAGGGACAGTGATTGAGGGTGAGGTGTTGAGGGTGAGGTGTTGAGGGTGAGGTGTTGAGGGTGAGGGGCTGAGGGTGAGTGAGGGTGAGGTGTTGAGGGTGAGTGAGGGTGAGGTGTTGAGGGTGAGTGAGGGTGAGGTGTTGAGGGTGAGTGAGGATGAGTGAGAGTGAGGGTGAGTGAGGGGTTGAGGATGAGGTGTTGAGGGTGAGTGAGGGTGAGTGAGGGTGAGGGTAAGGTGTTGTGGGTGAGTGAGGGTAAGGTGTTGAGGGTGAGTGAGGGTGAGTGAGGTTGAGGTGTTGAGGGTGAGTGAGGGTGAGGTGTTGAGGGTGAGTGAGTAGGAGTGAGGCTGAGTGAGGGTGAGGCGTTGAGGGGGAGGGGTGGAGGGTGAGGTGTTGAGGGTGAGTGAGGGTGAGGGTGAGTGAGGGTGAGGTGTTGAGGGTGAGTGAGGGTGAGGTGTTGAGTGTGACTGAGGGTGAGGGTGAGTGAGGGTGAGGGTGATTGCGGGTGATGTTTTGAGGGTGAGTGTGGGTGACTGAGGGTGAGGGGTTGAGGGTGAGTGAGGGTGAGTGAGGGTGAGTGAGGGTGAGGTTGAGTGAAGGTGAGGGTGAGGTGTTGAGGGTGAGTGAGGGTGAGGTGTTGAGGGTGAGTGAGGGTGAGTGATGGTGAGGGTGAGTGAGGGAGGGTGATTGAGGGTGAGGTGTTGAGGGTGAGGTGTTGAGGGTGAGGTGTTGAGGGTGAGGGCCTGAGGGTGAGTGAGGGTGAGGTGTTGAGGGTGAGTGAGGGTGAGGTGTTGAGGGTGAGTGAGGGTGAGGTGTTGAGGGTGAGTGAGGATGAGTGAGAGTGAGGGTGAGTGAGGGGTTGAGGATGAGGTGTTGAGGGTAAGTGAGGGAGAGTGAGGGTGAGGGTAAGGTGTTGTGGGTGAGTGAGGGTAAGGTGTTGAGGGTGAGTGAGGGTGAGTGAGGTTGAGGTGTTGAGGGTGAGTGAGGGTGAGTGAGGGTGAGTGAGGGTGAGTGAGGGTGAGGGTGAGTGAGGGTGAGTGTTTGAGGGTGAGTGTGGGTGATTGTGGGTGAGTGAGGGTGAGGGTGAGTGAGGGTGAGGGGTTGAGGGTGAGTGAGGGTGAGTGAGGGTGAGTGTGGGTGAGGGTGAGTGAGGGTGAGGGGTTGAGGATGAGTGAGGGTGAGTGAGGGTGAGGTTGAGTGAAGGTGAGGGTGAGGTGTTGAGGGTGAGTGAGGGTGAGGGTGAGGTGTTGAGGGTGAGGTGTTGAGGGTGAGGTGTTGAGGGTGAGTGAGGGTGAGTGATGGTGAGGGTGAGTGAGGGAGGGTGATTGAGGGTGAGGTGTTGAGGGTGAGTGAGGGTGAGGGTGAGTGTGGGTGAGGTGTTGAGGGTGAGTGGCTGAGGGTGAGTGAGGGTGAGGTGTTGAGGGTGAGTGAGGGTGAGGTGTTGAGGGTGAGTGAGGGTGAGGGGTTGAGGGTGAGTGAGGATGAGTGAGAGTGAGGGTGAGTGAGGGGTTGAGGGTGAGGTGTTGAGGGTGAGTGAGGGTGAAGGGTTGAGGGTGAGTGAGGGTGAGGTGTTGAGGGTGAGTGAGTGTGAGGGTGGGTGAGCGTTAGAGAGTGAGGGTGAGTGCGTTGTTGAGGGTGAGGTGTTGAGTGTGAGTGAGGTTGAGGGTGAGTGAGGGTGAGGAGATGATGGTGTGAGGGTGACGGGGTGAGGGTGAGTGAGGGTGGGCGAGGGTGAGGGTGTGAGGCTTATTGAGAATGTGTGTGAGGATGTGTGAGAGTTTGTGAGGGCGGGTGTGTGTGAGGGTGGGGGTGTGTGAGGGTGGGGGCATGTGAGGGTGTGTGGTTGAGGTCATGAGGGTGAGTGTGGGTGAGTGAGGGTGAGGGTGAATGAGGGTGAGGGGTTGAGGGTGAGTGAGGGTGAGGGTGAGTGAAGGTGAGGGTGAGGTGTTGAGGGTGAGTGAGGGTGAGTGAGGGTGAGGGTAAGGTGTTGTGGGTGAGTGAGGGTGAGGGGTTGAGGGTGAGTGAGGGTGAGGTGTTGAGGGTGAGTGAGGGTGAGGGGGAGTGAGGGTGAGGGTGAGTGCGGGTGAGGGTTTGAGGGTGAGTGTGGGTGACTGAGGGTGAGGGGTTGAGGGTGAGTGAGGGTGAGTGAGGGTTAGGTTGAGTGAAGGTGAGGGTGAGGTGTTGAGGGTGAGTGAGGGTGAGGTGTTGAGGGTGAGTGAGGGTGAGTGAGGGTGAGTGAGGGAGGGTGATTGTGGGTGAGGTGTTGAGGGTGAGGGTGAGTGAGGGTGAGGTGTTGAGGGTGAGGGGCTGAGGGTGAATGAGGGTGAGGTGTTGAGGGTGAGTGAGGGTGAGGTGTTGAGGGTGAGTGAGGGTGAGGTGTTGATGGTGAGTGAGAGTGAGTGTGAGTGAGGGGTTGAGGGTGAGGTCTTGAGGGGGAGTGAGGGTGAGGGGGAGTGAAGGTGAGGGTGAGGTGTTGAGGGTGAGTGAGGGTGAGTGAGGGTGAGGGTAAGGTGTCGTGGGTGAGTGAGGGTAAGGTGTTGTGGGTGATTGAGGGTGAGTGAGGGTGAGGTGTTGAGGGTGAGTGAGGGTGAGTGAGGGTGAGGGTGAGTGAGGGTGAGTGTTTGAGGGTGAGTGTGGGTGATTGTGGGTGAGTGAGGGTGAGGGTGGGTGAGGGGTTGAGGGTGAGTGAGGGTGAGTGAGGGTGAGGGTGAGTGAGGGTGAGGGGTTGAGGGTGAGTGAGGGTGAGGTTGAGTCAAGGTGAGGGTGAGGTGTTGAGGGTGAGTGAGGGTGAGGTGTTGAGGGTGAGTGAGGGTGAGTGATGGTGAGGGTGAGTGAGGGAGGGTGATTGAGGGTGAGGTGTTGAGGGTGAGTGAGGGTGAGGGTGAGTGAGGGTGAGGTGTTGAGGGTGAGGGGCTGAGGGTGGGTGAGGTGTTGAGGGTGAGTGAGGGTGAGGGGTTGAGGGTGAGTGAGGGTGAGGTGTTGAGGGTGAATGAGGGTGAGGGTGGGTGAGCGTTAGTGAGTGAGTTGTTGAGGGTGAGGTGTTGAGGGTGAGTGAGGTTGAGGGTGATTGAGGGTGAGGGGATGATGGTGTGAGGGTGACGGTGTGAGGGTGAGTGAGGGTGGGCGAGGGTGAGGGTGTGAGTCTTATTGAGAATGTGTGTGGGTGTGTGAGGATGTGTGAGAGTGTGTGAGGGTGGGTGTGTGTGAGGGTGGGGGTGTGTGAGGGTGGGGGCATGTGAGGGTGTGTGGTTGAGGTCATGAGGGTGAGTGAGGGTGTGTGAGGGTGTGAGGGTGAGTGAGGATGTGTGAGGTTGAGTGTGTGAAGGTGTGTGAGGGAGGGTGGGGGTGGGTGAGGGTGTGTGAGTGTGATTGAGGGTGAAGCGTTGAGGGTGAGTGAGGGTGAGGTGTTGAGGCTGAGTGAGGGTGAGGGTGGGTGAGCGTTAGTGAGTGAGGGTGATTGAGTTGTTGAGGGTGAGGTGTTGAGGGTGAGTGAGGGTGAGGTGGTGAGGGTGAGGAGTTGAGGGTGAGTGAGGGTGAGGGTGAGTGAGGGTGATTGAGGGTGAGGGGTTGAGGGTGAGTGAGGGTGAGGGTGAGTGAGGGTGAGGTGTTGTGGGTGAGGGGCTGAGGGTGAGTGATGTGTTGAGGGTGAGTGAGGGTGAGGTGGTGAGGGGTTGAGGGTGAGTGAGGATGATGGGTTGAGGGTGAGTGAGGGTGAGGTGTTGAGGGTGAGTGAGGATGAGTGAAGGTGAGTGAGGGTGAGTGAGGGTGTGATTGGCATATGTGAGTCTTTAGCATGTGTTAATGTTTATTTTAATGTAATGTGTGTTATTGTTTTTGTATGTGTATTGGTTTTCTAAGTGTTTAGTGCATTTTTTTAAACTGTGTTTTATTTGTGTTATGTTAAAGTGTTATACGCTATGTATTCCCTTTACGTTTGTTACGTAAGGGATGTTAGCGTTTTAGTTTTTTTTTGTGATGGTGATGTAATGTTTAGCGTGACGTAATTTTTAGCCAATCGCAGCGCTACGTTGTGTGACGTACCGTTGCGTTTGACGTGCGTCAACGGGGCGTTTTCTAGATTGGTGTGAATGTTCGTGCGGTAAAGGCGTGTTATTCCTCCGTGGTTGTTGCTGCGTCGTTTGACAGGTAAGATGTAAATTTTTTAACATTGAGTACATGAATTTGAATGTATTATTACTTGTGTGTATATACTTATTAGTAGTAATGTTTTATTAGGATGTATGAGTGTTTTATTTGTATTGCGACTTGTGTATTTTCGACCGTTGACTTAGAATATACTTTTGTATTGTTGTAAAAGATAGATGCTGTAATAATGGGAATGTTTATAAATGTTACATAAAGCAATGTATATTTTTGTATGTGTTATGTGTTTTAAATTGCGAACGTTGTAAGATTTTTGGTATGTACTTGTTTATTATATTTGGCAATACTAGAATGTTTTGATTGGGAAAGTTTTAATAATGTATATAAGTAGTCTATTTGTATGAGTATTCCTTTTATTATGTATTTTTTGTATGTATTGCTTTTTGATGTTTTGCATATGTGCGAGTTGGTGCAACATACTGTTTTTATTGGCTAAAATGCATTTTTGTATAGCTTTTGAGTGTATTGTATTTTTTAATTGTTATTTTCCTTGATGTATGTTTTTTTATTAATATCCATTTGAAATGAATTTATTAAATATATTATTTGTCGAAAGTGCTTAAACAAAAATTGTTTTCGTCGAATATTTGAATGTAATACGTCATTCTTGTGGCACGTTTTTGACGCTAACGTCAGTTACGTATATCTTCCGTGTGTATTTGCAGGTAAGACCAAATATTGTTTGTTTATGTAATGTTTTATGTGTGATTTTTATTTCTTATATATATATATATGTTTTAAATTTTTTTGCTGAAAATGTTGTCCCGCGTTTACTATGTAGCCAAATTGCAGTGCTACGTTTGGTTTTCAACGTATTATGTATGCACTGTGGCTGTTTGTGTGTAGTTTATCGGATTTCTATACTTTAGTCACTGATGTGGTACGCGCGCCAGCTAATTCCCTTTTTAGTAAAAATATATATAAAGAGTGACTTTGTAATTTTGTCCTTAAAATTGTATACGTTTTTATTTCAGTGAATGTAATGTGTTTTTGGATTTTCTAATTATTTCGCTCGCACTTGCCTTGTGTTTGGCATTTTTCTTGTTATTTATGCGAATGCTGGCTCGTCTTTAAGTTGATTGTTCGCCATGCATTGACTAATCTTTGCTAGTGTCTTCCTGGTATGTAGTTCCTGTAGTTTCGTTTCGCCTGAGGTCGCACTCTGATGTTTATTTTTTCTCCGACGTGGCTTTTTTTTGTGTGGTTTGGACCCGTATGTGACTTGTTTCGCCGCTATGCTTTGGCTTTTTTGTTTGTTGATTGTTTTAGTTAAAAGTATTATGTATGCACTGTTTATGTTCTCTTTGTGTGTGTTTTTTTTTGTATTTTCTACATTTCAGTGAATGAGCTGCTACGATCGACAGGTGATTACTTTTTTATTTGCATATTATTAAAGAGTGCCTTTGTGAGTTGTTACACTTTTGTTTATGCATTTCCTTTTTGTGATGTGAATCTAATTATTGTTTTGGGTCTTGCTTTGCTCGCACTTAGTTCCTGTCCGGCTCCTTTCTTTAGAGTGTGTTTTGTATGTTATCAATGGCTGCTATTTAGTTTTATTTTTTCCCATGGATTGAGTTCCGTTTTGCCGTACGTGTTTTTCGGTCGCACTTGCCTTGTGTCTGGTATTTTTCTTGTTATTTATGCTATTAGTGGCTCGTCTTTAGCAGCAATACCACTTTATCATTCTGCACCCCCACAGTACCATTGAGCAACAACACAGCATCACTCTGCACCACCACAGCCGTATTTAGCACACCAACAGTCTCATTCATACATACTACTGCAGTACTGATGACTGTTGTGTATGTACGCCTGGTGAAAGCGTCCATTGATAGCTGTTGGTGTGTGTGCCTGTTAAAAGCGTACATGTTTTGATTGTATGACGTTTGTCTGCTGAGTAATGCTGTAGTGGTGATGAGTGGTGCTGTTGTTGTAAGTGTGTGTGTATGGTTGTAGTGTGATAGTGTGTTGTTGTTGAATGATGCTGTTGTGGTGGTGTAGAGTGATGTTTGTGTGTTGCTGAGTGATGTTAGTGTGGCGCTTAGTAATGAGTGAGGGTGAGGGGTTGAGGGAGAGTGAGGGTGAGGGGTTGAGGGTGAGTGAGTGTGATTGAGGGTGAGTGAGGGTGAGGCGTTGAGGGTGAGTGAGAGTGAGTGAGGGTGTGATTGGCATATGTGAGTGTTTTGCATGTGTTAATGTTTTTTTTAATGTAATGTGTGTTTGTGTTTTTGTATGTTGTTGTTGTTGAATGATGCTGTTGTGGTGGTGTAGAGTGATGTTGGTGTGTTGCTGAGTGATGTTAGTGTGGTGCTTAGTAATGCTGTTGTTGTGATGTGTTGTTCTGTGCTGGTGATGAGTGGTGCTGTGTTGGTGTTCAATGCTTACCACCACAGCATAACTCAGCACCACAACAGTTTCACTTTTCCCAACAACGTCATCACTGATGTCCACCAATGCAACACGCAGCAATACCACTTTATCATTCTGCACCCACACAGTACCATTGAGCAACAACACAGCGTCACTCTGCACCCCCACATCTGTATTTCGCACACCAACAGTCTCATTCATACATACAACTGCAGTACTGATGACTGTTGTGTGTGTATGCCTGGTGAAAGCGTCCATTGATAGCTGTTGGTGTGTGTGCATGTTAAAAGCGTACATGTTTTGATTGAATGACCTTTGTCTGCTGAGTAATGCTGTAGTGGTGATGAGTGGTGCTGTGGTGGTAAGTGTTTGTGTGTGGTTGTAGTGTGCTAGTGTGTTGAGGGTGAGTGAGGGTGAGTGAGGGTGAGGGTGAGGTGTTGTGAGTGAGGGTGAGGGTGAGGTGTTGAGGGTGAGTGAGGATGAGTGAGGGTGAGTGAGGGTGAGGGGTTGAGGGTGAGTGAGGGGTTGAGGGTGAGTGAGGGTGAGGCGTTGAGGGTGAGTGAGGGTGAGGGGTTGAGGGTGAGTGAGGATGAGTGAGAGTGAGGGTGAGTGAGGGGTTGAGGGTGAGGGGTTGAGGGTGAGTGAGGGTGAGGTGTTGAGGGTGAGTGAGGGTGAGGTGTTGAGGGTGAGTGAGGGTGGGTGAGCGTGAGGGTGAGTGAGGGCTTGAGGGTGAGGTGTTGAGGGTGAGTGAGGGTGAGGGGTTGAGGGAGAGTGAGGGTGAGGGGTTGAGGGTGAGTGAGTGTGATTGAGGGTGAGTGAGGGTGAGGCGTTGAGGGTGAGTGAGAGTGAGTGAGGGTGTGATTGGCATATGTGAGTGTTTTGCATGTGTTAATGTTTTTTTTTAATGTAATGTGTGTTTGTGTTTTTGTATGTTGTTGTTGTTGAATGATGCTGTTGTGGTGGTGTAGAGTGATGTTGGTGTGTTGCTGAGTGATGTTAGTGTGGTGCTTAGTAATGCTGTTGTTGTGATGTGGTGTTCTGTGCTGGTGATGAGTGGTGCTGTGTTGGTGTTCAATGATTACCACCACAGCATAACTCAGCACCACAACAGTTGCACTTCTCCCAACAACGTCATCACTGATGTCCACCAATGCAACACGCAGCAATACCACCTTATCATTCTGCACCCCCACAGTAACATTGAGCAACAACACAGCATCACTCTGCACCAGCACAGGCGTATTTAGCACACCAACAGTCTCATTCATACATACTACTGCAGTGCGTGCAAGCTACAGAGTGTGTGTATTTTCTATTTTATTTTTTATGTGAGATGGATTGGCTGAATGTTGTATGTGGGTGTGACTATGTTGTATTAATTGAGTGTATTAGTAGTTATAATTTCCCTTCTGTAGTGAAAAAATTACCATAGACGTTTATAATTTGTATTCCACACCTTTTTATTTTTGTAAAACACACAAATATTTATTTTTGAACTTTGTACAAAAATATGATAGCCTGCCAACATGCGAATTTTAGTCTGAACATATGTCATTGTCTTTTTCTTTAAGAATATTTATGATTTTCCCATTACAAAACACCACTTCAAAAGTTTGCGGCAAAAAATGTACAAGCGCATCTCCGATGTTGTCAACTTCATCATCTAACATAAACCATTTAATTAGTATCTCATTTTCAATGGGCATTGATTAATATTCGTCTGTGTTCGTCACCCTAATAGTGATAATACTAGTTTCATCTTTGGTGCTTTCGACGCCATAAATTTGAATGTCCATCTTTTCCTGTGGTGGGGCTGTTACCTGTTGAGAGAAAACAAATGCAACAATTAGTTAGTACATTTTTATACTTTATGTTTTGTGTAAGGCCCAGAGTGGGTGAAAGGGACAGAGTGGGTGAAAGGGACAGAGTGGGTGAAATGGACAGAGTGGGTGAAATGGACAGAGTGGGTGAAAGGCTCAGAGTGGGTGATAGGCCCAGAGTGGGTGATAGGCCCAGAGTGGGTGAAAGGGCCAGAGTGGGTGAAAGGGCCAGAGTGGGTGAAAGGGCCAGAGTGGGTGAAAGGGCCAGAGTGGGTGAAAGGGCCAGAGTGAAAGGCTCAGAGTGGGTGCAAGGCCCAGAGTGGGTGAAAGGCCCAGAGTGGGTGAAAGGGCCAGAGTGGGTGAAAGGGCCAGAGTGGGTGATAGGGCCAGAGTGGGTGATAGGGCCAGAGTGGGTGATAGGGCCAGAGTGGGTGAAAGGGCCAGAGTGGCTGAAAGGGCCAGAGTGGGTGAAAGGGCCAGAGTGGGTGAAAGGGCCAGAGTGGGTGAAAGGGCCAGAGTGGGTGAAAGGGCCAGAGTGGGTGAAAGGCCCAGAGTGGGTGAAAGGCCCAGAGTGGGTGAAAGGCCCAGAGTGGGTGAAAGGGCCAGAGTGGGTGAAAGGGCCAGAGTGGGTGAAAGGGCCAAAGTGGGTGAAAGGGCCAGAGTGGGTGAAAGGGCGAGAGTGGGTGCAAGGCCCAGAGTGGGTGCAAGGCCCAGAGTGGGTGCAAGGCCCAGAGTGGGTGCAAGGGCCAGAGTGGGTGAAAGAGATATTCCCAAAATGTTGGGTTTGTTGTGCTTACCTCCATTTTGCTATGGCGCGTTGTATTCAATATTTTCTGTGCATTGAATTCATGGACAGTTACGTGAGTGAGGGTAACATAATCTCCAAGATGTATTGTAAATAGTGATGCTTCTCTCCACAGTGTCACTTTTATGTCATCTGTTGCATCTTTTAAAGTAATCGATTTCAGTGGGGTATCTTGCCCATTGATAAAGACAGTCTTCGCGTCCTTTTCCTACACAAAAAGTAAGCATTGTATTAAATAGTGACTGTAAAAACACATAGTACTAGTGCGTTGTATGAATGGCAATATAAGGTATCATATTTAAGGACCCAAATGAACATCCTTTCTAAAAGATTGCATTATTTATTTCTAAAAATGGCTTTGTAGAGAGTACTTGTATTTGTAGTATACAGCAAAGCACTGGCATATTATAGTTTTCAAAACTCGTACTTTCTACATAGTGTGAAAGAGTGTATAATGCTATGTGTTTTGAGCTTGTTAGTGAAGTTACCAAAGGTGTAATGTGTGTGTAAGCCAACTATGCATTTTTTTAGTAGACATGATGACATGTTTGCGTTCATACTTCCGGCACATATTGTCCCTGAAACAGTCATAAGACTTTTTAGACTTGCAATTTTAAAAACCAACAAATAAATAAGATATGTCATTTACAATACCAATAAGTCCAACTTTTCTAATGCGAGACCTATTGCATTTCCAATGGTTTTTTTTAGTTGACATGATGACATGTTTGCGTTCATACTTACGGCAATTATTGTCCCTGAAACGGTCATAAGACTTTTTAGACTTGCACGTTTTATTTCCTTAATGGGAGAAGCCGATGGTGCAGGCGGATGCAAAATGTTCTTTGCTTGTTGGATCAGGCCCTCCTCAATTTTCAGTGCGGGAAATTTTGTTACTTTAGTTTGCTTAGTAATTAAAATTGTTTTGTTTTTGATGATAAAGTTGCGTATCAGTAGTCCACAGTTACTTTTAGTTTGCTCGTATAAATTTTCTTGATAACAAGTACATTTCATGGTTCCAGTTTTATCTGCTAGAGCCAAATGAAATAGAATTTTCTGTTCTTGTTTTGCATTTTTGTAAGTAGTTTTTCCAGAGCAGTTGATGACATTAACTCGTATGGGTTTCTGATATGGTTTGTTGTCATCGGTATTAATGTTCATGATTTCTTCAATAGACATCATCTGAAATAGAAAATGTGTTATAACATGTTAAATACAAACCCATATTGCTTTATGATCACTGTAATAGCATTCTAAAGTACCATAGTTGTGTAGTTGTTCATTTGTTTATATATGATCTAAAATGGATTGGTAGTTAGTTGTGTAACTGTTAATGAGTTGTTGACATTGTAATTTTGCTTCAAAGAATCCAAGTAATTGCTTGGTGTTTGCATTTTGTTGAGATACATCCACATTGAAATCCCCTATAATGATCAATTTGTGTGTGGGGTAAAAATCCGTAATATTTGTGATAAAATCCAAAAGAGAAGTTATACTTTTTTGGGGTGGTTTGTATAAAATAATAATAAGGTAATCCGTGTTATAAATATGTACAGTAAAATGTAAAATGTCTATCCCTTCATGTGTCTCATAAATAGGCAATATAAATAAATCTTTTTTGTAGTACATAATCATTCCATGGTTTGTGTTGTATGTATGAAATTTATCAAATATAATGTGATGGTATTGTTCTATCGTAAAATCAGTAGCTGTAGCCTTCCTTGTAGTGTTGATCTCAGTTAAGCAAATAATGTCTGCTTGTAATATATTCCTATCCGCTATCATAGATGTAAAAATTTTCTGTAGTGATCTTATATTGTGTGCAATGATATTGAAATGTGCACTGTATGTATGTAACTGTGGGATATGTATTTCAAGTGGCATTTCTGTCCTTAATCTGTGCATTTCCTCATTAACTTGTGGATGTACTAAAATTTTACCTTCATCAAAATTGCGTACATATACATTTTGTATTGATTTTGCCCTGCTAATAGCAACATAATGCAAATGATGAATCTTGCTGTTATTAAAGTGTATATAAAGTGGTTCGAGAGTTGCACCTTGTGTGCGATGTATAGTGCGTGCTGATGCTTGGCGTAAAGGAAATTGCTTCCGTATAATTGTAATAAATTTCTTAGTGTATTGAAAATGTCTAGCTATAGCATGTATTGGTGTCCATGTATTTTGAATTTGTGAATGATATAAGTGTTTATATTGTTGTCTGGTTGTTTGTCCTATACTCTGATTGTCAAATAACAACCAAACAATAATAGGTGTATTGTTAATCAATTCAACTAATTGTACCACACCAGTTGCGCCATTTGTTAAACCATCATTGACATCCACATTGCAACTTAAATCATAACGAAGTTGTAAGGCAATGTGTAATGTATGTGAAAGGCCCATAGTTTTCTGTGGATCTTTGGGCAGTTGCTTAAAAATAGTTTTTTTCACATTTTCTGACAAATCAGAACTGACGGTATCGCTTGCTACTGTTATGTAGACTGGATAATCTTTGCAATGTTTTTCCAAAACCTTTTTGTTAATTTCATTAACTTCTAGATTAGTTGACATGATATATGGAATTGTTTCTAATAAACTCTCATCAGGTTGTATTTCCCTTTGCTTAATTTGTGAAATATCTTCTTCAGTATGCTTGCCTTCTCTCAACCTGTTTAGTAATTGAGCAAATTGAAGATCTTCTTTTTGGCGCATAATTTTTGTTAATTCAAAAATTTTAAAATGTTCTTTCCATAAGTTAGCACTTAAAGGACCATACAACTGTGTAGAATCCTGAAAAATGTATCTGTCAAATACAGGTTTTAATTGGTAAAAGTCACCAATGGCTAAAATTGAAATGCCTCCAAATGGTTCATTAGATGATTTTATTTCTTGAAGCCTGTTATGTATAAAATTTAACATATTGTGTCCTACCATTGAAATTTCATCAATAATAACAACTCTAACATGCATCATTTCCATTTGTAGAGCAGTTCTATGTTCATGACTCAGTTGTTTATAAGTCAAACTTTGCGACACAGGTATTTTGAAAGTGTTATGCAGTGTTTTGCCATTAATATTATGGGCAGCCTTTCCTGTTGGAGCAGTAAGTAAGATATAAACATTATCAGGATTTTCACCAGCCTTAGTGTTATAGTACCGTAGTAAAGTTTGATATAGTGCAGATATTACAAAACTTTTCCCAACACCAGCCCCTCCGGTGCAAAAAGTATAGCATGGAGTGCTTGTAGTTTTAAACCAATGCAAGTGATGGTAAACAAATTTAAGTTGTTCTTCCGTTAAGTTTTGCATAAGTTGTTGGTATTTATCATTGGGTAAAATAACGTTAGTTGAGCTTTGTTCTTCGGTTGTAGTTCTAATTCCTAAATCTAGAGCCAAATCATATCTATTATTATTTTCAGGATTTTGGTCTTCTGTCTGTATATTACCAGTTGGTGATAGAGGAGGTGAAATTAAATTTCCATGACACTGTTCATGAATAATGTTTGTAACTTCGCCATGCTGTTTGTTATAGATTTTTAGTTGTGTGTCAACAAATGTTTTAACTTCCAGATACCTATCATAGTAAGTTTCCTTGTTGATTAGTATTTTTTGTTCTTCCCTCCATGGATAGTGCAACATTAATATTTCTCTATAATACTCTTCTGGTTCATTATTTTTGCTAAATCTGCAAAAGCGTATTATTTTCCCTTGTGTGCGCTTATTTAAAGCATAATCATAATTCTGTTTCTGTTGTTCTTTATTTCCGTTACTACATTCTATTTCTAATTCTTCCTCATCTGAGCTGTAAAAGTTTTGTTCTGCAAGTAAATCTTCGCAATCATTGATTTCTCTCCCATGTGTTTTTCTCTTCACATAGTTGAAATTAGCAGCATAGTCTGCTAACGTGCACATCTCTAATGATTGTGGCCGTTTGCAGTACTTAATAATAATATTTTCACATTGAATGTCAGTTGAATCTTCTGGCAAGTTATTAATCGTTTCGATATCACGCATTAAATAAGTTCTTTCCTCTGGACGGCTAGAATTAATAAATACAAATGATCGTGAGCTTTTCCGTAATGGTATTTGAAGAATTAGATATGCTGCTTCTTGAGCACTAATTTCTGTGCAGTTGAGGAATTTGTTTCCTATGTGTTTAAGTTGATCTTTGATATTACTATTGCTTGTTACCTCTTTAGCAGCTTGCGCTAGAAGTTTGCTAATTCCTCTTTGCGATTTACTGATATATGAGATAATGTAGACCGCACAAGCATAAGGGTCCAGTATAAACTGCAAATCTATGTTTGCTCGCCAAGCTTCTAAAAGAGTACTATTGTAGTTATTGATGAAGCATTCGCTTGGTGTTCTTTTCAAAAAAATAGTTGTTTTTTGTAAGCTAGTTTGTATTGAAGTAATATATTCTTTATCATCCATTTTAATGAAGTCTAAAAATTCCTTAAAAGAAAGTGTATTAAAAGTAGTATTATTCATAGCTTCATGTATTATTTTAATATTATCTTGCCATTGCTTATTTGTCTCCTCAAGTGTTAATGGCTCTAATATGAGCGTTCTGACATTGGATATTTTGGATATTGATATTTGCATGTCCGTTGCTGTTTACGTCTGCAATTTTTTGTGTGACCATGCCTTTGTAGATTTATTAACGGTTGTAAAACAGGGTTCTCAGACTTATGACAAGTGATATATTTGTCAATGAAGCTATTGACTTCTTCCACTGGTGAAACACCATACAGTGGTGCTTTGTTTACCCAGAGTAATGCATGTATATGTGGAGAACCTCTTTGTTGGAATTCGACTCTGTAAAAGTAGTCTACTATTTCGCCAATTGGATTAGTGCCATTCAGCAAAACACAATTAAAGAATTTCCTAACTTGATAGTCAAACTGTCTTGCACATGCTATTGGATCTTCTTGTATTAATTTACTTTTAGTTTCCCAAGACATGTTTAAGAATTCTTCCTCTGTACATTCCTTTAAGTTTCTAACTTTCAATAGTATATTTATTAAATGGTGCCATTTTGTTTCGGCAGCAGATAAAGTCAAAAAGAAAGTGGGTATGCCAAGTTGCCTTATCATTGCAAAAATATCTTTTTTGCAACCTTCCCAATATGGAGGTGAACTGCGTATAGTTTTTAATACTTTGTAACCCTCATTAAACTGTAAAACATTGCCAATATTATATTTTATGTCTTTAGCAGTTATTTTATTTCCATCTGTAAAATGTTTCCTGATGGAAATGTTGATTTTACCCTGGATCTGCTTAATATGTAATTTCTTCAGTTTAAAAAACACATTAGTAATAGATTTAGCGACTCTTCTATCATAACTCCTTAACTCAGCTTGGCAAATAGTACTATAATGTACCGGTATGTGTCTTTCCTTATTGTTAGGCCTTCGTTCACCACAAAAAATAGTAGGGAAAGCCAAAAACTCTGAATCTTTATCCTCATATAAACCTCTTGGCGTGTTATGTTCAGCTGGAGCTAAACTTAACACATTCACCGAATTACTAGTAATTGTTTCATTTGTTAACATAGTATCCAAATTTCCAGCTTCTATGTTGTCTGAACTATCAGATGAATTGTTTGTTTCCGAAGTCTCATTGTGAGATTCTATTTCTGGAGGTATATACTCCCAGTCAGGGTTAATAGTAACACCATATTCATTAAACATTGTACTATTTTTAGCTAGCCATGTAGCTGCCTTTTTTACAGTATTTGGTCTAATATTCTCATAATGTGTATATGATTTATAGACTAATTTCCTTTTTAATTTCACTGGGATTGTCATGGCGTCATTAATTTGCCTTGGTAAAATGGTAACAGTTGTCATAACATCTGCAGGTACATTAACTACTGCACCTGATAATGATTTTTGAAAACCGCGTGGCAGAGTCCGAATTTGTAAGAATGGTATCCTAGGTGAAACTAATCTTTCTTCTAAATCATATAGTTCTAATTCAACTGGTACATTTGGGAACCCCATGCCATTTACAATAGAACATGGTGGTATTTTATTTTTGCGAATGTAATAATAGCAAGTCCTACAAATAAAAATTGTTTTCTTGTTACTAATGTTACACTTTTTGAAAATTTCGGATTGGCTAACACTGCGTATATTTTTCACCGTTTGTTTATGCCACAATTGATTGCAAAGAGTACAAATGTATTCCGGCCCATGCAATATTTCACGGTGGAATTTGCGAATGATTGTATGGATTTGTTTACCTCGTTTCTGGCTTTGGCCCTGCGTTAATCTTGGTCTGTTTTTATCAATACCAATTAGTTGACTGTTGGTAATGTCTTCTTCAACTGCATTAACTTTTTTTCTTTTTACAACTTTAGTTGGACATGTACTTGAATCCCTTTTTCTTTTCAGAGACTGTTTATTTGTTCCCTGTATAGATTTACTATTCCCTGGTAATTGTGACAAATGATTAGTATTGCTATTCCCTCCCTTACTTTGATTCTGTAAATCATCTGAAGACATTGTTGTTGATGTTATAGTCTGATTAGGAGTACATTCAGTGGTATGTACCCAAATTTTTCTTTCTTGCGGTAGGTGACTATTTTTCTTGTGCACTGTAAGTGCTTTTGTAAATGATTTCCTCTTAATGACTTTTATATCTATTGGTGTTAATTCAAATTGGACACATTGCTCAGCCTGATGTGTAAAGTTATATGCTAGTTTCACAACATATTGAATCAGCCCTTCAAAAGAATGAAATGCAATTGTAACACATGTTCCGTTTGAATGAGGCATGCCTTCATGGTCCCTACTATGTGAATCAAAGACAAAGTATGATTGCATATGTTTGAAAATAGCTATAACATAAACATTCCTACAAAGTATAACACCACAGTGCTTATTTAGAGTAACATTTAATGCTGTGCTAATATCTGGGTAGGCTTTATCAAAACGTTTAAGGACATCACTGTAGTAAGCGTTCCGTAGCAAAAGTGAATATATCTCTTGATTGTGGTCTATATACCTTGGCAGGTCATCTGGATGCATAAGTGTTTCTTTGTTAATAGAATGCATTTGTAGATATAAAGCGTCCCCACGGTCCATTATATAATGCAGATCATTAGAGTTCCAAGTAGTTACTGGCTTGCATAAATTGTGCAAGACAGCAAAAACACTATTTGGTAAGCATTGCTTACCTTGTGATTTGCTATTAAATTTCCTATTCCCTTGATGGTAACTTGCTTTCAAGCATCTCTGCATCTTATATGTTATACTAAAATGTTCTTAGCAACAAATGTAAATTAATAACCTTTCCTAAGTACCTAATTTTTTGGGGGACTGTAAGGTATGAACTTTTGACAATTTTTCCACTAACTGGCAAAGTAGTATTTACCTTAACTTGTGTTTCTTTTGTTGTTGTTTTAATAATCTGAAAGGAGAAGAAAGAAATGTTGGTTATAATATATATTTTTTAATTTTTCCCGTAAAGGCCACATTAGCATGTAAATGGTCTTTTAAAGACCTGTGAGGGTGAGGGTGAGGGTGAGGCTGAGGTGTTGAGGGTGAGTGAGGGTGAGTGAGAGTGAGGGTGAGTGAGGGGTTGAGGGTGAAGGGTTGAGGGTGTGAGGGTGAGGGTTTGAGGGTTAGTGAGGGTGAGGTGTTGAGGGTGAGTGAGGGTGAGTGAGGGTGAGGGGGAGGGCTTGAGGGTGAGTGAGGGTGAGTGAGGGTGAGTGAGATTGAGGGTGAGTGAGGGGTTGAGGGTGAAGGGTTGAGGGTGAGGGGTTGAGGGTGAGTGAGGGTGAGGGGTTGAGAGTGAGTGAGGGTGAGTGAGGGTGAGGGTGAGGGGTTGAGGGTGAGTGAGGGTGAGGCGTTGAGGGTGAGTGAGGATGAGGGTGAGTGTGGGTGAGGGTGAGTGAGGGTGAGGCATTGAGGGTGACGGGTTGAGGGTGAGTGAGGGTGAGGGGTTGAGGGTGAGTGAGGCTGAGGTGTTGAGGGTGAGTGAGGGTGAGTGAGGGTGAGGGTGAGTGAGGGGTTGAGGGTGAAGGGTTGAGGGTGTGAGGGTGAGGGTGAGGGGTTGAGGGTTAGTGAGGGTGAGGTGTTGAGGCTGAGTGAGGGTGAGTGAGGGGGAGGGGTTGAGGGTGAGTGAGGGTGAGTGAGATTGAGGGTGAAGGGTTGAGGGTGAGTGAGGGTGAGGGTGAGGTGTTGAGGGTGAGTGAGGGTGAGTGAGGGTGAGGGGTTGAGGGTGAGTGAGGGTGAGGCGTTGAGGGTGAGTGAGGATGAGGGTGAGTGTGGGTGAGGGTGAGTGAGGGTGAGGTGTTGAGGGTGAGAGTGAGTGTGGGTGAGGGTGAGTGAGGGTGAGAGAGGGTGAGGCGTTGAGGGTGAGTGAGGGTGAGGGTGAGTGAGTGTGAGGTGTTGAGGGTGAGTGAGGGTGAGGCGTTGAGGGTGAGTGAGGGTGAGGGTGAGTGTGAGTGAGGGTGAGGTGTTGAGGGTGAGTGAGGGTGAGTGAGGGTGAGTGAGGGTGAGTGTGGGTGAGGGTGAGTGTGGGTGAGGGTGAGTGAGGGTGAGGGAGGGTGAGGTGTTGAGGGTGAGTGAGGGTGAGTGAGTGTGAGGTGTTGAGGGTGAGTGAGGGTGAGTGAGGGTGAGGCTGAGGTGTTGAGGGTGAGTGAGAGTGAGGGTGAGTGAGGCGTTGAGTGTGAAGGGTTGAGGGTGTGGGTGAGGAGTTGAGGGTGAGTGAGGGTGAGGCGTTGAGGGTGAGTGAGGGTGAGGGTGAGTGAAGGTTAGGCTGAGGTGTTGAGGGTGTGTGAGAGTGAGGGTGAGTGAGGTGTTGAGGGTGAAGGGTTGAGGGTGTGAGGGTGAGGGTCAGGGGGTGAGTGAGTGTGAGGGGTTGAGGGTAAGTGAGGGTGAGGCGTTGAGGGTGAGTGATGGTGAGTGAGGGTGAGAGGGTGAGCGGTTGAGGGTGAGTGAGGGTGAGATGTTGAGGGTGAGTGAGGGTGAGGTGTTGAGTGAGGGTGAGGGGTTGAGGGTGAGTGAGGGTGAGGGTAGGTGAGGGGTTGAGGGTGAGTGAGGGTGAGTGAGGGTGCAAAAATAACAACACCCTTAAAGTGGTGTCGTTATTTTTATTAGGAAAATCGTGAGCATTGCTGAGGATGCTTGAATGTGTCTGTGGGTAGTTTTAAATGCTGGAATTGTTGTTGGGGACGGAGAGGGAGTGAGTGTGTGCGTGAAAAGTTAATACTGAGAGACGTAAAAAAAGGTGTGTGTGTGTCATCTTGTAACTTGGACTAGTTACTGTGTTGCATTGAATGTGAAAATTAATGCGGTGTGCGTGTAATATTGAAAGTGTACCCAGTTAGTGTGCAAGTAATGTACAGAGACAGAGAGGGAGTGAAGGGGAGGGAAATGGAGAGGGAGTAAAAGGGAGGGAGAGTGAGGGAGATGGAGAGGGAGGGAAAGTGAGGGAAAGGAAGGGAAATGGAGGGAGAGGAAGGGAAAGGGAGTGAGACGGAGAGTGATAGGGAGGGAGACGGAGAGGGAGGGAGGGAGAGAGGGAGGGAGAGAGAGGGGGAGGGAGAGAGAGGGAGTGAGACCGAGGGAGTAACACAGTTAGAGTGAGACAGAGGAAGACAGGAGAGAGGGAGGGGGAGATAGAGAGAGGGAGAGAGAGCTATAGAGAGGGAGGGAGACCGAGAGAGAAAGAGAGAGAGAGAGAATTGTGTGTATGCCGGGAGGGCTCAGTGGACGAAGCCTTCTTCTGCAGGGTCCTGTGATTAACCTCATGGTCAGTTTTATGTTGTTGCTGTAGCCCCGACCCTTACCCACTGACCCTGCCCCCACCAATGTGGCCCTCGGACACAAACAAAAAAGAAAATTTGGGCCCTGAGTAGCCATGTAATAGAGGGTGTGTGTGAAAGTCCCCTTGATCGTGTAATGTGTGTATAAAAAGTTTGTTGCGGTGTGGCGAAGTGTTGCGAAAGGAGTGTGGCTGTACTATTCCCCCTAATGTTACAGTGTGCCTGTGAATAGTGTAGTAAGTGTAAGGTCAAGTGTTTATTTTTGTAGGCAGCTAATCTTGGCTAATGTGTTATTGGATGTGTGTTTGTGAAAAGGTAATACTAGTAGTTGTACGAGAGGGTGTGTGCGTGTGTCAGCTTGTAACTTGGATTAGTTAGTGTGTTGCAGTGAAGCTGCGAATGAATGCATTCCGCGTGAATGTTGTAAAGTGTAGCCTGTTTGCGTGCAAATAAATGTGCAATTAGAAGTCCTGACTGAAACTTTGGTGCTGTAGTGGCGAAGTGGTATGATCTTAGATTGCGTTGGAGTCGCACGTGCTGTATTAGGGTGGCTGTTAGTGTTTTGCCTACTGTGACAGGGTGTGTGTGATTAGTGTAAGCTGCAGCTGTGTTCACTCTTGAGTCCGATCATCCTGTTTACTGTCTTGCTGTGAAGCTGTGAAGAAAAGCGTAATGAGTGTTCTGTTGTGTTCGCACTCAATTCGGCGTGCATGTGATATAGTATGTGTTCTTAACCGTGTGTGCGTGAAAAGTTAATACTAAGAGACGTAAAAAAAGGTGTGTATGTGTCATCTTGTAACTTGGACTGGTTACTGTGTTGCATTGAATCTGAGAATGAATGCTGTTTGCGTGTAATATTGAAAGCTAATGTGACAGGGTGTGTGTGATTAGTGTAAGCTGCAGCTCTGTTCACTCTTGAGTCCGATCATCCTGTTTACTGTTTTGCTGTGAATAAAAGCGTAATGAGTGTTCTGTTGTGGTCGCACGCAATTCGGCGTGCGTGTTATATAGTATGTGTTCTTAACCGTGTGTGCGTGAAAAGTTAATACTAAGAGACGTAAAAAAAGGTGTGTATGTGTCATCTTGTAACTTGGACTGGTTACTGTGTTGCATTGAATCTGAGAATGAATGCGGTTTGCGTGTAATATTGAAAGAGTACCCAGTTAGTGTGCAAGTAATGTAGGTAGTTGAAGTTGTGAACGAAATGTTCCTGGGAGTGTGGCAAACTGTTATGATATGAGATTGCGGCCGAATGTTCCGAAAGTGTGTGTCGAGTGTTTGTTTTATTTAAAAAAGTATCGAATGATGTTCGCATGGTGTAACGGGGAAGTTTGTTCCTATGCATGTGAATGTGATAATGTGTGTGCGATTTTGTGTGTTAGGTGCAAGCTGAAGCTGTGGGTACTGTTGATCTTGTTGATAGTGTAAAGTAACCTGAAATTGTGCTTGCAATCAATATGTCGTGTTTGTAATTTAGTAAGTCTTGTTAGTTGTGTGTGCGTGAAAAGGTAACACAAGGAGTTGTACGAGAGGGTGTGTGTCAAACTTATGTTGTGCCTTGAATTATTGGAAGAAAAGTTCTGTGTGGCGAGTCGAAGTGTTATGAACGAAAGGGCAAACTGTGTAGCAGAGTGAACAGTTGGCTGTACTTACATGATATATGTTGGTGCGCCGTTTCTTTCCCCCTAGCAAGGAGATGTTGAATGCGTACGAATAACCTACAAGATATAACGATAAAAAATAAACAAATATGTATCGGTAGGTTTAAACAAAGGTATGACCTGCTTGAGAAATTACGTAGTCCTTTTCCAAGTATTACCATAAAAAATTTAGTTTTCCCAAAGAACAATGTTGCACAATAATTTAACACAGGTGCAATGTTGATATAGTAATTGTTCTAATAAACGGAAGTAAATTTATCAATGCTGTCCCTTTGATGTATAGAAATAAAAGTTCCATGCACTTACTTTCTAAGATTGAATGGCGTAGTTTTTCAGTGGCTGTTGGTCGATAGCAGCAAGTACAGCGTCGTTCTGTAAGTCCGAGTTCTGTCCTCGCAGGTAAAAACAGAGTATGACTTAAAGTGACCCGTCCCTCTGCTTAAATAGGGGGTAACGATGCAAGAAACTTTTTTTTTCGTTTTTGGTTTAAGAAAGGATCAAAGCTTTTAGTCCTTCCCTTGCCCCAAGGAAAAGTCACACTAGCTGATGTGCGCGACTTGGAAGTGTGAATGTTTGAATGTGTATGCAGATGGAGTATCGACATTGGCGTGACAGTAGACTTCCCTGGGCAACTCCCTTAATCGCACATAAGAGTTCGCTCGCAACTGACAAAGCAAAGGGCATTCAGTTTTTTTTCCTTAGTGTAATTCGACTTCAACTGTCTGCTCCAAGTTAGACTTAAAAATGGCATATATAAAGCTTTCAAAGTATACAAAGTTTTACTTTTAAACCTACAACTCTTGTAATATACAGGCTCAAAGTTGTGGCATTTATGTTTAGTATGAAAATACAGAACATTGCTGCGGATGCGTCCATTAATGTGTGTGTGGCAACTTTAAAATCCAGTGGGCGAATGAGAAAGATGGTGGATGATTTTGTTTGGCAATACATAAATGTAGAGACAGGTGTGGCGAAATGTTATGAGCTGATGTATGGTGCTGAATGGGTCAGAGGCTGGATGCAATATTTGCCATCAAAGTTGTGTTGTAAGTATTTTTATCAAAATCGTGAGCATTGCTGCGGATGCGGCCCTTAAATGTGTCTGTGGGTAGTTTTAAATGCTGGAATTGTTGTTGCTGTGGGTGTACGTGTTGTAAATACAGAACTTTGCTGCGGATGCGTCCCTTAATGTGTGTGTGGTTACTTGTAAATCCTGTAATTTTTGTCCTTGGTGTGTGTGTACGGGTTGTAGAATGATAAATATGGTGGCTGATTTGTTTGGCAAAACATAAATGTAGAGACAGATGTGGCGAAATGTTATGAGCTGATGTATGGTGCTGAATGGGTCAGAGGCTGGATGCAATATTTGCCATCAAAGTTGTGTTGTTATTTTTATTATGAAAATCGTGAGCATTGCTGCGGAGGCGGCCCTTAAATGTGTCTGTGGGTAGTTTTAAATGCTGGAATTGTTGTTGCTGTGTGTGTACGTTTGGAAATACAGAACTTTGCTGCGGATGCGTCCCTTAATGTGTGTGTGGCTACTTGTAAATCCTGTAATTGTTGTCCTTGGTGTGTGTGTACGTGTTGTAGAATGATAAATATGGTGGCTGATTTGTCTGGCAATACATAAATGTAGAGACAGATGTGGCGAAATGGTATGAGCTTATGTATGGTGCAGAATGGGACATAGGGTGGATGCAATATTTGCCCTTAAAGTGGTGTCGTTATTTTTATTAGGAAAATCGTGAGCATTGCTGCGGATGCGGCCCTTGAATGTGTCTGTGGGTAGTTTTAAATGCTGGAATTGTTGTTGCTGTGTGTGTATGTGTTGTAAATACAGAACTTTGCTGCGGATGCGTACCTTAATGTGTGTGTGGCTACTTGTAAATCCTGTAATCGTTGTTCTTGGTGTGTTGCAAGCATTGGAATAGTTGTAATAAGTTTATGCCAATGAAGACAACGGATTGAATTTTTAGTATGTGCAAGCGTAGACGTAAAGTTCCCCATTTTTCCATAGGGCGCTCTAGAGGAAGGCTATAAAATAGGAGTTAAGGTGAATGGGGATGAGCCTGTTGTTTTTATGAATGTAGTACACAAGTATTTTTTAATTAAAAGTATCCATCCCTCTTGTGACTGGCACTTTCATTCACTTTTGTGTTTGTAATATACAGACTGAATTGGTAACATGGATGAGGGGCGCACAGCTATGAGTATGGCAATGTTAGGGTTCAAGAATATTTTTAGCGACTGCTGCTAGGCAGAAAAGGAAGGTTACCAAACTTCCTTAAGTGTCCTGGACTGGTCCAAGATGTAAACTAATACTAGATTCCTGCCGAGCAGTCTAATTCAACTTCTTATATTCAAAAGAACTAACAATGTGGTATTACATCAAAAAATTATTAAATCACAGGTATAAGAGCAAAAGTCCCAATTCTCATCCAGTGAACATTCAGACACCCGAATCTTGAAATACGTTTGATCCGAGTTTAATTTCCAAGTTTCAAAGTTCAATCCAAATCGTCCTTAATTCAATCAAAAAGTCTATTTGATTCCAAAGTTCATTCCAAATATTTCACAAGGTTCAAAGAACATCCACTGCAGCCAACACGTGTTTCGTTGGGCATTTATCTCATGCCTACCAACTTCCTCAGGGCTGCAAGCCAAATTAATAAAACATATAAGCTAATATGAAAACAAGTATCAACAATAGTAGTGGTGTATAAAGTTTGATGTTATACTATTATAAAAAATCACCACCTAGGTGAGTAAGAAAACATAGTGCCCTTATTATAGTGACAAGTATTATCCAAAATTAACTTCATGTGGATCCCGGTGTCACGTCAGAAACAACAGCTTAACAGTCAGGTGTTTGCCAAATTCATGTTAGTAATACAAAAAGAAGATGGTATCTTTTTTACCTAAACCATGAACCAGTATTCTTCAATCTCAAAGATCATTTCAGCAACAGTTTGTACAAAGACTCTACAATATCTAGAATAACACAGGAAAACTCTTAGTTCTGTCACCACTATATATCCAATATTAGATAAATCATTTCTATCACCTTTCCAAAGCTATTCAATCATTTAGTTTATAATAATAAATATATAATGAAACGCTGGTACCTCTGCACTTCTTCACTCCCACGTTGACGTTATGCAATAATAGTATAATTGTTCCTCTGCGAATCTATCATGAAGGAATTTCAAATATCAGACTCCAACTGTTAAGTTTAGTCAAATAAATGCCATTTGTTTAACAAAAACTCTCCTTACCTTATTTTGTGTTTGTGTTTGTGCGCTGTAGTATGAGCTTATGTGAGTTAATGCTGTTGTGTGTGTACGTGTTGCTGGCCTTTATAATAATTAGTGTATGTTTCGGAACAAGCATGTAGTCAAAAGAGCCGTTGTGGGTGCATAACGGCTAAATGTGCACAACGAGCATGCTCTGTGTTTTTGTTGCGTTTGTAGGATCAAAGGTTTGAATCCTTCCCTTGCCCCAAGGAAAAGTCACACTAGCTGATGTGCGCGACTTGGAAGTGTGAATGTTTGAATGTGTATGCAGATGAACTTTCGACATTGGCGCGACAGTAGACTTCCCTGGGCAACTCCCTTAATCGCACATTAGAGTTCGCTCTCAACTGACAAAGCAAACGCCATTTTTTTCCCTTCCTGTAATTCGACTTCAACTGTCTGCTCCAAGTTACCCTTACAAATGGCATATATAAAGCTGTCAAACTATAAAAAGTTTACCTTTTAAAAGTACCACTCTTGTAATATCCATGCTCAAACTTGTGACGTTATGTTTATTATGAAAATACAGAACTTTGCTGAGGATGCCTCCCTTAATGTGTGTGTGGCTACTTTGACATCCTGTAATCGTTGTTTTTAGTGTGTGGGTACGGGTTGTAGAATTAGAAATATGGTGGCTGATTTGTTTGGCAATACATAAATGTAAAGACAGATGTGGCGAAATGGTATGAGCTTATGTATGGTGCTAAATGGGACAGAGCCTGGATGCAATATTTGCCCTTAAAGTGGTGTTGTTATTTTTATTAGGAAAATCGTGAGAATTGCTGAAGATGCGGCCCTTGAATGTGTCTGTGGGTAGTTTTAAATGCTGGAATTGTTGTTGCTGTGTGTGTACGTGTTGTAAATACATAACTTTGCTGCGGATGCGTCCCTTAATGTGTGTGTGGCTACTTTTAAATCCTGTAATTGTTGTTATTGGTGTGTGTGTACGTGTTGTAGAATGAGAAAGATGGTGGTTATCCAAATGAAGGCAAGGAAGGGGTGACAGGCACCTGCTTCGGCCTTTTAAAAATGTTGCGGAGGTTTCTGCCCCTCCTGTCCGAGGAGCACAGGAGGCTGACTGTGCAGGCTCTGATAGGCTCCAGGTTGGATTATGCCAACATTCTTTACCTGGGCCTGCCAGAGTACCTGCTGCAGAGACTTCAAGTTGCACAGAACGCGGCGGCCAGGGCCATCTTTGGCCTAAGTAGACGCACCAGCGTCTCTGGGTTGTTGGCGACGTTACACTGGCTACCCATCCGCAAACGGATCGCCTTTAAGGCTCTGACTTTGGCCTACAAGGCGCTCCATGCCGTGGGAGCAAAACACCTCCAAAAGAGACTGACCTTTTACCACCCGGCTCGCTCGCTGAGATCGGAATCTCTACTTTTGGCGGTTGTTCCGCGTGTGAAGAGGGCTCGCCTTGGGGGCCGCTCTTTCAGTCTGTTGGCCCCACAGATGTGGAATTCATTACCGCTCCCATTGCGGGGGGCGACTACGCTCCTTGATTTTAGAAGAGGTCTCAAAACTTGGCTGTTCTCCCAATAGGTTTGCTAGTAGTTCCTCTTTTCTGTTTCTGTTTGCCTTCTAAACCTCTTTTAACTGTGTTGTGTTTTCTTGAAGTCTGTCCTCCTTACCTAAAGCGCCGGGACACTCTTGTTGAGTAACCGTTGCGCTATATAAAAAAATAAATAACATAACATAACATAACATAACATAGGAAATCTTTCAATGAAGGCAACATAGGAAATGTTTAGTCTGTGCAAGCGTAGGTTGTAGAATGAGAAAGATGGTGGGTATCCAAATGAAGGCAACATAGGAAATGTTTCAATGAAGGCAACATAGAAAATGTTTAGTCTGTGCAAGCGTAGACGTACAATCCCCCAATGTTAAATACCACGCTCTAGAGGGAGGCTGTGAAATAGTAGGCATGGTACGTAAACTATAGGAGTTTTGTTAAAAAAACATCACGTTTCCAGACGCCATTTTCTCCCTTACTGTAATTCGACTTCAACTGTCTGCTCCAAGTTACCCTTCAAAATGGCATGAGGGGTTGAGGGTGAGTGAGGGTGAGGGTGAGTGAGGGTGAGGCAGAGGTGTTGAGGGTGAGTGAGGGTGAGTGAGAGTGAGGGTGAGTGAGGCGTTGAGGGTTAGTGAGGGTGAGGTGTTGAGGGTGAGTGAGGGTGACGGTGAGTGAGGGGTTGAATGTTAGTGAGGGTGAAGGGTTGAGGGTGTGAGGGTGAGGGGTTGAGGGTTAGTGAGGGTGAGGTGTTGAGGGTGAGTGAGGGTGAGTGAGGGTGAGGGGGAGGGGTTGAGGGTGAGTGAGTGAGAGTGAGGGTGAGTGAGGGGTTGAGGGTGAAGGGTTGAGGGTGAGGGGTTGAGGGTGAGTGAGGGTGAGGGGTTGAGGGTGAGTGAGGGTGAGTGAGGGTGAGGGGTTGAGGGTGAGTGAGGGTGAGGCGTTGAGGGTGAGTTAGGATGAGGGTGAGTGTGGGTGAGGGTGAGTGAGGGTGAGGGGTTGAGGGTGAGTGAGGGTGAGTGAGAGTGAGTGTGGGTGAGGGTGAGTGAGGGTGAGGGAGGGTGAGGGGTTGAGGGTGAGTGATGGTGAGTGAGGGTGAGGGTGAGGGGTTGAGGGTGAGTGAGGGTGAGGCGTTGAGGGTGAGTGAGGATAACGGTGAGTGTGGGTGAGGGTGAGTGAGGGTGAGGGGTTGAGGCTGAGTGAGGGTGAGTGTGGGTGAGGGTGAGGTTGAGTGTGGGTGAGGCTGAGGGTGAGTGAGGGTGAGTGAGGGTGAGGCTGAGGTGTTGAGGGTGAGTGAGGGTGAATGAGAGTGAGGGTGAGTGAGGGGTTGAGGGTGAAGAGTTGAGGGTGTGAGGGTGAGGGTGAGGGGTTGAGGGTTAGTGAGGGTGAGGTGTTGAGGGTGAGTGAGGGTGAGGGTGAGTGAGGGGGAGGGGTTGAGGGTGAGTGAGGGTGAGTGAGGGTGAGTGAGATTGAGAGTGAGTGAGGGGTTGAGGGTGAAGGGTTGAGGGTGAGGGGTTGAGGGTGCGTGAGTGTGAGGGGTTGAGGGTGAGTGAGGGTGAGTGAGGGTGAGGGTGAGGGGTTGAGGGTGAGTGAGGGTGAGGCGTTGAGGGTGAGTGAGGGTGAGGGGTTGAGGGTGAGTGAGGGTGAGTGTGGGTAAGGGTGAGTGAGGGTGAGTGAGGGTGAGTGAGGGTGAGTGAGGGTGAGTGAGGGTGAGTGAGGATGAGAGAGGGTGAGGGGTTGACGGTGAGTGAGGGTGAGGGTGAGTGAGTGTGAGGTGTTGAGGGTGAGTGAGGGTGAGGCGTTGAGGGTGAGTGTGGATGAGGGTGAGTGAGGGTGAGGTGTTGAGGGTGATTGAGGGTGAGTGAGGGTGAGGGTGAGTGAGGGTAAGGGTGCAAAAATAACGACACCCTTAAAGTGTTGTCGTTATTTTTATTAGGAAAATCGTGAGCATTGCTGAGGATGCGGCCCTTGAATGGGTCTGTGGGTAGTTTTAAATGCAGGAATTGTTGTTGCTGGGTGTGTACGTGTTGTAAATACAGAACTTTGCTGCGGATGCGTCCATTAACGTGTGTGTGGCTACTTTTAAATCCTGTAATTGTTGATCATGGTGTGTGTGTACGTGTTGTACAATGAGAAAGATGGTGGTTATCCCAATGAAGGCAACATCGGAAATCTTTCACTGAAGGCAACATAGGAAATCTTTAGGTTGTGCAAGCGTCGACGTACAATCCCCCAATTTTACATACCACGCTCTAGAGGGAGGCTGTGAAATAGTAGGCAAGGGTAGGTGAGGGGTTGAGGGTGAGTGAGGGTGAGTGAGGGTGAGGGTGAGTGAGTGTGAGGTGTTGAGGGGGAGTGAGGGTGAGGGGGAGTGAGGGTGAGGCTGAGGTGTTGAGGGTGAGTGAGAGTGAGTGAGGGGTTGAGGGTGAAGGGTTGAGGGTGTGGGTGAGGGGTTGAGGGTGAGTGAATGTGAGGGGTTGAGGGTGAATGAGGGTGAGGCGTTGAGGGTGAGTGAGGGTGAGGGTGAGTGAGGGTGAGGCTGAGGTGTTGAGGGTGAGTGAGGGTGAGTGAGTGAGGGTGAGTGAGGGGTTGAGGGTGAAGGGTTGAGGGTGTGAGGGTGAGGGTGAGGGGTTGAGGGTGAGTGAGTGTGAGGGGTTGAGGGTGAGTGAGGGTGAGGCATTAAGGGTGAGTGAGGGTGAGCGTGGGTGAGGGTGAGGGTGAGTATGGGTGAGGCTGAGGGTGAGTGAGGGTGAGGGTGAGGGTGAGTGAGGGTGAGGCTGAGGTGTTGAGGGTGAAGGGTTGAGGGTGTGAGGGTGAGGGTGAGGGGTTGAGGGTTAGTGTGGGTGAGGTGTTGAGGGTGAGAGGGTGAGTGAGGGTGAGGGGGAGGGGTTGAGGGGGAGTGAGGGTGAGTGAGATTGAGAGTGAGTGAGGGGTTAAGGGTGAAGGGTTGAGGGTGAGGGGTTGAGGGTGAGTGAGTGTGAGGGGTTGAGGGTGAGTGAGGGTGAGTGAGGGTGAGGGTGAGGGGTTGAGGGTGAGTGAGGGTGAGGCGTTGAGGGTGAGTGAGGATAAGGGTGAGTGTGGGTGAGGGTGAGTGAGGGTGATGGGTTGAGGCTGAGTGAGGGTGAGTGTGGGTGAGGGTGAGGGTGAGTGTGGGTGAGGCTGAGGGTGAGTGAGGGTGAGGGTGAGGGTGAGTGAGGGTGAGGCTGAGGTGTTGAGGGTGAGTGAGGGTGAATGAGAGTGAGGGTGAGTGAGGGGGTTGAGGGTGAAGAGTTGAGGGTGTGAGGGTGAGGGTGAGGGGTTCAGGGTTAGTGAGGGTGAGGTGTTGAGGGTGAGTGAGGGTGAGGGTGAGTGAGGGGGAGGGGTTGAGGGTGAGTGAGGGTGAGTGAGATTGAGAGTGAGTGAGGGGTTGAGGGTGAAGGTTTGAGGGTGAGGGGTTGAGGGTGCGTGAGTGTGAGGGGTTGCGGGAGGGATGCGCCTGAGGTGAAAAACATGCAAGGCAGGCGCCTGCAGGCAGGCATTTATTTCCAAAACGTTTTTTATGCAACATAACTTTGCCTTTAAACACTAAATACATAATATTACTCTTATACTGTTACTATATAAAAAAAACACTTTCGAAATTTGATTTCGGGATACAATTTTTCGTGAATGGTATGTGTCTTTGTTAGCAGCGGGGAGAGGTGCGACACGGCAGGCAGGGGAGGAGAGTAGGAGGAGGAGGGGAGAGGAGAGTAGGAGGAGGAGAGTAGGGGAGGCACGGCCTAGCGGCCGTGCTATCAAGTAGTGAGGGGGCGGAGCTGGGGGAGGCTGTGACAGAGAGAGCAGGCAAGGCAGGCGGCTGGGGGCATGTGCACGCGCTTTGAAGCTCATTACGCATGCGCATTGAGCTTAAATTTCTCGTGCACTGCAAGGAATCGCCACGATTCCTTGGAAGTTGGATAAAGAGTGGATAAGCCCCCATAGTCTCGCAAGCTCGATGCGCATGCGCATCGACAGGCGAGACCTAAAAATGACAACAATAACACAGCTACTTATTGAAACAACAGATGACAGAGGATTATCTAAAAAAGAAAAAAGAAATCAAATCTGCTGAAAACAATTAGAGACAAAACTGAATAGCAATAGTGCAAGGAGTGCGATGCGATATCAGGAAAATAATGCATTTTAACACATATTGGTTTTTCATGCACTGTCATTTATATGCCTAAATATGAACGGACCTCATAGCAAGAGACCCTGCTGCATTTTGGATATGCAAGTTCCAATAATTCACAATGAAGAGAATACCATCTTGGCTTAGGCACTTTAGATGGTCAAAGTCTGTCTTTGTCTTTGTAACTGATGGTGACCGTGATAACAAGAAGATGAAATTTTGTGTGCCATGTTTTTTTTGCGGGTGGTGTTGGAGTTAAAACATTTGGAGTAGGGAATTTGAGATATCAGAATATCAAGTTGAGAAAATTGAGATATCAGAATATCAAGTTGAGAAAATTGAGATATCAGAATATCGAGGGCCGAAATATTGTCAGGTCTTGATAGATAGATAAGTAAAGGTTCCATAAGGTCCGCTCAAGCCATGCTCCACTTTGGAGATTAGTCGAAGCTGCACCCCTTTAAAGACCAATAAATCATGGTGTAGTAACATTGAACTTTTACTCCCAGAACCCAGGTAACTCTCTCTTCACTTGTTGACTGTGGGACTTATCTACAAGCTCCTTGAACCGCCACTACTTCACTTTTTCCAGTTTTAAAAGTGACGCGCCTGCGGCACAAGGGGCCTGCAATGTAAATAAGCCCCTACATCTTTTCTTTTGCCCCTGTACAGGGCTCGGCTGCTTTTTGGCTAAGTTTGCACTATACAAATACCACGTTTATGCAGCTTTCATGCTATGACCATTAATACACAGAAACTACAACTATCAAGTAATACAAATGAACAGTGGCGTCACTAGGGGGGTGCGGGGGGTGCGGACCGCACCGGGTGTCACCCCATCTGGGGGTGACACCAATCTACTACACTCACTGGCTACGACTACCTGCTTTAGTGCAAGTCAAGCGCACCACCGTCACCACCCCGGCCCGTAGCTGATCGCACGTGCACCATGAGACCATCATCCGCCATCTGCATTCTGCACGGATGAGTCACAGTCACTGTCACACAACGAAGGGTTTGCAATTGCTCTGTGAGTGAGTGTGAGGAAACCGAAGCCGAACCCAGCTATGCATGCATATTACAGGCAATGGCATGAGCTGTATGCAGATTACACACAGAGGGCCTCCCTATCTGATTGTACCTAACACACCATGGCAGTCTGCACCACGGGCTTCGTTTCACTAATGGGTTCTGTAGATCACAATGCTCCATAGAATGTGGCACTGACAGTGGCACTTTGTAAAACCTCTAAATAAAAGTTTAAAGGGATTTAAATGGAGTTTTTATAATTTAAATGATTCAAACCTATGAGAATGGACTCACACATTTCCAAGGACTTGTTTTTCATTCATAATAAATCAGTAAGTTCTATCAACACAGCTTGTGAAACATTATCATTTCATTATTGTTTATCAATTTAAAATGTCATACCCTTTCAAGTTCACGCACTGTAATCACCTAAGGCAGGAAAATGGTTTCTAATGAGTTGGGATCCTTTAGAAAAAGACATCGTCCTGCATTTGAAATGTTTCCTTTAAGCTGCTGCTCTCTGAGTGCAGGTCATCACAGCCCAGATGTCATCAGTGGCAAAAGGCAGGATGCTAACACAGTGTTAGTACTGTTTGCTTTTTTAATTTATCTAGCTTTCAAAAGAATCACACGCCAGCTCGTGAATCACACACAATCTTTGGCCGACCCTCCAGCGCTTCCAGTGCCTTTATTGCCAAATTTGCCAAACATTGCAACATTGCATTATATAATCAGAAAGCGTGCGGCCGGTTTCGAGGGTTTCTAACCCTTCAAAGGCAGGGATGGGTTTTTAATGAGCTGCTGCGTGCTTATTAAGCTCTCGGCTCGGGAAAGGTTGCTTTGTTCATTGAAGCGGACTGTATTGCAGGGGTGTACATTTTGTTTGCTTTCGATACTTGCACAAGTGTCACCATTGCCTACGTAACATTTGTTCTTGTGCGTCAACCATATATTGCAGTATTATACCTCTAATTATACTTTGTTTTCTCTTGTAACCTGCACACAGATGTCACTTTTTCCTCCTGTAATGCACCGTTTGCAACCTCATGTATTTTGTTTGCTCACAATTGTCACTTTTGCCTCTTGTAACTTAACGTTTGCTTTTGTAATTTGCTCACTTGTAATTTTCTACTCATGTTTCATTACTGTTCCTATGTGAAGCGCTCTGACGCCTTTGGGTAAAGTCTGCGCTATATAAAAACGCATACATAAATAGAAGACCCTGTCCGCCCCGCCCTTCCAGCCTCCTAGGCTAGTCTTGACCCGGGCGGTGCATTGTGCTTGCAGTTGCACACGGCCGGCTGCATGATTCATTGCTCAAGGCAGGGAGCAGGCCAGGCCTTTCCTTGAACTCGTCACTGCACTTGCAGGTGATTCACTTCACAGTTAGTTCACCTCATAGGTATACTATGAAGTGAACTGCTTTGGCTGAAATATGCCTGCTTTGCTGGCCGGTCTTCATCCTGCTGCCTTATTGTCCATCCTGACAGTGGCAGGTTTTATGTCCCTGTGCTTTTGGCTGTGGATTTGTGTTTCTGCTGACTTGTGATTTGTTATTTTGGTCATTCCCTTGGTTGGGGCCCTGCTTCTCTGGGTACACTGGCTGTGCCATTTCTCTTTTGGGTTTCTGGCCTGTTGGAGGCGTTATGGGGTTACCAGTTAGAAAAAAGAGCATTAATGCTGCGCCTTTCAAGTCCCCACAAAGAGAAGAGAGGAACCAGATTTTAAAGTGAAAGAGACAGTCAATCACAAGATGAAAATATGGTTCTGTGATTTCATCACATGACGCAGTAAAGAGAAACTGTATGAACATATATATATTTGCCATCTGTGTTCCACTGGCAGACTCGGAGCGGAGGAGGTCCATGCGGTAAGTCGTGAGGGGGTGACACCATGAGTTACCCGCACCGGGTGACACCAACCCTAGTGACGCCACTGCAAATGAATACATTAAGAAAAATGTAAATCACACATATGTTTTTGTGCCTTGCGTATTTGTAAATGGATTACAATGAACTTCGTTTGCAACCCTAATGTCTTGGAGGCCTTTTACTCTTAAACCTTAAACCGCACTGTAACCACCTTGCAACTGACCAAACAGGATAATAACAAAGTAGGATGAGCATGTGCCTGGACTGAAAAAACATATCTACAAGTACAGGAGAATGCTGCATTGCAAGAAACCGAGCACGCCCTACGTTCTCCTGAAACAGGCAGATAAGAAACGGCGCCCAGCACCACCCTATTGCTGAATGTCGTATATCAGCCGCCGAATTCCTGGCTACGTACACGCAGGCTTTAACTGCGACCATGATATCTACAGTGCTCTGTTTCCGAGCGTTTCCAATGCTGCTGTAAACGCAGTTCTGTCTGTTCCTGCTCTCTGGTGCTCCCTTCCGCGCTACGGTGACGAGTGGTCGGCCGAGCCCTACCTGTGCAGGGGCTCTGGTCTACTCTAAAATAAAAGTAACATAAACACTAGAAGGAAATAAAGACCAATTATTTTGGCCGCTGAGTAGAAATGAAAGATCATACAATGGATGTCTGCACAGGCTTTGTTTGGAATGAAGAGTTATTGCTGAAACTGAAAGTGAAAAAGGAGCACAGACTCTTGCAGCAGAAAATGTGGTGCCCGACCCGTAGTGTACATAGAAAAGTTCCTGGGCAAACAAAAAGCGGAAAGTGATATGGCTGAAGGTGATTAAAATATGATAGTATCCTGTCCCAAGTCAAAGGACACTGGGATTGTATTGTGTTGAGGTACAAGATTGTAATTGGTTATGTTTAAAAATAATATATTGTCACTAATCCCTAAAAATCCGACTATCACTAACCGGGTCCGTAAACGTTCATGAAGCAATCATGAAAAAGAAAGGAGTGGTGGGGGCAACAAGCAAAACACTGTTCCGTTTGACTCTGGAAACTGGTTGTTGAAGATGGTGAGTGGGAGTGGGCAGTTTAGCTGCAGTGACCACTGTTAATCTGATCCACCAAAAACAAACTGGAGCAAACACATTGCATGGTTTTCTTGCGAGCATATGATTAATCCCAATAACCATCATAAACAATACCTAATGGTAGGCAATGAAAGAGTGCCTTTACATGCTCATCAAAGAGATATACCTTCACCAATACTTTGGCCGATTTTGTGGCAGACCTGTCCTCAAGACGCATCAAGAACAATTCCTTGGAGGGAGAAATTACAAGTGTGGCGTTATGTGCAGCTCTTAGGCAAATGCAGTCGGGTAAAACTCCGGGACCTAACGAGTTCAAGTCAAAATTCTCTAAAGCCTTTGCTGCTAAAACCCTCAACCCTTTCACTGCAGTATTGATGGCGACCATTCAGACCAAGATTTTACCACTGGATCTTCATACAGCAGACATAACACTTGCCCACAAGACAGGCAGACCACCTCATGTGTGCTTCTTCTATCGCCTGATCTCGCTTTTAAAAGAGGAGGTCAAAATTCTGGCTATAGCACTGACTAATCACTTCCTCACTGTGATCCACTCCCTAATCTAGAGAGACCAATCCTGATTTATGCCTAGAAGCGCCACAAAACATAATATTAGGTGCCTGCATAACTCTTTTGACTTGGCCGAATGGCTACACAACCCTGTGTTGATTCTCTTACCTGAATTTAGGAAAGCTTTCAATTCAGTGGTGTGGGGGTATTTGTTTGCCTTGTTGAATAGGTTTGGCCTGAGTGAAACCCTTATTAAATATATCCACCTCTTATACACAAACCTCTCCACGTGAGTTATAGTGTGGCGAGACATGTCAGCTCAGTTCCAATACGACATGTGATAGGATTGCTGTTTAAGCTGACAATGTCTTGCTGTTCTAGTTCGAAACTGAGTGGTCAGGCCTAGAGTCTTGCAGGTCCTCAGTTTATTCTAAGAAATGAGTGGGCCCTTGATCCTTGTGGGAGATACACCACGTCTCGACAGAGCTCAGGGCATCCAAGTGGCAGAGGGTGATTTCAAATATGTAGGATTTTATATCACTTAAGTCCCTCAGGCAGCATGGTCCCGGAACATGCAGCCCATTTTAGATAGTTTAACTGATGAAATTATGTTGCAGTCGGGGTTACCGGTCTCTTTATTAGAGAGATCAGCCATTTTTTTAAAAAGGTAGCATTGCCACGATTACTGTACCAACTGCAAACCTGTCCATTTGCCTCTAAAAAATGGGATATTGAAGTCATGTTGGTGCATCACCCAGTGTATGGGGGCGAGATGTGCCCCTCTTTCACGCCAGCCACCAGATTAATCTTTCAAGTTTGGAGAGACATGTTAAGGAATCTGGTCTGGATGGAGACAGAAATTAACTAAAAGAAATTCCTATTTGGGCAGGATCCATACTTCAGCAAGTGCCAACTCTCTAGGAATTTGACTAATGGGACAGTATAGGTATATCCCAATTAGGAGATGTGATGAAAGTTGGAATTCCTAAATCATTCATGCAACTTCATGAGAAGTTTGTACTACATAAACCCCAATTCTTCAGCTATCTTCAACTCCGCCATGCACTAACCCTTTATGTGTCTCTCATCTAAAAATTCCAGACTTTAATCCACTTCAGTCCACTTGAGGCAAAATTGCTCATGGGAGAGTTGAAAGATTATGAAACCACACAGGTATATTGTTCCCTGGTCATTGTAACTCCAACTCTTTTGGGGTGCTTTGGCAAGCATGGAAGAAGGACTTAGTCAAATGTAGCCGGGTAAAACTCTGGGACTTAACAAGCTCCTGGCAAAACCCTGCAAAGCCTTTACTGTTAAAACCCTCGAACCTTTCAGAGCAGTATTGACGATGTCCATTGAGACCAAGAGATTACCACTGGATCTTCATACAGGGGAAATACTACTTATACACAAGATAGAGAGATCACCTGACTCATGTTCCTCATATCGCCGGATCTCGCTTTTAAAAGTGGAGGTCAAAACTTTGGCTATTTCGATGAGGATTGGCAGGAAGCCCTGTCATCCCATAGGGAGTTAGTTATTGCTTCTCGATTCTGACTTACCCAATTAAAAAAGCTACACAGAGTATATTTTACCAGATATAGACTGTGGAAAACAAGAATGATTTCCTCTCGGACATGATTAAGATGGGAGGGGTATGACGGGGACTTATTGTATATAATCTAGGATGTAACAAACATATCCCTATCTGGAAAGGGTCTGCCTCATTAGTGTGTAAGAATTATGTCCCCTGTATATGAAGCTTTAGTGGTATGACGGGGACTTGGTCCAGGATGTTAGAAATGTATCCCTTTCTGGAAATGGGTCTTTGACACCCTGGAGGCAGTGCTGAGTTGGTCAATACCCCCATATCCTAAAATTGCTATACATCAGTTTCATATTGATCTAGACTAAAACAGATATAAACTAGTGTTATTATGGCTCAGACTCCAAGTTGCAAAAGAAGCAAAATATCCCCGCATTCGAAAAATCCAGAACCCCCTTCGCTTGGTAATGGAGGAAGAGCCTGGATAGATGCATTAACTTGGAAACGAGGGGAATACCAGGTGTGGTACAAAATATGATTAAAGCAATTACCGGGGAATCAGAGACATCAACATAGAGAAGGGTGAAGGAAGTAGAAGCAGGGGGTCCATTATTTTGGGGCGATTAAAAAACCATATCACACCTGCAAATTTAAATATGTAGTTCCTCGTGGTGTTCTTGATTATTGACAAAATTATTTATGCTGATTTGATGATGTGGTTTGTTTATACCTCAAGCGTTTATTTCCAATGTATAAACGCAATAAAAAGTTTTATTAAAAAAAATGAGATATCCCATCCCTGACAAATAACAAGCAAAACCAGTGGTGGAACTCTGCTTCTTCTTCTCCTCACTGGCCACTTTCTTGACAGCACCTTTCTTTGAGAGCCATCTTGAAGCTGTCAGTTGGCAGGATCACTTTCTTCGCTGAACAAGAGGAAGAGAGCTTGGAGGACTCACGTTCTGTGTTGTGTGGTCACATCACTTTGTATAGGCCTTCTGCCTGGCAGTACTGTGGGTGATGTCTCTGATGCACCGAAAAGCAAACAAGCAAGAAAAACACTTAGTAAAGCATGGCATTATAATTGATGCAGTTTGAATTAGTAAAGACAAAGACAATATAATTTAGTGGTTTTTTTTGTAGTAAAAAAGGAGCATGTCATGATTACACAGAATTCAATCAAATCACAAAGAAAAGATTATGTTATTATCCAATTAGCACCAAATGGGCGGCACAAATACGCCCAAAGTGATCCCTTCATTCTAATAAAATGAACAACATTTCAAATGAATCACCGGTGTTTAAAGCACTGCCCTCTGAGGCTTCCAATACCAACTTAATTCATACATCATATACAAAAATCACGGATTAATTAGTATTAATTAATTAGTATTGAATTTGATTCGTATACCCCAAATAACCACTTTAAGCACAATCTGCGTAAAAAAAAAACACTATTCCTGTCAAGCCATACACTAGTCCACATAGAATCCACATCCTCCCATAATGCAACACTTGTACATAAGAAACATCGTAAACAGTATGTTGGCCTAAAACCATAACATGTCACCTTATCCAAAAAGTACACCTATCCCCTGATAAACACAAGATTGAGCCCAACCTTCCTACAAAGCAATACCCATGAGACAGTGTAAAGATAAAGGGCAGGCTTCCCAAAGCCTATGTTGAGAGATCTGTGAGCAGAAGGCAGCCAATTCCACTTGACCGCCAGCATGACTCAGGGGTTGAACAAATTGTGGGGCACTCACTTTTTATGGGGGAAGCCTGTCCCTTCAACCAAAACTGTCTTCAACCTATACAGTTATTGGGGACCAAATTGGCGCTCCTCGCTTTCTAGCATCTCTTCCTATGCAGTTATACAGGTTCTCTTTGGATTGTACATACTCAGCAGCCGAGAAATCCACTGCTGCACCTTGGGTGGTTCCCTCTCTTTCTAGGCGGTAGCTATCAAAAGACGTGCTACTGCCATCGAACCAAACATAAAATAATGCTGCCCCAAATCCACTGAAAAAGAAGGGTCAATCCCAAGTAGCATTTGTGTTGAGCTAACGTGCAGCCCAGTATTATTAAATATCTTAGTCCATACTTGACCAGGTATTTAAGGAAGCGCTGAGAGAGAAATTGAAAGAGTACTTTGAGATTAATGAGGGCACAGTGGACTCGCCGGGCACGCTCTGGGAGGCTTGTAAGGTGGTGACAAGAGGCAACTGCATGGCGCTGAAAACGGGAGTGTTAAGATCAATACGGGATACCCTGGGTAAACTAGAAGCAGAATTAGCCAAACTGGAGTCTACTCTAATGGAGGCACCCACGGATGGCGCACGTACTGCTTTTAGAACGAAACTCACTCAGTATCAGGAAGAGGCAGACAGGGAAGTGGCATTTCTGAATAAATATAGTCAAGCTAGACGATATGGCAAAGGTGACCGAGCTGGGCGCACACTGGCGAACATGCTGCGAGCACCTAGGGGTACGGACTATATCATGGAACTACGGGGTAAAGCTGGTGACCTGATCAGAGAGCCTCCAGCCATCCTGGAACCTATGACGGAATTATTATAAGAACTTATATACCCCCAAGGTGACGCCAGATGACCAGGTATTACAAGACTATCTAGACAAAATAGCCTTAGCATGGTTCAATGATGGAGCTAGACAGTATATGGGCTTACCATTCACACAAGATGACATAAGAGAGACCATAGCAAGTTTACCGCCGGACAAGGCACCAGGACCAGATGGGTTGACGGCGGCCTTTTATAAAGAATACGCGGACATTCTGGTACCAAGGCTGCACGAAGTATATGAGGAAGCGTTAGAATCAGGCATACTTCCACAGTCGCTGCGTGAGGCAATGATAATTACGCTGCTTAAACCCGATAAGGACCCGACTAATCCAGACTCTTACCGCCCGCTCTCATTAATAAACTTAGATGCCAAGATCTATGCGAAATTGCTAGCTGAAAGGCTTAAGTATATGATGCCCCACATTGCATTATCAGACCAGTCAGGATTTGTGATAGGCAAGTCCACTTCGCATAACTTAAGGGTGTTATTTGGGCTTCTTCACAACCTAGACCCTAAAGTGCAAGCCGCAGCCGCATTGTTAGATGCAACTAAACCATTTTACTCTCTAGAATGGAAGTTCCTGCTGACACTTTTTACCCGAATGGGATTCAGTCCCTTGTTTGCAAAGCTGATTGGTATACTTTACAATAGCCCGACGGCTAGACTACGAGTAAATGGGCAGATCTCCGCTCCTATTAATATAACAAGGGGAACTAGACAGGGCTGCCCCCTGTCGCCATTACTATTCGCTATTGCGACGGAACCATTGGCGGCACGAATGAGACAGCGGCACGAATGAGACAGCACCACACACAGCGTAGCATTGGTTTTACATCACGTGGTCTGCTTGTATCCATGTATGCGGATGACATTAACATATACATGATGAATCCGGCGGAGAACTTTCATTCGTTGAGGAGAGAAATGGTGCGGTATAGTGGCCTCACTGGTATAAACATAAACTGGTCAAATCGGTGATGATGCCCCTAACTTATGGTACAAACGAATGCCACACCGAATTTCCAATAGATTGGGTTACTGACGACGTCAAATACTTGGGTATAAGGATAAGCCGCACGATTCAGGATACATGGCTGTCCAACTACGGAGTGGCTTTGGAGTGGCGAGAAGGCAAAGTAAGGAAATGGAAAACGCTGCCATTGTCGTTGACAGGCCGCATAGCTATTACAAAGATGGTGGTGCTGCCCAAACTGCTATATTTATTTGTAAATATCCCCTTGCCACTTACAGTGGCGTTTTTTCGCCGACTTAGGTCCGCAATTATTGTGCTGGTCTGGGCAGGCAAGCAACCTAGAGTTGCATGGAAACTACTGACACTTCCCTTCCATCAAGGGGGTCTAGCAGCCCCGGATTTTGAACTATACGCATATAGGCCCACATGCATCAAGCACTTTTGCATTCGCAAACGGTGCGATTCCTTAAAATCGGCCGTTTGCGAATGCAAAAGTGCTTTTTCAGATGCATCATCATTTCTGAATGGAATTCGCTGATTTTGCGACTTTCCAGAATGCGAATGCATTTAAGGAATCGCAAATTTGCGATTCCTTAAATGCAATGCATCATTCAGAAATGAAATTGCGAGAACAAGGTTTGGAAGTGCAAATTACCACGAGGTTGAACCTCGTGGTAAATTGCGAAAAATGTTTAAAATGTACTAATTTACATTTTAAACAATGTCATGTTACAGACACACATGTCCTTAGGACATGTGTGTGTGAAACATCCATTTCAAATTACATTTCGGGGGTGCAGGGGGGGGTCCTTTGGACCCCCCCCTGCACCCATGAAATTTTCTAAGTGCCATTCGCAATTTCCATTGATTCCTATGGGCCTTTTGGCCCATAGGAATCAATGGGAATTGCGAATTCGCAATTTTGAAGTCACAAAATATTTGCGAGTCGGTAAAAATTGCGAATTTTACCGAATCGGAAATATTTTGCACTTTCCATGATGCATCCCGTTTTGCGAATCCATATTTGCGATTCGGTAAAATTCGCAAATTTGGAAACGCAAAACGGGAGTTTGATGCATGAGCCCCAATGTGCACAGGCCCAATATTTACATTACTGGCAACACCCGATCCCTTACCAGCCTCACGTGGCAATAGAGGGAGACGTGGCGGCGCCCTGTCCACTAAAGACAGCTTTATACCAGAAATACAAACGTTCCCAGACGGACATCGATACTGTGGAGGTGGTGTGTTGGGCCTGGTCAAATATAGCGAAATGGGCGGGAATAAAAGAAATCTGTGCCCCGAGCATGCCATTGGAAGGTAATCCATTACTGGGACCACTGACGGACGCGGCGGTAGCACAAAGGGCACGAAGCTGCGGCCTCAAGGTGGCAAGCGACTTATATCCGGATGACATTTTCCTGCCCTTACAAACTATGAGCGCATCGGAGGTGCCCACGGCCTCAGAGTTGCTCCTCTACTATCAACTGAGGGCAGCATGCAAACACCGATATCTTTTGTTCCCTGTAGCACCGCCGGCACTATCAGCTCTGGAGGACGTTCTTACGAATAACTCCTCTCGTAAACTAATAACACGCATTTACAGAATCACACAGAAAAAAAAAATATATATATATATATACATCTTAGTTCATAGATCCTCAATGCCTTTTATTAACACCTGCCGCTTCAAACAGTCACAAGACATATGTATCATATCTGTAGGTGCTTTCCCACGTCAGGGACACTTATCATCAGCCCGTCTGCCCCAGCTAAACAGTTTCACCGGTTTATAATATAAATTAAATATAGTTTAAAAATGCTGAGTTTCAAGGCTTGCTGTTAATAGCACTTTCATCCCCATCTCAAGAGACACACAGTTATCTACATCCTGAACCCCTAATTATCCCCCATCTAGGCCCTTGGTATTTAAGATCATCCGATGCCAAATCATTTAGAAGTGTATAGATTTGCTCAATCCTACTACCACAGTGCAAGACTAGATCCGCAAGGGGAACTCTTTTACCAGATTGGTGATTAATTCCCAATCTAGTTAGACTGTCTCTGAGCTGTAGAAATGTATAAAAGGATTTACTAGTGAATGCAACATCCTGCTGTAGGTCAGCAAACGAACATACTTGGTCCTGACTAAATTGGTCCCCCAAACAAGTAATCCATGCTTTTGCCCGCTGCTTAGAAGTCCCATCATGAAAGGCTGAGGAGAAAATAGAGGATTCCCACAGTGGGGTATAATGATAGTACCTACCAATTGCTATTTTTTTAACCCAGTTTCAGATCTTAAATGCTGCTCCCATAATTTTAAAATTACCTTTGTTATAGTTTTAAAAAGTAAGCCTTATCTCTACTGCCCAGGGCTAGTTCATAGATGCTTGTGTGATCCAAAGTCGAAGAACTGGGTGCCTGAGTGTATCCCTTAGCTAAAAACAAATCTGCCATGTGCTGCAGCAGTGATATTGAGTAGTACAACTTAAAATTGGCTACTGCCTTCCCCCCTAGGGCTCTCGGAAGAACCATATATTTTAGAGCCCGTAGTGCCTTGGTATATTGCCAGATGAAATTAGAGCACATTGGGTCCAGCTTTTTAAACCATGATGATTCCACCTCCAAGGGTATGGCTCTAAAAGGATAAAGCACTTTTGGGAGACAGATCATTTTCAGTACATTACAGTGGCCAACTAGAGTAAGATGGAGTCCATTGATCCGCCTCAGGTCTTGGATAGCCTTCCCAAAAATTGAGTCAAGATTCAATTTATAAATAGAGCTGACACCTGCAGATATTTTTATACCCAGGTATGTGGCGTGATCTGCCCTCCCTATTTAATAGATACCCTGAAAGTAAACCATACTCTTCTGCCATTCTTTCATTCTTCTATTTTCACAAAAGCAGTCTGGGGGCCAGGTGTTAACACTGCTACATCGTCTGCATATGCTAATACCGTAGTGTCAAAGCCATTCACATTCATTGGTTTCATCAGCCGAATCGAAGCCAGCTTATTGATAAACGGGTTGATGTAGGGGCAAATGAAATGGGAGAGATTTGGCAGCCCTGCCATGTACCCCTGATATCAGAATGCTGTCAGATTCCTGACTCATAATTTGAAGTTGAGCACATGAGCAAAATATAATGCTTTAATAGCCTTCATTATGTCTGGCCCAAACCCCTTACGTCTGAGTGCACCCCAGAGATACCCCCAAGACACTCTGCCAAATACTCTCTCGGCATCAAGGAGGATAATGGCCAATGAATCCCCTTCCGTTGCTGCCATATTAAATAGTGTATTGGCCCATCTTACATGGTCAGTGTACAGTGCTCAGGGATACACCCATGTTGCTATGGTGATACTACTTTGGCCACAATCCTCCCCAATCGAATGGCTAAGATCGTTTAATACAGTTTTGAATCTAAGTTGATCAAGGATATTGGCATATATGACCATGGGTTATCTGGAGGCTTTCCCTTTTTCTCAAAAACAACAATATTAGTACCTCTCCAGGAAGCTGCTGAAATCCCCTCCCACTGGACTCCCAAAAACAATTCTAATAGATCTGTATCTAGTTTTGATAAAAACATTTTATAAAATTCCATGGGTAGCTTTTCCGGACCTGCTGCTTTACCTGCAGAGGCTACTTCTTCCAGTGTTATATCTGCATCTAATGCAGCTACCTCCCCTGGGTCTAAGACATCATTTTTGACTGATTCAAGGAAACCTGCTGGCCAGGGAGAAAATGAGGTCTGGTGGCTTCCATTGGGAAGGGGGTGGGGGCAGATGGGAGGTTGGGTTGGGTGAGGTGAGTTGGGAGAGGGGGTAGTGGTAGGACGGGGGAGGGTACATAGAGGCAAAAGCAATAAGTGAGCATGAACAAGAGAAATTATGTAAAGATTTGGTTCTTGGTTTTGTCAGGGGCTTTTGGCTTAGGGAACAGGTTGGATCACTTAGTGAAGTTTAGAGAGAATCTGTTTAGGCTGTGAATGGTTAGGCTCTATTTTGATTTTACTAGATGCAGGGTGCTAAAATGAGTATCTGTTCTGTTAATGTCTGCAAGCTGAATGATGAGAGTAAGATGCAAAAAGTTGCTGTAATGCTTAGAACATGGGGTCCGGATCTCACATGTGAACAGGAGACTCATATATCTTGAGATAAGAGAGATCTATCACAGCTTAGCTTGCATGTCAAAAATAGCTTCAACTAGGGGGGTTGCGATCAGTACTCACAAAACCGATGATGATGACATGATGTATTGTTGTGTTCTATTAAAATGCCAATAAAAATGTTTTTTTTTAAAACGGGTTTTGGGCTATTGGAGGAGAAGGCGGTGGATACATTTGGTCGTTGGGTGATCGTGAATTGCCTGGCCATCTGGAGCAGTTTTACCATCTCCTCTATATATGGATCTAATTTGGATGAGGAAACAATCTGTGAGGAGCTGGCTGTGGAGCTTGCTTCATGGGCCACACCCCTGAATGTGTGTGGAAATTTTATTATACATCTTGATGTCAGTGGTAGCAGTTGGCAGGCAAATAAGTATAATGGGAGAAAGCTGAATGTTTACCGGGCACTGCTTCTTTTTAAGAGAAGTCATGGGCTGGTTGACATCTAGGAAAAAATTAATGCTTCTAATCCCAGTTATACACATTTATTGTACCCACATCAAAAATATGTCAGTTTGGACTATTCTCTGGCATCTTTAGTGCTGGTGGGGAAATTGTCCATAAAAAGACTCCCAAAGATTTTTTTAGGACCATAACCCCTTAATTCTCGAGTTGTCACATATCGGTGCAGGGAAAAGCCCTGGAAACTGGGCAGCTGAAAGAAGGCTACGATTAAATACACAATATATAGACTATATGAAAAAAATGATTGTGTGGTTAATGGAAATAAATAGACACAGCTCTTCTGTAGGTGTAGTATGGGATTCCTTTAAGCCAGGGGCAATGGGCGAGACGATTAGTTTTGTTTTATTCCACTTGAAACAACAGGCTAAGGAGATCAGGGGGCTATGCGATGAAGGTACTTCTCTAGAGGTACAGCATATAGAAATGATACATACAGGCCAGTACAGCCAAGAGATTCATCAAAACATTATGATAGTGAAAGCTATGATTAATAGTTATTATTCAAGAAATCTGGCTGAGACATTTCAGAGGTATATGAATACGGTGAGTCGGCCGGCAGTCTACTGGCCCTTCATATCTGTCAGCAAAAGACAGAGAGGGGAATCAATGCAATCACTAATAGAGATGGGAGCATAGCCACTACCTCGGATACTATAATTAAAGTATTCGAGGATTACTACAGGTGGTTGGTATGGAAGACAATGATTTACATTTTCCAAGGGAGTATGATCTCACCTCCGGTATGGTGGACTGCAGGGCTACATCTGTGGACTGTAATAGCGCTGGCCCTGGTGTGATTACTCCCCACTTTCTAGACTCATTGAACCAAGGGGTCAACAAGCAATCAGAGGAAAGTTCCCGCTCCCCACACTTGGGTCAACCTGGCCCTACACAAATGTCAGACTCATAAGCCACAAAGGAGGAAGCCTCACATTCTCATAGTTGCAGGCCGAGTTAACAAGTATTCTTAAATCCTATCGGGACTGGGTGACAGTGGCGGCTTGGAACAATGCAGGTGCCCGTCACAAGCGAATTAATCCAGACTGGCAAAAATTGGATGCATCCTTTGGCATCTTCTATGCCTACGAAACCTGGATGCTTGACCCCTTTCACATAGATGGTTTTACCTCCTCATTCCAAGTAGCAATTGCTTCTCCAGCAGGAAAAGCACAAGGGGGTCTTGCCACTTTTGTTTCCGTTAAAATTGTTAATGTACATGTTGCCCCCAAATTGTCTTCACCACTGTTTTTGGTATCACTGATCTAGCTGACAGGAGAACACGATATTTTGTTGATAATGTTTTACAATAACTTTCTTAATCACGGAGCCTATAGGGTATAATTGATTTAGATTAATTCCTAAATGGTTTTTTTCACCCAATTGGTTAAAAATGTAATCCTAATATGGCTGGGAGATTTTAATATTAGTGTTTCCTATAGGAGATAATCGTGTATGTGGTCTTTTAACGGAATATTGTGAGGGCAGGGTACATTTTAGACACACTAGGTTGGGGGACACTCTGATCACACTAGTTCTGTAACATAAATTAATAATTTTGAGTGAGGTTCCGTTAAATAACATTAGGCCGATTCCAACATTTACAGGAAGGGCCACAAGGAGTATTATAGATGTGTTGGTTAATTGCCTTATCGACCATAACCCTGTGTGCTTTATTGTGGAGATTACCCTAATAAAACACTTAAACCATGACCATAAAGTTTTGTTTTATTATGGCCCACAAGGGGAATTATCGTCTTAAATAAAGTCACTGAGAGGTGTCCGAAAGGGATGTATTTTAGCACCTTTTTTGTTTTTGGTCTTTATTGATGGCATTACAGATAAGTTATCACGGGAGGGTGTGGACATTCCAAAGATAGGGGATTAATCTGTGCTCAATCTTTTACACACAAATGATACAGTTCTGATTGCTCGCACCCCGAATACATTGCAGAAGATTTTAGACCTTTTTACTGAGTATATGGAAGGCCTGGATTGAAAGTGAAATATCTAAAATCACTTACCATGACATGCGGGCCACTGGGCACAAAATGTATGCAATTTAAAATCGGGGGCACGTCCCTAAAACAAACAAAATATTTTAACTACTTAGGAATTGTTTTTAGCTCATCCTTCGGTTGGAAATCACACCGCCTTATGAAAGCACAACAAATGGGAAGGAATTTGAAGGCTATTTTTTGCATTAAGACATCAACCTTTGGCAGAGATGATAGACTTGTATCACCAATGCAAAGCTCCCCCCATTTGGAAGGAGACACCCAGTTGCACAGCTCAAGAAGTAGACAAGGTTGTCTATAAACAGTTCATCAGGTTGATTCCACAAAATGTTGAGGTTCCATAAGTATTTAATGTTTGTTCAAAAGTTCAACATAATTCCATAGAACATAAACTTCATCCAACAAGAAAATCATCCAATCATAAATCCTCCCCAATGCATTTCGGGCAGATGATAAGCCCTTCCTCAGGGGCCAACTCTACAAACAAAAGGAAAATGCCAAAGTATCACTGAATGTAACCCATATAATACAATGATTGCATCTCTAAAGTCAAACTATAGTGTCATTAACCACATGTGGCACAATCAGCACAAAAGGTGAACACAAATCTGTTATATGAAGATCCTACAGAACCGAAGATACTACAAAATCCATGAAAATTGTATTGTGCTACTAGCCCAAAAATAACCCGAAATAAAGTAAAAGAACCATGTGTGAACACGGTGCTTCTCAGAGCCATAATGAAGAAAACAACGTGAAAAGAATGACCAGCCACCAAGATGTGATCGAAAATTAGTATCACCCATGGTATGATACACTCGTCAGAGGAATACTCACGGACAACTTTAATCTGTGACGTTTAAATCACGGTATCTGTGAAACGTAACACGATAATTTAAAATATGGTAACAGGCGTGTTAGCCGTGACAATCACATAGTCCCCGGTGTGGAGTACTTACGATGTGGTGCAGATGTTCTAAAGCGAAGTCGTTTCAGTCTCGGGAACCCCACGAGTGTTCAAGTCCGGCGGCAATTAATACCGGCTTGCAACGTGTGCGTGCAGATAGAAAGCGGACTAGTTAGAAAAGGTGACGCCATGTTGAGTAAGGAAAGTGAAGTGAAACGGGTAAGGGTTTGTGATCGATCGAAATCCACTTCATTGAAAGAAATAAAAAAAATAAAAAATGATAAATGAAATAACATGAAGATGAAAAATATACATGTGTAATGATTACCAAAACATTACAATGACACAATATGGTGACGAAATAGATAACGCTACAGATAAATGCAATGCTGAATACGTAGGTGTATCATCAGTGAATCAAAGATAACATAAAAATTCCATGCGGTCATTGAGACCGTGTGGCTGCATCGATGCCATATAGCTAATCCAGAAATTTTCTCTCTTAAGCAAGGTCTGCTTGTTGTTGTGTGTGGGAGTGATTTGTTCAAGTACCAGGTATTTGAGTTGCGCTACAGAGTGTTTATGTTCAACAAAATGTGTAGCAACAGTGGATTTGATATTCCCAGTTCTTATGTTGCTTTTGTGTTCGAGTAGACGTGTTCTGATCTTTCTCTCGGTGTGGCCAACGTAACATTTCCCACAAGGACATTTAAGCATGTAAATTAAATTGGCCGAGTTACAGGTGGCATTTACTCTCAATTTGATAGGGTGGCCCTTCATCGGATGGTTGATGACATTTCCTTGAATGCAGTTGTTGCAGTTGCTGCAATTATAACAAGGTCGAAGACCTTTGAAAGTTATTGGTTCACTTTGTTTGTTGGCTTTCTTCAAGATTTCTTTGAGGTTGCGTCCCCTGGTGTAAGCGAACATCGGTGGCTGACTGAAGATGCCTTGAAAGTCAGGTTCTAAACTGAGCAGAGACCAATGTTTACAAATGATGTTTTTAAATCGGTTGCTCAGAATGTTGTATTTAGAGACCACCACCATCCGGGTGTTCTCTGGCTTGACACTGGTTTGTGAACAATTCTTCACGCTTCATTGCTCCGATGCAGATGACTGCTGTATCCAGAATTTGTTGTCATTGAAGTGGATTTCGATCGATCACAAACCCTTACCCGTTTCACTTCACTTTCCTTACTCAACATGGCGTCACCTTTTCTAACTAGTCCGCTTTCTATCTGCACGCACACGTTGCAAGCCGGTATTAATTGCCGCCGGACTTGAACACTCGTGGGGTTCCCGAGACTGAAACGACTTCGCTTTAGAACATCTGCACCACATCGTAAGTACTCCACACCGGGGACTATGTGATTGTCACGGCTTACACGCCTGTTACCATATTCTAAATTATCGTGTTACGTTTCACAGATACCGCGATTTAAACGTCACGGATTAAAGTTGTCCGTGAGTATTCCTCTGACGAGTGTATCATACCATGGGTGATACTAATTTTCGATCACATCTTGGTGGCTAGTCATTCTTTTCACGTTGTGTTCTTCATTATGGCTCTGAGAAGCACCGCGTTCACACATGGTTCTTTTACTTTATTTCGGGTTATTTTTGGGCTAGTAGCACGATACAATTTTCATGGATTTTGTAGTATCTTCGGTTCTGTAGGATCTTCATATAACAGATTTGTGTTCACCTTTTGTGCTGATTGTGCCACATGTGGTTAATGACACTATTGTTTGACTTTAGAGATGCAATCATTGTATTATATGGGTTACATTCAGTGATACTTTGGCATTTTCCTTTTGTTTGTAGAGTTGGCCCCTGAGGAAGGGCTTATCATCTACCCAAAATGCATTGGGGAGGATTTATGATTGGATGATTTTCTCGTTGGATGAAGTTTATGTTCTATGGAATTATGTTGAACTTTTGAACAAACATTAAATACTTATGGAACCTCAACATTTTGTGGAATCAACCTGATGAACTGTTTATAGATAACCTTGTCTACTTCTTGAGCTGTGCAACTGGGTGTCTCCTTCCAAATGGGGGGAGCTTTGCATTAGTTTACATATTCACGCTGTGAGGCACAGATAGCGTATTACCCTGTTAGCACGCCACAAAGCATCATTTTGAGTTAACTATTGAACTATCCCGCTGTGCAAGTCCCTCCCTCACTTCTTTGGTTTAAGACTTGTATCACCGCCACCATATATGGGTTGGGGGTATGAGGTTTTCAAATAACAGACAAACTTCAATATATTGAAAATGGCTTCCCATGCAGGATGCTTGCACTTCCAAAAAATACTGCTAATTTTATATGTTATGAGGAGTTGGTCCTTTCCTATATAGATGACTCAATAAAAATTGCACCACTCCTCTTGTGGGTTACGTATTGGCAAAACCCGGAGGCATATTTTGTTAGAGCATGTATGTTACACTGTCTAGCCTTAGATAATGTGAACAAGATACCTTGGTTGATGTATGTAAAATCTGGTCTTCATAAATTGGGCCTAATAGAAATATTCAAGTCCCCTAATCATATTCCTCCGAATGCTAAGATGATTGTGAAATTCAAGTATGTCAACCATTGTTTGGAGGAAAGGTTAGAAGGCTCTTTGGATATGAAAACTGTTGAATATTGCTTGCAAATCTCTACAGTTAAATTAATTTAACCATATCTGGGATGGGATGCGAATAGAAATCAACGACTCCTTTTAACATACTTTTGATTTAACTTAATTCACTTTAAAGTTGCTTTTCCGTTACAATGTGCTTGGCAGCGGGAATTACCCCCATGTCATTGTGATAAAGCCACCAAACAAAGCACGTCACATTATCTTACTTTGTCCACGAAGTACCTTTCTGATTCCTTTGTTGCACTAGGTATAGATTATGCTACATCGATCAGCAATAGAATTTTTGCAAAAACAAATCACGATAGACACGTACCATACAATGCTAAACTTTATTAGGAATGCGGTCCCGATTAGAAACCACTATGAGCTTGTAAATTTTAACTGAAGTCTTGTTTCAAACGAGAATTATACTCTTTTCTGAATTTAGAGATGTCATTTAATGTAATATTTTATTTGTTAAATGACCATTACTTTCTTTTATACTGAAATGCATTCATATTACGTGTTATATGCATGCTTCTAATGGCAATTTGCAAAATAAAGATGCTCTGACTGACTATTCGGAAGATAATATAGTGCTGTTACTTCAATTATTATCCGAAATAATTAGCAACAATAGTGGAGCCATTCCAAAGTCAAACCACACCACCATAGCTTAATACTTGGTTATAATACACAACTAGGAGGTTTTTAGGTGTTCCAGAATTTCTAGGCGCACAACCTGGGTGGCCGCAAGGTGATGGTGACAGTAAGTGGTCAGTATAGGCAATGAGGCAAACGGTAACCCTCACAACCGCTCTAGGATGGACCCTGAGGGATCCACACAAATAACAACAGACAGCAAAGCCCCTGCACTATACAATTTACAGTTAATTCTTGGTAATATTGGTATCAGTAGAAGTAGTAAAAGTAATTTACGCCTATGCAAAGGAACAATAAACAGAAATACTACACCAAGAAAAGAACGTTTCTGTACTGATATATGTCAACTTATGTTTATCTACTCTTGAAGTCTGAGATTTCATATTGGTGTGCTCAATTACTTTTACTACTTCTACTGATACCAATATTACCAAGAATTAACTGTAAATTGTATAGTGCAGGGGCTTTGCTGTCTATAGCATAATACTTGGTCTGAGTGCTGCTTTTGATACCATGTAACACAGCATACTGCTGGAACGGTGGAGCTACGGTGTTGGTTGAAGGGCATTGCGATGGCTCGCATCCTTTCTGCAGGGTCACAACAGGTCATGCAGAAACTGTATGAATCCAAAGTATTGGCACTTCAACAGAGAGTGCCACAGGGCTCTCTTTTGAGTCCTACCCTATTTAATCTTTACATGCGCCCCTTGGTGGATATCATTGAGTGGCATTGCTTAGACATCCTGTCATACGCCAATGATACTCAGGTCATTGTCACCCTGTCCCAGAATACAGCTATGGCTGCTGCCTCTCTGAGGACTTGTCAGTCTGAGGTGGCGCTCTGGATGGACCTCAATTGCTGGAAATTAAGGGCTGGCAAAACACAGGTCCTGATCCTGGGGTCAGAAGTCCATCTGGACTCCTGAATGGTGGCCGCCATCACTTGCAGAGCCAAAACCTGTGTTGAAGTACTTGGGTATTCTGTTTGATGCGAACCTGACATTTGACAGCCAGATTATGGCCTTAGTGGGCAAGTGCTTCGGGATGTTAAAATCACCTTAAAAAATCATCGAGCTTCAACATGAGGCCACGAGGGAAAAAGTTATCTAGGCCGCCATCATTTCTCGATTGGACTACTGTAATGTTTTTTTATCTAGGAGTTTCCCAGACACGGCTAAGTAGACTCCAACTTGTTCAAAACTTTTCTGCTTGCCTGCTTCTGACTCACCCTTGACCAGCTTTGATGGGCACAGCCCTGCACAAATTGCATTGGCTTCTGGTGGAGAAGCGTGTATCCTTAAAGGCCCTGTGTTATTTCTACAGGGCCTTCAACAAAGCTGGAGCAAACTATCTTCACCCCTTTAGCAAACCTTATATTCCATCTAGGTTTTTTAGATCTGCAGGATCCTCCTTGGAAGGGGGTCCAGGGGAAATGGAATAATCCTTAAAAAAGCAATGCTGGTGTGTGTGCACCTATGGCAGGCAGGGGGTCCTGCAAACATTTCATAATATTAAAAAAATGTGCACCTATGGCAGGTAGGAGGTGGATGGATGGTGGGGAAATATTTACATTTTTTTATATATATTTTTTCAATGGAATACAAAACTAAAATAATGTACTTTTTTAAAATCTATTTTTAAATAAAAAACATGAATTGCTGATGTACTAGGGGACTACGAGAAACCAATTGGGAGGCAAGGAGGTGCAGGTGAAAAATGCAAAAAAATGTATAGAATATAATAGGCTGTTCATATTATACATATGCTACAAAGATCAATACTGAAAAAACAAAATATTTGGTCCGGAACCCTCCTAAAAAACTTGGGCGGCCGACAGTACTGAATATGGTAACCCTAGAAAGAGTTAAGGAGTTTGACTACCGAGGTATCCGCCTCTCTGACACCAAGAGATGGAACAGTCATCTCCAAAAAATGCTATTAAGTCACAAAAGGGTGGTGGGGGCTCTCCTTAAGGAACAGAGATTATCCACTTTTAAACCTATTGCCCCGTTGTTAGACATCTATATGGCAAGAGGCGTTAGTGCGGCGCTATACGGGGCAGAGCTTTGGGGAGCACAGAATGTAGACCAGCTATCCTGTTCAGAAAATAAATTTTTGAAGGACTTGATGTGTCTCCCCAATAATACCCCTACTCACCCACTGCTCTTGGACATGGGCTGTCGTTCCATTAAAGACCAGGCCAGACTGAGACCCCTTCTTCTCTGGGCCCGCATTTGGAGGGTCCCTGAACTTGTCAGCTATGCAGAGGGGCTGAAGGAAATACTATCTATGTCTGACTGGTCAAAAATAAGGTGGCTAATGGATGTAAAGCATTTGCTAGGTGAGTTGGGTCTTGGAGAGGTTTGGCAGTCTAGGTGCGCCCCTCCCAAGACAGCTCTAAAAAGAGTGTATTGGAATTGGGTAACGAGTAGGAGAAACAATAATCCCAAATTATGCAAATCCGCCAGAGAATTTTTAGTAGTGAAGGATGTAGCCCTCCGGGAACCCTATCTTGACATTATTTTAATACCTAGAGATAGGGCTTTATATTTAAAATTTAGAATAGGCATCCTCCCCGTGGGAGAACTGCCTGCGTGCTGGAAGATCCCGGCACAAACTGTATCTTCCTGCCCTTTTTGCCCTTCTAGGATTGAGTCGGTGCCCCACCTTTTGTTTGAATGCCCCGCCTATAAACCTCCTCGCACTAGGTGGTTAAAACCCTTGTGCAAAGAGTTGGGCACCAGACATTATAGTGTGGCTTTGCGAATTTTGAAGTCTGATACACGGCCCCTATTTGTCTGTGGTATAGCGAAGTTCTTAGCATGGGCGTGGATGATTAGGTCAAAAAGGCTAATGTATATTGTTTAATTTAGGTCATTTTGTAAGACCATTTTATGTAATTTATTGCCGCCATTGGTATTGTATTTAGCATGATTGTATTTTATGGCTAGGCTTTTATCTTTTTATCCCCACTGTAATGTATATGTATTGGTTTTTAAGATATTTTTATATCGAAATAAAGCTAATTTGACTGACTGACAATGATCCTCAAGCACATTAGTAAACTGATAGCAGGGGAAAGTACAAACAAATGAACAAAACAAAAAGGCGTAGCCCTCTTCTATCGATCTCCCCAGAAAATGGATTTGGAAACTGGGAAAAGAGGGTGGCTGCACAAAATGGCTGCTGCCCACATGGTCAACCAACAACAAGAAGCAAGGAGGCATGGCCACAACAAAGAACACATTCAGGCCTATATCACAAGCATACTCGCTAGCAACACAAAATGTCCACTGGCTACATGGTCAAACAACAACAGCATGCAAAGGACACACACAGGCCTATGGCAAAAGCACACTGGCTGGCTGCACAAAATGGCAACTGACCACATGGTCAAACGACAACAGCAAGCAAGGAGGCATGGCCATAACAAAGAACACACACAGGCCTATGGTAAAAGCACACTTGCTGGCTACACAGTTGATTCATGTACCCATGACTTGTACTGGGCCTACAGGCTGGATGACCCATTGGCAGACTAGGACACATAATAAAATAAATGAATAGTGCAAATTTAACAAACATGGAGAACACGTACTGAACTGTGCAACCTTCCGCCTTTACAAAAGATATAACATTAAATGCAAATTCCCCTACTGAAACTCCAGGCCACCCACGCACAATCCAAACGAAAAGTGAACAGGAGATGGACAAAACACTAGGAGGAGCCTGCTGGACAAGAACTGGAAGTTGGAGTCTCTGAGGAACTTTGTTCTTGTTGGAATAAAAAAGTAAAAACGTGGCTGCTCGCACTAAAAAACAACCTGAATATTCTGTTGTAATAGAATATTAATTCAAAAAGGCCTTTTTGAGTAGATTTAGCTGCTTCTTGAGTAGAAAATCTGCTTGAGGTGTAGTCATAGTTATTCGTGTTCGCCAATGTCAAGAAAATAGCACCAGAAGGCGCAGTCGTGGGCGCAAGCTGCACTAGCAGTCGCCAAATCTTGGGCACGCTCTCAAACGGCTAGCATGTCACATCAAACTCAGCACCGCCCCTAAAACAAGTCTCGTGGGCACCAACGGAAAAAATGCACCACACGCTGCATGGTGGAATATAACGGGAACTATGTATTACATGCATAGCGCAGAGTTCACAAATTCGGCCCACTCTGCGAGCATAGTGAACTACTCTGCTCAGAGTCAGACCTAATAGTAACTCCTTAGTACGTCTGCACAGCACCTCTTCCTTACCAGATAGGTTCAAAACCACTCGTATAGAATTTCAATTATCTGGACAGAAAACAGAAAATGAGCATTCACAGCAAGGCTCAAAGCTAACAATGTATGCGTGGTTATTGGAAAAATGCAATCGTTTGACCACATTTTTGCATAAATATGTATGTGCCGCACTCTGCAAATAATCCATCACCGGGCTCATAATTGCAGATGAAAAAAAAATGTGCTTTTAGCTCAAATGGATGAAAATATATTAATACTGTTGCACAGACACCAGACACTTTATAAAAGTAAACTGGTCGAGTTTAGATGTTAACTGTCGCAATCAGGCATTTAAAGAGGCAATAATGTTGCCAAAACAGACAAAAAAAATCCCCACTGGATAGAGTGGAGGAACGGCTTTTGTCTTTCGCATTTTGTTTGAAAATAATTAAAACAGAATGCATGGAATGATTCACTTCTCACCAGGTACCTCTCCCATCTATCCACAGTCACATGAATCTTCAAGTTGTAGCCCCTGTACTCCCCGTTTTGGAGTAGTATGCTGAAGAGGCTAAGTTACAAACTTCGCCTGCCCAATTTTGAGAAGGCAGGTACACCAGAAACAAGCTTTATTTCAATGCACCGTCTAGGGCTTTTTTCTTAAACAATTTGAAGTTTGTTTTGACCAAAAATGTTTATATTTGATGACAGTCCATGTAAAATGTGTTTTTTTAAGTTTTTGGTATCGGTTTGCATCAACATCACCTTCTTTTATCCTTGTCCCCTCCAAACCAAGAAGTGGTTCCTAGCAGTGGGGCTACACTTGGTAAACACTGAATTCCCCGATCCAGGCCATAACAGTGCACCTAACTAGTCAGTACAGATCAATACTAACCAAACAAGTCTGCGAAGCCTGGAGAGATCTGCCACACATTGCTGGTTACCACAGGACGCTAAGATAGTCCACCCTGCTGGTCCTAAATAGTGACATATCCTGAACATCAACATCCTGTTATGACAAAATGTTGTATATAACATGTTACATCATAGTAAATCTACCTAACCGAGGTCTCATAATGGCAATCATAGAAAGGAGAACAGAAATGCAGTCTATCTGGGCAGATCTCTGATTCCCACTCACTCCTTCATACCTGTTACCTCCCCTAGATCCTTAGGAACACAGATTGGGTGGGCTCCAACCACAAACACACAAAAGGTAAAGGGAAGAATGCTTGCAATAAGTCTAACTGCTTTCAATCGCTCCGGGTACCATTCCAGCCCATTGTTCTTTTGCCCAGCATGCCACCTCAGTTGCAGCCCAGCTACATGCAAATCAGTCTTGACCCTAAGCCATTAGGAATAGTCCACTGAATTTCCAGGCCAAGTCCTCCCTGAACCAGAACAAGCAACCCAAGGCTGCTTTCACCCTGACTGGGCTCGTCAGTCAACTGTAGACTGGCTCCAGTGACACAGTGACATTGGGACCAAATATTGGTCATACCCTTGCCAGTAAGGGCAGTACATTTTATTTAAAAGGTTTTATATAGTGCTACTGGACCCAAGGGTATCAGAGCGCTTTACAGGGTAGGTATACATATAAGACAAAATTAACAGTGTACATTTAATCATGTATGATAAAAAACATAGCATTCAAATGAGCGAAAGGGACAGAGAGGCAAGGTGATCATTAAGGGGACGGGTACACACAAAAGGTGATGGAATGAATACTTGCAATAAGTCTAACTACAATCGTTCACTGTAGTATTCCATCCCATTGTTCTTTAGTCCACCATGCCACCGCCTTAATTTAGACCTAGCAAATCTGTATTGACTTTGCCTAAATAGGACTAGTCCAGCCTTAACTGCCATGCCAGGTTCTTCCTAAACTCAATCAAGCAACCCAAAACTGGTTTTGCCCGGATGGGGGCTTAACTAGTCAGGTGTAACTTGGATTCAGTGGCGCAGTGAGCACGAGACCCATATACAGGCACACCCTTGCCACTTAGGGTGGTACATCAAAGTCACAAAAGGTAATAGGAGGAATGCTTGCAATAAGTATAACCCCTGACAATCGCTCAGGGTAGCATTCTAAACCACCATTCTGTAGCTCAACATGCCACTTCAGTTTGAACCCAGACATATGCAAATCAGTCTTCACCCTTCCCAAAATAGGAACAGCCCAGCCCGAACTGCCAGGCCAGGTCTTTTTGTATTGATCAAGGGGTCTACTCAGTGTTGTCTTTTGCTTTTCAGCAACCAATCTCCAAAGTGGGTGTATGCATTGCAATGCACAAGATGAATACTTTTGATGTGTACAGAACATTTTCTTGCCCAGACTGTTAGTCCTTACATAGCATTCCGAGGAAGGAACAAATAGTAATAGTGGCGGTGGGGAGACCATCAGAATAACTAAGAGTCCCAGCGGACAGCAGGCCACTCTCCAGGTGAAGGGTTTCTGTTTGCATTGACAGCTGAGACTCTTCCGACGGAAATCCAGTGTTTCCCCTTCTTTAAGGTAGTCTGGTGACCGGTGAGTTTGGAGGGTTGGAGGTCTACTAATTTATGGCAGTGCTTCCTCTTCGCCTTCAGTCTACAGAAGTATCACAAATATGTTGCATCTCTTTTTAAATATTCATATCTTTAAGCCTAAAGTACCTCAGAGTGTGAAGCATATCAAATAAATAGTAAATGTATGACAGTTTTGCAAAGTCGTTTTTAATGGAAAGGGTTGTTACATAATTTGCCTGTCTTTGTTGCATAATTTAGTCAACCCTGACACATAAATTCGCCCTCCATTGCTGCATAGTTCCAGTGACCTAGATTGTATAGTCTGTAAATAATACACTAAGGATAAAAAAAACATTTTGAGCACATTTAATTTCTGTTCATGAGAAACTGGTGATGACAGTAGAATGTTGTGGTGGTAATATAGAGGGTGTCTCTTTGCATCCCACAAGGGCACCATTTAAATTTCTATCACTTGCAGTGCCCAGTGGAAGGGAACCGTTGCTCAGCAGCTGGGTTAAACCTTATAAGTGAAGTGGAAAGAAGCACATGGAAGCATTGGTGGACTCTGCTAAGGTTTGATCAGCAGAGGTAGCTGATCAGATTAAAAATGGCACTAATGCCCCTTTTTCCCTTGCGATCCATGATTCCTGCTAAGGTTCACATTATGCCTACAACAGAAGCTGCTACTTAATTGGAAGCCACCACAACCAATCGAAAAACATCCTTCCACTATTATCTGGTATGAGTCTTCTTTGCAAAACTTTAGGTATTACCAAATGTTGGGGAAAAAATTCTTCTTAATTGGTATAGCCAGACCTTAATTTGTGCTGGTGGCTGCCCGTGGCCACCACCAGCAGTTATTTTCGTAGACTAGAACTCTTCCTCCATACCACAACAGTGTCACTGTCTGGTCCCAAGAGAAAATGCCCTGTTTTGTCAATCACCTATCCCTCTACACAGAAATTCTTGGTGGTATGGTGGAGCATTAAATATGGAGAGATGGGGCAGCTTAGTTGGACAATACAGGACACAGCGGTTGTGTGCCCTGCTTTACATGGCAGTCCAAGTGAGGACATGGTTTAATGCTTGTACTGTGCTGACAATCGATGGCAATCCATCAGCCAGGATTGGCTTTTTAAAATGTGTTATACAGTCCAGTCAGTGCTCAATTAATTTCAGCTGGTGGCTGCTGATTGTACCCACCGGCACTCTTTTCTGGGTAGGAGCGCTCATATTTTTCAAGAAACACGGAACACGAAAGATATAGTCAGAAAAGACAGAAAGAAAGAGGAGGAGAAAGACAGAAAAACATTTCTAAACAGAGAAAGCTGGTATGAAAAAAACCCTGCAAGAATGGGATAAAGGTGCAGGGAGTGTAAGTTGGTGAAAGAATTAGGTCTGACTTGTAATCTAGAACACACAGCCTTTTAGGTTGAGCCTGGACAGTGCATGCGCTGCTCTACGAGGTACGCTGTATTCAAGTATGGACTTGAAGCTCAGCCCACTCTCCACCCATATTTTCTATTGGCTTGTGTCATTTTCTTCGTAAATGCGGGCTTCTAGTTCGTTAATAGGCTTGTTAGTCCCCCTTCGTACCACCTTGTCTTCATTTGTACCCTCCCATGAGGACTGGCCCTTTTACTTCCGTTTTTATACAGTATGTTGTATTTAGACTGTAAGCACTATTTTCTTTAATGCGTTACTCCTACTGCAGGCATGACATACTTTCCTGCAACTTTCAGCGCGGCATGTGTGCTTTCACTTTCCAAGCAGCCCAGGACAATGGCGGCCGAGGTCCCCCATTTACAAGAGTTTGAGCTATTGGCATTGTAAATGACAATGCCTTTCATTTATGTGTTAAGTGTCAAAACAAATTAAAAAAAGCATTGTCATTTACAATGCCAATAGCTTAAACTCTCGCAAATGCGAGACCTGTTGCATTGCAAATGCTTGTTTATTTGGCATTCGGTATATCAGGCAGCGGGCTGTTGAGCAAAGTTTGGGGCCCGCAACTTATTCTTTTACAAATTAAGCACGGCTAGGGTTCGTTTTAGTACTTTTTAATCACAGGTATGTGACTACATGTCCCTGCAGGAAAAGTCACTCATGGAGTAATATGTTAGTTGAGGTCCCCCGCTGGAGTAAGATTGCCTTGGACCTCATGCATAGTTTTGTTTTTAATTTGCATTTCAGGGCCTTTAAGAGTTCATTATTCAACTTGCCATAGTTTATATGTATTTTCTATTTATATATTCCTACCCAGTCGGCCTTCTTTAACAAGCACTGCCAGTTACAACTATGTGGTTGACTGTTGTGGCAACTGTGCCCAATTCTGGAAACATATAAACACGCGCCAAAGGTCATCCCTGGTCTCCTGACAACAATGGGGGCCCAGTTTGCTGCCGGGGAGCGCGCGTCAGGCGCTCTCACCTTGTTTTCAGCACAGACATCTCTTGTCATGTAAACAGCCGAATGAGGTCATGCTGCAAGGTTAGTTTTAACCGCTTGTAGATCCTGATCTGGGCGACAGGCGTTGCTTGCAGCGCGAGGCCGTGAAGGTAATGACGCAGGCGCCCCAGCAGGAGACGCTGATGAAAAACATCTGTCTTCATCGCAGCTGCTTTGAAAGAGCCACCGGGGGATGCGCAGTCTGGCACTGCTGCAATGAACTGCATCACTCCTGTGATCAGGTGCTTAATATACCATCCGCAGCCACCGAGGGACAATTTCACGGATGAGACAACATCTCATAAAGTACGTGCCATCAGCAGGAGCTTTGAAACACCCAGCAAGTACCAGAAGAAAGCGGGTCGGGCTGCAACTGGCAACGTTACAACTGGTCTTGCTCTATCATACCTGCTTTTTTTTTACCTTTCTGTTTTCCTTCCAGAGGCAGAACTTGGCGCATAGACTCCAATCCACTGCATACATCATAGTACAAGTTTTTTTTTTTTTTTTTTTTTTTTAAGGCAGGAGTGCAGTGGACAATAAACATAATATTTTACTAGCACGATGTCCTTTACAGGCAACATCCGAACGACTGATATTCTTGGCGTTTATCCCTTTACCATTATTGCATCGATTGAGCCTGGCTGACCTAGCTTAGCCTGGTTCATTTTACTAACCCTCCTTCCTGACCATGAACCACAGAGAATATTCAGTTTATGAATATCAGCTATTTACCCTACTATCAACCCAAACCAGCCACAGACATACCTCTTTTTATCATGTGTGAAGTGTATGGTGCTTGCATCATTTATAGCAAACATATATTTTATACTTATTTTAAGAGGCTTTGGGTCAGCCTCCTTCAGCTGTTGACTACATTTCGTCTAGAACGTTCAGATCTAGCCTTGAGATATTGTCAATCAAATCTTGGATCAGCACACAGGAGTGTTTTAGTCTCACGGTTCTTCTATTGGCTGTTTGGGTTTGTCTTTGCGCCTCCACCGGAACTCAGGGAGGAATATCATACTTACGGATTAATGCGGCCTGCAGCTTGGTTTAACTGGGAAGCCAGTGCTGACCAACAGATCTGAAAATGAATTCTAAAGAATACAAGGGTTGATTTACTTTCTGAGGCAAATATTTTACAGATGCTTTGGTCTCCTCTTTAGTAGAATTGGTTTAACGTTTGTATGATGCACACTGAAATTCTTCAAACGATACAAACGTCAAAACTATTGCCTTTGCCAACTGCTTGTGCCTCTTGATGTCATGGGGCATTTGCTTTCTTTTCTTTCTTTCATTTGAAGTGTTTCAATACATTTCTAATTTCCCTGTTTTTACAACTAGACGTGTGGGGAGGGTGTTGGTTACTAAAATCAGTTGTGCCTGCTTGGATTGTCTAGATGCTTTGCTGCTCTCTGATTGTTATGGGGACTGCAAAAATAAGATGTTTCGGCAATTTGGAAATGTATGTTTGGAGGTAGAACTGTGGTAAGAAGGGACGGACAGGAAATGGCAAAAGGAGTGCACAAATGACTGACAATTATGGGAATATGTAGAAGGTTGGTCTGCACACCGAATGTAAATCGAAAGTTCTGTAAGAGGTGTATGTTGTGTAAGGTGCTTACATGTGAAGAGGGATTGTGCCCCACGTCCCTCTTAAATATAATGATGGTAAATAGTGAGGCTGTGGATCACCACTGACTACATGTAGCACTGCTAAGGGCCGAAAGCAGCCTCTATGAGGTTTCACAAATCTTTCTTCAGATTGTCACATTGAAATAAAACAACCAATCCGTCAATTGCATTCAAAATTTCATTCATTTGAATAATCAAACATGAAATAATACAATTAACAATTGTCTCCTAACACAATTATCACAAGAGTGAAAATAAATTCATGCATATAACATGTTCTGAAGGTCTCACAAAATTCAAAATTCATATCATATCATCACAGTATTTAGAATTCCCAAAGCATTTCGGGGTCGTCACTAACCCTTCTTCAGGGGATTTTAGTATATAATCTATTCAGGGATGAATAGATTATATACTAAAAGCCTCTATTATGGATTTTACAGTGCATTGGTATCTCCATCCTCGAATCTACATTTCCCTTTAAATCTTTCTTGACAGATTACAAGGGCAAGGAACCCAAGCTCGTTCTATCCTTTTTTCACCGGTCACATGATGATTGTTTGCATGCAGAGTCGTTGCACTATAACTTTTTGCACTCGTCACATGTTCGCTCCACGTTTTCTTTTAAAGCACGCTTCTATGAAAGCACAATTCTTTCTTTTTATCACATACACAGTTAATCACCAAGTGAATTGATTATATCTGTTCCTAACTTATACCTCCCCTTTTTTCTTGAGTGCACATCCTAAGAGATTGATCATACATTGTGTCTGGTAACTTAAGTATTCTTATATTGGTGTTTTCACTGGTATTCTTTAATGTTTTGTGTTGTAGCTCTGGACGGAGGATTCTCAAGAAACACCAGTTATTTGTTATCTCTCACAAAGTATGTAAATGTAAATGTAAATGTATGAAGCTTATATAGCGCATGACTTACCCTGGGGCATCTCCGCGCTTGCTTAGGGAACCCGTCCTGGTATTCCCCTGTGAGATAACCCTGGCAGGGTATCCACAAGGTGAAAGCCAGGCATCCCACCGCGAGGGGCCGATGTGGAGATTAAGCAAGCTATTGCCCAGAGTCGCAGAGTGTGAACCCGTGAGTCGAGAAGGCACCGGAGCGAGAATTATCGAGTCCGTGGAATTATTGAGCCCAAGACCCGCCGAGGCGAGGAATTGAACCCTGGTCCAGGACCGAACTCAAGCTCCAGGTCTGCCGCCTCTAACCCCTGAGCCACCCTTCTCCACTGAAGAAGGGCTAGTGACGAACCCGAAATGCATTGGGAATTCTAAATACTGTCATGATATGAATTTTTAATTTTTAATTTTGTGAGACCTTCAGAACATGTTATATGCATGAATTTATTTTCACTCTTGTTATAATTGTGTTAGGAGACAATTGTTAATTATATTATTTCGTGTTTGATTATTCAAATGAATGAAATTTTCAATGCAATTGACAGATTGGTTGTTTTATTTCAATGTGACAATCTGAAGAAAGATTTGTGAAACCTCATAGAGGCTGCTTTTGGCCCTTAGCAGTGCTACATGTAGTCTGTGGTGATCCACAGCCTCACTATTTGACAATTATGGGAGCCAGAGTATTTCTTCTTTTTGGCATGATTTGTGGAAGTCCTTAAGTATCCCTCAAATTTCTGATCGGGCGCTCCTCAGGGACACCATTAGGGGTCTTCGGGGATGGGCAGATTCTCCATTGGTCTCTCCCTCTGCCATCTCAATGGGGTATCTCACTTTGACCCAACCTGCATGCATCATGGTTGGTGGCAGAATTAGATGTTTTTTTTTGGAGCACGGAAGCTGCACTGAGCGTAATGGCCTACTACTCCTCTTTCAAAACTATATTCATGTGTATGGGAATTATAGGGTCTCTGTTTAGTTTTTGTATTTTGTTTATTCGCAAAAATGATGTGTTCAACTTTTGCAATGGGGACGTGGTGATCACAGTGTGACTTCAGAGTACGTGTTTTTCAATACCTAGAGGTGCATCTGTTATAAAAGGGGCTCCCTGTGGCGGTTACAAAGATTTATTAACTTGCAAGGATGATGATTGCAAGATAAAGGTTTGATGCTGTCCAAAGAGTTAACAAAAAACAAGCATTGGCATAGCCAATAGGTCTTGCCTTTGGGACCTTATAAGTGTTTAGTTATCCAGCACAATATCCTTGGTGCAACAACATCAAGTGTTGCATGACTAAACACATAAGGTCCCAAAGGCGAGACCTAGTGGCTATGCCAATGCTTGTTTTTTATTTCCGGTGAGTTCAGATAATTTTCATTATTGCAAATGAAACTTTAAGCATAATCCGGTGCAATCAAAGCAGAGACCATGTGAAGTAAGGTCACGTGGTAACTCTACTTGACTGGGCTCTTAATAGGAGATGTAATGTGTCCTATTGTACAGTGCGTGCAGTTTATATCATCCTCGGAAACACTGCTACCACCTATACTCGAGATCTCTTTCACATGTAGTTTCGGGAATGTTCGCTAAAATTATTTACGAAGTTTCTGCAGTCTCTCCCGTACGTACACTGAAAGGGGTGCGAGGTTGAGGCACACGTGCACTACATTAAAATACACGCTCAACATACGCAGTGACGCCCCGTATCCCTGCACCCAGTAGATATCGCCTCAAAATGGAAATACAGAAACAATTCTCACTTCCTTCACGCCTTAAGCTGTGTACCTGCAACTTCATTACCTCCTTCACCCCTGCAGCGGTCAGCGAAGCCATGTTTGGGTAGCTGCAGCCGTTGGTAAGGGACGGGGCTAGGTGATTGACACCCATGCGCGCAGCCAGTGATTGACAGTATAATTCCACGGCGCAGGCTCTTGGGGTAATACAGCATTGCCATCTGCGTGCTGAGAATTGTATAACGTTTCATTTCTGTGGTACAAAATACGCGTCACTGAAATCGATAACAGGTATCATGTTTGCCTTCAACAGTTCTGCTCTATTGGCCGTACCAGATAATTAGTACCTCATGCCTCAGTAGAAGCAGATATTCAGTTGCACGTGTCACTGCAACACATCTTTAGCGCACGTTTCTCCAGAAGCCACCACTGACCAATGCTTCCTGAAGGAAACAGTAAGTACCTCACGTTTCTCGGAGATTAGTCAGTAGGGAAGGCAGGCTTTGTATAGGGGCAAAATGAGGATCGCCGAGTCAGTTACAGGTGTTGAACTTTGAAAACAAAGGGGGAGGGGCTTGAGGCCGTGGCACATTGCCAAAAGGGCAGCTAGCTACAGTCAAAATAAAAAAATAAAAATAAGCGCATTCCTCGCTCTAAAAGGAGGCAGCAGGGGGAGGGGTGAGAAGAGGGGGCGAGTGCGTTTCACTTGCGAGAGCAAGCAGCGCCAGCAGCAATAATTGCTACCATATGGCGCCGCGCGCTCCCGCAAGTGAATCGCCACAGGTTGCCATTGAAGGCAATGGAATTCATGCACGTGTTTGGCTGAAAAGCCAAAGCGATCGCAAAAGGTCTTTTTGCCTTTGCAGCGCATGTGCGCTGCGTAAGTGATACCTAAAACAGACAGTCTATCAACTTATTCCTTATCTGCTGTTTCTTTGTTTCCAGGGGTACCTGGAAGGGCAGGACGGCACATGAATTCCTACAAGATCAAATCTCTGGAAAGAGTATCTGCCCAGCTACATGTAGGCAGTGGTCATTGCAACATATTCTGCTAAGAGCATCTTTCCAGAATCCAATATATGGAGCCAAACAAAGGGAACGGGCCTTCTTGCTTAATTTCTGCCATCCACATTTTCCTTTGTAATTTAAATATACTTACATATTTTGGGATATTATTATTATTATTACAATGTATTATTAGTATTACAACATATTATTATTACAACGTACAACTTACAAATATTATTAATATTACAAATTATTGTCACAACCCAGGATGGACATTCACACCTTTTATGTGATAACTATGATAAACTCTACCTAGAACCATCCTACACCATCCCTGTTGAGATAGGCCTTGACTGACAGCCTATTTATGGGGAATACCTGTCAGGAGCTGAATCCCGGGCAGTAGTGCGCCTGCCTAATTACATTGGACTGCAGGTCCCAGAAGACCAGGCGGCTAGTAGGCGGGGACTATAAGAACATTCTGAACCCAGAAGACGGGTTGTATTGGATTCCGTGTTTGTATCGCTTCCTTAGCGGTGCTCGTTTGCGCTGTGTTTTGGGTGCTGTGGTGCTTCGCTAGGACCCGCGAAGACACAGCTGCTTACTGGACGTGTTGACGGTGTGGGGAGGAAGGGCGCTTTCTCCAAGCTGTTCCGGCGCCGTGAGTCCGCTGACTCATGGGAAAGGGTCCTGTGGTGCTTCGCCGGTTCACAATTCGCGAAGACACAGGCCCACTATGACCCAGACTACCGATACTTAGAAGGAGTGGATCGGCTGATGCATTCCGTGGGTGCGGTGGTGCTTCGCTACTTTAAGAGCGAAGACACGGACACCCGATATCTTTCCCGGTGAAAAGAGGAGATACGACACTTGTGGGTTCCGGTATCGGCTATCCTTGTTTGGGGAGTTATCTACTTTTTGTTTGGTTTCGAAAGGACGTCTGTTTCAACCAGTTTAGTCTGTTACTCCTTACGTTACCAATGGGACGCTACATGAACAGAGGAGCCCTGAGACTCTGCTGACTTCTCTCTGTTTGGCGGTAAGGTAACGGGGGGGATTATCTTCTCAGGAATTCATGTAATTACTTTTTTTCCTTTTGGGAGGGGTTTGGTGCAGGACTAGAACATAGCTTCTGTGACGTAACAGAAGGAGATTCGGATTCTGAACCTATTAAGGGCTGATTTGACCGTTATACCTTGGAACACTGGCATCCTTTACTTTGATGGGGCCTGGTATTATGACCAGGTATGTAACTAGTTAATATTCACTGGAGCACTGAGAGGGAAGGGCTATATTGATTAGAGGAGTAACCTGTGTTTGTATTTCATAGGACATAGTGCAAGAGTTCCGAGGTAGAAGAGACTCCTGGGTACGTCTTCATCATTGTCACTAACCATAGATTATCAAGGTAGGTGAAGGTACTAAGGGAATCTTAGGAGGCTATGGAAAGGGACACCGTCCTGTATTAACGGTTTGTCCTTTATCATTTTAGGTCGTGCTAGCCCGCAGAGCACCAACCCGGCCCCTCTTTTTCCCTCGCCGGATCACCTCTAGGCTCTGGGTACTATATAGAACCAGGCTTGGGGAGATCCGGAGGTGGACCTTCTAGAGCATCACCCGGATCCCGAAGAGCATCAAGATTCCCTAACAATACCAGCATCCTCACTTATGATAGTGCTTGATGTCCTTTTGATTTCACATGCTAAGATAAAAAGTCTCAAACAGGCAACAAATGGTGTAATGTGATTCTGGGCCAGAGGGAACATATTATTATATCTGCAGGAACTTTTTAGTCAGTTTCATGGAAATCAGGTACTGCTGGGCTTAAAAGATAATAATGATAGCCTTTTACAGTGGTGTCCTGAAACTAATCTGTACAATTAAACCTAAACCTGAGCACCAACTATACATACCTCTTTTGCAATTGCCCCTCAGTAAGTGAGGCTTTCTCAGGAAGTTGGTGCAGGGTAGAAACTTAGAAGTGCATTGTGAAACTCAGGTTTTCAAGCGATACCTTAGGATGCACTGTGCACTTGCTATGACCAAAATAATGGTTTCTTATACATTTATGGTTCGTTTCTAACTCCCTGACGTCTCATTGGATGTTGGTTTCTATTAAAATATTTTGTGTTATTTTCAAATTTTATTTCCAATCTCCCAAAATGCATTTCTTATTCCAGTTTTCCACAGTAAATTATTTATCTTCTGTTTAACCATTGGTTCATGTTAGGAAATTCGTTCAATGCATTTCACAATAAGCTGCATCAGAAATGTTTATTTAAGCATCTGAAAGATGGGTAACAAACCTTCGTATTCAGGAGAAAAGTAGCATGCCTATACTTACATCACATAAGATATCACATATGTAGTCCTTACTACAAACATATATTCAACTCTATTTCAAGTATTTAGGACACCACAATATTTCAATATCCTCTTGAAAACTCAAAAAAATACCTATTTCACAAATTTTTGCTTTGTCGCCTCATCACATTTCTGTTAAATAGTTCACAATGATGACATGTTTATATACGTTAAATTCTTGGGCAATGGTTATTTTACCATTCCTAAATCAGCAAGGTATATTGCCAAAACTATTCTACTGTCTTTAGGTACTGTGTGTTTCCCAAATAATCTGGTAGTGAATGAAAAAAATATCTGGAGTTTTATGTTATGATGAAGGTATAAAATGTACACTATGTTTAAAAAAAAAAGATAAAACCCCTTCGCTGCGGGGGTAATTCCCCAACGGTGCAGGCGGTGCGGGCGGGGGGTCCAGGGTGCCGCAGTGTTCGTGACGAGCGCAGCTCATCATGAGTCACAGTGGTGCTGTGCTCATGACGAGCTGGCCTTGTCACGACCCCGCCCACCTAGTTATTCGCCCACATAGGGGGGGGTGGGGGGGGGGGGAATCAATCGCGCGTGGGCAGCCGTTATGACGAGCCCAGCTCGTCATGAGCACAGCTGCACTGTGGCTCATGACGAGCCCAGGAGTTAAAAGCATCCCATCCTATCTTGCTTTGAAAGGTAAATGCTGTTACAATATCTCGACTCCGTTGTCACTTTTACCAATATCACTTCTCAAAGGCACACCCAGTGATGTTTTCATCTTTCAAACATATCAAGAGTTTTAAAAGAATGTTACTACAGAATGGATTTCAAAACCTCTGCTCCAGAGTTCCTCCTACCAACATCAAAGCCTTGAAGTCGCTACTGGTTTACAAAATTAGGAGGTTTTGCCTCGATAGCGGTCATACAAATTTTTGAAAGTGGAACACCTTTTAGCTCCACAGAAGAAGCTGCAAAAGTTCCGGTTGATCTACCTTCAATGCCTTCTTGAATCTGTAGATCTTATAAGGAGTAAGTCAGAGCAGCTTACTGTCAAGGCAGATGACCTCTTTCCCAAACCTGAAGCTCCAAAAGCTAAAAATGACTTATAAGTCTGTTGAAAGGAGAAGGATCTATCAAGGTAAATACTCAAGATCCTCCTAACATCTAAGGTGTGCTGGGGTTCTTCCTCGAACTCAGAAAGGGACATACAAAACTCGAAGACTATCTTTCTGGTGTCTGTGAAAGGACAGGCAATGTTTGGTAATGAGAACGCTCAGGCTGAAAACCAACATGATATTCAGAAAATTTGATGAAGGGTGGTGGTCAAGTCAATAAGGCAATTAACTCACCCACCCTGAGGGCTGATGTAAGTGCCACCAACAAGGCTGTTGTCGTTGTAAGAAACATTGTTCACACTTTACTAAGACTTTGTGCTAAAGATAAGCAAAGCAAGGTCATTCTGAATCTCTAAAGGCTATTTACTAAGCAGCACAAAAGGTGCTTTGTGCTGGAAATGTGGTGTTTAGTGAGCACAAAACCTTGCTTTGCAGGAAGGGGGTGTTACTTTGGCAGGTCAGATCAGGTACCCATATGTTTTGATGTGAAGCCCAGTCTACTAAAATTGAAAGACCAGGCTTCATATCAAAAGTAGCTCTGCCTTTTAAGCAGCGTTTACAATGAGAACTGTTTTTCACACAAAAACGCATAGATAGTCTGTGTGCTGCAGGTCATTGCACACATTCACTGCATGGGATTCTTCTAAGTGTGTCTAGACTAAAACATTTAAGAGTATGCTTCCATTACAAATTCTGTGCTAGACAGCGCATGCTCACCTGTGTGTCAATTTGTAAGGCTGTGCATCACTAAACCTGCCTGTGAGCCAGATGAGGGGGTGACAACAGAAGGAGACCAATCTTCGCAAACATGGCTCTGCTCTGTGTTTTCCTCATTGGTAACACTGCACAGCAAATTTGGCTGCTGTGCTGATTTGGTTGAAAAATTGGTAAATTTGGTTCTTAATGCCTTCTTCAGATAGAGGCTGAAAAGGATGATTCCAAAGAGAGTTTAGGACCAAATGTAGTCCCCCATAGGGAAGCAAAAGGCCTTCCTGATGCATGAGATGTGGAAACATCTTTAAATGGCATTGAAAGATTTTACTGTAAAGGAGACACATTTTGGAAATCACTCAAGTTCTGAGAAGCCTTCCAATGTCAAGCAAAATATTTAAGCATGGAGGATTTACCAGAATTCTGGATAGCCACAGCTAAAGGAGGGATTGGTTCATTTTTCTGCAAACCTTGGCACAGTACAAAATACCACTGTAAAAGCATTCAGAACTGTACACAATACCAGATCTGGCCTTCAGCACTGGACGCAAAAGGTCGAAACCAATAATGCTAAAGTCTCCAGATTTGGAAACCCCATTAAGTGTGGAAAGGGTTCAATCGTATTCTCATGGTGGGTTCAGATACAGACATTTTAGGAGACTAATCCATTCCTCTTTGAGGCTAAAAGTGCATGTAGGAAATACATCTTTTCTGTGTTTTCAATTGCTTATCAGAAGTAAAGTAGCTGTACTCCCCTTTTAACATGGTCAAATTGGCATACTCCTAAGTAGCATGTTTATGAGTCCCTAGTATATCATACTGAAAATTAAATCCCACTAAGTGAACTGCAAAGAACAATTGATGGACAGAATGCAGAACAATGTCATACTTTCACCCCAGTACAGAGATCTGGGCCTACATCCATCCATTTGAGCCTTGGTGATGAGCTTCCACCTGCAAAAAAAACACTGGGAGGGATGGCTGCCCAGGAAGTCCTTAAACATAGATTTCTAGGGGTACTGTCTGTAAATGGAGGGCACGGATGCCCAGAAAAAAAGTGGGAGGTATAAAAGGTCAAGTGTTACCTGGGCTGAGAGGAGAGCACCCCAGGACTGACTCTGGTGAGGCCACTTCTGACGTGGAGGTGCTGTCTCCATTGTCAAACAGAGGACAAGAGACCTGTTCTAGGTAGACCCCTACATGACACTGCCAGAGTCTGTCACCCTTGAGCTAGACTGTGTTTCCCCCCCTGGAAGTCCTGGACTGCCAGACACATGTTTAGTCTCAGGATGCCACCCCTTAAATGGCAGTCGTCAGAGTAGAAGAATGGTGTCTATAACCTGAGGCTGCAGCCCCCCACTCAGAGAAGCCAAAAGCCAAACAATCCTAAGGAGCATGTGGGGGACTTCTTGCCAGCCCCACGGCTGGAATTGAGACCTACCCAGGACCTCAGATTGGAGCCTTTATCTGGCAGTGGATGCACTGGAGCTTGGTTGATGACACTGACAGCTGTCAGTGGCCTCTGTCGGTTGTTAGCCTTTTGTGGAGAGCTTGCTCTGAGTTGGGGACAGACATCTGACCCAGGGGTAGAATGGACCACATAACATTGTTGACCAGAGTGGTACTGCCTTAGGATTCATCTGTGAGTAAGCTAGAGTTATTCAAAGTGAAGTTGTTGCCAGGGGGGGTCTGCAGATAAGGAGAGGGCTCCCATCTACAGGGTTAATGGGTAGTGTTGACAGAAGGGAACCAGTAGGTTCCGATGGACATAGTACAGACAAGTGCCACTGTAGATGCTGTGAATTGTCCATATTCTATTGGAAGTCCATCATGGTATTGGTCAGTCTACCCTTGCTCTTGGCCAGTTGTGGCCTCTTTAGGAAATCTGGCTTTTTTACCTGTTCACCCCTAATATTTCGCCTTTTACTGGACCCTATAGTTTTACTTGAATTAAAACTATGTGTACTTTACCCTGATAATTAGCAGTAAAGTGTCTGTGCTTCCCCTTTAAATGCAACTGGTGTACTACATGAGCTTTTGTGCCATCAAATATAGTGGCAGTGCAAACATGGCCTTAGGCCTACCACTGTAGCCTGACGTTGACACTGCAAAACATGCATAATCAACTGTCAAAATGAACCCATTTGGCAGGTAGAAACCTCCCTTTTAATTATTAATAAGGAACCCATATGTAAGTCTTGTAGTCCACAAGGCAGGGTGCATGGTATTTAAAAGTAAGACATGTAGAAATGTAATGTTAACATGCCCATACAGTGATAAGCATCCAAAAGCTATTTTCACTGTGGCAGGTTCAGCTTATGTAGAAAACTAGTGTACAGATTTTATAAACGAATACTGTATCTCAGGAATGGAACCAGCAATAAAAATAAAGAGTTATTAAAATCAAATTCAATGGTGAAGTCACACTTTTAATAACTATTAAGGACAGGTTACTTTTAGAAAGTTACCCTTTCCCTGCTTGAAGGCCCTGTGGGTTACTTTGCATTGACTCCCTAGCTTTTCCCACTCAGTAATTAGCCACAAACAGTTGTGAAATGACTCCCAAGAGCAAAAAATATGCTGAAATGAATGGGTAGAGATGACCTCTCTGAACTCCACAGATTATGCAGGGTGGGGGTTGTGAGCATCATTTTTGACACTACAGTGTCAAATCCAGCTTGAATGTCAACCCTGGCTGACAGGTCTGCTGGGTTCACAAATGTCACTTGGGTTAATATTACAAGGGAAGAGAACAGGATGTGAAGAAAAACCTTGTAGATATAGATTCACTGTCTGGTTGATAAAAGATCCTGCATTTGTCCTACCGGACTTCTCTTTCTTGGTTTGTTTTGCCTTAGACTGGCATTTAGTGTTAGGTATGGAAGGATACAAGGAGTAAAATAGTACACACCCCACCCACACTCTCAGCCCTCAGACCACAAGTTTAGTGTTGCTAAAGACTTTTGCCATCCTGAAAATGCCAAAAGTGGCTAGGGTTGGACCCTGGAAGTTATATTCCATTGCTTAGGGCGTGCACAGGTACCATACCGTCACTTGCTAGTGCCAGCCTTAATGTGGCACATCCATGCATCCACTTCAGAACACTTTCTGGTCCGGCAGAAGATCAGAAGTGTACTGGCCCTGCCATATGAAACCTGAGAGGATCAGAGAACAACGGAACCTGCTCCCTCTTGTGTCCAGGACAAAGACTTTGACTCCAAGGGTCATATGGCTGACCTTCCGTTGAAGCTGCAGTGATAAAACAAACTACAAAAGGCCATTTCCTGAAGTACCCAGGTGATCAGTGCCATCTGGTACCTGCTGTTGGCCTCCGTCTGACACCCTGGAGTCTCAAAGTACCCCCTCCATGGTTGTGTGGGGCTTTAGAAGTGTGGATTGGAACACAGAAGACTAAGTCAAAAGGTAACATCTTTCACCAGGAGGAACTTGGTTGATGTAACCAACTTCTGCTCCCCAGCAGTCAGTCTTAAATTGCACATATGTCCTGGTCTACTTCAGCCATTGACTGTGCTTTTTGGTGGGATTTTTACTTAACATTTTTACATTTATATCCCCAGTTTCACTTATTGGATTTTTGTCAAGCCAGTTTACTTATTAGTTTTTACTATATTTTACTAATTTGGTTTGGGATTTGTACAGTATTATATTTTTACTTCATTACTGTTTTCGTACTGCATAAGTACATTACACATTGCCCTAATTTAACCCTGTCTGCTCTGTGCCATTTCTGCCAGGGCACTGGACTCAGATTTATTTTGGTGACTATGTTATCCACCTCAAATGATAATTTAGGGCTAGATGTAGGTAATCTCATTTTACCGATTCCTAAATACCGAATGTTATTGATTCGGTATTTAGGAATCGGTAAATATGATGTTAGGTAATAAATCGGTTAAATTTACCGATTCGATAACATTTCTTATTACCGATTGGGTAATACCGATTTGGTAATAAGAAATACCTTCCGATTTATTCCTATGGGCCTGGAGGCCCATAAGAATGAATGGGAAGCCATTCACTATTACCGATTCGATATTTACCGAATCGGTAATAGCTGGAGCATATTCAAGGTTGGCAGGGTGTCACATTGACACCCTGTTGCACCCCTGAATCATACATGTGTGCACATGTGACGCACATACATGCCCTAGGGGCATGTATGTCTGCCACATGGCACCTTGAAAAAAGCAAATTAGTGCTTTTTTAAAGGAATTCGGTATTTACCACCAACTTGTAGTTGGTGGTAAATAACGAATCCTTAAAGCAAAAATGCACTCACTTGAGTGCTACCTAAACAGGATTTAAGGATTCGGTAATTTACTGATTCCTTAAAATAAGGAATCAGTATTTTACCGATTCCTTAAAATAAGGAATCAGTAAATTACCAAGGGCCAGATGTAGGTAAAATAGATTTACCGATTTTTAATTACCGAATTTTACCGATTCGGTAATTAAAAATCGGTAAATCTAAGGGGTGGATATGTAGGTATTCCAGATGTGCTGGAATACCGATTCGGAAGAATTTGGTATTTACCGATTCGGTAAATACCGAATCGGTAATGCCCATTCATTCCTATGGGCTTTGAAGCCCATAGGAATGAATGGGCATTACCGATTCGGTATTTTCCGAATCGGTAAATACCGATTTTCACAAGGGTGCAGAGGGTGTCACTTTGACACCCTCTGGCACCCCCAAACAGGCTCGGGTGCCATGTGGCAGGCATACATGTCCTAAGGGCAGGTCTGCCTGTCCCATGGCATAGGTGTGCATGCACACATGTGCATGCACACCGGAATCGGTATTTTACCATCAAATTGGATTTGATGGTAAAATACCGATTTGGTAAGGCATCTGGGACTCTGAAGAGTCCCACCTACATCTGGGTGCTTCAGAATCGGTAAAATTACCGAATTTTTATTTTACCGAATCGGTAAAATTACCGAATCGGTAATGCCCCCTACATACCTGTCACCCATTTACCGATCGGTAACGGCCAAAATCGGCCGTTACCGCTCGGTAAATGGCCTCAAACGGCCACCTACATCTGGCCCCAAATCCTTAAAACCAGCCTCCTACATTGGAAAGGGCTAAATACTGGTCGGTAACGGGCAAATCACTGATTTTCGGCCGTTACTGACCAGTATTTAGCTACCTACATCTGGCCCTTAGTTTCTTTTTTGATGAACACATTTTTATTGATTTGACAGAAAGCACCAACCATACATCATGACACCATAATAGCACAGGAATATATGCAACGTTCTCGTTAGCCCATTTTACAGGGAAGGATGGACACACAGCGAAATACGATCGAACACTCCAGGTGAGACTAATCCCCCCAACCACTTCACCCAGACCCTTCGGTATTTCTTGGGACACCCACGTGCCTCCTATATGGTTTTTTCCTGTGTGGCGCACCAGTCAACACTGGCTCGCCATCTCCGGAGGCATCAAAGCGCTAGAAACCATAAAAGCCCTGCAAAGAAGTTGAGTGCATAAAGTTACAATCCCTAAAGCGATCCTGGTAAGGAAAGTTCCATGTTTTCAGACTTATTCAGAAAGAGAAATGGTTATCCATTTCTGAGATATAAAGAGGAAGTGTGTGCCAAAGTTTAACAGAGTCCAGGACCTGCTCCCCATCTCCATCTACAAAATCGGGGTACAACAAGTCGCCTGCTTTGAGAAGACAGATATAATACGGAAAATGAAAAGCAAAGTTACGGAAATTACACACAAAAATTAGCAGTACAGTGCACGCCGGATATAATCCGACAAATGATGGGCGAGGGCCCCAAATACTAGAAATGATTTACGACGACATAACGGACAACGATGTGGTCTGAGGGCAACGCTGACAACTTTGGTGCTGGGGTCTAAAGTTCGAACCTCCTGTCACGCCTCCAATAATACAAAAAAAATACATGTACATTTTGTTTCGGTGGGAAACATTCCAAAAATATCTTCATTTTGATAACATATTCAACCCAACGAAAAGTAAACTAACGGATATTAAACGAAAATGATCTCAGACACGATGTAAAATACATGGGCGAGTGCTGGGGACAAATGTTCGAACATATATATACATACATACATACATATATTTGTCTCCAATAAAACAAAAATAAACCATGTACATTTTGGGTGATTGGGTGCGTGGATGGGTGGGTGGATAGGATGGGTGGGTGGGTGGATGGATGCGTGGATGGGTGGGTGGATGGATGCATGCACGGGTTGGATGGGTGGATGGGTGTGCAATGACTGGCACAGATGCGCAGGCAAAGGGCATTTTTAGCAGATGCTGTTCATGTATAAGTGTAGAGGGGAGTCGCGTTCACTGTACTAGGAGAAAGAAGGTGAGATTGTGTGAGTTACCAATTAGCAGGTTTCCTGTGATTTTGGCAGATCTGTTTTCGCAGAGGATGTCAACCACAGTGTTTTCTACATGTGTTTGGCCTCGGAGTGCTGGAAGAACACTCGCCACAAAACAGGCCGCGCTGATTTCCGTGCCAATGTAAGCATGGCAAGAAAACATATTTTCCATGAATACAAAGAAAATGTATACAGCGCCACCTCAATTATACTTCTGAATGTTACCGCCCAAACTACAGACATTGATTCAATTCAAGTGCGCGATACAAGGATCCTCGCTAGGGGGGGGGCAACTGGCATAGATGAAATGCAGGACAGTGAGTGTAAAAATTCCGGACAAAGGTTACACATCATGACAAAAAGTAATGAGATTCGGGGCAAAAGGTACGTTTTATACACACATCAGAGCGCAAAGAGCTGGTTTCACGCTCAACAATGTTTTCTTGTCACTTACTTTCAATGGCGGAGGTCGGGCCGCTGGGACGTTGCACTCACGTTTGGCCAGCTGGACGAACAACTGCTAAATGGATGGAGGCATGCAAGTCCTTTTATACCACCCCAATATGTGTTCCCAAACTTGTAAGGCGAAGCATTTTAAAAAGGCTGCAATTTCTTAAGATATATCTATAAAATTAATTAACACAACCCCCAAAAAAACATGCAACATGCAACATATGCAAACATCCTATAAAAAGGGAAGATTTGGCGTTGAGGGGACGTGGGGGCGGTGGGCAGTGGGGGCCAGGGCTTAGAGGCGGGTTCTCGCAGGCGATATCAAACACCGCGTTGTTATGCCATGCGATATGGTGTACTGCGGGGTAAAGTACGGCCCAATAGAAAGCAACGGAATCGCGTTGCAATAGATTGCGAGGTGAAAACAGACGATGTTATGGACTATGCGATCAAATAGATGCGGGGAAAAAGCGCGCGATGTAAATGTGCGCGATGGAACGTCATACATCCATCCAGCCCATCTGTGATGCCTAGAATCGTGTGTTCTGGGTCACGTATAATTCAGTTTCTTACAGTGCACAACTAACATCATTAACCTCTGTTCTTTCTCTTTCTGAAGTTCGGCCAGGGTTATGGGGATCACAGATGTGAGGGAATTGCACATAACAGCTCCTGGGGCCACTTCAGTAGTAGGACATCCATCCCCATGCCGGCTTTGAAGGAGGCCGCGAGAAGAAATGACGGATTAAGGCAATATCCTTGGTCACAAAAGAGCTATGAAGACAGCTTTAAACCTCCTGGATATTTCCTGAAAGCTTTGAAACAACACCACTAACTCTTGGGATGAAGGGAATTTCCTTCTCAAGATGTTTGCTTGGGTATATTTATGTCCCTTATATATACTGCTTTCAACAGCAGATAATGCTCTATCCAAAGAACCAACTGATGAGCCAACACCACTTAGGTTAAAGGTCCCTGAAAAGAACCAGCGGCCCATTATCTATAGGTCCTCCAGAGTGGCTGTACAACCTCTTGAACTAGTATCCACTGGTATTGTAGTGTCTTGTCAGTTAGAGATGACGGGACCCTTTTGGTTCCTGACGGACTCTGTAGAACAGTGATGTAAGTGTGTGGGTGTGTGGGTGATTTAATTCAGGGTGTAGAATGTTCAATTAACAGTTACACTTTGAGGAATTAAGACGTATAATACCAGCTCCATGTGTGGTTTGATCCTTTGCATGTAACCGGGCTGGGGAGGATGCTACAACTGGTGACGAGATAGGGGATTACTAAAAGCCCAAGACCCGAAGAATCAAGAGTGCTCTCTCAGAGAGTTTGCTGTGGTCCAGCAAACTGCTTGTGTGTGCCACGTGTGCCTCAGGCAGATTGGCATATATGGAGTCAAAGCACCACTCAAGCCAGTGCAAGGCCTGTGAAGAAAGTGTAGGCACTACTGAAAGTTTGCTTGTCAGTGGCTAGACATTTGCTGGTAAAGTTGAGACAAAGGATACCGTGCCACAGAATAACAAAGAGCCATCTTTCATACAGTACAACAACGGTAAAGGCAGTGACAACCAGGTACAGAGAAGCGCTAAAGGCCGTGATAGCCGAGTGCAAGGAAGCCCTAAGAGTGGAAACATTTCTAACACAAAAAAGTGCTAAAGGCAGTGACAACCAGGTATGGGAAGTGTAACGAGCTGAGACTGCCAGGTGCAAGAGAATGCTGTGAGCTGAAGCAGGGAGATGCAGAAAGACATCAGAGGTGGAGATAACCAGATATAGAGAATACGATCACACTTACCAGAGCCTGAGTAAAGAGAGCCATTTAACCTCACCTTGCACCACAACCCAAACAGAAGCACAGGGTTATGCTTATGAGGCTGGTGAATTATGTTGGACTGACTGAAAGGCCATGAGAGGTGGTCAGAATAGTGCAATTTTCTCTTTTAATGGCTGCTGAAAAGAGTATCAAATACGGCGCTGCTGCTATCATGAAACCACTGGCTCCCTTCGATATGGACAAAAAGGAAAATATTGGGAACAGGTTGACTGCCTGAGTAAAAACCTTTGATGATTTCATTGATGCACTGGAAGAAGCAAATACCAAAAAGATCATAAAATATCTAAAGAATTTTATGGGTGGAGGAATAAAAAAAATGATAAAAAAATACCACACGGTGATGAAGTGATGTACTGTCAAATCAAAGAGGCGTTAAACACCAAGTTCAATGCACTGCCGAATGTCAACTATGAAAGGTATATTTACAACCAAGAAAGGCAAAAAGTAGGTGAAATGATGGATACATTTGTAAAAATTCTTGATTTGCTCATCAATCATTGCAAGTTTAACGAGTTCAATGATGAAAAGTCCATGCATCTCAAAGTAGTACCGTATTGTCAGGCATAAAAGATGACTTTTTAACCCATGAAAATCTTCTCTAAAGTCGGGGGTCGTCTTATACGCCGGGTGTCCTCTTATCTAACTTAACGTTTGCTTTTGTAATTTGTTCACTTGTAATGTTCTCCTCATGTATCAGTTCTGTTCCTATTGGGAAGCGCTCTGACACCTTCGGGTAAAGTCTGCACTATATAAAAAAAGAAATACCTAAATAAATATGCTGGTATACAGCGTGCTGTAACTTCAGGGACAGGCGCTGTAATGAAAAGCGCACATCGGCCGCTGCCAGGCCCGCGCGGGCGCACTCTGATAACAGGCGCTGCTGCACTGATCAATGCCGCTCTGATTAAAGGCTTTAAAAAGCTTTTAATAAAAGATTCCACCTCTGCTGGGTACGTTTATCGGCTACTGGACGTGGATATGAATGAGCCTGCGCAGCTAGGTGCGGGAGATCCAGCACAGATAGGGGCCCATCGACGACCCTCTTTCCCGTCGTCAATATCCGGAAGGTCATCTTCATCCTCACTAAGGAGTTTGTCTCAGTCGGGGACATTATTACGAAAGGAGAAACAAAATGTGTGGGTTTTAATGGTAGGTATCAGTTCTGTTCCTATTGTGAAGCACTCTGACACCTTCGGGTAAAGTCTGCGCTATATAAAAACGCATAAAATAAATACTGGTAGATAAATACCTAAATAAATATGCTGGTATACGGTGTGCTGTAACTTCAGGGACAGGCACCCTCTAGCTGAGCCACCATGAATGTTGATGTTTTTTAATTTTTATTTGGTATGTGTTGGAAGAGGTGTAGTCTTATACGGCGAGTATAGCCCAAACCCTATATTTTAACAAGATAAGTAGGGGGGTCGTCTTATACGCCGGACAATACGGTAGATGGTTGTCTCTCCAATTCCTTCAGACAACGAATGCTGAAAGAGACACTCAGCTCCGAGCAAGTACCCATGGCTGCCAGAATGGAACAAAGAGCTGACAGACAAGCAAATAAGATGGAGGCTGGAATGGTCCAAAATTAAACAGCACTGAGTGTGAAAAGCAAGATAGAAGGCCATTAAGTAATGTCTCCAAAGAAAAAGAAGTTGTGTTTTCAATGTGGATTTTTCTTCTCACATGAAGGTAAATGTCCCGCCATTCGACAGATATGCAAAGGATGCGCCATGAACCATTTTGTAACAGTTTGCAAAGCAAGGGAAAGATCAAGTGCATCACATCGAGAAAACAATATGGAGGAAATATCAAGTGCTTCCCGCCAAGAAAAAAAAATTGATGTCAACAAATTCTAGAGATGTTCCAATCACGCCTACAGGGTGAAGCGGCAACATCAGTTAAGGCAAAAAGAAATGGAACAACGTTGATTATCATCAAATTCTTCATCTAAAAGTGTGTCTGCATTATTATCAAGCGACGGTGAGGAAGATGGGTGTGCGATGTCACTGTTGACTGCTGCATGACGTGCAGATGTAGGATTAGCTTCTTGTATGGAAGATTGCCGGTAAAAGCAAGGTCGATAAGCGAAAATGCAAAATTCATCTGGACACTGTCCCAAGATCAGTCTGAAAGTGAATGGGTGCTCCATACCTTTTATCATAGACAGTGGCGGGTCAATAAACATTATACCAGCGCAAAAGTACAATGAACTGTCTCAAGTGCCCCGCTTAACCCCATCGAAAACCAAAGTGTACATGTGGGCTGCTTTGACGCACCTGCAAAGTCAAGGTTCATTCATAGCAACGGTGAAGCACAAAAAGACGAAAGTACAATCCCCAATTCTTGTCTTGCCAGGCACTTCTTCGAGTGCATGTTTACTCAGTTTCAGTACTGCTGCTGACGTGGGGCTGTCAACTACAATTTCAATGCCTATCCTGAGATAGTGAGTCAGGTTCCATATTTGTTTCATGGACTAGGAAGACATAAACCATGAAAGTGCAGCTTCACAAAACTGAGGACATCCATCCTGTTGCTCAATGATATTGTCGAATTGCATTTCATTTACAAGAGGCTGTTGAGAAAGAACTTGAGACACTGTTAAACCACGACATCATTGAACAATCCACTGGTCCGACACCCTGAGTATCACCCATAAGAGGTAGTGCCAAAAAAGGTTAGTGGAGGAGCTGTGCGCAACTGTGTTGATATGTGGCAAGTGAACAAGGCGATTGAAAGAGAGCGACATCCAGGCCCACACCTTACTGACATGATTACACAGCTGAATGGGGCTAAAGTCTTTTCCCGCCTTGATTTGAGCATTGGGTATCACCAGCTTGAACTGGAAAAGAATTGGAGGTACATTACTATCTTTTTGACTCATGTTGGTTTATTCAAAGTATAAAAGACTACTTTTCGGAGTGGCATCAGCTGCAGAACTCTTTCAGGATGTCATTTGCTGCATAATACAGCCTGTCACAAATGCTTTCAATTACAGTGATGATATAGTGTTTTTTTGGGGCCACACGAAAGGAACATGATAAAGCTCTTACACAAGTGTGTTGAATACTTGCTGATGCAGGTCTCACTTTAAATGTGGCAAAGTGTGAGTTTCAGAAGACCAAACACAAGTTCCTTGACAATATCTTTTGATGGGGGAATTACTCTAGATCCAAATACAAGCCTTGTCATCGGATTCTCTTCCACAAGATGCAACCATGATGCAATCCTTCCTTGTTATGGCTAGTTACTGTTCAAGGTATATACGTGGCTTTGCCACTGTAAGTGCCCCATTGAGAGACTTAACGAAATGTCCCATTTCAATAGTGATGTGAATGTGAGCAAAGCTTCAAGAAAGTCAAGCATGCAATTGAGAACCCCAATGAAATGGCATACTTTGATCCAAAATTACAGACATAGTTTATTGTTGATGCAAGCCCACTGATGTTGGGTGCCATCCTTGCCCAGCACACTTGACATCCCAATGCCTCAAGGCACATTGTGGCTTATATCTAAGTTTTTCATCAACAGAACATGCCTATTTGCAATCTGAAAAAGGAAGCCTCACTGTGATGAGGAACACTTCCATGTGTCCCTATATGTTAAGCATTTAGCAGTTATCACCAACCACCAATCATTGCTCACCATTTTTGGCAATCCTAAAGCAAAGATGACCCCTTGCATTGAGCGGTGGGGGATGCTATTGCAATTGTGCATCATCCAGGAAAAGATCAAGCATATGATGCTTATGTTAACTTCACCCTGAAATCCAGTAACTCTGCTACATTATCGGTGGAACAAATTATTGCAGCCACAAGCACAGACAGGGATTTTCTGATACTTAAAGACATTATTACACATCAATTGTGGCAAAAACATACTTGACCTCTTCATAATGACCTTGAATACAAGAAATTCAAAAATGTGCAGGAAGAACTTTCAGTTATTGCAGAAGGCATCCTCTTACGAGGGTTTAGAATTGTCATACCCGAGAGTCTGAAATAAATCATTGAACTGGCCCATGAGGAACATCGTGGAGTTGTTGCCACTATACAAGCTCTACAGGACTGAGTGTGGTTCCCTTGTCTTGATGTAAGAGTTGACAAAGAGTTAAAGGCATGTCATTTGTGCAACTGTTTGTCATCCAAGACAACCCCACATCGGTTAAACATGTCTGATATTCCAAAGCATGCTTTGGAGAATGTTGTAATTGATTCCTTTGGACCCCTTGACAGTGGACGTCATCTACTAGTAATTGTTGATGAATATTCCTGAGTTCCCCTTGTGGAAGACCTGTCTTCAACAAATCATGACAGAGTCATTGAGAGATTAGAAAGTATTTTTGCAACATGGGGTGTTCCTTCGATTTTGAAATCTAACAATGGCCTGCCTTTCAATAGTTGAGAATTTAAAGATGTTCTCTTTCATCAAAATATTAAGCATTAGAAAAGCACACCTCTCTGGCAACAGGCGAATGGTGTGGTTGAGAGATTTTTTAGCACACTCAAGAAGACCATTCAGCGTGCAGCGCTGGATAAGCTTGAACTCAAATCAGTTATTCAGTCTATGCTTTGTACATACAGGTCAACTCCCATTCTACCAGGGGGGAAAGCCCTGCCACCTTAATGTTTAAGAAAGCCAGAGGAACCAAATTGCCACAATGGACCACTGAAAGATCTGTTGTCATTGATAAACTTTGCACTAGTGGTTCGTTTCACAAACACAAAATGAAGACCTTTGCAGATATTTGCCTCTGTGCTTGGAGCACTATGTTACAAGATGGAGACCAAGACATTGTCAGGCATAAACGGAAATGCAAGGCTGATGCTTCCCCACTGAGGGTTGTGATTAGTAAAGGACAAATGGTGGTGACTGCTCACCATCCTGGAAAGCCCATTACGCTAGATTTTCTGCATTTGATGCATCTACCTTGAACTTCACCAGCTTCAGATGTCAGAAGCGAGACTTATCCACCTAAGAATCCGGAGAGTTCAACAACTGTACAGTGTCTCTGATAAAAGTGCCAGTCCTGGAAACTTCCCCTGTATCTCCGCAACCTCACATGACCAGATCTGGGTGGCTGATTCGAGCACCAAACCAACTTATTGAAGATTTGTGATGGGGCGTGGCCAGCTAGCCAACAAGTGGGACGCGACTTACTAGAGCTTCGTCCACAGGGCCCCTATTCTCCTGCATTTATCCTCTTGAAGTGCTTCTTTCTGCCCATACTAAGCAGGGGGACGCATTGTGGAGCCACCGGGACATGGTGGAGCACGCATTGCAGCGGCGGCGGAGGAGACACAGTGCCCGGGCTGCTGCGGCACTGCGAGGCCGGCAAAGACACGAAAACCGCCTGAGGCCCCGGTGCCCCCGGGGGCCTTCTGCGGCACAGCGGAGGGCAGGTTGGAGAGCGATGGAACCCGCCCCAGCCCCGAGACCTCTGGGGCGGCATGAGGCGAGAAGAGGCGGGCCCGGAGGAAGCTGGCGAGAGACAGGAGGCGCCCGGAGGGATTGAGCAGGGCCCCGTGCCAGTGCTCGGAGGTGCGGAGCAAATCGAGGCGGCAGATCCGAGGCGCCTGAGGCCGCGGGCGAAGGACTGCTGATGCCTCCTGCGGCTCTACGTGTGACCCTGTGCGCGGCGGTAGGGCCGCGCCGCCTCTCGCCATTTACACTACTGCCTAGCGGAGGAGGCGGCGGGGCGGGACCTGGACGCCTACCGGCTACATCACAGGCAGTGCTGAGGAACAAGGTGGGGGCCTGGCTCATGGCGCTGGTGATATGCTGCTGGCGAGAGGTTGGTGGACCCCCTGAAGGCCCGGGCAGGAGGCGGCGGCCCACCGAGAGCCTCACGGGAGGGCGCGAGAGGCTGCAGGCTGTGAGGAAGTCCCTTACTCAGGGCATGGGCCCAGTAGGGGACAGCCCGGGAGCCAGACATCGGGCGCCTGCCTTTATGACATGGGAAGCGGCCGTGTGGTGCCTCGGGTGCTGCCTGAACCCTTGAAGGAAGGCCACGTGGAGAAGGACAGGGGCCGCCCTGCATTAGGGCCCCACAAAGCCTGGGAAGACGCTGACCATTGGAGCGGTGTGTCGCTGCCTCCGGACGGGAGAGCCAGTAAGGGACCAGAGGAGGCCGCTGAACTTGTCCGGGCAGCTGAGGCAGTGAGGCATACGCTCAACTTGACGGAGGTGAGGTGCGGCTGGGCCTGGGCACCATTTTGTCGCAGGCGCCATCTTAGACATTGCTGCATTGGGCGACCTCTGCCCCTGGGACTCCTTGGACGCTGCGCCCCTTTGCCGGCATCGCTGGGCCTGATCTGCTGTGCACCCAAAACTGCTGCGTCCATCGGCGCGGGCCACCGCTGGAGACTGCACACCCACCGGAGGGGGGCGCACATACAAGCAGCTTAAGTTAAGTCTGGGTGACTGTCTCCTCCAGAGCTTCTTGGCGATGAACCCTGTTGGTAGCGCCCCAGCCCAATTCGCTCTCTGCTACATCATGCACACCAGTGGCGGATTCGATGAGGGTGCCCCTTCCATTAAGCGCTGGACACCTGGCGCGGCGTGTTGATGTCCACAGCGCAGCAGCTCGTGATGGACTGGCTTCGGGACAAATATCAATCGAAGCAACAGGCGGCGGGTGACCCAGGCTCCGCGCAGGAGCACAGGCGGGATGACATGGAACCCGTGGCCACCCTGGCGTCTAAGATGGACACTGTTTTGGCGGCAGTGGAGCGCATTGGAGCCACCCTGGTGCAAACTAAGACCTCCCTGGAAGCCCACATAGACAATGTCACGTCCGACTTCACACTACTACATGCGGACCACCGAAAATTGTCGGAGACCGTTGCCACACAGCGTCAGCCGGTCCAAGAACTGCAACCTGTAGTGCAAAGCCAGCCTCAGCACTACAAGACTTAATCAACAGGGTCCACGAACTGGAAGACCGGGCGGAGGACGCGGAGGAGCGCTCCCGGTGCAACAACGTCCGGGTGGTTGGCCTGCCAGAGGGGGAAGGACCCTGAGCAGTACGTGGAGGCATGGGTGTGGACGCTTGTGCCACCTAGGACGCTGTACCCTCACTTTGTGGTGGAGAGAGCACATAGAGTACTGACGCAGGCTTAGCAGCCCAGGGCTCGGCCTCGCCCGTTTCTCTTCAAGCTCCTCAACTACCGCGACCGGGATGCGGTTCTCCGTGAAACCAGAAAAAATGAGTGACCTCAAAGTGGGTAACAGCCGCGTGATGCTCTTCCCGGACTACACGGCAACAGTGCAGAAGAGAAGAAGCTCGTACCTAGCAGTAAAGAAGCAGTTGCGTAAACTGGAACTGCCTTATTCCCTGCTGTTCCCCTCCCGCCTCCGGGTGGTCACTAAAGAGGGCACACGCTTCTTCGAGGCCCCATCGGAAGCCTGGGACTGGCTGGAGGAGATGGGCAGTGGTCTGGGACGAGGCCCACAGGCCCGGAAGAGGGCGGATGGCAAGAGCAACGCTCCAGGAGACGGAGGAGGAAGAGGGGGACTTGGCGGGCGCAGGCCTGAACCAGGTCGCACCAAGCCCGGAGATGATGCGGCACGAGCAGTAAGAAGCGCTTGAGGCGGATGAGACACTGGGTGTGGTGAACGCTGCCAGCTGTTTGGACTACTGGCAACAGAGCGATTTCGACATGAGAGGCTCGTCCTCACCATCGACTGTGCTGTCAGAAGACGCTGGCCTGCCCGTGGTGACGCCCCAGACAGCCGACCACATCATGTGACTTGATGCAGGACCAAGATGGTCAGATTGCAGACTCTGTGTTCAGTAACCTGTTCACTGTATCCTTTATATACCTGTTGTACCACGCTGCCAGTATATGTTACTAGCTCCCCCAGCTGGCGCAGTCTTGAGATTACGCATCGCCCACATAACGCAGGCGCGCTCCCACACTCAGGATTAGGTGGCATTCAGTGTCCGGAGTACACGGTGGCCTCTGTGGGTGGCCCACACTTGCACTGCCAATACACAGATTAGTTATCCCTAAGCACTTCTCAGACGTCCACTGGCCCTAGGTAAGGGAGCACCTTGATTTGACTTTTGGCCGCACGCTTCACCGCATACACTTTGCGTTGAGAAAACGTAGCATTAAGAGGCAGATCCATTTTCTCGCTTGGACGTATGCCCCGTTGGGAAATCGCCCACCCTGTTGCACTGTTAGTTCTGGTTTATGCGTTTCAAAAGCGCACTCAGAGTTCCCCTCCCGAGAGGCTACCCCTTGGCCCCGCATGGAACCCCCTCCTGCCTCCTGGGCGGCTGCACTACGACCCCGCATATGGCAGGCACTAACAACATGACTTGGAACATCCGAAGCATGCATACCCCATCACACCGCTATTCTGTCTTCTCTTATTTGCAGCGCCACAAGGTGGGGATAGCGCTCTTGCAGGAGAAACACATGTCCCAGATAGAACTGGATAGACTCCGTAGGCGCTGGAGGGGGCAGATTTATGGTACAACATATCACCGATTTGGGTACGGGCCGGTATCCCTTTTACAGGTGAAGACACTCAGGTGGACCCAGAGGGGAGATACTCCCTCATGCAGGGGAGACTCAACGGCCATGAGGTCTTGCTTGGGTCCCTATATGCCCCTAATAATAATATGCCCCTAGCAAACTTCAATCACATCCTTCACCGGTATTCGGGACTCCCATGGCTACTTGGCGGGGACTTTAACATTGTCCTTGACACACAATTGGAATGCTCCTTCCCACCCCTTCGTGCTGCGGCAGCAACATCGACGGCACAGGATCTGAGGGACTGGCTATTGCGCTGGGGACTATACTATCTCTGGGGCGTACAGCACCCTGCAGACAAAATATACTCATACTACTCACCTTCATGTCCGCTTGGACCGCATAGTGGGATCCCAGCCCCTGCTCCCCCTCCTGACTAGGTCAGAATACCTGGGTAGGACGCACTCATATCACAACCCCTTATGGTTCCACCTTAGCTGGGAAGCGGACCAGCCTCCGGTGCCCACGTGGAGGCTACAGCCAGCCGCACTGGAAGACGCTGAGTTCCGCTCCACATTGGGCACGGCCATCCTAGCTATTTTGCGGAGACGGCGAACGACCCCATGGTGGAATGGGACGCGCCTAAAGAGACTGTAAGGGTTGCGGTTGCTGGGGTAGCGAGTAATGAGGCCAAGCCACAAAGTAGAGTATAGTGGTACTGGGGGTTTATTAAAGTAACAACAAGAAAAGGACTGTAGGTTGATGTAAAGTAGCTTTTCGGTTACGCCAGGACTTCCGAGTGGTACATCCGTTGGAAGGTCTTCTCACTCTCAGGGGGCGTTGAGCGGAAAGGGAAAGAAAGAAAGAAAACGCCACATTACTGGACTGCGCTGTTTATCTGATACACGTGAGGGGTAGGGTAAGGGCGTGAGGGGGATCACCAGGGACCATCACCGGTTGTTGTTTTTCCGTACTAAGGCGGCACCTTATACACTCCCGTCCCTTATTCACCCAACCGCCCTTTAACCGTTTCCTCCCTCGGACTGAAAGAGTCCCCGTATACGAGCCCGTACCTTGCGATGCCACACTTCTCCAGGTGAAGTGTGGCTGGGCGGAGCGTGGTTCCGTTGGACTCCTGGCTGTACTGCTGCCGGTCTCTCCCCGTCTCCTGCTTCGGTCTCCTTCAGCAATTCGGTTCCGGGTTTTCCGTCCAGCGGCGAAGACGTCCGATGCTTCCTGTGCTGCTCCGGCGTTTGCGCCCTCCTGTTCGAAACCTCGCGTTATCAGCGCCGTCGTGGAAGATGATTGGACATCAGGGGACAACGTCACCGATAAAGGCCCCGCCTCCGGGTAAGCCCAGGTGGCCGTGGAAGGTGAACGAACATCCTGTGTGCGCCGAGGCGGAAACGAAGAGGGACAAACATCAGTAGCAGAGTCGTGGCAGGTAGGAACCCCCTGACAGAGACTATCCGCAGACGCTGCATAGGTGCCACGTGGAACATCCGTGCACAGTGTCAGCTTCCCTGACTCGACTAGAGTCTGAGCTCCTGCGCTACGAGAGGGAGGGTGAGGGGACTGGTCGGCACACAGCCAAGCTAAATGACCTCCGCGGTGAACACGCATCGCTTGTCGAAAAACTAAGATGTCATAATTATGCGGTGCATACGGCCAGGACACACGCCAGGGCAGACAGAGCTGGCCGCCTATTGGCTTGGCTGGTGCAAAAGACGGGCCGCAGCGCCCCGATAGGTGCCATCCGTACAGGGGAAGGGGTGGTAGTATATACACAGCACGAAATACACCAGGCGCTGACTGACCACTACCGGGAACTTTATAAGGCCCGAAGTACAGGCCCTGGGCATATACTGGCTGAGTTCCTGGACTCGGTTGAGCTCCCCATGGTCACTGAGGACCAGAAGGACATGCTCAATTCCCCGCTTACTTCAGTAGAAGTGGGAGATGTGATTCAGGCACTAGCAACCGGGAAATCCTCGGGGCCCGACGGCCTACCAGCCGAATACTACAAAGCGAATAGGGAAATCCTGGCGTCCGACTCCTACAGCTGTATAATGCAGCGACAGACGCAGGTCTGTTCCCACCGTCTTTGCGGGAGGCATTTCTAGTATCCCTACCCAAGCCAGACAGGGACCCCATGACCCTGGGCTCTTACCGTCCGCTGCCATGCTTAATACCGACTACAAAATCTTTGCCAAAATTCTGGCGGAGCGCCAGTAGCCGGCGGTCTCCCACTTAATTCACCCGGATCAAAATGGGTTTGTGCCAGCGCGGTCCACATCCCTGAATCTCAGGAGATATTTCAGGGTAGCGGCAGAGGCGACGAGGGACTGGCCTACAGCAGGGTGCCTGGTGTTAGACCTGGAAAAGGCCTTTGACTGCCTCGAGTGGAGTTACCTGATGTCAGTACTAGAGAGATATGGGCTGGACGTAAACTTCCTGCAGATGATGGACCTCCTGTATCGAAACCCTGTGGTTCGTGTGCGACTGGGGCCATATGTCTCGGAGGAAGTGGCGGTGGGTAGAGTCACCCGGCAGGGGGCCCTCTGTCCCCATTGCTCTTCGCGCTGGCCATGGAGCCCCTAGCTGCGGCCATGAGACGGACCCAGGGTGATGGCATCCCCCTGGGCGACGGCACCCATCAAGTGTCATTATATGATGATGACCTGTTGGTATTCATCAGCGATGTGGGCCACATACCAGAGAAGCTGGCCCAGCTGTTGAGCCGCTTTGCTGGTCTCTCTGGGCTCCGGGTAAACGCAGGCAAGTCCTGCCTTTATGCATTCAGCAGCGCGGTAGACGACCCAGAATACCACCTTCATGGCACGCGAGTCCAATGGAGCGCAGACACATTTAAGTACCTGGGGATCCAGATCTACCGTCAGCCGGCCGACCAATTTGACGGGAACCTGGGACGAGCGGTGGCAGCGCTCAAGTCCCAGATCGGCTTCTGGTCCACGCTCCCTCTGACGCCCACAGGTAGAGTGGCTCTTGCCAAAATGGTCATGCTTTCCCGCCTTCTGTATCATTTTGCTAATCTGCCCTTATTTATACCTGCCTCCTTTTTTTCCATGCTCAACAAGGTCCTGCGTGACTTCAATTGGGGCACGTCCCGGCACCGGTTGGCGCTTGGGAAACTGTTCCTGCCCACAGACAGAAGTGGATTAGCCGCTCCCTGCTTTGAGCATTACTATTTGGCGACGCAGCTCCAACGGATCGCCTGTTGGTAAGCGGATAGGGTGAGGGAGGACACTGCCACGAGCGAACCGCCCTACACCTTGGAGCGAGTCACTGCACTCTTCCATCCATTGACGGCGCCGGCGCATTCCACCAGGTGGCATTCAAATGCTTCCGTAGGGCACTGCTCACGAGAACGGTGCTCCCCTATGCACCTGCGGTGCCGCTGGAGGGCTTGCCAGGAGGTGAAGGGGTTCTAACGCGACACATGTTGGAGCAATGGCATGCAGCGGACATCCAAACATTGGGCGACCTGTACAGGGATGGGACGCTGCTCCCATTTGAGACCCTAGTCGCTGAGGATGGACTTCCCCCCGGGGGGTTCCTGATGCACTGCTTCCTCACGGCGCGCCTGAAGGCTAGGTGGGGAGAGATCACAACGGAGCCTAAACAGCACCTGACCGTGCAATATCTTCATGTCATGGGTAGGGGTAGGCATCTAATTAAGTGGTTTGCGGCATCCCTGAGAGCGCATATGGAACTGGACTTGGCCCCGCTGCGCGGCAAATGGGAATGGGAACTGGGGCGAACACTCGCCGATAAGGAGTGGGAGAAAATCCTTAAAAGTCCTGTGCGTATCCCCAGAAATATGCGCTTTTGCCAAATCCAAGTCTATATTGTTCACAAGGCCTATCTTACTCCTGACTTAATAAATAAATACTTTCACAGGACCGATGCATCCTGTCCCAGATGCGGAGAGGTGAATGCAGACCTTATCCATCTTCTGTGGCATTGTCCAGGGTTGAGTGCTTACTGGAGAGACATTAGCGAGCTACTTCAGTAGTGCACCGGCCGCACCATCCCTTGTAACTGGCCTAAATACCTCTTACATCATTTTAAGCGATCACCCAAAGATAAAGTATCATCCTGCTTCCTGGACCTTGGGATGGTAGTGGCAACGCACCTCCTCACGAGGAGGTGGAAGGCGAGCGACCCGTCTAGCGTGCGGGCATGGATTCTGTCCCTCCAGGTGTGGGCTCGGGCAGATTGGACTGCCATAAGACGTGAGGAAACAGTAGGTCTTCACAGGGAGCCTATTGCAGAGCACTGGGAACGCATGCTCAACACCCTACAAACAGCAGGAAGCCTAGTAGGTGAGGGGGTGGCAGGGGGCTAGGCAGGCACACGGGATGATGGGGGGGTGCAAAGCGGGCAGTACACCTGACACATCGATTGGTGCACAACACAATGCTGCGGCGCAAGAGTAGTGGAGGTTGGAGATGTGCGTGCTTGGGAGGAGAGAGCGGGGTGGCTGATGGGGGGCCGGGATGGGGAGGGGGGTCGGAACGTAATGTATATATGTGACTATGCCGGAGTTTGTTGGTTCTGATTTGCTACAATAGAATTTCTATAGTTGTTATATAACAAGCATTTCTGTACATAGGGCTGGGGTGCGTAGGCTCCTCTATGTAATGGATGTGCCCAGGCGACTACTCTGACCTTTGTAATATCAGTGCGTAACGTTGCAAAGCTTCACGGACATGTTAATCTGCTCAGGCTCTGGAAATTCGACATAGCCGAAGTGATGCAATGTTTGAAATACCGCACTTGATGTAATGTCTGAATAATATAAATGCCAATAAACAGATTTGACAACAAAAAATAATTGAAGATTTGTGATGTATATATGGGAAAGGGGCGGGGAGAGGCCTCTGCTGGGCTGGAGGAAAAAAGGGAGTGTTAGAAAGGGAAGAAGGAGGGAGCGGAGGGCCAGCGCCGCTGCTGCCTGTTTTCTTAAACTCGTTCGCACGGCGGCTGCGGGAAGGGGAGAGGCAAGCGGGGCGCGCTGACCCTCGACTGAGCCCGCACCCTGGAGGGAGCGGAGGAAAGTTTGTGAGCCCAGGTCCGGGAGGCGAGGGGCTCCGGGAGGAGTGTGTGGAGAGCGCGGGCTCTGAGCGGCAGGTCCTGGATGTGACTGCGGCTGCAGGAGGGACACACACACTGCCGGGCTGCCACCCCTGCTTCTGGGCCCCAGAGCGGCGGCGGCGGCGGGATGCGCGGGAGAAAATTTTAAAAAAAAAAAGGAAAAAAATATATAAAAAAGAAAAAGAAGAAAAAAGTATATATGTATAATTTGTACTTTTTATTTAAAAAAGGTGGAGATCTGGTGTCTTGTGAGTCAGAGATGACAGGATCCTTTTGGTTCCTGACAGACTATGTAGAACAGTGGTGTAAGTGCATTGGTGATAGAATTCGGGACGTAGAATGTTTGATAGAAATCAGGATGTAGAATGTTCAGTTGATGGTTACACACTGAGGAATAAAGATGTGTATTATTAAGCTCAATGTTTAGTTTGATCCTTTGCATGTACCCGGGCTGTAGAGGATGCTACAGTCATCACATTCATAGGAATGCAGACGTAAACCGTTTAGAAATTTCTTTGGGTACAACCACCAAAGCAGGTTTGTTCTGATATTCTGAGATATTTGAATGATAGGATATAAAAACTGTGATGCTGGCACCCACACTTTCCTCATGTACTTGAACACAGGATGATGGAAAGAGGATGATTATTTGGGGTGGACAAGTCAACCTCAAAGGATAAGGACACCATCTGATAATGTTACACAAATTAAATAATTAAAAATGTGTGTTTAATCCCTGTTAATGTGACACAAAGCAGTGAGGCTTACATCAAAGGCAATGTGTAAAGTATTTAGGCAGTGCATGCACAGTGGGCAAAGTCACACAAAACACAATAAAAGCTATCAAATAATTTCAAAATGAAGAGGCAACTTTTATGAGTAAAATTAGACCAAACCGACAAAAATTCAGTAAGGGGAACAAGAGATAGGATGTTTTTAACGATTTAAGTGAAAATAGCAAAAAGCTAAATAAAGCACAAAAGCACCAACGATAGTCTAAGAAAATGGTTGACGCGGACATAGACATGATCTGAGGTCAACCTTGAAGGAGCCCTGGTCAGATTCAATAAGTGGATTGCTAAATGTGAAAGTCTGGAAGTCAAAAACTTTGAAACAGTTTTTAAATCTTTAGGCAGAAAGGAACTTTATCACTTTTTGAGAAGAAAACTCTTCCCACAGCTGAAATTGTAGTCACTGCCATAGAACTAAAAGAAAAGTCTGTAAGTAGACTGGGACTTAGTTGTGTTTTCAGTGGTGCTGGGAGCCTTGACTGGGGCAAAGCTCAAATTCAGTCATATGCCGTGGAACTGCTAGTCGGATCCCTTTTTCATGCAGGTCCCCCTGAAACTCTGGAGAAAACGTTTTTCAGTTTCCAAACAAAACTTTCTTCTGGTACCCAAACAACCACAGGAGTACATTCTAGAGTTTTCAGTACCTCAGCGGAGGGTGCTTAGAGACTCTTGGGTTATAAGGCAGAAGCCAACAGCAAAATCCAGTCCTAGCGCAGTTGCCACTGGTCTACTGGATATTTCCAGGAATAAACCAATTGCAACTTGTTGTGTCCCTGTTTTAAAGTGCGGTTTAAGCACGCATTAAAACCATTTGTTTTTGCGTTGTTTATTTTGAAGTGCAGCAAGCAGGAATGTGGCCGGCAGGTCTCCAGCACCCAAACGGTCCCCCAGAGCAGTGAAACCAACCCACACCCTGGCAGGCCACTGAAATGCCTGGTACCCGGTCCGGCAAGTATCTTTAAAGGCCATTCAAAATTAAGAAGTCGTTTGAGAAGGATCTATGTGCCAATCCGTAATATACAGGTAACGTCTGGCAGCTACTGAAGCTCATCTTGCTAATGCAGATGCCCTAACCACATCAAAAGAAATATCAGGCAAATATTTATTTTGTCTTGCCATACTTTCCAAGTGTGCAAAGTACTCATTACCACCATCGTAAAGAATTTCTGAAGTTAGTAATTATAGACTGAGCAGTATAAGCTCATTCTATAATTACTGAGCAGAATTTGGAGAGATGAGAGACAGAATAAACTTTTTTCAGAGCAGAATCAAGTTTCATGTGTAGAATTTTTGATTATTGCTTCCTCGGCCATTGATGTACTACCCGCCCGGCTGCCAGCCAAGGAGTCTCCTGTTACTAAGTCTTGCATCTTAGAATTCTTGTCATCCAAGGGATGCAGCTGCTGCATAAATCTTAACAAATTGATTTTATCTGGGTATTTCCACTCTTTTGTCACAGCATCCAGGACATGAGGGTGAATAGGAAGACCAGTTTGAGGAGAGCACTGGAACTGATGCAAAACAATGTCTTTTAGGGTGCTTGGTTCGTTTAGTACGAGGAATCCCACGTTTTGTTTAACAAGATTTAAAATGAAAGTAAGAAAATCTTTCCCAATGTATTTGCCCCTTTGATCCTCTGGGATAAACTAAATGTATCCACCCTCCAAATAAGACCCTTCTGAGGTGGAAATATTGCCTTCACTATCCATTCCATTACTTGAAGACTCGAAGCTGGATATCCCTTTAAGACTGACAAAGTTGAATCACATTTTTTCTGTTTTTCCTCATCCAGATCAGCAGTGATAGTATTTCTACTTTACTGTGAAGGCAAAGGAGACCTGGATAACTCAGAAGAGATCAAGAGAAATACCCACGCTGAATATCATCAGAAACTCAAGAGGAAAATACAACACAATGCCCAAAACTCACAGCAAAGTACCAACCCTCCCTCCGATCTGAGAGTGGTTATAGTAAATGATAGGCCGCTTTCTCTGTCTAGGCAACCAGTATGGACCCAAGCCAATAGGTTCTCCCTTTGCTGTATTTGCAGGAGGACTGCGAGTGGAATATCTGGTCCAGCCATTCCTAGAATGAGGGGTCTTCTCAAAACCTGAGAATCCTGAGCTGGAATATCCATGGGTTAGAGTGTTTGAGGAACAGCGATGAACTGAAAGAAAGTTTAAAACCCTTCCATTTGGTATTTCTTCGGGAGTCTTGGTTAAGAGAGGACCAGTCGGTGGAAGGCTTTTTGGCCCTGAATAGTAAAGGCCAGTCCAGGGGTAGGGGGAGAGCATTCGCTGGTGCATTGACACTAATATATACCAAGGTGATCCAAAGACCTTTAGAGGTCATAAATGTTTCAAGTGGCTTGCAGCTATCAGTGGTTGAAATGAGCATAGGCAAAATGCTCTTAGATTCTTTTTACTCATAAATGTCTATATCCACAAGGAGGATCATCTTCCCATCACTGAAGACACTCTCCTTCCTATTTTTCAATCCATCAAGAGCGGCTCCCCACGAGACCCAGCTCCAGTTAACATCTTAAAGTTAGTTACATCTACCATCCTTACCCCAATAGCCAGATTGATTAACACCTCTCTTTCACAGGGCATTGTCCCTCCGAACTGGAAGAGGGAAATAGTAAAAGCCCTTCCCAAAAAACACAACCTTGATCCTTCGGTATTGAGCAATTATCGACCCATTTCCCTACTTCCAGGTATTAGCAAGGTGGCAGAAAAATACGTTAACCGTCAGCTATCCGCCTTCCTTGAATCAGGGGACTTACTCCAGCCTTCTCAGACAGGATTCCGCCCTGGTCAGGGTACGGAAACGGCAATGATTGCGGTGGTAGAGGAGACCAGAAAGATCTTAGATTCAGGAGGATCAGTGGCAGTGATCCTCCTGGATCTGAGCGCAGCTTTTGACACTGTGAACCATCTAACCCTGATCCACTGGCTTAAGCGCCTGGGAGTTACGGGGCTTGCCCTATCCTGGCTGAAATCATTCCTCCACAGCTGCACTTTTCAGGTGGCTGAGGGGATCTAATTAGAATTCGGAAGTTCCATTCCGACATTAAGTATTTTAGGTTACAGCTGCCGAGTCTTAGTCGATATGGTGTATTTTATTTCGAAGACTATTTGTATTGTTTCCAAACTGAAGGTTTTCGTTTTTTGGTTTAAGTTTCTTTAGATTTATACCCTTATGCCAGTAAATTAAGGCTATGTATATTTCGGTTTTAGTGTTTTTGGCATGATGACTGACTAAGCCAGGATGTTATTACTCAGGGAAGCCTAGCAATTAGCAACCCTGTGTGGAGTCAATATACATGTCGACTCTCAGGACAGATTGGTTCTCAGGTCTGTGTAAGTCTATGAGTGAATCATTACTGATATTTGAAACTCTGTTAGCTTTGGAAATTAAAGACGCATATAAGCTGTTTGAGGCTTCTGCACATGACAAAGTACTGTTCGTCATTCTCAGTAGATTTTATTTCTAGTGCCGATTGATTGGGCAAACGCTGGGATACAACTTAAGGCTCTATTTGGATTTCCTGCCATAACGAAGATATAGTTCTACACAAGTTGATTTATCGGCCGAATGGATTTACTGATCTATGGACTCATTTTCTCTTTTACGAATTGCAGATTTTAACTTACTGCATCTACCTTTCAAAATTTGAATGGTCTGCTTTTAATACTGGTGAATATAAATCCGTTATTTTCTGGGGAGATAGTATCACTTTAGGTGTGGTGTAAGCTTTCCGTTGATTTTCTTTTCTTTCACAAATGGAGTTTTTTTGTTTTCCCTTTCCCCCTTCTTGCTTTTTCCTTTTTCCTTTAAAGAAGCCTACCCCTATTAATGTGATAAGTAATTATAATTTTCTTTTTGAACAGTTATTGAAAATGCTCACACCACTGTCTGTCCTGATGATGACCGCATAGTCATCCAGCGGTCGAAACGCCGTCGACGCATTCTGTGGCCACACACTGTGAAAGACACATTATATTTCTATAGATACAATGTTTGTATGTTAGCCACGTGTTTGGCGATATGAATTTGTTGCCTTAGTTCTGCCAACACCCTTGTTAATGAGCGTTTTATTGGATTTGTAATGTGTTTTTATCTGAAAATTATATGTCTAATAAATTATTAATACTTTTTTGAATTGGGTTTGAAATATAGGATTCTTTCTTTCTTTCTGTCTTCTTCTCCTCTTTGTTTATTTGAATGACAATTTTGTAGTTTCAATTTGTAGTTTGTTCTTGAAATTGTGTACCTGAACCTTTTGTTTGGTGTTACTGTATCTAAAGAAGAGATTATACATGTGTTTCTTGATTGCTAAATTGGGCCAGGATACTTTTTTTCCCTATCTATCACGGCTTCCAGACCCAGGTTGGAGGAATGAAATTTTAAGGGCCAGGGTGGGATGTAACCCAATATACTCTTCCTGCCCTCACAGGATCAGGGTACAAAGTAATAGTGGTCTTTGTCACTGCCCTCTGAAAGTTAAAAGTACCCTTATGCATATTCTTATAGACTGTGCCTTTTATCTTGAAAATATAATAACGTTTTAAAGACCTTTGTTTTTTTAATATGATGCTCTCCATAGGGATAAAGCTGTGGAGTTATTGTCTGAAATGCACCATCCTGATGTGACAGTAGGAATTGCCCGGTTTTTACGATCTGTAAAACAAAATCTTAATCATGAAATGTAGTGCAGGGGGGTAGAGTAGCTAGGGGGGATCCTTTTAAATGTTTTTAACTGTTTCAATGTTTTAGTTGTCCAGTGTGTTTTTTCCTTTAGAATGTTTTATGGACAAATGTCTAAATAAACTTGTTTCTGAACCTGAACCAAAAAAAACTTCTGCCTTCGTCATTACTTAAAAAGAAGGGGTGCTTCCATGTTCAACATCTGCCCAAAATGAAGGTAAATGCACATGTTGTACCGCTCACTCACACCCAACATGTACCAGAGTGTCACACTATTATTCCTCTGTCTCTTTCCACACTGTAACAACGAAAAACTGCCAGAATCTTAAATCCTATTTGGAACTTCCACATAAAAAGACACAAGACCATATAAAATGGTAAGAAAATGCAGTATCTTTTCTCCCTTACAACATGAGCTTAGGTACTCAGCAGTAAGTCCTGCACCATTTCAAGGCAGTCTCAGAGGTAGGCACTTGGGAAGATGGGTGCCAGCACATTGGTTTTTTTCAGAGAACCTGTGCTGCTCACATTGTTCTGGAAAACAATGTCTTTGTAGCATGTTCTTTTCTTCCAAAGGAGTGTTAATGTAAGCCCACTAGCACTGAAAAGTTCCTTTCTGCATTTGAAAGGCTATCCCTGCCCACTCACCCACTGGGCTGTTTAACCCTCGAGGGAAAATGCAGAACGACATTTTATTTTGCATTTCACTAGTCTCTCAAGTATACTGTAACACATCAGCCAGTACTCGCTTTTCAGCCAACAGCATCTTGCATTGTGGGACCTGTATTGTTGCCTTAAAACTTTCTCTATGAGTTCAAAGTCCCAAAATGCGTATTGAAGTTGGCTAAAATGCCAACATTGCCAAGGTGTTATACATAACATGGAGCCACTTGTCAGGTATGTTTATCTAGTCCATTTCAAAATCTGCTTGTTTCACGCATAAAACAAAACTCTACTCAGATAAATTGTGAGGGTTCGCTCTTTCTTTCATGTAATCTTATAAAATGATCACTAGCAATGCAAATTATTTTGTCATGTGTAATGAAAAGTTTTATATCAAGCTTTACAACACAACAAATGTACAACATGGAAACTAGCAGAACAAGTTTCCATAATGCAAAGAATAAGTAAAGAGCAGGAACACCACATGATTATTTAACTCATATAGGACAGGTGCAACGCACTGGTTGCTAACACACTAAACAGGAAGCAAGAGGAGTAAAAGGACTGTTGTACATTCTCCATAAAAATACGTAAACATACAAGAAGCAAAATACACCTGCAAGAAAAAGCCAAACCTACAACACAATTACCATACATTCATATACTCAACAAGGATGATGAAACCCACTCATCTGCATGGTACGGTTCTTCAGTTTGTTCCACACCTAGCACTGTAAACATACAAGAGTGGTTGTGTTCACTACGATATGCCGGGGGAGGCATGCCTGACTGCTCCAAGCACTTGCACATTGGGAAGTGGCACGCCTGGGGATAGGGCAGGGTGGGGGGAGGTAGAATGGGGTAACATAAGGTATTCAGTTTACAAGCTAAATAGTTCCAATCGTGGACGGTTCAACCTAAACGTCATGGGGTAAATGCAGGAGCTGGTGGGAGGGGGGGCTCTGGTTAGCGGGGCTCCTTTCAGTCGATTGAGGCGTGTAGAGCATAGCGGACTCTACCGCCTGAGTTAATATTTCTGATGTCGAAATGTGATACATGACTATGCATGTAAACGCAAATAAAGTTTGTTTTAAAAAAAAGAGTGGTCCTGTTCACTTGCTGTATGGTCTCATAGTTATGGGTTCCTTATTTTTGGTAAGGTTATGTCCCTTAAGCCAACATTTATGTTTTCCTTTTGTTAAACTCTCAGGCCTATATTAAAATTGTGTGTGGGTGATCTAACAACGTTTTTACTGGTGCCTCTGTGCCATAAGATTAAGAAAAGAGGATAGAGCAATGTATCCTGCTTCTCTTTTCTGTCAACATGTTTTGGTGCTCCAATATTGTCCTTTGGGGATAAGAACGTCTTCAGCACTACAAGATCTCACATCAAATCCCATATAATTTTTTAATACATAAGCAGTGAAAACACTTTCATTCTATAGGGGAAACACTCTTTGTAAAAGAATAGGGATCCTAAAGGCAGAAACAGTAAAAACATCCCTTCTTCAGAGGATAAATATCTGTGGGGCAGCGGCAGTGCAAGCTTTCCACATCACAGGACACAGACAAATCAGGGGTCAGCAGTGTGAGTTTTGCTTCTTCATAGAATTGTTACATGATGGCAGAAGCAAAGCAAGCTTTCCACTGCCACATACGTTAACACGTGCAATTTTGCATTTCTAGAAGAACATTTGCAGCAGGATAGACTAGTACAAGCTTTCACTGGTCAGAGAACATGTAGAGTTAATGTATGAGTAACCAGCAGGTTAGAAACAGATCTCTGGAGTGGGTTCTTAATTCACTGAAGAGAATGAATAAGTGGATGTGTGAGAGAATTTGTGAGTTTAGACACAATTCTTATTCAAGTGATATTTCAAGTCAACATCCTGAAAGTCCCAGGTTTTCCAAATTTTGAGAAGTCGCCGTTAAAACATAGGCCCTTGTTATTGAAGCAGCTCAGCCACAGCCTAATTAACTATGTTCAGTACAGGCACACAGGTGGCAACCTATCTGAAGAGGTTTTGAATGAGTGCGCGCCAGGTGCTGTGAAATCCAAGCATCGTGCTGCACCTGGTCAAAACATGGAGGGCATCCAGGGGCTTAAACTCACTAGTAACAACAGGCACTAGGAGAACATGATGTAAAGGCAATGAGCACATCACAGGTCTGGTACATTAACATTCTTCTTCACAGCTAATCTTTAGTAAAAGGTCTCTAGAGGGTTATGAGTTCCTATCAGGTGCAGAGGGGGAAGTGAAAGATAATCTAATGTGTGGTAATAGGTTTCGTTTTTATGTTAGTCAATTGACATATGCACACCTTGGCCTGTAGCAAATAGATAATTCCAGATAAAAACATGAAGAGTAAAACATTAACGTATTGCATAATTTAAGGGAATACTCACAACACCTGTAGTTAATCAAGAAAACGTAACATGCACAATATCCACAAACTGAAACTCTCCTATGCTTAAGTAAGGCAGGCGAGTGTTGTAAACAAACAAGTATGTTTTATTCCACTGTTCGGGAATTGCAAGGGCTTTTTAGGATCAGAACTTGGAACGTTGTATTTTGGATTCTTCTCAAAACTCCTTCAGCCCTTAGCAGGGAAAAAGAGGATGAACGTGTTCAGGCATATGTTTGACGTGAAGACTCCCTATTGTAGGGGTGTGCTAGAAAAGCCTGCATTTATGCTTTGTTTTGGCACACGTTTGCCACAAGTTCTTGATACAACACAATAAAGTTGTGTGGCTACAGACCACAAGTGGAAGGCAGCTTTAGGCAATGTGGTATTTCTTGGAGGTGACTTTGCTTGGTTTAGTGGAGCAAATTGTGCTAGGGTTTTGCTGCTATAGGACACATATTGTATTAAGAGAAGCCTTTAATACATGCCGCCAGCAAACAAACCCAGTGGCAACTGCCTTCCCAACTGACAGTTGTGGAATCCCCATCCTCAACATTCCATACTCTCCCCAGGGATGACAATGCACTCAATCCAACACACCCTACTTCCGTCACAATTTAAAATAATGTTCATGCAAGAACACTGAACATCACTACCATGGAATAAGCATATTAATATATGGTAAGTTAGAAATGTATCCCTTAAAATCAAGAGAAGGGAGGAGGAAGTAGTTGTTCCTTGTGCTACCATGCTTAATAGTTTACAATCAAAAGAGAATGAACCACGTATATTGAAAAAGCCAGGGTCTATAAGTGTTGTACAAAGGCCCTCATACACTCTATCCGCTGACAGCAGTATATCTTGGTTCTCCGCTTGAGAACATTAGGTGATTGGATTTATCATTGGGTCCTTTTCCACCTCAGTTTCCCGTTCTCCAGGTAGTCAACCTTCCTCCACCTGGAGGGAGACCATCTGGAGGGAGACGGTGAGCTAGTTCCAACACCTTGCTTCTGATACTTATTGGAACATCTAACTGTCACTTCTCCTGACTATACCATCAATAATGGACAATTCTTCAGCAATCTTTTTGTACAGAACCAAAGCCTCGTCTATACACTTGTTATTCGGCCAACGACCAGCAATATACTTCATAACTTCCTGCATCTCAACATCCTTCCCTAATGCATCCAACCCACCCTCCCCAGGGATGACAATGCACCCAACCCAACAACACTACATTAAGATTTGTAACAACTTTCTTTCCCATTATGTCTGCTCAACTCAAAAACCCCGTATCTCTGATAGCTCTGGTTTATCTTTCAGGTGGTAAAAGGAAATGGGCTTTCACATTATGAAGAGAGGTCTTTGTCACAGTAAGGCAAGAGATGTCAGTGAGAAAAATAGTAAATTTATTGGAATCAAACAAACAGCAAAATGAAGCAGTGGTTAGGAGATGTCATATTGGATGTAAGAAAAGACTCCTTCGCACTGACACAACAAACAACGTTTAATAAGTGTTAATCAGGACTCGAGTCAAGGTACCACGAGGGTGGACGGTGTCCCCCCACTTATTTTACCGGGTGGACGCCGTCCACCCTGCCAAACAGCTGGACTTCACTCTTTGGCGTCTCTGAGACGAGATCGGAGCGCACCTTTCTTGACGTCACTTCCTGCTGTGACGTTACTTCCGGTGACAGTGTCCCCCCACTTCTCTTTTTAGGATTCGTGCCCTGGTGTTAATAATAATAATAATAATAATAATAATAATAAAGTTTATAATGCGCCTGGTTACACTTAAATCAGTGTGTCCACGCGCTATGGATACAGGCCATAAAAGAGCTACAACAATTGTCCGGGTGGGAGCACAAGAAGGGGCTTACCAGCAGTTGGACCTAACTACTTGGAAAATAAGTGTCTTCAATTTCTGACAAAACCTCACCTCAGATGGTTCCATACGGAGCTCAATCGGAAGTGTGTTCCACTGTTTACTGGCAAGGTATCTAAAAGAGCGACCGTCCATCCGTGCTCTGTAAATACGCGGGACCTGGAAAAGCATACCACCTAGGGATCTCAATAGATGCTTAGGACGATACATGGTCAGCATATTTTGTAGGTATATAGGTCCCTTTCCCTGTGCAATGCGCTGTGCCATACACATAGTTTTGAACACACCGGATGGGAAGCCAATGCAAGGTGGCTAAGGCACGGCTCCCGGACGACTTCCGGGGGAGATTCAATGCCAACCTAGCAGCCGCATTCTGAACGCATTGAAGTTGATGCAGTCCTTTCTTACTCAGACCGATATACAGTGAGTTCCCATAGTCCAGATGGGAGGTGACAAGGGTATGTATTAGCGTTTTCCTACCAGTGACGGGGAGTAGGTCCAAGGTTTTACGAAGACTTTTTAGAATGCCATAGCACTTGCCTACAACCCCTCTGATATGATGTTCAAAGGAAAGATTGGCGTCCAGTCGTACACCCAGGTTTTTCACCTGCTCAGCGGGATTAGGCCCTAATTCAGGTGGCCACCACGCTGAAGACCAGATTGATGGTGTTTTCCCCATCACTAGAAGCTCAGTTTTACTCCCATTGAGGCGGAGGTAGTTGTTATTCATCCAGCCTGCTAATTCCCCTAGACAGGCGAAGAAGTTAGCCGCCGCCTCTTCCGGGAGTTGAGATAGGGTCACCACCAGCTGAGTGTCGTCAGCGTAGGACACAATCTCCACCCCGTGAGCTTCCACGATCTTCGCCAGGGGTTCCATATAGAGATTGAATAAAGTAGGGCTCAGAATAGAGCCCTGAGGAACGCCCTGCTTTAGGGATCGTGCTTCTGATTTAAAGGGGGGACAGTGGACTTGGAACCTTCTATCTGCAAGGAACAAACACAGCCAATCATGAGCCGGCCCCACAACCCCTGCCTCCCTGAGGCGGGCGAGTAGTAAAGGATGCGAGACAGTATCGAATACCGCATTAAGGTCTAGCAACAGCAGAGCAGCTGTCCGCCCTTCATCTACTTTCCTACGAAGCAGTTCTGTGGAAAAAAGCAGAGCCGATTCCGTGGTGGTTGGCTCTAAAGCCAATGCTCACCATTTACCAGTAAAACAGCAATTTAAAATCATGGTCAGACGTTTTCTGGATTCCATTTATTGATGCCACATGAAGGGGTTATTAGCTGTTCTAGTTCCAATTTTATACATGCACACCAGTGGTTATATATTTTTCAAGATAATTAGCATCATTGGTACAAACATTTAAGATAATTAAAATGGTAAACTCTGCAATTGTTGTTCAATCCCTCATTCAATGTGCAAAAAGCCTGTGGGCAAAAATGGCCATGGATTGTTTTCTAATATTTAATTAAAAAGGGTAAACAGAGAGTCTATAGGAGTGGCATACAGACTTGTTTAATAGACTTGTAAGCAGGACCATTGGGTTTAGGAGACGGATTACGCCAAGAAATCCCTAACCCGTAATATATGCCTGATAGAATTGAGTTGGCTAATTATTTTGCTCTTACAGTCTGTGGTTGTGTACAGTATGGGAATCATGGGAAAATGCTGTGAAATGTTTAATAGTTATTCAAACTACACATCATGTACACACCAATACAGTATTACATTGCAAAATACAAAAAATATAAACGTGCCTTTTATTTATGCCTAACCAATCCGTCAGTCTCCAACCTTGCCAAGTACAGCTTGGGCAGATCAGGGCTTTTCTTTCCAACCAGCTCCAGGAAAGGAAATGGATCCAGAATGATTGCGTCATCTTCTGTCCCATGGTACAGTATGTTCTGGGGGAGGAGTGGGCCGCACTGACACGTCAGGACTGTGCTGAAAAATATCAATCCACAAACAAGGAGTAGGAAAATAAAGAATTCAGTACACAGCTATGTGTTTAATGGATAAACATGATAAATATTTTTCGATTTTCTTTTGTTTGCAGTTTTATGTAGTGCATTAGAGTGCTTTACATGAGCACCAGATTACATAACAAGGTCACATTGTTTTAAAACACAGGAAGATTATGGCTCTGACTTATGCACATTATATTCACTGAGTGGTTGCAGTCGGTGCACTGAATGTTACTGAATTTCATTGGTATTTTGCGTACTGACGTATTTGCTAATCGGTCGGGCCACTAAATACTGAATCATAATGAGTCGCAATTCGACTTACCTCATACATATTAACGAGGAAGGTCACAAATTGCAACCAACTACATTTTGATGCGATGACAGGGATGGTGTCCAGCATGACTACTTCTTGTAATCCACCATGTCTTTGATTCCTTTTAAATACAGCAATCTTTTGTTTTTAAATGCAACACGTTTTCGATACCTTTAAAAAAAAGAAGTTTTATAAACTTTTTTTAAGAAGAAGTTTTGGTCCTTGGTACCACTGTCTACAAAATATTTTTGTCAACACCCACAAAGGGGTAAGTGGTTACTTAGAGACCCCTCCCTCTTTGTGAATGGGTTACCACTACCTTTCCGTAGTCTGTAAAATATTGTTTTGCAACCGTATTTTAGTTTCAAAACACTATTCCATCACCTTGTGAATTGCTATTCGAAAGGCACGTCCTAAACATGCCCCTGCCAAATACCAATTCAGTAGGACTAACAAGCCCAAATTGTGATTTAGTAGCATATTACCAAATCGCAGTTTAAGTTTTGTTCATACCAAAAGGTCATTTTGCTATCGCAATAGCTCTGATTTTGCAAATCAGAATCATTGCGATTACAAAATTCCATTGTACATCTGGGCCTAAGCCATTTGCCCAGAATTTCCGGATGTTGAGACAGATTCTAGTCTCTATACTGGTTCCCCAGTTCCAAAGGCGGGAGGTTTAGCTGTTAGCCCGCATCATCTCCAGACCATTTTAAGTGGGCGTTCTAAAAAGTACCACCGAGAGATGCAAATCAATATTTCTAACATGACTCTTGAGTATGTTACTGAGATAAAAGCTTTTCTTGGTTAGCTGTCGCTCATATCTGACCTTTAATATTAGGGCTGTACTGAACCAACACAACGAACCAAAATGTATATTTGCTGAACAAAATAGGCAAGTTATTGCTTTCTAAATACAGGAATTATCACCAGTGTCCATCCTTTTTCTAAGGTCTAATTTTTGGAGACAAGACCCCCTAAGGATGGTAACTTGGTTTGACCAAGATCACAAAACTATGACAGATGTGGAAAAGCTGGGATTTAAAGGCTTGCCTTCTGAGTCTAATGTAAGCAAGTTCCTGAACAGATGGCAGTTTTCTGTTCTGAGGCCCAATTTCTCATCAAGGATTGACAAAAATCAGAAATCTGCACTTCTGGTTATTTCTTTTTACGTTTGGAGATTTATTTTTGGAAATTCAAAAATAATTCCAGTAACTATGACATTTCTAGATTTCAGGAAGTAGTCTTGCTGGACAGAAAGTCCTACCCACTAAATGGAAAATCTGCTCAAGGAAAATAGGCAGAAATAGGTGTTTGCACGTGCAACTTTTTCCTATTTTACCTGTGAAGAAACACTTTACGCAGCACCACATCAAGAGTTTGTTCTGCTACTTACTCACCCCAGAAAGGCGCTTACCACTGCATTCACAAAAGTAGTTGACGCACATTTTCAGGATCGAAAATGTTGGTTTACTACCAAGAAAGTCCCCAAAACTTCACTCCCCGCCCCATAATACGCCTTATTTGCTAGAACCCCGTTGTAAATGCAGTTTACTGTCGCGATATCTATGGCATAAAACCTTATTCTGTGAATCAATGTGGATTTTTTACTATTGAAATTGATCTCACAATCAACTTTGTGATTCACTCCAGGGAGCAGAATTAATGTGCCAATAGATGTTTGATGTACGGTTTGGTAGACAGAATGCAGTCGATTCACATGAGATATCTGGTGTACAAATGTGCATGTGGTAGGTAGGGAGCGTGGCGGGAGTAGAGTGGAGTGTGACGCCCCACGGTGGTCTTCAACAGTGCTCGAGGGCCGGCTACAAACACTGATTAAACACTCAAGGCTTGTTACTAATGGAAACACTTCCGGGGTGTGAATATGCACTCCGGGAGTTGCGGAAAAAATGATTTATTTTGCTTATTAGGGGTTCCCTAGTCGAAAGTGTGGAGGAGTGCGTGAAGCCAAAGCTCCGTGTGTTACTGTGGCTCGTGTATAATTAGCATAAAAAGTGAATTGCATGTTTAAGTACACACCCACAACTCAAACAAAAGTACGTGAATTCAAAGTAGGAATTGTGTTCATTGGAAAGCTCTAGCACTCAGCGAGTTACACACAAACTCCCTCAATCTTTGTGATCGACCCACTTTGCTCTCAGTCTTGAAGTGTTTCTTGGATGACGCACCATTCCGTCCTTGCTCGACCAGAACAACTCGCTCTCACATCACAGCCCTCATCCCATTGAGAGAAAGGCAACAACGGCCTGGCCCCACCTACAGTCACGAGTCAGAGGTCAGCCTCCCTGGCCCTCCGGCACGTGCTACTTAGCCTTGCAATCAAGTAGCTACCAAGAATGCACACAACAAATATTTGCAGTGACAACACTACTGTTTGCACTAACATTGCCGGCAGCTATTGCATGACAAATATAACAAAGCAGTGCCTACAGATAACATCATGAAAGATCAGGGTGGGCACCATAACACGGCAGGCAGTGCAACGACTCTTGAAGGTGCTGATGGAGGCCGTCAGGTGCCGACGCTCTGTGTTGCACGGGTAAAGACTCCGTTGCTGCCATTAATGGAATGATCAGGGTAGTGGGCAAGTAGGGGACTGTTGAAGACCTCTGACGCGCATCACAATCCAGCTAATAGAACTAGGCAAGACAAGCATTTGGTTGTTGTTCGTGCGAACATTCAGAACCGAAATCGGAAGAAGCCTAATGCAAAACTGGTGCGTTTCCAGATCTAGTTTACAGCTGAGGAGGTTGGTAGTAAAATGCAGAAGTAGAGGCAGGAAATTCCGGAATGTAGTGTGACTCAAGACCTCGCAGTCTGCAGTGTTCAGCAAAAGCGCGGGCCAATCACAAGGTTAGAGGCCGGGGAACACAGAGGTCGGATAGGAGCGTAGCCATAAAGCGCCAGAAGAGGCTCTATAATAAAGCACTTTATGGCAGCTACGCCCTTAAAAGGCATCGTTTACATCAGACACAAGTCGGGGTACACGCAAGTACATGGCGTCCTCCCACTATTTTCACAGGGGGGGACTCTGTCTACCCCGCCAAGAGTTCCAGCCTCACAGAAATATGCTGAACTGGTGGTCCCAGTGTATTGATCAGAAATTGGGACACTTTCAGCAGCGCCTGCAGGTTGTCTGCTTTCCATTACCAGTATCAACGTGCAGGCAGCGAGGGGGGCTTTTTTTTATGTCCACCTGCAGCTGAGCCAAATATAAATGCCCTGCCGCCGAAGTAAAGGGGCCATCAGGCCTCCTTTTGAGTGAGTATCCTGACTGGACAGGCCTGGAACCTCACACTTCAATGTAAATGCCAAGGAGGGGAAATTAAAGCACACAGCTTGTTATCTCTTCACAGGTTCTTGAGAGGCACACTTAGTCGCTTTTGACTTTGTTCACTCCCTGTAAGAATGTCAGATGTGTTGGTTTGTCCCAGTATTTACACAAATAATTTAAATAGCACTGTTTTGTTTCTTTTATAGCTATACTCACCCCAATGCAGGGTGTCAGAGCGCTTTACTTAACATAAAATTCTGCATTGACAATTAATCATGTAAGTGTGTAATACATGTACAAGATGAGTTACATAAGACAGTGAGGATTTTATTTGTAATTTTTGTATTTTAAATGTTTTATATAGCGCTGGCTAGACCCAGAGGTATCAGAGCGCTTTCCACGAGAGAATAATAAAAAAAAACATGGCATACAAGTATATGAAAAGATAATGAAACATCATGTGAAATATGGAAAACTAAATAGATATACATGTGCAAGAGCAATACATTTCAAGTAATTAGGTACATGATGTTCATGTAATGGACAAAAATTACTGAACAAATAAGGCATGGTAATTGGAGATCAGGTGTGAGTCACAGTTTAGGACCCCCAATAAATAAATGGGTCAAACAAGGCGTCCAAGTAAATAAAAGATTATGAGAGCAGCATGCGAAATATGCAGACACAGATCAAATAAAACAGGGGCAAGGGCTATACACAACAAGTAATTGGGTAGATGATGTTTCCGGAAATGGACAAATATTACTGAGCTAATATAACATGGTGAGTTGGAGTGCAGGTCACAGTTTAGGATCCCCAATAGTAATTGAGGAGGTGGATTTTTAGTTCTTTTTTGAAGTTGAAATAGGAGGGATTACAGCTCACGTTTTTTGGAGGGCATTCCAGATAATAGGGGCATTGCCAGAGAAGGAGCGCGATTGTGTGGCTTTCTTTTTATGCAGTGGCTGGATTAGTAGGAGGGTGTTGGTGCTTCTCAGAGGTTGTGTGGTGCCTGCAATGTGGAGTTTCTTAGAGAGGTACTGCGGAGTGTTTTGGTGGAGGACTTTGTGAGTAATGCAGGCAGTTTTGTAGGAAGATCTGCCTTCAATAGGGAGCCATTTGACAGATGTGAGAGCCAGGGATATATGATCGAAGCGTCTGCAGACTGTGATGAGCCTGGCTGCAAGGTTGAGCACAGCTTTGATAAGAGCAAGGTGGAGCTTGGGGATTTCGCTGAGGACAGCGTTACCATAATCAATTTGTGAAAGAACAAGTGACTGAACTACAAGTTTAAAGTCATCAGTGGGTATAAAGGGTTTGATTTTCTTGAGGTGATGGAGAGTGAAGTGGGCTCCTTTCGCAGAGTTTTTGATGTGGACGTTAAGGGCTAGGGTGTTGTCGATAAAATTGACGGAATTGGACAGGGTAAGTGAGCAGTTAAGTGTGTTAAGGTCAGAAATCCAGGATTTAATGGGGAGAGGGTTATTTTTAGGTGAGAAGCGAATGATTTCGGTTTTGTTAGGGTTTAGTTTGAGATGGTTGGAATTGAACCAGGTTTGGATCTTGGTGAGGGTGTTGTTCAGGTGTAGGATGGCAGCATGAGTTTTAATCTTGTAGTAGATTTGAGTGTCATCGGCGTAGAGGTGGTAGTTGATGCCTGCTTGTTTAAGAATGAGGGTGAGGGGTTCCATAAAGAGGTTAAAGAGGGAGGGAGAGAGAATAGATCCTTGGGGGACTCCAAGCGAGACAGGAGTGGGGTTAGAGAGACAGTTCTGAATTTTGATTTGCTGCGTTCTGTGTTGTAGGTAGGAGACAAACCATTTGTAGGCAGTGCCATTAAGACCAAAACGGGTCATAAGCACATTAAGTAGGGGTGAATGGTTGACTGTATCGAATGCTGCAGAGAGATCAAGGAGGATGAGAAGGCAGGTCTCACCATTATCAAGTGATTGATGGATGTCATCGACGACATTGAGCATTGCCGTTTTGTTGCTGCAGCCTTTCCTGAAGCCTGATTGTAAGGGGTCAAGTAGGTTGAAGGTTTCGATGTCTAGTTGTAGTAGGAGGCATGGGGTGCCGCTCGCAGCAGTTTGTTGCCTTGCCCCGGATTCCTTCTGACCGGGACTATTGACGCGGAACTGCGAGGACCAGCAGCCTCAGCATTGAACACAGCTGGGTCCTCTTCCCGCCCACCTCCTGCTTACTGCATTTAACTACCCCATCCCCCGCATCGCGGGACGCACGCGGGCGCGCGCCGGGTGAAGCCCAGGCCAAGGGCGGGCCCGTCTGAGCCCCTTCGAGTCTGGAGTGGCTGGGCTGGGCTGGGCCACCCTTAACAGCAGAGAACTCATAAAAATAGTAAGTGCATTTATATACAACATTGTGAAAGGAGATCCTGTAATGTAGCCACGGATGGGTGTAAAATCCACTCTGCCCAGAGCCTAGATGGTAACATGGACAAAATGAACCAGCCTGATGCTGTTATAGAAAATAATCAACATACACAGAATAAGTGAGATATTTCCTGTAAACCACATTTAACTCCAAAAATAACAGCAAGGGAAGAATTTACGGTAAATAACCAACTCGCTATAGATTATAGCTTGTACCCTTTGGCATGCCACAATGAAGATGTAGGTTCTGTAGGAGTTTTTCCCTTACAAAAAAAACGACAGCTTAAAGACAAAGAATATAGAGCAGGATAATAGTATTATATTGATGTCTTGAAACATTGCTGGGCTGTCAATTAGGATAAGGGAACCTGGTTGCCTATCTTTTATGCAAGACTTTTCAATTATTTGCCTGCAGGAATGTTGAGCACGGGAGGCAATTTATATCAAATGCTACCGTACCTTCCATACTCCAGCAATACAGACGAGGAGGGGAAGAAATAAAAGGGGGATTTGTATTTACTTTTCAAATCTTATGAATGAGACAATAATAAAATCTAATATTGATTTTGATTACTATCAGATTTTGCAGATGACTGTTGGAGGTAATCAAAAAATAGTTTTGATACATTTTTATAATAATATCCCGAAAGTGGAAACAAGTAAGGTAATAGAAGATATATCCCAAACGCTGAAGAATATTGAAGAGAATCATCCCGGGGATAGATGTGTTTTATGGGTGGGCGATTTTAACTGTTTTTTATGCCCACATAGCCATTTGGGTATCTTTGGTTTGGGTGCAGGCAGAGATGATTCTAGTGCACACTTTTCTCACACGACTCTGGGCAATTATTTTAATGATCTGATTTTCCAGTTGGGCCTGGGCTTCGTAAATGAACTATGCTCTCCCCCGGTTACTTTTGAGCCTACATTTATTGGGAGGGGATGCAAATCAGTTATAGATTTTGCATTGATATCAAACCGTCATTCTTGCCATGTTCTCACCTACAAAACATGTGAGATGGCAATGAGGGATCACTTTCCAAATAGCCTATCCCTCACTTTTGCGGCGAGTAATAGAAAAGTAACTGATTTAATAGAAAATTTATATAGGTATAAATTAAGCCTAGCAATGAAGAACGAATATGCAATAAAGTGGAACAAAGTAGAGCCTTTGGCCTTCTTTAAAACCCTTATTAAAAACAAACATCAAGAATTTGAAATATGTCTCACTGAGAATGGTGACTACGTCTCAGTTACCGAGGCTTTCCTCAGAATTTCAGAGGAAATACGCAATCTTCTTACAGGACCTCTGAAACAGGGCAAAGTCAAGATGCAGGGATGGTTTGACTCGGATTGTAGTAAGGCCCACGCACATTTGATGATGGTGCTTAAAAGCGAACCAAGAAATGTAGCTGAAGTAAGACACGCCAGAACTGACATTCAACATGCAGTTAAACATCGTGAGAGACAATTGAAGCAGGAGGCTTGGCAGGCCTTACATCAAGCCTGTCTGATTAAAGATAACATAGGGTTCTGGAAGGTGGTAAATGTCCCTTTTTTTGTAGATAATAAAACTAATACAATGGAAGTGGCAATTACCGAAGATAAATGGGTAAACTACTTTACTGAGCTTTAATAGGCAGACGATCTAACTGAGAAGGCAAGTACAGATCAAACTAGAGGAGAGGAAATTGTGGCTTATGGATTGTTTCCAATAAATATTGAATTTTCATTGCTAGAAGTTCAAACCGCAATTAATGATAGTGCTGCAGGGAAAGCCCCAGGACCGGATGTGGTCCCGGTAGATATATATAAATCTAACACCGAGCTATGGGCCCCACTTTTAACTAATGTCTTAAACAGCTGTAATAAACATGAGTTTTTTCTTACATGGCAAGAGGCCATCGTGGTCCCAATTTTTAAGAAAGGCCATCGCATTGAAACAAAATGTTATCGCCCAATTTCTCTATTGGACTCACTGATGAAGGTTGATGGGAGGGTAATACTTAATAAGTTACAACTTTGGGCAGAAGACAAAGGTATACTCTCAAAGTTTCAATACGGTTTTAGGTCAGGACTCGGTACAACAGAGCAAGGCCTGAACCTGGCATTGATCATAGCCAAGTATGTAGTGGCTAAAAAGAAAAAAATATTTTTAACATTTGTTGACCTGAGTTCGGCCTTCGACTGTTTGAATCATGATAAACTATGGACCATATTACTGCAACTAGGTATAGATCCAAATCTGCTGATTTTTATTAAGGAGTTATATCGGGAGCTGGGGCCAGGGTACGGTTTGGGAACCATGGCGAGTGCACCAATACATTTCCCATAAAAAAAGGAGTCAGACAGGGTTGCATACTCGCACCATTTTTATTTAATTTATACATAAACAGTGTGGCTTCCCATCTTACTCAAGATAAGCAGGATTACCCCCAAGTTAGGAATACACCAGTCCCCATTTTATTATATGCAGACGATGCAGTAATTATTGCACTGACCCAAGTATATGAATGCCAGGGGCCTAAAAATATATATAAGCAAGACATTCACCATATGCTGCACTACAAAGAGAACCCCTATATGTAAAATCTTTCTCTCGAATACAAAAATAGACACAACCAATACATTTTCGTATTTGGGTATTCATTTTGATAAAAAGGGGACTTGGTCTTCGGCAGCCCAGGCAAGAAAACTGGCTTTCTCGCGTGCCATTGGAGCTGTGCAAAATGTTGCCAATAAGTTGGGCGGTCGACCTGTGCCAGTGTTAGTGGACATATATAAATCTAAATGTGTGTCCGCAGTAACATATGGAGCAGGAATATGGGGGATAACAGAAACTCACAACATCCAGCTCTGTGAGAACGCATTCCTCCGTTACTTACTAGCTGTTCCAAGGTCCACCTCTACTTATTTGTGCCATAAAGAACTAGGTCTGTATTACATCTCAGACCTTATTAAAGTTAATCCCATTTTATTATGGCACAAGGTATGGTCTACTGACGAGACAGGTCTTAACAGAGACATTATCATGGACTGTCTCAAACTTCATGGGGTTTCAAGAATCCACTGGATTATGTACGTAAAGAAATTCCTAAACGATATCGGATATCCAGAATATTTTGATTCCCCGAGTTGCTTAGCGACTGTCTCAAGGAAGAAGTTGAAAGAAATTTGTCTTCACTTCTTAGAGAACAAACGTTGGCTGGCAGAGAAAAGTAAGACCTCAGTCATGGAAAATCAATTGATTCTTCATGGACAGGGAATTCAGCCATACTTGATCCAGACACAAAGCTGTTATTCTAGCATGCTACTTACACGATTTAGGGGGGGGGGGGCTTTTTTTTAGACTGGTCACGTTTCCTGAAGTAAATTCCTGGTCTAAAAATCTGCTATTGTGCCCCTGTGACGATATTTCTGTACAATCCATGTTACATTGTATATTCTTTTGTAAATTCTATACCTTGCCGAGGAAGAGACTTTTAATACCTATGTTGAGGAAGTGGGTTTTGAGACAATGTAGATTGGCCTTTCTGAGACTACAAATGTTGGAAGAAGAATTGTTCATGTACTTAGTGTCATCGTTTAAAAAAAATATAATTAGACATAGGACCTCAATGAATTGACCTAATCCTCTAAGACATGTAAACCTTTCTTAAATGTATTTTATCTTGACTCATGATGAAAATGTTCTTTTTAACTGACTTTCTATTTGTGCGTTTATGATTTTTACAATCAAAGTCGAATAAAGCTGTTATTGATTTGATTTGATTTGATTTGAGTTGAGTAGGGCGCATTTTTCAAGGACCTTTGAGAGAAGGGGGAGGTTAGTGATGGGGCGGAGATTGTTAAGGTCAGTAGGGTCAGCCTTGGGGTTTTTGTTTATGGGAGAGGTGGGGACACAGCCAGTGGAGAGAGAGGTGTTAATGATTGAGGTCCAGTATGGGGTGATGATGTGCTTAAGGGCAGGGACAAGGTTAGAGGGTAAGTAGTCTTTTGTGTGGGATTACAAGGTGTAAGAGTCACATGTCCTTCATAGCTCACTGCGCTATATTAGAGGGATTACAATTTATGAACTGCAGGTAACAAAAGGATCTCTGTGTTCAAAGCAGTAACCTACTTACCTATCTACATTAAATAAAAATCTGTCATCTGCATTTTACATGATGTGCTTTGCAGAAGACACGTTAACCTTCTATACTACTTTGATTAAAATCTGGGACTACACAAAGCACAGATCTCTTCAACTAATGCGTTTATCTCCAGAGTTATCTCATCATTATTATCATTCCCAGAGATTTACTGGGCACCTTTGCAGCAGATGCCTTAACCCTATACAATATTTTAAAATGCAGACTTTGCTACCAATTAAGCAGAACAGATTTACTACCATACTTCTCCTTTTGCCAATTTCTTTGTGGCAGGGTTTTAAAAAAATATAAATGTATTAGGTGAAGCCCAGATTTTGCATCAGGATTGGACCATTTTCTTGTACAACCCCAAAGCAAAATCTCATTTGTTAAATCTCATAATGTACTTAAATGTACTTATGATCTACCTGATAAACGTGTGAGGTCTTAATATCTATTGTCACTCCTTGTGATGTCACTTCCGGTGAGGTCACTTCCTGTGATGCCGCGTGTGGTCACCAGTGGCGTAACACAGGCTTGCGCTGTGCAGGTGGGCCCCCAGGCTGAAAGGGGGCCCCCTCAGCACAGTACTCTGGCCTGAGAGCTCCTGAATAAATCTGGAGCGGGGGACCATTCATGTACCTTGTAGGGGGGCCCTTTCAAGTTTAGTTATACTACCGGATGTCATGCGTCTTGACGGCATGTGCGGTAATGGAACACGCCATGATTTCACTTGCATACTGCCTTACTTGGTTAGTCCCCCCACTTCTTTTTTTTAGGACTTGTTCACTGGTTTACATGTGAAGAAGCCAGACAGGTGGGGGGTGTGGCTCTCTGTTGACTGTTTTGTTTCTCTCCAGGGTAAATTGGAGCTCCTCCGAGTTCCCGCTCGACTGTTGCACTATGAAGTTGTCAAGATGCTTGCACTTTACCTTATACCTGTTCTCACTTCTTTCTGCAGCATTTCTTTTAGGCCTGGAAGTTCCCCTGTCCTTTTTTAAAATAAAAAAACTGTAACTTTCCCCTATTGTTCATCCTATTGTCATAACAAACTATAGACCTATTTCACTTCATCCATTCTTTGCCAAAATTGTGGAAATCATTCTAAATTCTCACCTTTCTGAATGTATTGAATCTTCCAATGTTTTAGATTCTAGATAATGCAGGTTTCAACCTGCTGCTGGCACAAAAACTCTCCTGGTTACAACCACCATCAGCATACGAATGACTCAGGATGAATGAAGGTAGTAAAGCTGCTTTAACATTGTTGGACATTTCAGCAGCATTTGATGTATGTTCAAATACCATCATGTTGAGCCATCTAGGTGCCACCAGCCGGCTCTCCACGGGAGTCTAGTTATGGTTTTCATGGCAGATGTGTGATTTATGGTTTGTGGAGCTTACCATAACTGACATCTTTCAGGGTGATTTTCGGTTTGAATTTGTAACCAGAACTGTACTTAAATGAATATATAGCATCTCTGTAGATAAGAAGAGTGTAATATGCTGTTTATTACCATTGTTGAGCATGGAGAGACTTCCACACTTACGCGCAGCGATAGTATGATAGAATTAAGATGTGAATAACTCCGCAGAGCACATTATATTCCATCTCTATGCCATGCTGCATTTTCAGCTCACTAAATGGGAACAATCTGCTACAAAAGTAGAAATAAAGTTAGCACATTCTCACAAACACTTCAAAACAATGTTATGGAAAAAATGCTTACTGAGAAAATGCAATTAACTCTACAGAATGTGTACTGTTTGACTAAACAGAAAACATGTAAAAACCCTGAAATTCACCAGGGATGCTTAGCTCCACAAACCATACCGTGTACACCTGTTCTACAAACCGTAACTTGCACACCAAATGCTGTACTTATGACCTCACAATGTTTATACCAGTAATTAAGAGCACCTGGCAGCACAATACCAATAAAATACAACATCTACACAAAGAGATCCCTGTAGCCATAGTTTTGTTATTCATAATGTAAAGTGAAAGGTAGTATGTCATGTCACTAGTCAAGTCAAGTCAAGTCAAAGAATTTATATAGCGCACTACATACCCAGAGGGTCTCAAGGCGCTTAGGGAGGGGAGGAGGATTACTTGTCAAATATCCACGTTTTAAGTAGCTTTCTGAATGCTAGGTGGTTCTGGGTAAGGCGAAGGTAAGTGGGGAGTGAGTTCCATGTTTTAGCTGCCAGGTATGAGAAGGATCTTCCTCCCATGGTGGTCTTGTTGATGCGGGGTACAGTGGCGAGGGCTTGGCTGGAAGAACGTAGTTGGCGGGAGGGGGTGTAGAAGGACAGTCGTGAGTTGAGGCATTCTGGTCCGATGTCGTAGAGTGATTTGTGTGCGTGGGTTAGCAGTCGGAAAGTGATCCTCTTATTGACGGGTAGCCAGTGGAGGTCTTTCAGGTGGCCAGAGATGTGTTCGTTACGCGGGATGTCTAATATGATCCTGGCTGAGGCGTTTTGGATTCGTTGGAGTTTCTTCTGGATTTTAGCGGTAGTACCTGCGTAGAGGGTGTTTCCGTAGTCCAGTCGGCTCGTGACCAGAGCATGGGTGACTGTTTTTCTGGTTTCGGTGGGGATCCAGCGAAATGTTTTTTTGAGCATGTGAAGAATGTTGAAGCAGGATGAGGATACGGCGCTGACTTGTCTGTTCATTGAAAGTGAAGAATCCAGGATAACGCCTAGGTTCCGTGCGTGGTCTGTCGGGATGGGTGCTTTTCCAAGGGCTCCCGGCCACCAAGAGTCGTCCCATGCAGAGGGGGATGTACCTAAGATGAGGACTTCTGTTTTATCTGAGTTCAGTTTCAGACGGCTGTGTTTCATCCATTCGGCAACTTCTTTCATTCCTTCGTGTAGGTTGGTTTTGGCGGTGCTGGGGTCATTGGTGAGAGAAAGGATCAGTTGAGTGTCATTCGCGTAGGAGATGATGTTGAGATTGTGTTGGCGAGCGATGGCCGCAAGGGGGCTCATGTATACGTTGAAGAGGGTGGGACTGAGTGAGGATCCTTGTGGTACGCCACAGATGACTTCAGTGGCCTCGGACTTGAAAGGTGGAAGGCGGACTCTCTGGGTTCTTCCGGTGAGGAACGAGGTGATCCATTCAAGTGCTTTTCCTTGTATTCTGATGTTTCTGAGTCGTTGTAGAAGGGTGCTGTGGCAGACTGTGTCGAAGGCTGCAGAGAGGTCGAGGATCCTGTAGACCCACTTTATCATTACTGGAATCCGGGCATCCCCACTGAATCATTATAGGAATACAGGGACCTGCACAAAATCATTGTTGGAATCTGGGGACCACCGCTCAAACAATTTAAATGATTTGAACTACAAAGCAATACACAAAAATACGGATATAAACATTCATCAAACAAATAAACAGATAATTAAATCTTTTATTTAATGCACAAAGAAATATAAAAATATATATTTAATTTTAGTGGAAAGGTTGCAGCTTTTTTAGATTCAATTGAGGCCTTCCATCATCTACGCTATTTTCTGTTTGATGCACTTCCCATTATTCAATCTGAGTATACCATCTTAATTTTTAGCCCCCAATTTCAAAATGGATCACATTTACAGAACATTAAAAAATTGCCAATTTTCAATTGTGCTTCTTTATTTATAAACACTATATTATTTGTTAATATTATTTAATTTTCTGAGTAGTCGCTGGCTCCCTGAGTAAGAGCAGCAGACGCCAGATCGCCCCTGGGCCACAGGTTAAGAACCACTGATTTATGTAATTTGGGAAGTCATTTATTACATCAAGCGCAGAGCCATGTGGATTGTATTAGATGTGTAAAATTACTCTTTACATAGCTGTTTTGCGAGTTATTGTTTGTGAAGCTAGTCATAACCGGAGAATTTCAAGGGGAATTTGTTTTTTATTCATAATCATATCTATAACTACTGTTTTAAGCTGAATTTCAGTTTTTTAGACAGAAGTATTTATGTTATGACCAAACCTACCCTACATTGAAATGGAGTTAAGGATGACTAACACGTTTATAGTGAAAACTCGACCTTACGTCCCAACCCCATTGTACCATCAACCTCAACTCTTACCCATAGCATACAGCTTTCAGTACATCGCATACCTACTTAAACTAAAAATAAAACACCACCCAGTATAAAACATAATTCGGTAGATCATATTTCAACACTCCCACATCCTTTAATAGCACTGACAATCAAACGCCCCTTCTCCTTAGATACATCACAAAATATCATATGAAAACACTTCAACACTCATACGTCCAACTACTTAACATTATATATATATATTACCTACTGTCAATAGCCAGTAGGTAGTAATAGTTAAGACCAACTTTTCCCATAGATTTTTTGTTTTGCTAATAACTTTGGTGCCAATTGACGAATCGTAACGAAATTTTAAAAAACAGTATACAAGTTAGTTCAGCGGCTGCCTGGAAAGATTTGGGGTGATTCATCAAGCGGGAGCCGAGAAAAAGGTGGGGTCCCAAAACGCTTTTTCCCCACGCAATGTCTTTGGGATATTTACATTTTTAGACACAGCTACAGCCCGAACCGCTGAATGGATTTACATCAAATTTGGCAGAAAGATAGATCTTGGTCCAGAAAGTGACATTTGTGTAATTTGGTGTACATCCATTCTGTAGTTTGGGAGTTATTAAAGAAAGAAATGTATAGTTTTCTAGGTATACAAACCCTGCATGGATCCATCTGTGGGGGATTGGCAGGTACTGTGGATCTGGGGAAAAGGCAAAGCCTTGATTGGCTGGCCTTAACCTGAAAGGAAAGGTGCTGACTCCATTTTGTTAGTGGCTTGACCCGAAGGAGTGAAAAATAAAGAGTCAAAACACATAGGGGGTCAGGATAGAGGGATCCTGTTCCCATACGACACATGGAGCGGTCCTTAAGGGACCTATCATGGGTAAGACATTGCCCAACTTTTTGTTGGGGCACGAATTGAGGATCCACGCATGCGCTGCCTGAGATTGGATGTATGGCTGTGGGGCCAGACCCTGTGGCCAATCACGCTCCAGCGCACAGCTTTTGATTATATATTACTTTATGTTAAAAAACATAGAAATACACTGATAAAAATCAAAAGTTACAGGAATGGTAATGTTAGGTTGATGTTTTACTCACACAAACCATAGAAATTCAGCAGTTATAGTTATACTTATAGTTATACTTATCTGAAGAAACTATAATCCATGCCATTAAGTAACTCTAGGGATCGAGTTATAGTTTCTTAACATAAGTATAACTATAAGTATAACTATAGCTGCTGAATTTCTATGTATTATTTGTGGATAAAACGTCAACCTAACTATAATGTACCTGTAACCTTTGTTTTTTTCAGTAAATATATATATTTACATATATGTATGTAGCCATAATGTTGTTTGCCTACAATGTATCAGTACTGCAGCACTTTGCTCAGAATGAAATTATTAAATGCTTTTCATTCTTCATGTATCCATGCAAGTTTTGTTTTTTTATATAAGTGCAGAGGAATACTTTTCTTTTCGTGGCAGCCAGCAAATGTAGAGAGCTTTAATTTGTATATCATGCACATTGTATAGTATATGATTACACCCAAAAGCTTTTAAGCATACATCTTTTTCGTTAACTTGACTATGATGGCGTGTTTATTTGCACTGACAAAGCCACTTGGCCAGAACGCTGCTTCCAATATATTGGTACTGTGACACTTTGCTCAGAACGAAAGAACTAAATGCTTTTCATCCTTTATTTACCCAGCAAGTTTTAGTGAGATATGTTACAGCTATAGTATCGCTCCCTTGGTAATGTTTTGCAACAGAAGTCTGCCTTTTGATTTTGTTAAAATCAACTGCTGTTTGTAAATATTCTGTGCTAATGTTATGCAACAGAAGTCTGCCTTTTGATTTCCTTAAAATCTACTGCTATTTGAAAATATTGCGTGAGCATGTAGACATATTTATCACATCCATGTCTATTGTTATGAAAATCAAATTAAGGTTGATGGTGCACTAAAATCACACTGGCCCTGAGGAAGACCATTGAGGGTGAAATGCATTGCCAATAAATCTTTGAAAAACAATACCCGGAGTGTGAGCTATTTATGCCTCAAACGTGTAGACATACAAATTCTTTGGATTGTGAACGGGACTTGCACCCATTGCTCAGCACCATCCCTGTTTGGTGGACGCAGACATATTCTGCAAGGCACACTCCTGGTTCATATATATAGTACCTACTGGTGCTCACCAGTAGGTAGTTATAGTTAGGACCATTTTTCCATAGGAAAAGCATTTTTTGACGTGTATTCATCTTTGGCGGTATTTGACGAACCTTCATGAAATCTTCTGGAAATCTTGTCACAGTGAGTCTTGTTGTGCAAGGGAATGTCTGGGATGATCCATTAGGCAGGCATCAAGAAAAGGGCTGGGGGGTCAAAAAAGTGTGTGTCCCATGTTAATTCCGATAGGAGCTTTGAACATGACTACAGCCCGAACCACTGAATGGAATTTCACCAAATTTGACAGAAAGATAGATGTGGTTACATAGATCACACTTTCAGTTATTTGGTATAAATCGGTTCAGTAGTTGCTGAGAAATGTAAGAAAATTCAAATTAGGATATCTGTGATTGCTGCTAATTCGCGCATACAACGCATTCATGCGGGGAAAAGCGGAGCTTTGATTGGCTACCAAACCTTCAATCAGGAAGTTTTGGAAGAAATGTTGGGACTCCGCTTCAGCAGAGTCCCACCGTAAATCAGAAAAAAAGTATTGGGGACCCCCTTGGGAGTCTGCTACAGCATAAAAGCATTTAAAAAAAAATCATGGTAATTTTTATGAAATATTTGCGAATATCACGATGAATTAAAAAAAAAACAGTCTCCTGCACTTGTTTTAATTGTGGGCCAGGTCCTGAGACCTTGCAGGGTTTAATAAAAAAAAGAGAGGGGGGTGCACTGGGCCCCCTTCAAGGGCTTAAAAATGCCCCAGGGACCACCAACACCAGGGGGCCTATTTAAATAGTAAGCAGGGCCTGTGCGGACCCCTCGCTGGGCCTACCCATTAAAAATGATTTTGGGGGGGCTGCATGAACCTCCCCGGGCTACCAATAAAATGCCTGGGAGGGCTGCGCAGACCCCAGCCTCAGGGACCACCATCTCCCTGGGGATATAAATACATTGAATAGTGGGGCCATGTGGACCCCCTTGAGCCCCGGGACCACTATCTCCCCATGGCTAACTGAAATATGAAGCTGGGGGGCTGCACAGATCCGCAGGAGGCGGGGAGCTGGCTGCACCGTGGGGGCCTTGACTCTCCCCTTGCAGTCCCGATCCAGCCAACTGGGTCCCAAAAGGCACCCAGGAGACATGGCCAAGCCCCGGGGATGAGGTCCCCGGGGCCGAAATCAGCCTGGGGATGGGGGTACATGGCATATCCCCATTCTGTTGTGTGTGCCACTGGGGCTTGACCAGCCCCTGCTGTTAGCGAATTGGTCCTCAGCTACCTCCATGCCTTTATTGGGGAGTTTGAATTATTATCACCCCTACACTCTCAGCCCATAAGTGCCACACAAAGAGTGACTAGAGCCCCACCTTCCACATGGCTTCCAGAACCCTTACCTTTGGAGATTTGTACCTAACAGCTAATTTCCCCCTTAGATCTTGTGGCCCACTCCCCACCTTTCTCTGACAGCTGATTTCTGTCTCTCGGATGTTTCCCTGCAGGCAGACACAAGCTCAGCAGTCCCACTCACTGAGAGACCTTGAAGTCCTTGCCGGAAAATGTCTGGAGCTGCTGGTACAGCACAGTGCTCTACAGCTCGGCAGCGCAGCTGCTACCCGGTAGTGGGGCCTCATTAGGTGCCCAGCGTAAAGAGGGAGACAGGCCACTCAGCGAGGGTAGCGTGTGAGAGATGTCGCAACTCTGCTTCGACAACCTGCTCTCTGCGGCTGCTCTAGGTGGCTTAATGGAGGGAGAGACCACTTTTTTAAGTTAACAATTTAGAGTGCAACTCCAGATCAACAGTGAGTAATGAATATACTAATATATTGTGAAGCGTATAGAGATAACAAAATGAAGAATGCTGTATATGTCACAATTACCTTCCATTCCTACTGTAAGCAATAACGTGAAAAAGACTAACAAACACTTGGGGCTTCTCCATTGCGTTAAAGATACATTGTGTAATGACTTGAGGGGTGTTATTGTATTGTATTACCCAACCACCTCATGTTGAACTACTAGATCCAGATTTACTAATGGTTTCCACTGTCATTCCTGTGGCACGAAGAGAAGGGACAATCAACTTCAAAGTTGAAAAGCAATAATGCATCTAAAAATGAGCAGCACACAGCACAAATACCCCTTTGCACTGACCTCAATTAAATGTATGCAAAGGGGTCATTTATGGGATAAGGTAGTGCAAAAACCTTAGGTGTTGGTGCAAGCCCAGAACTGTGATCTGGCCTTGTGCCGAATCCTAACACCCACTCACAGACCCATATAGGCACTTACCCACCCACTCACAGCCCTACGCAGGCATTGGCACACCCACTCACAAACCTATGCAGGCACTCACAGACTCACTTCCATACCCACATAGGCACTCACACACCCACTGACAGTTCTATGCTGGCACTTTCACACCCACTCAGAGTCCCACACAGATACTCAACCACCCACTCACAGACCTATGCAGCCACTCATAGACTCACTCCCAGACCCATGCAGGCACTCAAACACCCATTCACAGACCCACTCAGGCACTCACACACCTACTGACAGACCCACACAGGCACTCTTGCACCCATCCACTCACAGACCCACACAGCCACTTACACAGCCTCTCAGAGACCCGCACAGGAACTCTCACACCGACTCACATACCCACACAGACACTCACTCACCCACTCACAGACCCATGCAGATACTCTCACCCCCACACACAGACACACACAACCACTCACAAATGCACTTTTAGACCCGCACAGGTACTCACACGTGCACTCACCCACACAGGCACTGACAGACCATTCACAGTCCTACACAGGCACTCACAGACCCAGTCACAGACCCATACATCCACTCATACACCCATTTCCAGACCCATACAGCCACTCAGAAACCCACTCAACCATCCATAAAGCCACTCAGACACCCACACAACGACCATACATCCACTAGGGTACCCACTCACAGACACACACAGGCACTCACACACTCACTTGCACACTCTCACAGGTACTTACAAACCCACTCACAGACCCAAACAGACACCCACACACACACACTCACACAGACTCACAGACCCACTCATAGACCTACACAGCCACTCACTCAGCCACCCTCAAAGGTGGCAGGTTAAAAGTTAGGATACAAAAGTTTAAAAGGAAATTCTCTGAAAAAAACAAAAGTTACAGGGACCTTATAATTAGGACATAGAATTTAAAAAAAACATAGTAATTCACTGAAAAAAACAAAGGTTGCAGGAACTTTATAGTTAGGCTCAGATTTCACTCATACAAAACCAGTGACATTTAGCAGTTATGGTTACCCGAGCTAACCACAATCCACTGCTTATGACCCTACATATCACATCACTCATGACATGGTCAGTGACATAACTCATGACATCACCCACAGAAGCACTCACATACCCACTCAACCCCCTATACAACCTCTCATATACCCACTCACACACCCACATAATTCCTCACATACCATACAAGTACTCACACAACCACAAAGCCACCATAATATACCCATAAAGCTATAATTATCCAATGCATACATCCATAGGCAGAGCATCAAACACACATACAGTTACCAAGATACATTTTCACTACCACCATTACCTAATAATGAGCCAAGCATCATGTACCCATACAGCCACCATTGTACAATGCTAAACTGTATCACTTCAAAAAACTTTAGCATGCCATCATAGAGCCATTCAAACACTTATATACACACACTCTAACAAATCACCACATACATTGCAAGAATAGTATTGAGAAATTCAGTCATTTCAATGGGTTGTGGGGTCCTCTTTATCCAAGTGGGGTCACAGCAAAAAACAGCCACTGGTCGCTGCTGCAGTGAAAAATTTTGTATATTTCCTTCAGACACACCCTGGTAGGCAAAGGAAGTAGGAGAAGAATACTAAGTGAGGAATAGACTCTCCTTTCTGTTCTCAGAGGGAAACACCCATCCTTTATCTTGCAAATATAATTCATACAAATATGAAGAGTGTCAGCTGAGAGCGACGCAAACAGGTTCACTGATTGTAAACTCTTTCTTGAAAACTCGGTCTGATGTTCACCAACATTACTTCAAACCTCATGCACAAAATGTTTGCAAAATGTTTCCACTCCATTTCCCCAGCCCACTTGGATTTTGCAGGAAATGTCAACAGTCATCACCCAAGCATGCAGCTACAGTATTCCAAAACATTGTAAGGCAAGCAACCTGGTTTGTTCAAAGTTGGTTGATAGAGAATGATAGAGAGAGGCTTCTCCCTACAGACTACAGGGCAGGGACACCATTGGTGGGTTTCCCAAATCTCAAGCCACACATTAGATGTTCCTGAGGGGCACCAGTTCTATAATTGTATGGGCCCCTCAGTGTGACAAACTATTGCCAAATAGAAAAAAATGAGTGGGGCAAAACAGGGACACAACACATCTAGGACATGAGCCAGGGGACCGTGGCTCTCTTGCCTGGGATTAAAACCTAAACTCTCTCAAAACACCCAAACACAATGTCGGAACCCCTTTCAGAGGGTCACGGCGCATGCAGGGGCAACTGACCCCAACCATGGTGGTTGAGACCTTTTACTCCTGTTGTCCTGGAGCCCGGCCTACTATGGATCTTGAGAAACTTGGCCAAGTACCCCTTCTGCCCTTTTTGTGTCAATCATGCATCGAATGGGGATGCCAATGGGATTCATTGCCACCACAGAATTACTGTACAGGTGCCCCACAGTGAGACTCCACCTCAATGGCACCCTCTCCCAGCCCTTTTTTCTATCCCGCGGTACTTGTCAAAACTGCCCTGTCCCCACTGTTGTTTATACTTGCAATGGATCCTCTAATCCGACACTTCCAGGAAAAGCATTTTCAAACGGGCCTTCAATTCAACACCGGCCCCTTATTGGTTATCCCTATATGCATATGATACTATACTTTATGTTCGGTATCCGAGCATTAACTTGGATCCCCTTATCAGGGAAATAACTTGGTTCAGACAGCACTCTGGCTTGGGCAACAACTGGCACAAATCAGTCGTGTTCCTTTAACCCCTAGCACATTGAGATGGGACTGTGAGTTCCCCCTCGAGTGGTGCGTGGACTCCGTTAAATATCTAGGCATCCATATACATCTTGACACAACTCACATTATCCCTCTAAATTATGGTCAAGCTATCAACGCCCTGGGGGCACAGGTGGAGTGCTGGTTGCGCTTGCCGCTCTCGATCACCGGCAGAGTGGCTCCCATCAAGGTGCTTGTGCTCCCTAAATTTTTATACCTCTTCAACAACATCCCCATTACCCTCCCTAACAGCTTCTTCGGTACGTTATAATCGTATCTCATAAAGCTGGTCTGGGGAGGCAAGCAGTCCGAGTGCGCTGACAGGTTATGGTCCTTTCGCATGAGAGAGGGGAGTTTGTGGTGCCTGACCTACAGTTGTATTATTTAGTAGCCCAATATAGTTACTCTTACGATTGATACCACCCCGATGCCAGGATCCCATATCTTCGCCCTGAGGCAGATCTGGTGCTGCCTGACACGCTCTCAGCGGTATTACCCAAGAGCCTGCCCAGAGACCCCAATGACATACAAATGGTTTCCACCACCAGCTGGGCATGGGGGAAACCCAAACCGATCACCCGTACATCAACACTCGAGACTGCTGCTTCCCAATGCCCGCTGGCTTCCGATCACAGGAGAGAAGTTGGTAAAGCGCACCCTGGCTACATTTTCCATTACCAAAATGGGAGACTTATACCCCGATGGACACGCCTTTCATGTCATGGACGTAGACTACTTCCATGATGCCACCTTCATGGATTGCTTTGTTTTGGGGCAAGTCTGATCGGTGCTACGGGCATCCCTACCTGCTTTTCCCATTCAACCAGATTTGTTCCTCCCTTTATCCATAATCATCGACAGCCCAGCAGGGATACATCTCATATCCAAGCTGTACAAGGCCTGCTCCGATATTATTCCAGTACAGGTCGACAAAATTCGTAAAGACTGGGAAGCTGACTTGGGTCACCAGATCACAGATGACCAATGGGTCAAATGCTGCACTGTTACGAGGGAGGTCTCTTTCAATAGTCGGCACAAGCTTCTACATTTTAAGTTCTTACGCAGAATGTACAACACCCTGGCCAGATCTCAGAGACTTGACCCCTCCAGACTGTATAACTGCCACAAATGCAACGCCCCATATGCTGACTTTGCCCACCTTTTGTGGACGTGTCCCAAACTTTTACCTTTCTGGGAGGTGGTGCACAAATCACTGGGAGATATGACTGAGCTGACCCTCATTCCCACTCAGGAAATTGCATTATTGGGCTATGTAGCAAACTTTCCCAAGCGTACACGTAGATTCGCTGCCCTTAGTTTGCTGCTCACTAAAAGGCACATTGCACTACATTGGGGCCGGAAAAAAGCTCCCACATTGCAGGGATGGCTTCAAAGCCTAACCTTTTGCAACACCAATCGTGAATTCTACACCATATTGCCTCCATCCTCCAGGTCCAAAGACATTTGGAGGCCATTCAGGGCTTTCACGCAGGCTAACTGCCCAACTGCTGATTCTCAAATAACACAGGGCATTGTTCCGACTGGTGTGGGATAGTTGATTTGCACAGCGCACTCACTTGTTTCACTTCGGCCTCCTGGGGATCACTCGAGACTTCTTCACATATAGGCATGTATGTATATGCATGGGATCAGTGGAAGTGAGGGACATAAGGCGGGCAGAGGGGGATTACTTATGCATGATGGCTGCCTGCCAGTTGTACTGCACCTGCATGCTTTGACGATGTTGCTTGTCTATGAAAGCCTTTTGAACCTTGCACCTTTGTATTACTATGCCAATGTAACGATGACAGTGAGCACTCAGGTTTGTTTATCAAAACCCTAATAAAACAGTAAATAAAGTTTTTTTTAAAAGTACCCCTTCTGCAATTGACTCTCAGTGGTAGTTGTGGACGAGCAGTCATAAGCTTCCTCAGGGGGAAGTGTAAATACCAGTTATTAATAATGACTTATAACTCAACGTGCACTCAGTAATGTCAATAAATCAATGTCCAGTCAAATATTTGTTTTTATATCAAAAAAGAAGCATTTTATTTCTAACTCTACATATTCAAAGTAGTATTACAACAGAGGTCAGGACTCTAATGTTTGATTGGACAGTCCCTGTCCCACCCTTTTCCTTGTAATGTAGTCGGAGTTATTCCCCATTCACTGGTGGCCACATCCAGGGAATGCTCACTAGTAGGCCTTACTAAAGAGTTCACTCTATTAGGAAAGACTCAAAAGTGTCTATAGTGCTGCCTCACTTTTAGCAGCAAGTCCCCCAGGACCCATGAGGTTCCTATCAAGACTTACTTGCTCAAGCAGCACAGAAGCGTTCAGCTTTTCAGCAAGATCCCCAACCAAGGGCACTTGCATTGCTCTCATTCTGCTTGGTCGAGTCAGTCTGCACACAGCATGCGCTTCAGAACCAGGCTGTCACGAGATCTCTTCTGAGTGGTGTAGACGGATTCAACAGCGATCAAAGCTTCTCTTCATGCCTTTTGGTACTGTAAGTTCAGTGTTTTTTCACATGGAGGGAGGGGGGTTGATCCTTGTGCTCCCGGCTGATCCCACTGATGGAGTGAAGTCCGCTTGATGTCCTCTGGAGTCCACGGTGCAGGTCCAGGGGCATGTCTCAGTGCTTGTTTCTGACCAGCAGGTCACAACTTCAGTTTTCCTGGGTAACCGCCTGAACTTTTGCAGTACCTGGTACCAGCAGCCCTTCCTGACATAAGGAGTTGCCGCGTTACGTGCTGGCAGGGCATCAATCTTGACTGCGTAGCCACCTATACCACTGTACCCCTCCTGGAATATGGGGTCACCACTAAGGCCTGCACACGTCTTGTCTCTGTGTCAGCAACAATTACTTTCATAGTGGCTCCTCCTGGCATACAGGGTCACAGCAACAAGGCGGTACCAGCATGATGCTCTCCACACAGCCCTTGATTCATGGCTAAGCTCACGGCGGCGCTCTCCTAGCATTTCAGAGGTCACCAATTTGATACTGCACATGGGCAGCAACCCATCCAGTGCACAGCTGTCTCCTCTCAGTACAGGCCAAGGGAGTGAGTACTGTTCACACCAGGATGTCAGACACAGTAATATGTGAATCAAAAAGTTAATCCCAGGTTCACAACTCCCCTCTTTATGATTTCCTTATCAGCCCCATCTCCTTCCTGAGATGTGTGCAGGCTATTTCAGTGTGAGCTCTCACTGAATCAACAAGTGCCTTTTTTGTATAGGGAGTATCTCTCTCGCTCCCATTTCCAGTGTGTCCAACCCAGCTCACAGGAATGCAGCAATTCACTCTCTTTGGATTCTTCTACTCCTCATGTCTTCACCAGGCAAGACACAGGGTTTCCAAAATAGAACACAGGGTCATCCATGTAAAGTACCATTGCAGCAAACTTACACTCAGTGTATGGACACAGCACACACTCTGTTCAGTACTGTTACCTTCATGCATTGTGCCCTCACAAACAAACATACACTTGGCGCACAAATTTGCACTGTGCACTGTTCTGTACTCTAGCCTTTCTGTGTTGCGCTATGGCATACTACTTGCAAACACATGCACTGCCTGTGAACACATTCATCACACGTGTGCTACACAACACTTAACCCTTCATGTATTGTAGTTTTCGTAAGCACACATATAACCAGCACATGCTTTATCTGCACACACATTGCACAGCACTACATCTCTTATATAATGTAGTCCTCACAGGTATACATACACTCAGTACAGGCACTCAACATGCATGTACTGTACCCTTCCCATGCACATACAATCAGAAAGAGTCCCCACTCTTGTGCTGTGCAGCACTGTACATCTAACTGGTGTAGGCCAAGGAAGAGGTAAGCACACAGCAGCAGAAGTTTAAAAAGGTGAGTGAGTCTGCAGGCTTCACTGAAGAACCGGGTTTTAGAACCCAGCAGCGCCAGGGATAACGCTCGATGTCTTCGGATTCCCCTGCCTCGGCAAACAGAGACACGGGATACTTCTTGATGACGTCAAAGACCAAGTTTATTGGCTGCAACCAGGAACAGACGTCTACGAAGCACAACACGGGTGGTTCGCTAGAGACTGCACAAATTCATAGAGCGGAGCTCGGTCTTTTATGCCAAAAATCACATTCCAGGCTAGCATCAATTACGTACAAACTGACCAATAAGATCGTGACATTTCAAACATATCGCATGACGACAATCCCACTTTCCGTTGTCCAGCCCACCAGAAATGACCAAGCACATTCCAATATCCTGTTCGATCAGGCCGGACAAACCCATCATAAAGACCTCAACCCAAATCAGTGATTAGGCCATAAAGGAAGGAACAGAAACAGATGAGAAGCAAGATAGAAGGGTGGGTGCAGTGTACCATAAACTCAGCAATGTCCTGCTCTTTGATCTTTATCTGACCAGCTGCTTAACAAGGAACTGGCTCTGCGAGGTCAGCCTCGGGCAAGGGAGTCAGTTCAGCCAGGTCACACAAGAGTCAGCTAAGGTGTACGTGTCCCAAGGACTCGTTCGGCCGCAGTCATCGGCCTATGTGAGGGCAACCACACAAAATGGCTGTCGCACACAAAATGGAACCCGAGGGTTCAAACGAAATCCCTGAATACGTAGTGTTCTCATTAATCGATTGTGACGAAAACACTCGTACACACCGCACTCGTGATTTGCGGTCCGCTGATACCAGTATCGTCTATATCCGACGACCTTTATTGCACGGGTTCAGAATCTACGAACAACGGACCCTCAAACTACGGAACTACAGACCCTCCTTTTGCCCTTACATAGGCAATAAACCCAAACCCATGTCAGTCTGAATCTAGGTCTACATTCATCAGATCATCGATATGTTGCTGTAGCATCATCCTAGTACTTACTACCTCTCTCTGGACAGGTCTCCTCGCACACGAAGTAGCACAGAGGCCACATATAGCAGGAGCACACTGTACACAGAGACAGAACAGGAAAAGGATAGCTAAAATCATCCCAATGACCATCAGAATCTTCCATCCCCACGTGGATATCAATCCCCAAAACCATCCCATTAACGACCAATCTCCCTTGTCTATATGTACAGACTCAGAGATTTTATGTAGCTTGGAAATTGCCTGGTAGACTGTCGGGGCGTTGTCTGGAATGAAAACGCAGCAGCTCGATTGAATCAATTTACACACTCCACCACTATCTGCTAGTATGACATCAAGAGCAACTCTATTCTGAAGTGTCATAAGTCGATCCGACTGCAGCTCAGCAGTAAAATTACTAAGGGCACCGGCAGTTTCGACTACAGTGGACTCAACCACTCTCGTCAACTGGCGAATGTTCCTGCTGTTAGCCATTGGTCCCCAGAACGGCAGAAAACTCTTAAAGAAATCTCCCAACTCTTGCCCTGCGGTATCTTCCTTACTGAAGACACCTCTAGCAACTCTCATCTTATGGTAATTTGCCGCAGCTGAAATAGTGGGAGGCAACAGGAAAGAAACAAAACTTTTTTTTCGAAAAATCAGGGGGCAACCATGTATACGCTTTGTCATAGCAGATGAAATAGGTACCCTTAGCTGCTAGGAACGCTGGGGAAGTCTGAGACGCAAATACATAAGTCTCAGTGCAGACACTCTTCCCTAACTGAGCTTTCAGATTCTTGCCATTACCTTCCAGACAATTGCGACCCCGATGGGGCACTATCCAAATCGGTGGAGAACTTTTCGCTCGCTGGTTAACACTCAGACTAACTCCATATCCAGTAACGTTCCAACCAATGTATGGTTGTCTCTCATCTTTCGGAATAGTCTCATACGAACTAGTTACTTTAACCATGTCGACTATATCCTTGGCCAGAGCACTATTCTTCGGATTATCTTTCGCAGAACGTTGGGGATAGACACTATGAGCATAAATGAACATTGTTCTGTATGCCCAAATAGAACCATTAAGGCTGAAAGGCAAAACCAAGTACGGAATACCTTTATCGGTCGTATGGGGCATTAGGCCACAAATCCAAAAATTTGTCGTGTTCATAACTAGCTGGTGTTGGTGCAAAACTTGAATAAAGGAATTGTTAGCAAATTCCAATCTTCTAACTATTTCATGTTCGGGCAGAGGGTGAAAAGAATGAGAAGAAATAGTAGGAGGAGGTGTAGGTTGCACAGTGGGCATGAGCGTCACTTTAAAAGAGAATGTCACATAACCAATTAAAAATATCATTAAGCTCAGCAACATAAATAAACACAGTATTAAAAATCTTTTTCGTGTCATCAGTTTGCAAATGTTGCTCTTAAAGCTTACTCTTTCAACAGGTTTCTCCAACTCGAAGAACTCCATCCTCACTAAATTGCTATTCGCGGTGGTAGGGTGTTCTATGCTAAGGAATGCCTCTGTCAGCCCAGGGCAACTCCCTTAGGCCAACCAGAACCTTCAACCTAGTGTCTCAGGCTTGCACTCCAAAGACTACGGCAACCGCGACTCTACAGCTGAACCCGGATGGCGGTTCGAAAAACAAAAATCAAAGTAGTTCCTCGGAGGAGAGTTAACCTGCAAACAGAAAAATCATAAAAAACGTTATCTTTTTATTAGTCCCGCGACTCTCGGTCGCAATTTATAACGGTCTTTGCCAGGCAATTTTTGTTTGTGGAACAAGAGTTCAGGTTCAGTAGTGTTCAAACGATTCAAAGAAGGCACAGCTTCTTGAAGAATATCGTCACTTTCTTTCTCAGTGTTCGTTCCAATCAAACGAGCATCGCTGAATGACAGAAAACGAGGCACGGTCTCAGTCTCAGAATCTGGAAGTCCCTTCTGGACCCACCGGTCGTACGGCAAGGGCAAAGGAGCCCTTTTGCAGTGTACGCCGTGGATCCAATTCTTTTTTCCGCGCACTCGTACTGCGGAACGTGTAGATAACAAAACAAGGAAGGGTCCTGTCAAGCGGGGCACCCAGGAACCAGGTTCAATGGCGTGTCCTGGATCTTCAGAAGCCTGTGGTAAACTGTCATGAACCTGTTGATGTAAAACACGCAATTTAGCCGTCAATTCATACAGGTAATCGAGCAACACAGGATGTTCAATCTCACTGAATTTGGTCGGTCTTGGCACACCCCAAATGTTTGCCGGACGGCCAAACACAACCTCATACGGACTCAAACCCATTCGCGAATGCACAGTCATTCTAGTGGACAGAAGGGCTAAAGGCAGAGCATCTGGCCATTGTAAACCAGAGCTCGCTTGAATTTTGCCCAATTTTAATATCAGAGTGCCATTATAGCACTCAACTAAACCAGCTGATTGGGGGTGATTTGCAGCGTTGAACTTCTGCCTTATTCCTAATCCCTCACACACTCTCTTCATCACTAGACCCACAAATTCACTCCCATTGTCACTCCAGATCATTCTCGGCAAACCATACCTAGGGAAGAACTCTTTGATAAGGACTTTCGCTGTGGACAAGGCAGTATTGTCCTTCAAAGGGTAAGCTTCCACCCATCTAGAAAAAGAGCAAACAACCACTAACACATACTTTAGGTTGTTACACCTCTCCATGTGAATGAAATCTAGCTGCAAAGCCTCAAACGGATACGTTGGCGGAGCAAAATGACCCGCTGAAGTTGGAATTCCCTTACCAAGATTGTACATCAAACACACCATACAGTTCTTAACCAGATTCTCTGCACATTTAGGAATTCCAGCATTCTGCCAAACCAGAGCCAACAACTTGCAAATCCCTTTCACGCTGATATGTGCCATTCCATGAGAAATTGTAACCACTGGAAGCACATACGCATCAGGTAACAACCATCTCTGATGCTCTGACAAATCAATCCAACAACAGGCCCCTTGGTGTCATGCTTCATCATCGGGGTCTTCGCACCCCGCTAAAGGGATGCGGCACGCTGCGACCTGCGACTACGCGGGAGCGTTGACAAATTAGACTATGTGTGGTGTGTGTTGAGTGTAAGTGAAAGAGGGATAGATGTGAGTGGGAGGTGTGGTGAAAAATTTAAAAAGTACCTGGCTAGTGGGTAAAATGAAAAAAAACTTTATTTCGTACCCCTGGCTGGTGCTGTTAAAAAGTGTGCAAAAGAACGAGGTTTTTTTGTCTTAATTAGGGACAGAACCTCTGGTGTGCGTCGACATGTTTCGGTACTGGTGTACCTTCTTCAGGACGGGGCACAACTTCCCAACCCTACTCACGTTTTTCTAAAGAAAAATCGGGGTTATTTTAATTTTTCTAAAAAGTGATAACACTCATTAAAGACGGCTACAATGTGCCTACAGCGGTTATTTGGATCATGTAATCACATGTCCTGAAAAAGAAGAAAAAAACCATTAGGTTTGGTTACCATATAGGAATGGCTCAGACAGGTGCAGTCACCTGGAGCCCCAAACAGTTAATTAAACCTGTAAAGGAAAAAGACAAAAGACATACAACACACACAACATATAAGACACAGTTAGGGTTTTTTGTACTTATTTTCTTTGGACATACTCATGGTCTTTGCTGTCTATTGCCTCATGAGCAAGTCCTGAGCATCAAGGTAGGTAGGTGGATCCACAATCTATGAGGATAGAGAAGTGGATTCAGTGTTGTTGCTTTTACTCACTGTTTAACTCCGCCGTGCACCTAGACAGGCTGGGCTTTGTTTGAATAAATACTCACGAAATCCGCCTATATTGGCCTCCTTCTACCACCTTGTGCTGCTCCGCCGTGAATGAAATGCGGATGCGCTAGGCGGTATATAAAGGAGGATTGGGTGTGTTTCCATTGGTTGATTAGCGGAAATGGCAAGTGACCTTGTAAGGAAAATATCCATGTTGCCGCCTCCTCTGTGCATGTGGTCTAGCCACATGTAACATGTAACCCTCTGTCATTCGTTCATTGCCGGGTTTGTGAATGTCCAAATATGGACTTTCCGCTCGTCAGCCACTCACCGGCTATTGCTGTGACTCGCGCTAATAGGGAATCCTTAAAAACAGCTGCCGCTCGGCTGTCTCTCGTGCGCGCATGCGCACAAGTGGTTTTTCACAGGGAGGCACTCATAGAAGAAAACCCCCAAGAAAAAGAAACAAACAAGAGGCCTATCTGTGTGACAACTTACTCCACCATATCAAACCAGGTATCAAAGGTCATCAATAAGCACTGGGGTATATTGAACTGTGGAGACCTAAATTTTGAGAAACCGATGCATGCACATCGGAGGGGCAAAAACATAAAGGACATCGTGGTTCACACTAGACCACGGGAAAACCAGACTATAAGACAAAATGTGACTGGTATACAGGGTCACTTTCCGTGTGGAGATTGCAGCTGCTGTCACCAAACCCGGAAAAGCAGAAATCTCACCTTCAGAAACGGCACAACATGGGAACAACGCCAATTTTCCAACTGCAACACAAAGAACGTGGTCTACATAATAACTTGCCCATGTGGACTGGAATATGTGGGCATGACCACCCGACCCGTCAAAATAAGGATAGGGGAACATAAAAGCAATATACGCTGCAAGAAAACGACAACCAAGATGGCATCACATTTTCTGTCACACCAACATTGCATCAATGATCTACGTTGGACTATCATCGAAAGACTACCCTCGGAAGCAGGCCTGTTCCAGAAGGAACAACGTTGGGTGTTCCGCCTGGGAACCCATATCACAGGACTAAATGATGATATACCGTGGAGCCAAATCACCTGATCACCCTCCGGATATAACAGGATCAACAACAACCTCCAGTTTAAATGTGAATCTGGGAACCAATATCAGTGGCCAAATCGTTAATCATTAAGCCAATTGATGTATCACCCACTGTATAGATATCAGGGAGAAGTTTGCCACCGGATTGAATATATCTAAATGACATCTCCCCCTAAAACAGCTATTATAGTGCACCGAATCCCCGTAAAATCTAACCAAAAACTAAACATTGAATGGAACAGGGACATTTCATGCTTGAACGAATGCCCCGTTTATGTGAAGAGAACTGAATGGCAATCGGCACCCTGATGCACCCTGACGCATCCTAAATGATGATAAAATCTTGGTAAAACTGCAAAACCAGGCACCCTTAGGGATCAGCGCTGCCAACAAAACACCACCGCGCATGCGCTGCGGACATTCAGCATCGCGCATGCTCGAAGGAAGCGCGGAAAAACCACTTGTGCGCATGCGCGCACGAGAGACAGCCGAGCGGCAGCTGTTTTTAAGGATTCCCTATTAGCGCGAGTCACAGCAATAGCCGGTGAGTGGCTGACGAGCGGAAAGTCCATATTTGGACATTCACAAACCCGGCAATGAACGAATGACAGAGGGTTACATGTTACATGTGGCTAGACCACATGCACAGAGGAGGCGGCAACATGGATATTTTCCTTACAAGGTCACTTGCCATTTCCGCTAATCAACCAATGGAAACACACCCAATCCTCCTTTATATACCGCCTAGCGCATCCGCATTTCATTCACGGCGGAGCAGCACAAGGTGGTAGAAGGAGGCCAATATAGGCGGATTTAGTGAGTATTTATTCAAACAAAGCCCAGCCTGTCTAGGTGCACGGCGGAGTTAAACAGTGAGTAAAAGCAACAACACTGAATCCACTTCTCTATCCTCATAGATTGTGGATCCACCTACCTACCTTGATGCTCAGGACTTGCTCATGAGGCAATAGACAGCAAAGACCATGAGTATGTCCAAAGAAAATAAGTACAAAAAACCCTAACTGTGTCTTATATGTTGTGTGTGTTGTATGTCTTTTGTCTTTTTCCTTTACAGGTTTAATTAACTGTTTGGGGCTCCAGGTGACTGCACCTGTCTGAGCCATTCCTATATGGTAACCAAACCTAATGGTTTTTTTCTTCTTTTTCAGGACATGTGATTACATGATCCAAATAACCGCTGTAGGCACATTGTAGCCGTCTTTAATGAGTGTTATCACTTTTTAGAAAAATTAAAATAACCCCGATTTTTCTTTAGAAAAACGTGAGTAGGGTTGGGAAGTTGTGCCCCGTCCTGAAGAAGGTACATCAGTACCGAAACATGTCGACGCACACCAGAGGTTCTGTCCCTAATTAAGACAAAAAAACCTCGTTCTTTTGCACACTTTTTAACAGCACCAGCCAGGGGTACGAAATAAAGTTTTTTTTCATTTTACCCACTAGCCAGGTACTTTTTAAATTTTTCACCACACCTCCCACTCACATCTATCCCTCTTTCACTTACACTCAACACACACCACACATAGTCTAATTTGTCAACGCTCCCGCGTAGTCGCAGGTCACAGTGTGCCGCATCCCTTTAGCGGGGTGCGAAGACCCCGATGATGAAGCATGACACCAAGGGGCCTGTTGGTGTGTGAGGGGTATTTTACACAACACTGAGTGTTCCCCCTTTTTCCCTTTTTACACACTGGTAGTAGGATTCTTCTTGTTTATTTATCAGTGCCCGTGGAGTAGGAATCCTACGTTGTACTCTACCTCCCTTCTTTGTTAAATATAAATCAATCCAACAACCCTTCGAATCCTATTTGCCCTTACTCTCTCTCCATTCATTCAACTCTTTCTCTGTAGCTTCAGCTTGGATGGATTTCACACTCTCGATCGTATCTTCACACATACTTCTATCTGGAACCCATCTCGCCGGACCTGCAACATACATTCGGCTCATCACATTTCTCGCAGCTTCTTTTGCGACCTCATCTGCAAACGCATTACCGCGACCAACATCATCCGTAACTTTCTTATGCGCACTGCATTTCACAATCGCTACTTGCAATGGCAAAGTAAGTGATTCAAGAAGTTTATCCACCAACTGTCCATGCTGGAGTTTTGTCCCATGCGAAGACAGGAACCCACGCTCTCTCCACAAACGTCCAAAACTATGGGCCACACCAAACGCATACTGGCTGTCAGTGTACACAGTCACTCGTTTTCCTTTCACCAACACACATGCTCTCGTTAATGCAATCAACTCTGCTGCTTGCGCTGAATTATGTGGGATCCGTGCAGCTTCAACAATCGTATGCAAAGTCGTAACAGCATATGCCGCAGTCGTATCACCATTCGGAAGCTTAAAGCACGAACCATCAACCCACAAAGTACCATCACATTCTGGAAGAAGAGTATCCCTAAGGTCTATCCTCCCTTTCGTTTCTTCCTCAGTTCTAAGGAAACAATCATGCTGTTCTGTGTTATCTGACTCAGCTGAAATCGGCAACAACGTGGCTGGATTCAACGTGTTGCACCTCCTAATATGCACATGACTCGCTTACAAAGTCAATTCGTAACCCGACAACCGAGCACTAGTTAAGTGCTGCGTCTTGATATGATTCAACAAGGTATTCACTGCATGTGGGACCATCACAATCAGTGTATTGTCCATAACCAAACCAGCAGACTGTCGAATTGAAACAGCCGCTGCCGCTGTAGCTCTCAAGCAACTCGGCAACGCTCGAGCTACCGGATCCAAAGTCGGCGAAAAATAAGCACATGGACGCTGCTTATCGCCAAATTGTTGAGTCAGAACTGACAATGCACATCCCTCTTTCTCGTGGACATACAATGTGAAAGGCTTACTGTAGTCGGGGGTACCCAACACAGGAGCCGAACACAACGCATCACGCAATTCTGAAAAGCTCTTCCGACATTCATCAGTCCAAGGAATAGGATTTGGAGTATCCTTAACAGTAAGAGCTATCAAAGGTTTCACTAACAACAAAAAATTAGGGATCCACTGTCTACAGTATGATGTAATACCCAAAAACGCACGTACTTCTCTCTGTGTGGTAGGCACACTCATTTTCGCAATCGCTTGAATTCTTTCTGGAGTCAGTTTCCTTCCCTCCTTCGATAAGAGGTGACCTAAATAGGTAACTTCTTGTCGACAATATTGCAACTTTGAAAGAGAAACCTTATGATGGAAATCAGACAAGTGACGTAACAACAACAAAGTAGCCTCTCTACAAATCTCTTCATTGTCAGCAGCGACTAACAGATCATCAACATATTGGATAAGAGCAGCACCATCAGGTAAAACCAACAGATCAAGTTGTGTTTTCAAAGCTTGGCTTTAGATCGATGGACTCTCACAATAGCCTTGAGGAGCGCGCTTAAAACGGAAACTTCGTCCTCCTAAAGAGAATCCAAAAATATCTCTACTCTCCACGGCAATTGGGATTCTGAAGAAAGCATTCTTCAATCAATCACCGAAAACCACGTGGCTGTAGCCGGGATCAAAGTCAGTAAAGTGGTGATATCAGGCACAACAGGAAATTGCAGAACAACGATCTTATTCACCTCGCAGAGATCAATCACGAACCTATATACAGGAGGCTGTGAAGAATCAGTTCTCTTCAGAACAGGCAAAACAGGACTATTGCACACATTACCTCTCGTTTCCTCAATCACACCTTTCTCAATCAGATCATAAATGATCGCCAAAAGTGTTTTCTCACCATCGCTCGATATTCGGTACTGTGGAATGCGTGGTAATCTAGCATTCGCTTTCAACGTCACAACATATGGCGGAATCTCTAAAAGTAAAGGTAAATGGGAGCTCGCACAGCGTAAATATTCCAAATGTTAGCAAGGTAAAACTTTGTAGTGTGCAACCAGAGTTGACACCGTCTGGCCAAGCGGTGTAAGGAGTCAACAAAAGTATTCAGGGGTCCCCCTACTGGGAGGGGAACACTCTAGTGCACAACGCAATGACCGTAGTCTTATTCCATGAACAGATTAGTCAATGGTCTGAAAATATGAATTTTCAAAAAGTTTTTATTCTCTTGATATGAATGTTTTACTTGTGTTCATATTCCTTTTTTTTTTTTTTTTTTTTTTTTTTTTTTTAGTTTCAAAATTAACTAGTGTTATGGCACACTAGGTACATCCACATTAAAGATCCTCAGTACAGATCCCGATGCATTTCGGGCCAGAGCCCTTTTTCAAGGGAATACTCTACAATCAAAAAATGAAACGGAACCAGAATGAGTATATAACGTAAAAGTAAACCTGAAAATACTGACTGTTGCATGCAACAATGGTGAAGAGATGGTGCAAAAAATAAAAGCCCAGTCACAGCAAAACGTGTAAAAAATAGTGCAGGGAAGGACGTTAAGTAGATCAAGAAATTAAATAGGTGAATCAGGTAAAAAACGGTAATCTAAATGGGTGAGGTAGTGCACGGGACCGTTTTAAGAGTGACATGCAGGAATACTGGATGTGCTCAAACCCAAGAGTGAGTACAAAGTTAGGGCGCGCGTGTCTAAAGTCTGATGGTCACAATCGAACGCGGGTAAAAACCTCGTGCTGTTAATATGAAAAGCGGGACGAAAACTCCCCGTTTGTTACTTACTTAGTGGAAGAGTAAGAAGTGTCTCGCGATGAGCCGGCGAAACGGAGGTGCAGCCATCAAATGTGTGGGTGTGTGGATAGATATCGGAAGTGGTAGACATAGAAGAGGGGTGTAAAAAACGCGAGTAGTGAGAGGAGCTGTGAAAATAAATAACGGACCATGCAGTGTAAGTGATAGACAGAAACAATATCAGCCTCCATGATGGAATGGTCAAAAGGACATGAAAAAACATAAGAGTGATGTAATAAGATGTTATAAGGGTATCATTACAAAAAGAATGTTACAAATAACATAAAAATTCAATGCGATCATTCAACCCGTTGGGTGCCATCGTGGCAAGGAATCGGATCCAGTAGTTTTCTCGCTTAAGTAGATTGTTCTTATTGTTCTGGGTGATTACAACTTGTTCCAAAACCAGGAATTTTAGTTGAGCCACAGTGTGTCGGTATTCCGTGAAATGAGAAGCCACACTTGATTTTGTGTTGTGGGTGCGGATATTACTCTTGTGTTCTAGAATCCTGGTGCGGATTTTTCTCTCCGTGTGACCTACATAGCATTTGCCACATGGACATTTGAGAAGGTAAATGACATTTTTTGAATTGCAGGTGGCATTAACTTTGAGTCTGATGGAGTGTCCTTTCATGGGGTGACATATGCTGTTGCCTGTGATGCAATTGTTGCAATTCGAACAGTTATGACAAGGTTTCAATCCCTTATATACCTTGATCTTATCTTCCAGGTCACGTTTGCACAAAAGATCTTTCAGGTTTCTACCTCTTGTGTAGGCAAAGATAGGCGGTTGTTCGAAAAGGCCCATGAAGTCTGGTTCAAGTGTCAGAATAGACCAATGTTTTCGGATGATTGCTTGAAATTGATTTGAAGTGTTGGAATACTTAGAAACCACGACCATCCGGTCAGATTGGACTTTAGGTTTTTGTTGCAGCAAGGCAGACCTACTTTTTTTCTCACTTCTAGTCAATGCCAGATCCAGAATAGGCGTAGGGTATCCTCTAGCTTTTAAACGTTCAAGCGTGTGTTTCATTTGTATTTTACATTGATCTTCCTTAGAGACTATGCGTTTGATGCGAAGTAGTTGTGCATAAGGGAGATTGTTCTTCAAACCTGGACGGTGAAAACTCTTATAGTGGAGGGTGGAGTTTCTATCCGTGGATTTGCGGTATACTGTGGTGAACCATTCCCCTTCATTCCTGTGTATTTCCACATCAAGGTAATGAACTTGTCTTTCACTGTGTTCCCATGTGAACTGTATTCTGGGATTGAAATGATTCCATGTGTCTAGGAAAATGTTTAGAGACTCAATGGTGCCCTCCCATAGGAGGAAAATGTCATCAATAAAGCGCAAGAATAATCTGCCATGTTCAAGCCAACTTGTTTGGCTTAGGATGTAGGACTCCTCGAATTGCTGCATGTACAAATTAGCATAGCAAGGGGCTGCCGAATTTCCCATGGCGGTGCCGTTGAGTTGTAAAATCCACTTGTCTTTAACTGAGAAATAGCTATGATAGAGTGTAAATATTGTAAGTTGCATCAGAAAGATTTTTAGATCAGAGTCTAACTCAGAGGTGGATAAGGTGTTCTCAATGGATTCAATGCCTCCGTCATGGGGGATGGAGGTGTAAAGTGAACAAACGTCCACCGTACACATTATGAGCTGAGTGTTTTTGAATTCATTCATGATGGGTTCAATTTTTAGGAGGAAATCTGTTGTGTCCTTCACATGTGATCTGGTGGTTTGAACAAAAGGTTGTAAATATCTGTCCAAGAATTTACCTATGTTCTCATGTAGACTGCCTCTAGTCGACACTATAGGTCGAAATGGAGGATGCGTGGGATGCTTGTGCATTTTGGGAAGCATATATAGAGTCGGTGGTTTGGGATTGAGTGGTGTCAAAAATCTCCGGGTTTTTTCATTAATTGTTCCTTGATCAAAGGCATTCTTAATGATGAGTGTCAGGTCCTGTGAGTATTCTTTGGTGGGATCACCTGGTAAAGAATCATACGTGGTTCTGTCATTGATGTGAAGATCAATTGCTTGATCATAAAAAGTGGTGTCCATAGCAACTAGGGCACCACCTTTGTCAGCATTTTGGAATATGATGGATTTGTCGTTGGCCAGTTTTTGCAAGATGTTTCTCTCCTTGCGGGTTAGGTTTCCTCTTTTTATGGTCGATTGAAACGGTAGTTTCAAGATATCTTGTTTGATGAGATTTTCAAAGGCATCAATGATTTTATGACTTTGAGGTGCCAGGAATATACTCTGGGGTCTTAATCCTCTGAGCATATCTTCATCTTCACTGGGAGTGGAGACAATGTTCGTAAAATAATGTTTTAAGCGGATGTTGCGAATAAGTTTGAATACGCTAACCTCCAACTCCAATGTGTTAATGGTGGTGGTGGGGACAAAGGATTGACCCTTTTGCAAGATGTTGATTTCGTCATTGGTTAGACTGGTTGAAGAGATGTTGATAACAAGATTGTCTTGGGTGTTCAGCGTCTGCCTTTGGGTTTCTTCTTTGTTTGAGGAGGTGTTTTTTCGATGTCCTCTGCGGGTTTTTCCCCCCCGGGATCTTTCTGTTGATCCAGGCCTGATTCTAAAAAATGCACAGTGAGATCAGTAGAGGTACTCGGAGTTTGTGAATCTGTACTTGGTGTCGTACGGGTTGTTCGAGATCTGGTGTCATCTTCTGAAGATGATGTTTCCGTAGCTGATGTAGGGTTGTAAGGTTTGTTAGAGCGTCGGCGGGCGTATACCTCTGCCCAGGTATACACCTCGCCGAGCTTATAGTCTATGGTGTCCCTCTTGAATTTGCGTAGTTTTCTCTCCTGTGTTTCGCGAGTATGTTTATCCAGTTGGATGTTAATGTCCTCCAACATTTTATTCAATTCCTCCGCAGACATGGTATCGGTCAGCTCTTTTTTGATGTTTGTTATTTCACGGGTTAGTTCCTCCAAGGATTTAGAAAGTTCCTCTACGATCAATAAAATAAGATCGAGGGAACATTTATTCAGTATTGAATACCAACGTTCTACAAATTGGATGTTGTTCTTGCAGAGTAGTGGTTTGAGTGGGACCCTCAGGCCCCGAGGGATCCGTTGTACCCGATGGTACCGAATCAGGGTGCTCGCGTGAAGTTTCTGGTTGGATTCTTTTTTTAGAAGGTAGAGTAGTTGTTTGAGGTTACTTTCCGCTCTGCGGGTGTTGCCAGGCGCGGTAACTTCTTCTTGAATTAAGTTGTAAATTTTACTAGCATCTTCTGTTGTGTATGCAAAAGTGGTTGCTTTTTGATCGGTCATTCCTGACACAGTGTCGAAATTCATGTCACTCTTAAAACGGTCCCGTGCACTACCTCACCCATTTAGATTACCGTTTTTTACCTGATTCACCTATTTAATTTCTTGATCTACTTAACGTCCTTCCCTGCACTATTTTTTACACGTTTTGCTGTGACTGGGCTTTTATTTTTTGCACCATCTCTTCACCATTGTTGCATGCAACAGTCAGTATTTTCAGGTTTACTTTTACGTTATATACTCATTCTGGTTCCGTTTCATTTTTTGATTGTAGAGTATTCCCTTGAAAAAGGGCTCTGGCCCGAAATGCATCGGGATCTGTACTGAGGATCTTTAATGTGGATGTACCTAGTGTGCCATAACACTAGTTAATTTTGAAACTAAAAAAAAAAAAAAGAAGAAAAAAAATAAATAAATAAAAAAAAAAAAAAAAAAAGGAATATGAACACAAGAAAAACATTCATATCAAGAGAATAAAAACTTTTTGAAAATTCATATTTTCAGACCATTGACTAATCTGTTCATGGAATAAGACTACGGTCATTGCGTTGTGCACTAGAGTGTTCCCCTCCCAGTAGGGGGACCCCTGAATACTTTTGTTGACTCCTTACACCGCTTGGCCAGACGGTGTCAACTCTGGTTGCACACTACAAAGTTTTACCTTGCTAACATTTGGAATATTTACGCTGTGCGAGCTCCCATTTACCTTTACATTTCTACATTATCTGTCCTTGGACCTCAGCACGCGCCTCAAAATGAATTTCGACACTGTGTCAGGAATGACCGATCAAAAAGCAACCACTTTTGCATACACAACAGAAGATGCTAGTAAAATTTACAACTTAATTCAAGAAGAAGTTACCGCGCCTGGCAACACCCGCAGCGCGGAAAGTAACCTCAAACAACTACTCTACCTTCTAAAAAAAGAATCCAACCAGAAACTTCACGCGAGCACCCTGATTCGGTACCATCGGGTACAACGGATCCCTCGGGGCCTGAGGGTCCCACTCAAACCACTACTCTGCAAGAACAACATCCAATTTGTAGAACGTTGGTATTCAATACTGAATAAATGTTCCCTCGATCTTATTTTATTGATCGTAGAGGAACTTTCTAAATCCTTGGAGGAACTAACCCGTGAAATAACAAACATCAAAAAAGAGCTGACCGATACCATGTCTGCGGAGGAATTGAATAAAATGTTGGAGGACATTAACATCCAACTGGATAAACATACTCGCGAAACACAGGAGAGAAAACTACGCAAATTCAAGAGGGACACCATAGACTATAAGCTCGGCGAGGTGTATACCTGGGCAGAGGTATACGCCCGCCGACGCTCTAACAAACCTTACAACCCTACATCAGCTACGGAAACATCATCTTCAGAAGATGACACCAGATCTCGAACAACCCGTACGACACCAAGTACAGATTCACAAACTCCGAGTACCTCTACTGATCTCACTGTGCATTTTTTAGAATCAGGCCTGGATCAACAGAAAGATCCCGGGGGGGAAAAACCCGCAGAGGACATCGAAAAAACACCTCCTCAAACAAAGAAGAAACCCAAAGGCAGACGCTGAACACCCAAGACAATCTTGTTATCAACATCTCTTCAACCAGTCTAACCAATGACGAAATCAACATCTTGCAAAAGGGTCAATCCTTTGTCCCCACCACCACCATTAACACATTGGAGTTGGAGGTTAGCGTATTCAAACTTATTCGCAACATCCGCTTAAAACATTATTTTACGAACATTGTCTCCACTCCCAGTGAAGATGAAGATATGCTCAGAGGATTAAGACCCCAGAGTATATTCCTGGCACCTCAAAGTCATAAAATCATTGATGCCTTTGAAAATCTCATCAAACAAGATATCTTGAAACTACCGTTTCAATCGACCATAAAAAGAGGAAACCTAACCCGCAAGGAGAGAAACATCTTGCAAAAACTGGCCAACGACAAATCCATCATATTCCAAAATGCTGACAAAGGTGGTGCCCTAGTTGCTATGGACACCACTTTTTATGATCAAGCAATTGATCTTCACATCAATGACAGAACCACGTATGATTCTTTACCAGGTGATCCCACCAAAGAATACTCACAGGACCTGACACTCATCATTAAGAATGCCTTTGATCAAGGAACAATTAATGAAAAAACCCGGAGATTTTTGACACCACTCAATCCCAAACCACCGACTCTATATATGCTTCCCAAAATGCACAAGCATCCCACGCATCCTCCATTTCGACCTATAGTGTCGACTAGAGGCAGTCTACATGAGAACATAGGTAAATTCTTGGACAGATATTTACAACCTTTTGTTCAAACCACCAGATCACATGTGAAGGACACAACAGATTTCCTCCTAAAAATTGAACCCATCATGAATGAATTCAAAAACACTCAGCTCATAATGTGTACGGTGGACGTTTGTTCACTTTACACCTCCATCCCCCATGACGGAGGCATTGAATCCATTGAGAACACCTTATCCACCTCTGAGTTAGACTCTGATCTAAAAATCTTTCTGATGCAACTTACAATATTTACACTCTATCATAGCTATTTCTCAGTTAAAGACAAGTGGATTTTACAACTCAACGGCACCGCCATGGGAAATTCGGCAGCCCCTTGCTATGCTAATTTGTACATGCAGCAATTCGAGGAGTCCTACATCCTAAGCCAAACAAGTTGGCTTGAACATGGCAGATTATTCTTGCGCTTTATTGATGACATTTTCCTCCTATGGGAGGGCACCATTGAGTCTCTAAACATTTTCCTAGACACATGGAATCATTTCAATCCCAGAATACAGTTCACATGGGAACACAGTGAAAGACAAGTTCATTACCTTGATGTGGAAATACACAGGAATGAAGGGGAATGGTTCACCACAGTATACCGCAAATCCACGGATAGAAACTCCACCCTCCACTATAAGAGTTTTCACCGTCCAGGTTTGAAGAACAATCTCCCTTATGCACAACTACTTCGCATCAAACGCATAGTCTCTAAGGAAGATCAATGTAAAATACAAATGAAACACACGCTTGAACGTTTAAAAGCTAGAGGATACCCTACGCCTATTCTGGATCTGGCATTGACTAGAAGTGAGAAAAAAAGTAGGTCTGCCTTGCTGCAACAAAAACCTAAAGTCCAATCTGACCGGATGGTCGTGGTTTCTAAGTATTCCAACACTTCAAATCAATTTCAAGCAATCATCCGAAAACATTGGTCTATTCTGACACTTGAACCAGACTTCATGGGCCTTTTCGAACAACCGCCTATCTTTGCCTACACAAGAGGTAGAAACCTGAAAGATCTTTTGTGCAAACGTGACCTGGAAGATAAGATCAAGGTATATAAGGGATTGAAACCTTGTCATAACTGTTCGAATTGCAACAATTGCATCACAGGCAACAGCATATGTCACCCCATGAAAGGACACTCCATCAGACTCAAAGTTAATGCCACCTGCAATTCAAAAAATGTCATTTACCTTCTCAAATGTCCATGTGGCAAATGCTATGTAGGTCACACGGAGAGAAAAATCCGCACCAGGATTCTAGAACACAAGAGTAATATCCGCACCCACAACACAAAATCAAGTGTGGCTTCTAATTTCACGGAATACCGACACACTGTGGCTCAACTAAAATTCCAGGTTTTGGAACAAGTTGTAATCACCCAGAACAATAAGAACAATCTACTTAAGCGAGAAAACTACTGGATCCGATTCCTTGCCACGATGGCACCCAACGGGTTGAATGATCGCATTGAATTTTTATGTTATTTGTAACATTCTTTTTGTAATGATACCCTTATAACATCTTATTACATCACTCTTATGTTTTTTCATGTCCTTTTGACCATTCCATCATGGAGGCTGATATTGTTTCTGTCTATCACTTACACTGCATGGTCCGTTATTTATTTTCACAGCTCCTCTCACTACTCGCGTTTTTTACACCCATCTTCTATGTCTACCACTTCCGATATCTATCCACACACCCACACATTTGATGGCTGCACCTCCGTTTCGCCGGCTCATCGCGAGACACTTCTTACTCTTCCACTAAGTAAGTAACAAACGGGGAGTTTTCGTCCCGCTTTTCATATTAACAGCACAAGGTTTTTACCCGCGTTCGATTGTGACCATCAGACTTTAGACACGCGCGCCCTAACTTTGTACTCACTCTTGGGTTTGAGCACATCCAGTATTCCTGCATGTCACTCTTAAAACGGTCCCGTGCACTACCTCACCCATTTAGATTACCGTTTTTTACCTGATTCACCTATTTAATTTCTTGATCTACTTAACGTCCTTCCCTGCACTATTTTTTACACGTTTTGCTGTGACTGGGCTTTTATTTTTTGCACCATCTCTTCACCATTGTTGCATGCAACAGTCAGTATTTTCAGGTTTACTTTTACGTTATATACTCATTCTGGTTCCGTTTCATTTTTTGATTGTAGAGTATTCCCTTGAAAAAGGGCTCTGGCCCGAAATGCATCGGGATCTGTACTGAGGATCTTTAATGTGGATGTACCTAGTGTGCCATAACACTAGTTAATTTTGAAACTAAAAAAAAAAAAAAAAAAAAAAGAATATGAACACAAGAAAAACATTCATATCAAGAGAATAAAAACTTTTTGAAAATTCATATTTTCAGACCATTGACTAATCTGTTCATGGAATAAGACTACGGTCATTGCGTTGTGCACTAGAGTGTTCCCCTCCCAGTAGGGGGACCCCTGAATACTTTTGTGGAATCTCTAAAAGGCCTACATCGTTTGGACCAGTAGCCCAAAGAGAATCAGGGAGAGAAGACAATTCAGGTGGAAATCGGTCTTTAGATATATACATCGGAGAGATCACTCTCTTACCCAATGTAAGATATACTCCTGAAGGAGAACAATATAACGTCGCATACAATCTCTTCAACAAGTCCAATCCCAACAAGTTCTCACCACAACCGGTCGTCAGAATGAAGGGTGCTTCGAATCTACGAGGTCCAACAGAAAGAGGCAACGGAGAAGAAATCGGATTCGTAACCGGGGCGCCATAAAAACCTACTGAAACATTCTTTAAGCCAGACAAAGGTGCGCCAGGGAGTTTAGAGTGCATAATAGAACTCTTCGCAGCACCAGTATCCAACAGAAAAGGGGCTCTGACACACCTGATGCAGTCACTTCAACATAAGGTCCACTCTGATCTACTGGAACTGAAACAACTCCCTCTCTTTGTCTATGGCTATCCTAGCAATCATTACCATTCACTTCCTCACCTTCGTCGTAGTAATCGTCTGTATAGTACTGTGCCGTCCTACCAGACGCACCATTCTGCTGATCAAAACTATTTATAGAATTCTGTGGAGGCAACGAGCGCGTATTCTGACCACGACCTCTACCTCTAGGCGCTTGTTGAGCACCTCGACCTCTCACACCAGAAACACCATTCGTGTGCTGTAACAGAACCGGACAACTACTCTTGAAATGGCCCTCTTCTTTGCAATACGCACATTGATTAGGACCAACGGGAAAACGCTGTTGAGAAGACTCGAACCTTTGCGAGTTTCTCTGATATTGCTGATTCTGCTGATAATCGCGCTGATTATTACGGGGCGGATAAGCTTGCTGTAGAAGAACTTTAGTCTTCAATTCCTTAGTCTTCTTATCCACTTTCTCTATCTCATCCTTATTTATTTTCTCATAGTACTGGGCAGTAGCTAAAATCTGCGCTGACGTAGAAACGGCCCAAGCACTCTCAGAATCCTTCAACCTATTGCACATGCACAATTCCGGAAGCAAATTGTGAACAAATTTGTCGATGAACAATCTCTGACCACCTTCAGTACTCATATCCTGACCACTGTGGTCTACAAAGGTCTCTTCGAACCGCGTGAAAAAGTCAGACATAGTTTGTCTTTCTTCTGCTTGCATGCAGACAACTTATCCCAATTAACACACACTTCAGGCATTAGAGTCTTCATATAATTAATAATCCTAACAGGAAGGTCAGCAATCAAATCCTCAGGCTTAGCACCGCCTACTTGTCTATTATCGGCATCTCTAAGATTAACCCATGTCTCACCTAATTCTTGCGCATGATCCGTATGACGAATCTTACCCCAAATAGGCTGTGGAACAACATTCCCGGACAACATGTCTATGTCTGCCAAATTCATGATACATGAACTCACAGTCTGAGTTAGCTCCTTATAGTACCCTGCTGGATTTTTGCGCGGATCAGGCAAAGACTGCTTAATAACTAAGACTTCAGCACGCTTCCAAGGAACATGTACCCAGACACGCTGAAAGTGTGGAAGAATAGCCGGATTAGCAGCTGCATCCCCAGGTCTCCAAACTGGAAGAACCTCACGCATCGGATATTGACACGCCTTTCTCCTAACTGACGGATCAGGCTCAAACACTCGGTCAGAAGGAGATGCATTACGTAATGACAACAACGTCGCGACTGCTTTCTCAATCTCGAGACCCACAACAATCCCTTTCACAAACTCGGAAGGTATTCGGTACAACTCAGAGGGAGTCTGTCCTACTTCATCTTCCCATTGTTCACAAAGGAAAGCACACATCATATCAAAAACGTACCATTGCTTTGGTGCTTCCCATTGATGGAAAACATCCATAACACCCTCAAGATCATACTGCGTAGGATACGTAATCCATTTACGCGCCATGTGATCCAACACTGTCCTTTCATCAATATTAGGCAATTGACTACGCGATTGTCTACGCTCGACAACAGGAGACATACCCAATGAACCCAACAGAGGAGAAAAGATACTAGCAACCGCATCAGTCATTCTCTGTCGAGCAGAAGGAGAAGGTGACAAAAGAAGAGGAGACGGAGCAGAATGAGACGAAACCAGAGAGGAGAAACAGGAGGAGTATACAAGGCAGGCGTACGAGTAGCAGACGAAGGAGGTAGCAAAGGCGGTGGCCCTTGAGAAGGCTGCACTAAAGGAATAGGAGCCAGTGGAAGAAGAGCTGGCTGTTGAGGAATCGCAGGTGGCAAAGCAACCGGAGGTTGCCCAACTACAACTGGTGGCGGAGGTGCCGTAGCATTCTGCGTGTAAGGAGGTGGTGAACTCAATAGATGCAACATTAAAGGATCTTTCACAAGATCTTTCTTCTCTTTTTGCTCTTTAGGTGGCAAAGCTGGGTAGCACTTCTCTACCACTAATTTACAGATTCTAAGCATCTGTTCGCTGTCTTGTTCTTCTTCATTATCCCTAAACTGTATAGCAGCTTTCACCATTGACATACCTCGTTCACGTTTATTTTTCTTCGCTAAATTAATTTCTTTCTGTTTGGCTTCCTTTCGCCATAGGCGGAAAGAGTCAAACATTGCCGGCCGGGCTTTCTTCTTGAACAGTTTAACTTCGAGATTGTCTAAAATCTCTGTTTCAAAGCTACCATAACGGGGCCACTGTAGGACACCGTCTTTTCTCGTGTATTTTACCCATATATCATTATACGCGATGGGGCCCACTCCATGTTTTACGTAGAGCTCATAGGTCGGAGTTCCAATCGGAGGAACAGGACACGAATCCTCCAATCGGGAATCCCTAGTACAACCAAAACCAAATATTTTTCCAAGTCTGCTAAGACCAGGCATCTTCGCTCACTAGTCTAGCTTCAAACTTCAAGGGAAATCTAAAAAAACGATAGCCTCGTGAAAACACGAGTCCCTCGGCTTTGGGGCCTGCAGGTACCAAATCAAAGCGATCCCGAAGGATACCCAAACAAAACTAAGGACTGGGAGACGCTCCACTCATACTTAACTGAAATGTCGATGGCGTCACCAGAAGACCCGTCTAGTGTCTCGCTCTACAAATCGTCTAATGGCTCCAAGACAGGGCGACAGTCAGGGCAGCAGTCCTTCGTAGCCGTCGGAAAGCGGAGAACCTCGCAGCAAAGACTTTCGGACCACGACGACATACAGGGGTCGATGAAGTGGCAGGCCTTCCTCCAGAATTTCCACACGAAGCTCCTCACGATCTTCGGGCTTGGACCGGTACCGCTGAAGTCGCTCCACGTTGGGCGCCAACTGAAGAACCGGGTTTTAGAACCCAGCAGCGCCAGGGATAACGCTTGATGTCTTTGGATTCCCCTGCCTCGGCAAACAGAGACACGGGATACTTCTTGATGACATCAAAGACCAAGTTTATTGGCTGCAACCAGGAACAGAGGTCTACGAAGCACAACACGGGTGGTACGCTAGAGACTGCACAAATTCATAGAGCGGAGCTCGGTTTTTAATGCCAAAAATCACATTCCAGGCTAGCATCAATTACGTACAAACTGACCAATAAGATCGTGACATTTCAAACATATCGCATGACGACAATCCCACTTCCATTGTCCAGCCCACCAGAAATGACCAAGCACATTCCAATATCCTGTTCCATCAGGCCGGACAAACCCATCATAAAGACCTCAACCCAAATCAGTGATTAGGCCATAAAGGAAGGAACAGAAACATATCAGAAGCAAGATAGAAGGGTGGGTGCAGTGTACCATAAACTCAGCAATGTCCTGCTCTTTGATATTTATCTGACCAGCTGCTTAACAAGGAACTGGCTCTGCGAGGTCAGCCTCGGGCAAGGGAGTCAGTTCGGCCAGGTCACACAAGAGTCAGCTAAGGTGTACGTGTCCCAAGGACTCGTTCGGCCGCAGTCATCGGCCTATGTGAGGGCAACCACACAAAATGGCTGTCGCACACAAAATGGAACCAGAGGGTTCAAACGAAATCCCTGAATACATAGTGTTCTCATTAATCGATTGTGACGAAAACACTCGTATACACTGCACTCGTGATTTGCGGTCCGCTGATATCAGAATCGTCTATATCCGACGACCTTTATTGCACGGGTTCAGAATCTACGAACCACGGACCCTCAAACTACGGAACTACATCACTCCAGTGACATAGATTAAAAAGGACCTGTTTACTCCTACTGATCATTACACAGCATGCTGCGAACACTGCATATATGCTGCTTAACTCGTGGTTAAAGAGGATGCCTTCCACCAATATGAGGACAGTGGTTTGGGCTTCCCTCCTTGTCCAATAGGACCACAATACATGTGGCAGGCGTATGTCATGGCGCTCAAGCATAATGTATATTTGCCTATGTCAACAAACATCAGCATTAGGGATCCAGAAAACAGTACAGTTGGGCACTCAGGGCAGAGGTACACATTCTTTATGATGGAGAAGGCATTTCCGTCCCAACAGACAATTTTAACAACCTTTCCCTGGTAGGAACACACCCATCTTAATAGTGCAGACACACTCATTCTGGATTCAGCTCCAGACATATCTGAATACCTCGTCCTTCCTTACAATGTAGTGCTTCTTCCTGGGAATTAAAAAAAAAAGCTTTTCCATGGTTCTGTGAAACAAGCACACATGCTGCAATGATACCATTCACACTTTATTCATACTTCACATACACAATCCTACCTATCAACAAGGTTGTTTAGTCTTCGGAGACTTAAATGAATGTATGGAAAATGTGCCCGATGTGGAAGGGGACGGAGAGCCAAATTACCAGAAGCCACCTCCTAAAAGGTCACAGTGCTAGTGTCTCAACTGGGCATGAAGACCAGGGGCAGAATAATAGAAGGCATTCATAGTTTGCGGTGGTCATTGTATTGAAAGCCTAGACAGTCTTGCCTTATTCCAAGACCACAGAAGCCAAAGTAGGCATGGAGTCTTTGTCTTTACATGTGCAGGGAAGAATCCTTCACATTCAAGGATGACTAATATCAATAATAGGCCAATTCGAAGCAAAAGCACCTTTCCAAGATGGCACCCTGGGATGATGACTTTTGGTTCCAGGTCACACAAGGCCGTGGCACTATTTAATGTGGAGCGCTCACAATATTCCTCCCAAGTGTTAAGCTTGCACCTGGCATCTCTGTGTTCTGCATGTTTGTTTTGTTTTTGCATTCCTTAGGTGATACCTGATATTCCAGAATTCTCTTAAGTCTTCAGTGTTTCATTTGGTCAGTTTAAACTCGGGTCATTGGAATAATAAGTCATGCATTATAGTTTTTACTTTATACCTTCTTTTTTTACTAACTTTTGTTTTTATTGGAATTTGGATTAAAAACATTACAGTTATCAATCCAAGACATTAGAGTATGGCTCGCCTTTGGCTTCATATCAACATCAATCAATCAATCAATCAATCAATCAATCAGTCATTTGTAAAGCGCACTACATACCTGCGAGGGTCTCTAGGCGCTCAGGGGAGCCGCTACTGATCGAACAGCCAGGTCTTGAGTATCCTCCTGAAGGTCAGCAGGCCTTGGGTCTGTTGTAGGATCAGTGGTAGGGTATTCCATGTCTTGGCGGCGAGGTGGGAGAAGGATCTCCCACCAGAGGATGTTCTTTGGATGCGCGGGACAGTGGCGAGTCAGAGGTAGGCGGAGCGTAGCTGGCGGTTGGGGATGTAGAAGGAGAGCCGTCTGTTGAGGTAGGCTGGGCCAATCTTGTGAAGTGCCTTGTCTGCGTGGGTGAGGAGCTTGAAGGATATCCTCTTGTTGATGGGGAGCTAGTGCAGGTTTCTCAGGTGGGGGGTGATGTGGCCGTGGCGTGGTACGTCGAGGATCAGTCATGCCGAGGCATTTTGGATGCGTCGTAGTCATTTCATGAGCTTGTTCGGGGCTTCCGCATAGAGGGCGTTTCCATAGTGGAGTCTGCTGCTGACGAGGGCCTGGGTGACTGTCTTTCTTGTATCTGTCGGGATCCATCTGTAGATCTAGCGGAGCATGCGGAGGGTGTTGAAGCAGGAGGAGGAGGAGACTGCATTGACTTGCTTCGTCATTGAGAGCGTTTAGTCGAGGTTGATTCCCAAGTTGCGTGCGTGCTCGGTGGGTGTCGGGGCTGCCCCCAGTGCCGTCGGCCATCAGGAGTCATCCCAGGCTGAAGGGTTGGAGCCGAGGATGAGGACCCCCGTCTTGTCCGAGTTCAACTTCAGACAGCTTTTCTTCATCCAGTCGACGACGGCCTTCATTCCTTCGTGGAGGTTGGCTTTGGCTGTGATGGGGTCCTTGATGAGGGAGAGGATCAGCTGAGTGTCATCGGCATAGGAGATTATGTTGAGGTCGTGCTGTCAGGCTACTTGTGCGAGCGGGCCATGTAAATGTTGAACATAGTCGGGCTGAGGGAGGATCCCTGGGGTACGCCGCCGATGATCTCGGAGGCTTTGGAACGGAATTGGGGAGACGGACGCTCTGGGTTCTGCTGGAGAGGAAGGAGGTGGTCCAATCCAGAGCCTTGTCTCGGATACCTGCGGCGTGGAGGCGTGCGCATAGTGTGTGGTGGCAGACGGTGTCAAAGGCGGCAGAGAGGTCTAGGAGGATGAGTGCTCCGGTCTCGCCGTTATCCAGCAGGGTCCTGATGTCATTGTGGCGGCGATGAGGGCAATCTCGGTGCTGCGGAACCCTGACTGGGAAGGGTCCAGGATTCTGTTTTGTTCGAGGTATCGGGTTAGCTGTCTGTTGACGGTTTTCTAGATGACCTTGGCCGTGAAGTGGAGCAGAGAGATGGGCCGGAAGTTCTTGAGGTCTCTTGGGTCTGCCTTAGGTTTTTTGAGTAGAGCGTTGATCTCGGCGTGTTTCCAGATCTCTGGGAAGGTCACAGTCTCGAGGGAGCGATTGATGACGTTGCGCAGGTGGGGTGCGATGGTGCTGCTTGCTCTGTTGAAGACGTGGTGCGGGAATGGGTCTGACCTAGAGCCGGAGTGGATTGAGCACATGGTCTTGATGGTGTCATCGATGCTCACGCTGGCCCAGGCTGGCAGGGGGTCGTGGTCAATGGTGTATGGAGGGTCTGTTGTGTTGCTGTCTGTTGGGGCTGTCTGGGCGTTGAAGCTGTCGTGGATATCTGCTAGCTTGCTGTGGAAGAAGGTGGCGAGGGAGTCGCACAGGGCTTGCGACTGTGGGATGTCGTTGGTGTTGGATCTAGGGTTGGAGAGTTCCTTCACAATGTTGAAGGGCTCCTTGCTATTGTGTACATTGTTGTCGAGGCGGTCTTTGAAGGAGGTCCTCTTGGCCGCCCTGATGAGATGGTGGTGGTTGCGGATGGCGTCCTTGTGTGCTGCGTGGCTCTCCGGAGTTTGTTCACTGTGCCATTCTTCTCCAGTTTCCGGCAGGCTTGCTTGGAGGCTAGGAGTTCTGGGGTGAACCAGCTGGTCCTCTTGCTGGTGTCTCTGTGGGTGGGTTTCTTAAGTGGGGCGAGGGTGTTGGCGCAGTCCTCGATCCAGCGTCTGAGGCTGTGGGCAGCGTCGTCGGTGTTGGAGAGTTCAGTGGGTGGGCTGAGAGCGAGGTTTGCGTGTAGTTGGTCTTCTGTGATTTTGCTCCAGCAGCGGGGGGGGATCTGTCGGGTGCGGTGGTGTGTGGTGGTTTCTGGAAGGCGAAGTGGATGCAGTGGTGGTCGGTCCAGAGGAGTTCGGTGGTGTGACTGATGGAGACTTACGGGCTTGAGAAGAAGACTGGGTCGAGCGTGTGGCCGGCGGAGTGGGTGGGCGTTGTGATGGTTTGCTTCAGTCCAAGGTTGGCAAGGTTATCGATCAGGGTTGTGGAGTTGTTGTTGTTGTTGTTCTCAAGGTGAAAGTTCAGGTCTCCGAGGAGGATGTAGTCGGTGGAGGTCAGGGCGTACGTGCTGATCAAGTCGGCGATGGAGTTGCTGAACTGGGGGTAGGGTCCGGGGGGTCGGTAGACGAGGGTGCCTCTGATGGTGGAATTAGGGTCAGTGTGAATCTGGAAATGCATGTGTTTGGCTGTGCTGAGTGCATCGTTGGTGCTAGTCGAGACCCTGATGCTGTTCTTGTGGACGATGGTGATTTCTCCATCGACTCCGTTGGTGCGGTCTCTGCGGTTGATCTTGTAGCTGTCTGGAATGGCTATGGCGATGTCCGGTGCGGAGGAGTCGTTAAACCAGGTCTCTGTCAGCAAGGCGACGTCCAGGGATGTTGTGTCGAGCAGGTCCCAGAGCTCGACGGCATGATTGCGTGCGGAGCGGGTGTTTAGTAGTATGCATCAGAGGTGGTTGGGGTCTTTCTTGGCGGGTGGTCCGTCGGCTCTGAGGCTGGTGTAGCTGCAGTTCTGGCAGGTGAAGGGTCTGTGTGTGCGTTTCGGGGCGGCCTTGAAGCAGGTGTGGCTCCGTCTGGAGTTGAGAGCGTGCAGAGTGCTGGCGTCTTAGTGGCGGCAGTCGTCATGGCGGGTGCGGGGGCATCAATGCACCAAGGCAATATTATTCAAACACTAGTGAAATACAGAACTTGTCTAACATATACATGCACAGTTACAGAGAAAATCATTAGTCCATGCTCGTATCATGCATAGAAGGTCAGTTAGGTGAGTACCATCCCTATCCAATGTCCTTACACCCATCTACATTCTCTAATGTGTTAGCACCTTTCAATTCAGCATCCAGGTATTAAGCCTATAATTTGAAAAGAAAGCAGATCTTCTTCTTTATTTTATGGATCAAGCTGAAAAATAGAGTACATATTCACTTCGCCCACTGCTCTTCCATTGCAAAGGGTATTCAGAACAATATATTGTTAATGGTGATATCATTTAAGGAATATATAACCAAGTGCAAATTGCAACAGTGTAAAATATGATGTAACATATCTCCTCTTCCAGTGCGCGAACCAATGAGAAATAAAATATATATATATTTTCCCCTGTGTAACCTTAGATTGGAGATAGCGTACGGTTGACCGAGGGGGGATACTGAGAAACTCATGGAGAGAAAAGGAAAACACAGGGAAAACAAAAAAGGAAATAGGGGTATCCACTCTCTGTCTCATACTGCCTGGAGGGGTCTAAACAGTATACCTGCATGAGGTGCCTGCATATGGCTAGATATCTGTATGTGTGACGGGTCCCCTTTCCTGGGGGAAATTTCTTCAGATTTCTGTGAATTTGTGTGTCTGGTTGTAAGTCCTGTAAATAACCTTTTCATGCAGTTGGGCATCTCTGTGACCCACGTCTCTATAGATGGTTTTTTATCTGTCTTCCACAGGCGCGGAATGCAGATCCTCACTCTGGCTGATGGGGTTGCTGGCCATCTGCCCCTTCGTGGTGCGATTTCCACATAGCCCACCTTGTCATGAAAGAGTGATTCTTGGTTGTTGAATGGAGTCTTAATGTCTATTGGTCCTGCCACACTAGACTAGATCTCTCGCTAGGAATCTTGCAGAGAGTTACATTCTCACAGAATGTGAACAATGTCACAGTCAGTAGTAGGGCACCTCGAGTTGGTCAGGTCTGTCTTGTACAGCCTATAAGGAGTCTTATGCCGTTGATGTAAAATCTTGAAATACCGACATTTCAATCTTGCTGCTCTTAGATATTTGTTCTAAGTCAATAAAAGGCCATACCTGTCCTCCTCACTTGTTTCCAGTCCTAATCTATGTATCCACCAGTTGCGGAGAACTATAGCCATAGGGTGTGGACGCAAGTGCTCTGTGATAAGTTTGTAATGTCCAGATACTGCACATCTGCATGTGGCCCATATGGTCAAATACTTTGGTATCGGGGATTTAGGCATATTAATGGGTCTCCTTTTTAAAATGCTTCTAATACTGTGTTGCAGTCACTGGTAGTTCCAGAAGTGACTAGGAGGAAGATTGAAGTCAGCCATATACATGGGGTGTTTAAGTAGATCTCCCTAAAGACAAAGCAGCATGTTTCCAAGATGATCTGGGGGCCTAAGACAGCCAGTAGAGTTCTTTACCTGTTAATCAGACGGTTTTCAGCATAGAGCAATCACTTCAGAGTGTATCAGATGTGCTTATTGTTGCCTTTTCAAAGGTCAACCCACTATTGTGTGTTCTCAAGAGCCTGACTTCATCTGTTTCTCTGGGCAAAATCAATTCTATGAAACAAATGAACATACTTCACATACCTCAAATCAGATGTGGTGCATAGGAACTATTTTTTTTCAAGATGGCAGAGTTTATACTTGGTGTGGAGTTAGCTAGCTCCTCCGTCTTAATTGCTTACACTACAGACTGAATCCAAAGTGAGAAACTACACTGATCATACATGATGTAGAACAACGCCTGTCCTCAGTCACTGTAGCATTTACAGATGACTCGGACATAGATTTCCATTAACATGGCACATCCTAGCCCTATAGAGGATCGCCATCTTCAAGCATCACTTGTGTGGGTAATAATTGATGAGGTTCTCCATGCATTAAGGCTGGGAAGACCTAGATGTTTCCCCAGGAGAATCCTTGGCTGCCCATTCTCTAGTTAGTTCTGGAATCCTTCAGTTACTTCAATTTACCCTTTAAGTAGTTTAGATATAAACCCATACTCTTCTTCTTTCAGTACAAAGGGCGTGATTCACAAACTGTATTTTGTAGTACATAAGGTAGAACTATTTAGTACCAATCGTAGTACAACATACAATTCATAATCCTACCAGTGTAAATCTCCATCTCCACTTTTCCCATCTTTTTTATGTGGAGATCTCAACACATGTAAGTTCACTACTTAGTAGTAAATGTGGGAGAAACCAATGGGAGAGGTGGGGAAATGAGGAATATTTACAACAAAATAGGAAAAGTAAGGAAATGTTTAGGGAGGGACACAGCATTACAAACACCTACCCATGAAAGAGAAACATTGTTGTTCACAAACTCAACTTCTAAAGTTACCACAGCCCTATAGGTGACAAAACAGTAGTAAATCGGCTTGGAGTAAATCAGGCACCTAAACTGCCCTCTTAGGGGTACTGCAACACACTCCAATAGAAAATAATTGAGTCTGGGACTTAAAATACACCGAATACGAAATAATGTTAACTAAATAAAATGAATTCAACTTTCAAAATATATATGAGATAAAGTGCCACCTACCACACATTATAAGGATATTGCAAGTCGCGGAAAAGTTCCATGGCCATTTAGAAGAATGAGGCCGAAGGCAGAATTCCTTTATAAGGTCATGGAATTCCCAGGTGATTTACAATATCTTTTTAATTTACGGCAGAGGATACTTTATTCCTTATAAGATACGGTCATACAATCCCCCTTCACACAAACAATTTCTTTTTTTTATTTTATTTTTTATTTTTATTAAGATTTTTTTTTCAGCAAGCAGAGATACCCATTATGAAAAGGAGAAAAAAAAATTAAAAACAATTGAGCAACTAAGCCAAACAGTTATAATACATTATCCAAATGAAATTCAAATAGACATGGCTTATAAATAATGACATACAATACAAAATGTAACATACTCATATCCAGTTAGCAATTGTTGCCCAAATTTTCAAGCCCAACATTTTCTTTCTCTTGCCCTTAGATTTATAGACTGCGGTCTCAAGATGGTATATAGACAGTAATCTGGATTGCCAATTAGTAAACGTAGGTGGCTCCGCATCCAACCATTGTGTTGTTATACAGAGTCGGAAAATGGACACACAAATAAAAATAAATCCTGCCTCAGCCTCTTTCCCAGGTCTAAACATAATTTCTTGGGAGCCTAAAATCACCAATTCACCTGATAATTGCACTTGAATATCTAAACTGTGCTTCAAAAAATATTCAACATCCCGAATAAAATGATACAGTTTAGGACAAAAGAAAAACATTTGAGGTGCATCAGCTGCCAATAACCCACAGCGATTGCACTTATTACCTCTCGTAGAATGCCACTTTGCCAGTTTTTCGGGAGTATAATATAAATTAGAAATAGATATAAAATGTTGACTCTTCAAGGGACCATTAAATAAGACATTCAAAGATAACTCAATTATTCTATCTGACTTAATTGAAGGTAACTCTAATTTATTTTGCCACTTAGTCTCCCATACCGATAAATAATTCTCTACCTTCTCCAAGAGCAGCTGATATAACGGCCCCAACTTCGATCTACATTTAATAGCTTCCAAAAATTCTATCCTATTAGATGCAATCATGTCCTGAGCTATCTTCTGCTCCAAGAAGCTACGGACCTGCAGATATTTAAAAAAATCTGAACGAGGCAATTTAAATTTAGACTTTAGATAATCAAAGGTGGCTAACTGATTCCCCTGAAAGAGATCTCCCAGCCTACATATCCCAGCCCGCTCCCATCTACTCATAACCTGATCTCTAAATACCGCTGAGAATTGGGGGCAATTGTAACAAGCATTTACAATGGAATGGTTTCGCCTTTTAAAAAGTTTGAGCTATTGGCATTGTATATGACAAAAATTTTATTTATGTGTTGGTTTTGAAAATAGATAAATAAATGGCATTGTTATTTACATTGCCATTAGCTTAATCTCTTGCAAATGTGAGACTTATTGTACCCTACGGACGAGCTCTGCAGACAGCAATTACAACCACACACACACCTAGAGCCACACACACCCAGAGCCACACAGACACACACCCAGAGCCACATACACACACACCCAGAGCCACACACCCACCCACCCAGAGCCACACATACACACCTAGAGCCACACACACCCAGCTGTAAAACAGCACATGACAAGTATGAAGAGAGTGATACCGACAGGAAATGAATTGTCAAAGTGTGATACGATCTTGGTGCATAAAATTATGCACACATATTATACAATAAAGAGGCTGTACTACTTCTGTCTATAATGCCCTAAAATGTCTGTCAACAACAAACAAGACTTGCCATCCACTGTGGAGTGGCCTGAAATTGAAGCACTATTGAAACTAGTATTTGCAAAGCCAATAGTTCAAGTTCAAGTTCGGGCATTTATATAGCGCACTACTCACCCAGAGGGTCTCAAGGCGCTTGGGGAGGGGGTTCATTATTTGTCGAATAGCCAGGTTTTAAGTTCTTTTCTGAAGGAGATGTGGTTTTGAGTAAGGCGGAGGTGAGTGGGGAGTGAGTTCCAGGTCTTGGCAGCCAGGAAGGAGAAGGATCTGCAACCCATGGTGGATTTTCGGATGCGCGGGACTGCGGCGAGGGCTCGATTGGACGATCTTAGTTGGCGGGTGGGTTTGTAGAAGGACAGTCGAGTGTTGAGGCATTCGGGTCCTAGATTGTAGAGGGCCTTGTGTGCGTGGGTGAGAAGACGGAACGTAATTCTTTTGTTGACGGGAAGCCAGTGGAGGTCTTTTAGGTGTCCAGTGATGTGATCTTGGCGAGGGATGTCCAATATGAGTCTTGCTGATGCGTTTTGGATGCATTGGAGTTTTTTCTGTAATTTTGCTGCGATTCCGGCGTATAGTGTGTTACCATAATCCAGTCGACTCTTTACCAGTGCGTGGGTGACAGTCTTTCTTGTCTCGAGGGGGATCCAGCGGAAGATCTTTTTGAGAATGCGAAGTACGTTGAAGCAGGAGGATGAGACTGCGTTGACTTGTCTGGACATCGAGAGAGAGGAGTCTAGGATGAAGCCAAGGTTACGTGCGTAGTCTGTGGGTGTGGGTGCTGTGCCCTGAGCGGAAGGCCACCAAGAGTCGTCCCAGGCAGAGGGGGAAGATCCTAGGATGAGCACCTCCGTTTTGTCTGAGTTGAGTTTTAGGCGGCTATGTTTCATCCATTCGGCTACTTCTTTCATGCCTTCGTGAAGATTGGTTTTGGCGGTGTTAGGGTCTTTGGTGAGGGAGAGGATTAATTGGGTGTCGTCGGCGTAAGAGATGATGTTGAGGTTGTGTTGGCGCGCGATGGATTCGAGTGGGCTCATGTAAACGTTGAAGAGGGTGGGACTGAGTGATGATCCTTGTGGTACTCCACAGATGACTTCAGTGGCCACTGAGTTGAATGGGGGAAGTCGGACTCTTTGAGTTCTCCCGGCGAGGAACGAGATGATCCAGCCCAAGGCTTTTCCTTGTATGCCGATGTTGCTGAGGCGTTGAATAAGGGTGCTGTGGCAGACTGTGTCGAAAGCGGCGGAGAGGTCGAGTAGAATGAGGGCCGCTGTTTCTCCGTTATCCAGTAGTGTTCGGATGTCGTCTGTCGCTGCAATGAGGGCGGTTTCGGTGCTGTGTTTGGTTCGAAATCTGGATTGAGATGGATCGAGGGAGTTGTTGGATTCAAGGAAGGCGGCGAGCTGGCTGTTGACTGCTTTCTCAATGACTTTGGCGGGGAAAGGGAGGAGGGATATGGGTCAGTAGTTTTTAAGTTCAGAGGGGTCTGCTGTGGGTTTCTTCAAGAGGGCGCTGAGTTCGGCGTGTTTCCAGCTTTCTGGGAAGGTGGCAGAGTTGAACGAGCAGTTGATGACATCACGGAGATGGGGTGCGATGATGGAGTCAGCTTTGTTGAAGATGTGGTGGGGGCAGGGGTCGGTTGGCGAGCCAGAGTGGATTGAGTTCATTAGGCGGATGGTGTCTTCAGTGGTGATTGGGTTCCAGGCGCTAAGGTTGTTGGTTGGCGGAGTAGGATCTGAGGGGGGTGGGGAGGGTTGATCGCTGGGAGTGTACTCGAAGCTGTTGTGGATGTCAGCAATTTTGTTGTAGAAGAAGGAGGATAACGCATCGCAGAGGTCTTGGGAGGGAGTGATGTCGTTAGATGCTGCGGTGGGGTTGGGGAATTCTTTGACGATGTTGAAAAGTTCCTTGCTGTTGTGGTTGTTGTTGTCGAGACGATCCTTGAATGCTGATTTCTTGGCGGATCGAATCAGTTGGTGGTGTTTGCGGGTGGCTGCCTTGAGGGTGGCCATGTTGTCGGTGGTTGGGTTTTTTCTCCATGTTTTCTCCAGGGTGCGGCAAAGCTTCTAGGATTTTTTAAGGTCATCATTGAACCAGGGAGCCTTTTTGCTGGCTGATTTGATCTGGTGCTTTTTCAGGGGTGCTAATTCGTCAGCACTGTGGGAGATCCATTGCTTGAGATTGGTGGCCGCTTTGTTTGGGTCCAATGAGAGGGTGGGAGGGTTTTGGTTGAGTGATGTGAGGAGTTGGTCGAAGGTGATTTTGTTCCAGTTTCTCCGAGGAATAGGTTGTGGGGGGCTGGCTCTTCGTTGAGGGAAGTGTTTGGTAATATTTTGGCGAATGCGTGTGTGACCTCAAGCGGACTTTAAAACAACGTACCAGAGCATAACAACATCTTGGGCTACAACAATATGGAAATAGGAAATCTGGGAGCAGGACCCTTCGCTGATCAGCCTGCATTAGCATAGTTATGATACACTCTAAAAGAAGAGCGATATGGATCGAGTAAAATGATGAAATCGGCATTTTAAGTGGTGAACTTAAAAAGGCATACATAGCAAAATATTGCATGGTAGATACTTTTGGCAGAGGCGCAGTATTTTTTATTAGATCATTAAAATAAAAAAGATTGTGTAAACATGTGGAAAGTTGTAAGCACCAGTAAACTTTAAGACTTGGCATAAAATACCCAGCACAAGTGGCCAAAAGGCAATAGAACAGAATAGCGAAGCAAGGGCTCCAGGGATCAAGAAGAAGGACATACTAACAAAGATGTAAGTGCTTGGAGTCAGGAGGGTAAAAGCTGAAAATAAAAGAAAGAGCTTTCGAGACAGTGAGCATGTACAGCTCCAAAGACAAGTAATTGAGCTAAGAGCTGAAGGGTGCAGAAGAGACTAAAGTGATCTAGTGAATGGGAGGAGGAACTATAAAGAACCATACAGAGGTACAACTCAATAGAGAATAAAACACTACTGAGCAAAGACAGAGTTTATCGAAGATTGCAGGGACACAGAAGGTAGAGCTCACAAGAGAATAAATGGTTTGATATACTAGAAGGCAATACATTAGAGGCTCCCAGTACACAGGGTTCCAGGGATGAGAATTAAGGTGTGACCTAATAACAAATAAAGCACTTCAGATACCGTCAATGTAGGTAGACAAGGGTAAAAATGAAAGAAAGTCTGGAATAAATTGAGAATTTATGGCTCCAGAACCAAGCAGAAGTACAGCAAGCTCTGGTGATATTTAGGAGTTAGAACCAAGAATTAAGGCTTCTAGAGAGGTGGATATAGTAAAGGAAAAACAGACTGAAGGGATATAAATACATGTAAGAGGAACAGCTGACAAAAATGTTTGAGCTATGCACCGAATAAAAGGTGTGGGAAAGAAGAGGGAGGGGCGCCGATGTACGGGGCACGAGTACGACAGACAATTAAGGTATTTAGAGGCCAGAGGAAGACAGTTGATATAGTGAATTAATTCGGGGGCCAGGAGAGTAACACTATGCAGATAACAAAGAAATCTCTGTGAACAAAACAAAATAAATGAGTAGCAAAAAAAATCCTCTAGAGACCTGCCTCTGAAGGGTGACTTATCCATTGCGTCTCAAAAGGTGCAGCAAAAAGTAGGACCATGCTGATCATAGGCACTTTATCCAATGGCATTGTGATCATGGGCACTTTATCCATTGGTTTTGTATGAACCTGCATCAAACCACAAACAGCCTATATTGATAATTCATGTTGTGAACACGACATTTCGCCTCGGACCAATCAAACATGCCCTCAAACACCTGACTGCCTGCCTGCCAACTATTCTATAAATAATCTATATATAATGAACCCCGACCCACCTTCCACCCACAACGCTCTAACCAATAAACACGTGCCATCAGACCACGCACTCAGACACATGACCAACTCAGATATTTCAACATCCTACTACAAAAATTGACAAAGCAAAACTTTTCCAGCAAACTGCAAGGCCAGCATGCATGTAGTACTGCCAGCACCGCGTCAGTGAACTGTCTGAAAACTGCTGAATCAAAGCGCAGGGGTAATGGCCAAGGGTTACAGCCACCAACCAAGAGAGTACTGTAACAGTTGCACAACACGATCACCCACTTTCTGAGAACTCTGCCACATCCGCACAAGGAGTAAGAACACCAGTGCCCAAACCACAGAAAGCAATTTAACCACTGCCTAACCCAGTAAGAACAAGCATTTGAAAGTGGTGCGGGAACGGGCACACAGAGAGCGGGAGGGGGGGGCAGGGGCGAGAACGGGCACACGGAGAGCGGGAGGGGGGGGACAGGGGCAGGAACGGGCACACGGAGAGCGGGAGGGGGGAACGGGATAAAAACAAAATTATTAAAAAATGCTGCTTACCTGAGCCATTGCGTCTCAAAAGGTGCAGCAAAAAGTAGGACCATGCTGATCATAGGCACTTTATCCAATGGCATTGTGATCATGGGCACTTTATCCATTGGTTTTGTATGAACCTGCATCAAACCACAAACAGCCTATATTGATAATTCATGTTGTGAACATGACAATTCGCCATGGACAAATCAAACATGCCCTCAAACACCTGACTGCCTGCCAGCCAACTATTCTATAAATAATCTATATATAATGAACCCCGACCTACCTTCCACCCACAACGCTCTAACCAATAAACACGTGCCATCAGACTACGCACTCAGACACATGACCAACTCAGATATTTCAACATCCTACTACAAAAATTGACAAAGCAAAACCTTTCCAACAAACTGCAAGGCCAGCATGCATGTAGTACTGCCAGCACCGTGTCAGTGAACTGTCTGAAAACTGCTGAATCAAAGTGCAGGGGTAATGGCCAAGGGTTACAGCCACCAACCAAGAGAGTACTGTAACAGTTGCACAACACGACCACCCACTTTCTGAGAACTCTGCCACATCCGCAGAAGGAGTAAGAACACCAGTGCCCAAACCACAGAAAGCAATTTAACCACTGCCTAACCCAGTAAGAACAAGCATTTGAAAGTGATGCGGGAACGGGCACACAGAGAGCGGGAGGGGGGGCAGGGGCGGGAACGGGCACACGGAGAGCGGGAGGGGGCAGGGGCAGGAACGGGCACACGGAGAGCAGGAGGGGGGAACGGGATAAAAACAAAATTATAAAAAAATGCTGCTTACCTGAGCACATAGCAAACAAGCATTTCCAAGTGGTTGGGAACGGGCACACGGAGGGCGGGGGGGGGCAGGGGCGGGAACGGGCACACGGAGAGCGGGAGGGGGGGCAGGGGCGAAAGCGCTATTGAGCGCTGGGGCACAAATAATCGACGCTCGGTGAAGTGCATTGAGCAGGGGAAACAGTGGTCGACGGGCCCCGGCGCCATCTTCGGCGGAATAAGAAAACACGCCCTGACAGGAAAAAAAAAAACAACACGCCCACCGCCGAGATGACGCGCACAGAGGGGCGGAGAGGGAAAAAATTGCGGGAACGCCCCCGAATCTGTTCCGGCCTTGACGGACAGATCCGGCTTCCAATGGCTAGCCTCCATTTATGGAGCTAGCCAATGGGAGCCGGGGGACGTTCCTGTAGCCCTTATTGTAAGCAATAGATTTCGCCTGCGCCGAAAAGCTGCGCAGAGCGCAGCCTTCGGCGAGGCGAAACCTAAAAAGGTGTGTAAAAATGTAAGTTATGACATAAACCAATTCTCCTCTTTATCTTCCTCCAAATTTCGGATGTAGCTATCACTATTTTAAATTTTGTTTTCTTATAATAACTTGGTTCGATTATATGAACTAGACATTGCTTCGCCTCTATGCCCATCAGCATCTCATATATAGACGGTGTGGCAATATCTTCTGTTAGATCTTCCTGAAGAAATAAAGGACCCATATATTTCAGAAGAGTTACCCAGTGATACAGGCGGAAGTTAGGCACACTCCAATTACCTTTTAACCTAGATAGCATGCACCATTTAAGCGCTCTCCTCGAACGATGGTAACTCCATAAGAACCTAGAGCACATTCGTTCAATTCGAGAAAAAAATAAAGTTGGGATAAGTAAAGGAAAAGTGCGAAAAATATATAAAATTTTTGGGAAGATAAGCATTTTTAAAACATTAGAGCGCCCATATAATGATAAATGTAGAGTATTAATCCTTTCTAAAGTCCGATTTTCCGAAGCGATAGTTGGATCCAAATTTAGATGTACAATATCTTCCACCTTAGAAGAAATTTTGATGCCTAAATAAATTGCCTCGGCTTCAAAAGTCATGTCACTGGGCTGGCCAGCTTCTGAATGAATCAGTTGAGTTTTATTGACATTTAATTTGTACCCTGAATACTTCCCAAACTGGCCCGCAGCTAATATTATTCTAGGGAGGGCAGTTCTTATATTGGATGTGGCAATCGTGATATCATCCGCGTATGCCAACACCTTATATGGCTTATCATGTATCACAACAAGGTCTATTTTGGGGTTATTTTCCAAATACTTTATGAAAGGTTCCATATATAGAGCGAATAACAAGGGGGAACAAGGACATCCTTGTCTCGTTCCCCTTGCAACTGTGATATTGCCAGATAGCCTACCAGAGATACGAATAGCAGCCCTTGGCTGTGCATATAACGACTGCACAGAAGTAATAAATTCTTGCGGGAATCGCTTCCATGCCAGTACTGTCCACAGAAAACGCCATGTGACCCTGTCAAATGCTTTTTCTACATCTAACAGGGCCACCGCCACAGGGGAGTTGGTTACTTGTGACCAGTCTAGCATGGAAATGATCCTTTTGACATGATCTGTCGTGTCTCTATGTTTAATAAACCTATGTTGATTTTTTTAGACCAAATTCGGCATTAAATCATTGAGCCTATTGGCAAGTAACTTCGAATAGATCTTACTATCTGTATTTAGTAAAGAAATAGGTCTATAGGACCCCATTTCCATGTCTTTTTTACCTTTCTTAAGAAATACCACAATAATTGCCTCCATCCAAGAGTCCGGCGGATTACCTACGAAATTTTGTTGACAGACTTCCAATAATTCGCTTTTAAGTATGTTCCTGATGGTTCGGTATAATTCTAGTGGAATATTGTCAGGCCCCATAGCTTTGCCTGAAGCCAGACGTAATAAAGCCAACTCGATTTCTTCCCATACTATGGGAGTGGACAGTAGCGATTTCTGCACTTCTGAAAGTTCTTGAGACGATAAGTCCTTCAGAAAATCTATTTCATCCTGCATAGGCGGTCCTACCTCCGCTGCGCTATACAGAGAGTGGTAGAAACTACGGAAAGCTTCTAAAACCCCCTCCTTTGTTTCTTGCAATACGCCCTTTAGATCGGTAATTTTAACAATGTCATTGAAGACAGCCTTCTGCCTAAGTCTAGTGGCCAAAATTCTACCTGTCTTCTCACTGAATTCACATGAATCCTCTCTATGCTGTAAATATTTCTGCACTATTTGGTCGGCTATATTAGCGTAGGCTGACGCCCTTTTTATCTTATGATCTCTCTGAGCGATACATGGGTCCAGGCCCTGTCTAATAGTTTCTGCTAACTTTCGCTCCGCTATTATAACCTCATCAAAGTCTTTATTGTGTTTAACCCGAGTCTTGTTATGTTTAGTATTCGAGAAACATAAGGTTTATTTTATTTTATTTTATATTCTTATATAGCGCCTGAATAGACCCCCGAAGGGGTATCTCCGCGCTTTTGCCAGTAAGAATATGACTCCAGATAGCCGTGTTCAGGGGGGGGGTAGTACATATTGCAAAGGAAGAGTCCATTACTAGTGAATAAGTGTGTTTTTAAGGTCTTCCGAAAGGCCAGATGGCTAGTGAGTGATCTCAACTCAAGAGGTAGAGAGTTCCAGAGCACTGGTCCCGCATGGGCCAGTGCTCGGCCTCCTTGTCTGGACTTCTTTATTCTGGGTACCTGCAATAGCTGCAGATTACTGGATCGCAGGGAACGCCCAGGAGCATATGGCTGAAAGATTTTGGCCAGATATTTTGGGCCTTCGCCTATCACACTTTTGTGAATGGTACATAGAGTCTTAAACTGTACTTGCTTCCTCACTGGTAACCAGTGGAGTCTGGTCAGCAGGGGGCGAGAAGGAGTCCTAGGGGGAACATTCAGGACAGTCCTTGCGGCCGTATTTTGGATTACTTGTAACTTATTAAGTTGACCTTCATTAGCTCCTAAAAGAAGACCGTTACAGTAATCCACTCTGCTGATGACTAGCGCCTGCACAAGTGTTTTCCGGTGGCAATCTGGCAGATAGGGAAACACTCTTCTTAGCATCCCAATTGCCCGAAAGCAGGTACCAGCCACTTGGTTTACCTGGTCTTTAAATGTGAGTGTCTGATCTAATAACGCTCCCAAGTTTTTTACCGTGCTCTTAGGGCTGGGAACAGGTCCTAATTCTAAGGGCCACCATTCAGGTGACCAGTGTGTTGCCGCTTGTCCGAACAGCATGACCTCTGTTTTCCCTACGTTACACTGAAGACAGTTTGATGACATCCACTCTGATATTGCTCTCATTCCGTCTGCAAATGATCTTTTTGTTGCAGGTGTCAGACTTTTAAAAGGAAAGAGGAGTTGGTTGTCGTCGACATACGACACCGGGGTAAACCCAAATGATCTTGCTAAGTTGGCCAAGGGGGCCACGTACACATTGAATAGTGTCGGGCTTAAACATGAGCCCTGTGGCACTCTTTTGTTGAGCTCCCTGTTAAGCATGAGCGAATTTTGCGGATCTCGCGTTCGCGAATTTTGCGGATTTGCGGATTCGCAATCCGCAAAATCCGCGAATTCCCGCGAATTTGCGGATTTTTTTTTTTTTTTGTGTTTGCGCGGGTTTCTGCGAGTTCGCGAGGGTTTTGTACAATGTCGCAAATTGCGAACTTACCTGTCGGGTCGCAAGTTTCGCGAACTTGTTGTTTCTACTTGTCCAGCCTGTTTGGGACACTCTTCTTTCATCACTGCCACTCTCTGACTACTCATGCCACCCTCTGGCCCACCCATGCCACCCTCTGTTAAATCAATGCCACCCTCTGGTTCATCATCACTGTAGAAGATGGGGGGGAAAAGCAAGCCCACCTGCCCTGCTTGAACTGACATGAATTAATTTGGGGTTAGTTTATTAACAACACCTGCCCTGCCCCAAATGACAATAATGAATTAGGGGCTAATTAATGTGTCACTGAAAGAATTTAAAGTTCCAGCCTGGCACCTGCTTGTCTGCTCCTTTAGCTGTAAATCAGGACCTTTGTGGCATACAGTTAAGGTCAGAGCAGGGTCACACAATAGTTGCAAGCAGGCAACCGAATTCTGGAGGGCCCCCTCAGGAAGCAGTACAAAGAATCGTTACAAATCATGAGGTTGACCTTTTGCACCTGCTCATTGCTTTTGCTTTTGCTGAAATCGTTTTGCGGTTTTTTTCGCGCTATTCGCGGGGCGCGGCGTCGTGCGAAACCGACCGCGGAAGCCGCCAATTCGTGCGAATGAGCATTTTATTTTTTTGCGGCTTGTTGTTTCGCGAGTTTTTTTGCAGTATTCGCGAGCCGCTTGCAGCGCAACACGCGAATTTACCCCAAGGTCGAGTACGGGCGCGGCCATTTTGTTTGCGTGACGTATTTCCGTTTCCGCCCGCTATGTATAATCTCGCGCAGTAAGCGCATTGCGAGTAGAGGTTCGCACGAGATCGCGCGGGAAATCTAGAGGTTCGCACGAGATCGCGAGGAAAATCTCGCGCGAACTGACTTTCGCGCTCGGAAACGGGCGCCGGCCATCTTGTTTTTCATTCATTTCCTGTGTCTGGGCATGGTGTTTAATCCTCTTGATATCTTTCCCATCCTTTGCTTGTTTTCAGTTTTTTTTTTACGATTTTGCTTCTTATCTATCCCTCTCTTTTCCTAGCTGTATATTTTTGTCTTTTCTGCTATTTTTCTTTACTTTTAAACTACTTTTGTAAACTCTTTTCTTTTCTTCTTCCCTATCCTATTCCTTCTTAATTTTCTACTTCTTCCTACCTTACCTGCCCAGACCATGGTCAAGCCAGGCGCCGTGAAGCTGCCCAGGCACTTGAGGGCCGCAGCGGCGGCGGGGAGTAGTGCTGGACCCAGTGGCAGGACAGCAGGCGTGAGATCGAGGGGGGAGCAGGTGACGCGCCGGGAGATATTCAGCCCGGAGGAAGTGGGCGCGCTGGTCTACTTCGTCCAGCGCCGCCTGCCCAGGACCATCGCGGGAGGCGGCAGGATCGCGGCCGGCGGGTACAACATGCGGGAGCGCCGGAAGCGGTGGGAGAAGGTGTGCTGGGCCATATCCCACCTCTACGGGGTCCAGCGCACCTACAGCCAGGTCACCCATCGCTGGACGGACCTCCTGGACCGCGAGCGCGACCTGCTGGACCAGCTCGGCTTGGAGATCCCCGGGCTTGGTGAGTAGTAGTAGCCATTGGCATTTAATCACTCACTACTATGATGTTTTCTCCTGCTCTGTGTTGTTGTATTGCAAATATTTGTTTTTTACATGGAGCAAGCCAATAATGCCGCTGATGACGATTACATTGTAGTTAAATTATATTTCAAAATCTTCTGTGCATTTCAGGTGCACTGCTCTCCTTCTCAGTGGGGTTGCTACTATGCTTATTTGTTTTCTATTTCGTGGTCTCATTGGCCTGAGTAACTATTATGTATGAGTGTACTTAACAGAACTGCGTAATGCTAGACACTAGGGGGCAGATTACATTTACAAGCCCCTTGCGCCACGTTTACGCTGCCTTGCGTGACGCAACAGCGGCGTAAACGTGCCGCATCCCTGCAAGTCATTTACAGCATGACGCATCTAGGGAGATGCGTCACGTTATAAAGCCATGGGCCTGCACCACAATGGGTGCGTTCCTAGTACGCAGGGTGGGCGGTCCAGCGGCTGTGCGCCTCGCAAAATTGCCTGCGTGAAATCTACAAGATTTAACGCAGGCACTTCTGCGACGCTGCTACGTCAATTCAATTCCTTATGTCTGCTCGAAGCAGGCGAAAGGACTGACACAGCATGTAAAGTATTGGGTGGCCCTGAGCATTACTGGAGTTGCATTGCATTGGCGACGTGACTCCAGCGATGCGCCGCTCTTACGTGACGAGATGCGTCACGCAAGTGCCTACCCTTGCGCCAGGGCGCGCCGCATTGTAAATGAGGCACATCTGCCGTGTCGCAAGGGTAGTTTTGCGTGACGCATTTGATCTGGCGCATCTCTGGAGATGCGCCAGAACGCGTAAGTAAGTATGCCCCTAAGGGGCAGAATTGCAATTACCGTCGCATCCCTGCAAAGTAGCAGGGATGCGCCATTAATTGTGCGGCCCGCTACCACCACCAAACATGGTGCGCCGTATTTGCAATGCGGCGCCCCATGGGCCCAAAACGTCACCGAAGCTTTACTGCTGGAGTTGCGTCGCAACGATGGCGCAGCTCCATCAATGCTCTGGGGTACCCTATCTCCCCAATGCTGGGTCAAGCCGTACGTCTGCTTCAAGCAGGTGCAGGGTTTGTGTGACGCATCATTGTCCTAAAGGTGACTGATTGATATTTTGTAGATTTCCCTCAGCCACTATTAGGATGTGTTCCAGCGCAGGAATGCCCTCCCTTGCGCCGGAACGCCCCCTGATGGCGCAGGGCTTTATAACGGGATGCATCTCCCAAATGCGTCACGTTGTTATAATATTATACGCCGCACCATGGCGCCCTTTTTTGTTTAGCTGCTGCGTCACAAAAGTCACGCAAGAACGGCGCAAAAGAGCCGCAAGGGCTTAAATCTGCCCCTTCCTTTGTAACCCTGACAATAAGAAAAATAGTGGCGGTGGATTGATAGTTTGACTATTTAAATGACTGGTAATGTAGCAGGCAACTGTTAGTGTTGTCACTGATCTGACTGAAAATCACAATGGAGTTTGTCTGTCACTTTGCGTCTTGCCTGCGGACTGCTGCCTGCCAGTCCTAGGTGAACGTTTCAGTACTTTGTTTAGTGAGTTACGTGACTTTCGAAGTCACAGGTCCGCAAATAAATAAAAAGTAACCATAATCAATATAATTTCGCGGAAATATTTTGTTATTGTTCTTTTGAAATGTTTGATTTGGTTGACATTGACAAGCAACAATCATCCATGTTTTCTGTTCTTTCTTTCATGTTGTACGTCAGCTCCCCCCAGGGGCGAGAGGAGGACACAGGAGCAGCAGGCGGTGGATGCTGTTCAACAGGGCCAGGATCGGGCAGGCGAGGGCTCCTCTGCTGGCCCCAGTAAGTTTTCATTTTAGACTAGTACCTATTTTTCCTAGCGTTCCTCATTTGAATTTTTTCAAAATTGTCGTTGCTCTTCTTGTAGACTGTATCTAAATTCTTATCCTGCCTCTACTATGACTCCCTGTGGTATTACTAGATTATTCTTATTAGTCTGTCTGTGTAGCTAACTAAGATTGCACGGTTGGCGAAACTCCCATGATTCTAGTCAGCAATAGCTCTATCAACTTAGTGCAGTCCTCTGGGATTGTCCATAATGTCTTTTGAAGTGTTCTATCTGGACTCATGCTTGCAAAAATTGCAAAACCTTTCGCTCAGTCACTCTAGTCTGGAGGACCCAAAAACACAGATTGTATTTAAGTTTAAAAGCTTTATTAAAAGTAAACACATTTATTAAAATGAAGTCATAATAAAACTAAACGTTTAACTGATAATGGAAAAGTGGTTAGTGCTGACGATTAATTGAAGACATTTCTTGTGGTCGAGCCGAGCTCTCACCTGGTTTCAACTTGATCTTGTTGTTAGAAGTCCATCTTCTGTCTGTGTGGAGAAAAATGGTGCGTGTTAAAAAATCAGCCTTCATCAGTTGTGCCAAAAAGTGCAGCAAGACAACCTTCCCTGGAAAAAGGGACATTTTTTTTAACTTTAACGTAGACAGTCACAAATTACATTGTTTTCACATGTCTTCATTCCTAGACCAAATACTAGTGACTAGTGAGTGCTTTATTCTAAGATTCTTAAATGTACTTTGTAGGTGGAACATCTGGTGGCGGGGCCAGTGTGGTGGTGGTGCTCGACACGGAGGCGGAGGGCGAATCATCAGGGGAGGAGGCGGCGGCGGCGGCTGTGAGAGTTGAGACGGTGGTGGCGGCCAGAGGTAAGCTCTTATATATTCCTTACTTATTGAGATTGAAGACTAGCTGGGAAGGCAAGAATATGAGATGCATGGCTGGGTGAATGATGAAGCAATGATGGGTGGAAGGACAACAGCCTGGGTGGGTGACACAGAAACTGTATGTGTCCATATACCTGGATCATGCTACTATCTGACTCTTAGATAGCATATGTGTATCTAGAGCAGGGGTACTCATAGTACGGCCCGCGGGCCGGTGGTGGCCCGGCAAGCCTTCCTTGGCGGTGCGCAGACCTTGCAGACAATCACTGCTCCCCCGGCCCCCACAGAGCAGAGGCTTTTTTGTATTTCACCTGTTAGCGCCCCTGCATCTCCACTCTGACAATCACTGCTCCCCCGGCCCCCACAGAGCAGAGTGGAGATGCAAGGCCACAAAGAGGTGAAATAGAACAAAGCCTCTGCTCTGTGGGGCCGGGCAAGCAGTGATTGTCAGGGTGGAGAAGCAGGGGCGCTAAAACAAACAAAGCCTCAATAATATGTTAATGGTCTTTTAAAGACCTGTTAAGTACTTTGGTGTTGTTGTCTGTGTGTGCGCGTTGAGGAAGCGGTCTCAACCCGGGCTGAAGGCTGACACAGATAGACACACACACAGTGAGATGACAGAGGGGGAGGGAGAGGGAGGGCAGGAGGGAGAGAGAGATGGAGGGAGGGCAGGAGGGACAGCAGGAGGGAGAGAGATGTATGTAAATGCTGGGTCTGGTGGCTCAGTGGATGAGGGCATCTGCTGCAGGGACCTGTGTGCAACCTCATGGTCACAAGTTATCGTTTTGCTTTAGCCCCGCCCCCTCTGACTCCGCCCCCACCAGTGCGGCCCTCGGCCCCAAACTACACTGTAAATGTAGCCCCTGAGAGAAAGTTTGTGAGTACCCATGATCTAGAGAGAGTAGATGGTCAGTGGATGAACTAAGTGTAACTTTGAAGAGCATGTAACACTGCACCCGCACGTCCGTTCCAGTGTAGGAAAGGCAAGGAAAAGAACTTTTAATTTTGTCCAAATACTACCATAAATAGTAGCAGTAGTTTGTATTGCAAGCACTGCATAGATCCGGTTATTATGGTGGCCACTCCCTACCTCTCTTAATAAGTTTAGTAGTACTCAGTCATTCATGTGTGGATGTATCACTGCCTGTCACTCAATAAAAAGCAAAGCACCTAAAGTCATCCCATATATAAGCAAAAACATCCCATGTGAAGTGATAGATAATCAGATTATTTATCTTCTTCAATTTTCCATTTCTAGTACTCATTTCCACTGTAGGGTGAAAGTTAAATTAATTAAGCAGTAGCCCTTGAGTTGTAACAGAGTATTCTCAGTGCCACCCGTAATAGAAAAGTAAGAGATTCACCACCTGCATGTACTGGACGGGTACAGTAACGCAACGGCAACGCAAGTCTAGGTCACTCCTCATGGCGTGCGTCTCTTTTTCTCGGGTGCAAGTTTACCGCGCTGGCATTATGCCGGCTTGCAGAAAATAACGTACCAATTTTCCAAAACAAGAGATAAGAAGAAGAATAAGACTGGTGTACTTTCATAGTCGACTCCAATGGAAGTCCACAGTGCTCATAGAATTTGTTCCTTAAACTCCCACTAATGTTAGAGCAAGGATGAAGAAGTGTGAGGTTAGATAGATACTGGCCTCAATAGTTATGTAATGCGCTTGCAAGTTGCTAGTTGTACTGCAGCACACATTTCTGCTGAATGATTGAGTTAATCTTAAAGAGCATTGGTTACAGACTATGTCTTTCTTTCTTCATATAGGTTCTCCTTCCAAACGAACAAGGAGGAAGGAGCTGGCTAGAGCGGCCCGGCAACGGAGAATCGAGGCCACTGTTGCGGAATATCGGCGGCTGGTGGCCCTGGAGGACGAGGAAAGTGTGCGGTCGACAACAACGACAACGTCGTCCGCATCGGCCTCCGTGGCCCCACCGGCTGCCACCCAGCACAGTGGTCCACCGAGACTGAGCCGGGCTGCCAAAGGCAAACGCCACCGCCGAGCAGCAAGGCCAACAGCTGCTTCTCACAGGCCTTGCACCTGCAAGGCAGTGAAGGCACGCCTGCGCCGCACTACCCTGATGGTGTCCCGCCTTCAGCAGGAGCTCGCCTTGCTCCGCGAGGAGCATGATGCCCTGGCCCAAAAAGTTAACAGCATCCACCCATAGTGTCCCTTGCCCCTTTTTTAGAGACTTTTGGGGGGTGGGAATTGGGAGTTGGGTTTTTGGGGACTTTTGAAGGACAATCGTTGGGGTTAGGGAGGGTCTTGCGGGAGATTATTTTGTTAGGGATATAAATATACTTTTTCAAACTTTATCTGAGCATACCTGTTTTTTACTGCTTGCCTGGTGGGTGGGGGTTTAACGTTGACTGTTTTCCTGAAAGTTTAGTTCCATTTTCTTCCTTTAAGTGTAAATGCCCAAATGTTTTCAACACTAAGTGCCTCTCACAGACTAAGTGAAGTGAATCCAAGAGTCCTAGGACTTTAGTAGTACTACCTTCAGTCTCTCGTCTCTCGTACTAATACTCCATTATACCCCCAAACCACCAAACGCTTATCTTACCTGTAATTTGTGTTTGAAAGTAGGGCTAGGCCCAGGGCTGGCTCCACGGGAAACACCGAATAACGTTGGCAATCTTGGTCGGATAAAATTTCCTCATAGCGGTGGTACTAGTGGTGTGACACAGTGGCAGTTGCATGCCTATGAAAAAAAAGAAAATGAAATCTGGTTTGTCCTCCTGAGCAATTCAACGGTACAACTGAGAATATAGCAGGTGACAGAAGTACAGTAGAGCAGTGCCACATTGTAGCCTAACAAATGGTAAAGTATAACTACTAATTCGGTTGAAGTTCTTTCACATTAGCAATGGTTCTTTGTCAAGCAGAGTAAGAATATATCATCGACAACTGTGGAAAGAAAGAATGCGACAGTACAGGGCCTGTGTGGAATTATTGATAACTATATTCAACATAAGGTCTCTGTAGCCAGATACCCGAGAGCCTTGCTGGTCACTATAAATCCATTCACAACAACACTCAATGGGGTTGGTCTGGAAGGTGTCACGTTTACTCCCCGTGATCCAGTCGATGCAAATATGGTTCCACCTCCAAATGTCACCAACACCCAGAAGTGTAAACACAGGGTGTTCGAGGCATTAGGCGAGGGAGAAAAATAACAAACTAAAATAAAAAATGTGGGATGGGTAAAGGTAGGGTCAGCAGGGAAAGGATACCTGTAAGAGAAGACAAGACAGGCATCAGTGAAGTGATGTCCTAACATACAAGGGTACTCTCATATAGTCTCACTAAATAGTCTGCAAGTCTCCCGCCTACTCATGGGAAATGTAGTTTCATAGTACGGTAGGCGCTTAGGGGCTGCGTAACCTGACAGAAGGTATAGTAGATAGAAAAGGAGAAATTGCTTTTTTTCTAGGTGTCCCCTCACTCACCAGGGTTGCCCCTTGGTGACATGCTTCATCATTGGGGCCATCCCAGTCCTCTACGGCCTGGGGCGTGCTGCGACTTGCGAATTACGTAGGAGCACTTACAAATGACTATGTGTGGTGCAGATAGTGGAGTGGACTAAGTGATGTGTTAAGGGATCAATGTAGAAGCCGAGAGAGAGCAAAGAAATGCAGTCACAGTCAGAGAAAAAGGCAAGGGATACTGTATCTATGTGGTTGTAGTGGTCCTGTTGGAAGTGGTAAGTAAGTTGCCCGCAGAAAAAAAATCCTCCTATTAGCGGCACTCCTCCATTGCAGCCGACGCTTCGTCCACCGATGTTGGTCACCAGAAGACACCCTGTCCACTGCCTGCCTGATGCTGAATTGTGGCTCGCTACTGTGAAGCCTGACTCCATCCTTTTTTCCCCATTGCAGAGACTGAAACCCGGCCTGTAATTATGCAACGAAAAACAGGAAGTGATATAATATTACAACACCACTGATAAATAAATATAAGGTATGTAGGCTGTGGAGTGCAAAAAGTCACAATTTGTTTTTCCTAGTAGACAGACAGTACAATGTTTTTGAAAGTGCGTACTCTGAGTCACCTTTTGAAGGATAAATAAGTATGGGCAAATTAATGTAGCGGATCTTGCCCCTCAAGCTAGGTGTACTGTAAACTGTGTTTTAGAACAAAAATAGATCTTCCTAGCAGTGCTCCCACCCAAAAAACGAGGCCTAGCAGAAAACTGGAGACAAAACTTACTTTGAAAGTAAAAGTAGGCCGAAGTACCCTAATTACCCATTACCCCCCGTGGATTGCATTCAAACCACTTGCAAGCAACCAAGCAAAAGTAGCCATAGCCAGCATCGCTCCAAGACTCGAAATCCCCCCCACTCAAACACATGCAATAGAAATACTGCTAACCCTAACGAACCCTAAGTTAAGAATAGTGGCAAAGGCTTTCTTTAACTATGCCAAATCCCCCCTTTCCCACCATGGATTTTCTTCAAATGACTTGCAACCAAAATTACACATTCTCACGAGTGCTCTAAGACCCCAGAACTCAGTTTGAAAAATCTAGAACACCCCGATACACATGCAATCCTGCTGCTAGGGCTAACCCTAACGAACCCTAAGTTACAAAAAGTGCCAAAACTAAAGGCTTTTCCGCGCGGATTTTGTCCCAACCACTTCTACCCGGTATTAGACCTTCCCAGGAATGCCCCAAGACCCGGCAACCCACCCGCCAAGAAGCATAACACCCCCAAACAGGACAAAAGCAAAATCTCATACTTGCAATATTTCTGGGCCTTCGGTCCAAACGCGCTGCGTAGCTGGGCCATAAGTCGGGGTTGGCACGACGGATTTCCTGAAAAGCAAATGCAATCAAGATTAGAGTGTCCCAGCAATGCTCCCAGACCACGAAACTCACCCACAAACAGACGGAACCCCCCCTAAGAGCACCTCAAAGGCAAGCAAGTCATCAAAAACACAAAAAATTTTCCGCCTGGGATTTGGTCCAAAACACTTTTATCCGGTATTAGAGCTTCCCAGCAATGGCCCCAGAGCCGTCAACCCAGGAGAAAACGAGTAGAAGACCCCCAAACAGCCAAAGAGCAAAAGTACAAAAATGGGGACTTAGTCAATTTTTCACAAATTTCCCAAATCACTCCGCGCGCGCTCTGCAGCTAGGCCCTAAGTCCCCTCTGCCACCATGGATTTGCTTCAAACCTCTTGCAAAGTAAAGTAGATATAGCCAGCAGTGCTCCCAGACCACGAAACTCACCCAGAAACACCAGGAAGCCCCCCAAACAGGCCCCCGAAAACGCTACATAGAGCAAAATGTCTGAAATAGCCCAAAAAAAAATCGGCCTGGATTTTGTCCCAACCACTTCTACCCGGTATTAGACCTTCCCAGGAATGCCCCAAGACCCGGCAACCCACCCGCCAAGAAGCATAAAACCCCCAAACAGGCCAAAAGCAAACTCTCATACTTGCAATATTTCTGGGCCTTCGGTCCAAACGCGCTGCGTAGCTGGGCCATAAGTCGGGGTTGGCACGACGGATTTCCTGAAAAGCAAATGCAATCAAGATTAGAGTGTCCCAGCAGTGCTCCCAGACCACGAAACTCACCCAGAAACACCAGGAAGCCCCCCAAACAGGCCCCCGAAAACGCTACATAGAGCAAAATGTCAGAAATAGCCCAAAAAGAAATCGGCCTGGATTTAGTCCCAACCACTTCTACCCGGTATTAGACCTTCCCAGGAATGCCCCAAGACCCGGCAACCCACCCGCCAAGAAGTATAACACCCCCAAACAGGCCAAAAGCAAACTCTCATACTTGCAATATTTCTGGGCCTTCGGTCCAAACGCGCTGCGTAGCTGGGCCATAAGTCGGGGTTGGCACGACGGATTTCCTGAAAAGCAAATGCAATCAAGATTAGAGTGTCCCAGCAATGCTCCCAGACCACGAAACTCACCCACAAACAGACGGAACCCCCCCTAAGAGCACCTCAAAGGCAAGCAAGTCATCAAAAACACAAAAAATTTTCCGCCTCGGATTTGGCACAAACCACTTTTAGTGCTTCCCAGCAATGGCCCCAGACCCGTCAACTCACCTGCAAAGAGGTAGAACAACACCCCCACAAGTGCTGAGTCTTTCTTCATTGGGCGTAAACCAGCCCTCTGCTTTGATGGAAATAGGAGTCTGGAGGAGGAGGATAGAGGAGCATGTTCTTCTGAACTTGTGAACCTGAGGAATGCAGACTGCGGCACCTTCAAATAAATTAGCAAACAAGTGAAGACAGTTCTGCTGATGGGCTTGTCTTTGTGATTATCTGATTAAAGTTTGAATTATATTAACTGTGCACAACAAAGAAAGACAGACACACAGGAATAAAAGTGAATAAGGATGAAAAAGAAAGTTATTGATTCGTTGTCTCATTTTCAGGGCTCGAAGTCGGAATCACGGTCCAGGAATAAGAATAAGGCTTCGTCATCATACTCTGCAAATTCAGCCCGGGTGAGGTCAGTGCCACCTGACAGAGTAGAAATTCCCTCATCTATGGTGCTGGCCACCTCCTCTTCATCCGGCACGCTCTCTCGTACTCTTATATCTGGTGGTATGAGGTGCTGATTCATCTTGATCATTGTTAACCTCTCCACATTTTTGGGCGAGAGGCGGCTCCGTTTGGGAGTTACAATCCCACCAGCCGCACTGAAAACCCGTTCAGAAGACACACTTGCGAGTGGGCAAGACAAGTAGTTTAAAGCCAGGTTGGTGAGCTGTGGCCACAATTCTTTTTTCCCATGCCAATACGCCAATGGGTCAGAATTAACATAGACCTCTGTGGAGTCATTCAGATAGTCCTTCACCATCGACTCAAGGTCCTCCTCCAAGGTTCCTCCACTTTGCGTAGCTCTTGCTGTGCCTCTGACCTTTTGAGAACCAAACCCACGCAGAGCTAGCCAATCCTCTTCAGCCTCCAATGTTTCTGCTGTCTTTCGTGCAGATGATGCGGTTGCCGGTGTCTTTAACGGCTGAGAGGTCACTTGTGCCACAGCCACAGGTGCAGAAGTGGATTGTTTTGACTGGGGATGGCCTGCTGATGTACTGCCATTTCCTTCAATTTCCAGCCGTTCTGTTTCAAACTTCTTGGCTGACAAGGCTAGCCAACGTTTGTACTTTGTAACATCTTCATCAGCAAAAGGAAAGAATGCTCTGCCTGCCAGCGCCTTTTTGTAGCGTGGATCCAGAATAGTAGCACAAATGTAATGCTGTTCTGAGTGGATCTTTTGAAGACGTTCATCACCTTGTAGGAGCTCTAATAATTTCTCAGCCAGAAGCAAAGAGTCTTTCTTTTTGTCATCTTTTCGAAACACAGAACACACCTCCTTCAGTTGGTCCTCCAGCATGTACAACAATGGGATAGCTTTTCCCAAATTAGAGTCCTCCTTGCTGACTGCACGTGTGAAGACCTCAAAAGGACGAAGCATGCGTGTTAGGCTTTCAACTATGTTCCATTGCGGCCCACCCATCCTCAGCTCCTCTATACGCTCTTTCAAGAAATATTGATCGAGTTGCGTATACTGCTCATACAGACGCTCAAGCATGTAGAAGGTTGAGTTCCAACGTGTTACCACCTCCTGGATGAGTGCTTTCACTGGCATTTGACTTTGATATAGCATGCTCCTCAGCTGCTTGCGGGCCTTAAAAGAATGCCTGAAATGCTTGCATATTTTTCGGCAGTTCTCCAATACACTGTACGCTGCACTGCGTTTATTACCCAAGAATTTTTGGACAACCAGGTTTATACAGTGCGCCAAACACGGCACTCTGAAATAGTAACCGTCCCTCATGGCCTTAACTATATTGGAGCCATTGTCTGTGGAAACATAACCAACCTTGCGTTTTAGTGGGGACAGACAGTTAAGGACCTTTGTGTTAAAGACATCCAAAATGTTTTCTGCTGTGTGACGTTTCTCCAAACCAAACATGGCTAGTGTTGCATGTTTCCGAGCACCTTTAAAAACAATGTTAGTGTCAACACCTGAGTTTAGCTTTGCTTTAGCCCCTGAAAAAGAGACCCAGTGTGCAGTGATGCACATGTAATCAGCGCCTGCGCCACTGGTCCACATGTCTGTTGTCAGATGTATAGTGTGAACAGCACTCTTCTGCAAAGCTGCCCCAATCACCTTCAGAACATCTTCATGTAGTGCTGGAACCGCAACTCGGGCAAAATAGAACCGGCTAGGAACCTTCCATTTAGGGCAGAGCGCTGTCACTAATTCTAGAAAACCAACCCCTTCTACAAAAGAAAAAGGGAGAAGGTCCAGAGCTAGCATTTTAGCCAGCTTAGTGTTATACAGACGGGTCATTGGGTGGTTGCGTTCATATTGCGCTTCTGTAAACAACATCTTTTTAATGTTGCCCTGGACCAATGATTTACGGGATGATGATGATCTCTTCGACCCAGTTACGCTCGCTGATGAACTTTTCCGCATTGATGTCTCACTCTCTCCCACACTCTTAGTGTGGCTCCCATGGGGTGTGCTGCTGACATGGGAACTGGGTGTAAGTGAAGTGTTTGAATCGTCTTCTACCTCGTCATCAGCAGATGACAAATCAACGTTTTCATTACGTGCAATTCCGGCTTTCTTGACCGCCTCTAGGTGCGGAAACCATTCGACAGGGTGCCTTCTCTCAAGATGACCTCTCTGGCCTCCGGTACCATAGTTAGAACCAAGCTTACCACGACTAAATCGAAGCTTACAAAGGCTACAAATGGCTACGTTTTCCTTTTTTGGGCAAACACTAAAGAAGTCCCAAACTGGAGACTTGAAATGTCTTCGGGGGCCGGAGGAGGCGGCGATACTGGTGGTGGTGGTCCTGCTGCTAATGACAGATGAAGTGGAGGATGTGGATTGCCGAACTTCAGTACGTTTTGCACTTTCACCACCACGAATTGAGGTCGAGGTGGATGGAGGTCCCTTCTTGCGAGGAAGAAATATGGAAGCGGTAGGTGTTGGTGTACTAGTTAACTCCAAATCTAATGATTGTTGTGTTTCCATTTCCATTGCCTCCTCGTCGACATCATCATCACGCTCAGCAGCTTCTCGGGATAGGGTCAAAATGTCTCTTTGCTGCATGCCCGGTGGGGCTGCAGTGACCTTTGTGATGACTGCCTCGTCGTCATCGTGAGAGGCTTCATCACCAGCAGTATCTGTCACTTCTTGTTGAGCCTCATCACACTCCATAGGTTTGAGTTTTTGGACGACCTTCCTTTTACGCTTAGGTAACGGTGTCAGATCATGGTGTGCCTCTGCCTCACTGTCAGACCGCAGTTGTGGTTCCCAAGACAGATCACTTGCACCAGAACGAGGTGGGCTTGAAGAAGATGTAGACACCCCCCTTGATCTTTTCCTTGCTAGGGATGTGGAAGACAATGAATGATCATCAGGAGTGGCTTCCAATGATACCTCAGCTTCATTGTCGATTTCCAAATGTGCCCCTACTTCGGGAGGAACAACTATTGTGGGCACTTGTGAACGTCCATGCACCTTTGCTTGCGCATCTCCTTTTGCTGCCTCTCCTTCCACATGTACTTGGGCGTGTACTTGCACATGGTGTTGTTGTTGCGGCTGTGGTTGTTCAACACTTGTCAGATGAGTTACAACAACCTGTGTTGATTCAGGGACATTGCTGCTACTTTCTTGCGATGAGCCAACATCACTGGTCGATGGTGATTGGAGAAGTACACTGACTGCCTCTGAAGCACTCAAGGGCTTTGACTTAAGTTGGCGTGGTGGTGGAGGCACTGAACCCAATGGAGCAGGGGTGCTGCTCTCAGGTTGGTCCCCAGCAGATCCTGCTGCTGCAGGCGTACTTTTTTTTTTGCTCCCAAAAAAAGTGGCGGGTGGCACACCAGCCTCCTTGGTAACTTGCTTCTTCTGCTCCTTACTAGCAACTTTCTTGCTAGAGGAGCTACGGAGAACTTTCTTTGGGGCCATCTTCTTCAGAGCAGGTCACACAGCAGGCCGCAGTTGCACGAATTGTAGAGTTGTCTGAGGCCAGACGTGACGTCGCGTGACGTTATGCTGCACACACACACCGCTGCAGGACTTCTTCCTGGCACTGGTGGTTCTCTTGAGTCTTGTGCACCTAAAAAAAATGGAAGACAGAGGAACATCAGTTCAGTTATAGAGCACAAAAAAATCGAAAAACACTGCAAAATCATCACAATACCAATCCATCCATGCCCTCCATAATGTTTAAATTCAAGACAACCCACAGAAAGACTAGGCCCATGCAAGACTCACTACCCCTGGCATAAATAAAGGTTGAAAAGTAGGCAAAATGGTTGGAGGCCTAACAAAGCCTGCATTCAAAATGGCCACTTGCCTGCCAGCACATGGCCAGTGCCTGTAGCTGCACTCAAAATGGCCACCAGCCACATGGCATGTCCCTCCCCATGAACACCCCCAAAAATCGAAAAACACTGCAAAATCAGCACAATCCCATTCCATCCATGGCCTCTCCATGATGTTTAAATTCAAGACAGCCCACAGAAAGACTAGGCCCATGCTAGACTCAAATACCCCTGGTGAAAAGGCCACAAGTACAGGCCCAAAAATCGAAAAACACTGCAAAATCAGCACAATCCCATTCCATCCATGGCCTCCATGATGTTTAAATTCAAGACAGCCCACAGAAAGACTAGGCCCATGCTAGACTCAAATACCCCTGGTGAAAAGGCCACAAGTACAGGCCCAAAAATCGAAAAACACTGCAAAATCAGCACAATCCCATTCCATCCATGGCCTCTCCATGATGTTTAAATTCAAGACAGCCCACAGAAAGACTAGGCCCATGCTAGACTCAAATACCCCTGGTGAAAAGGCCACAAGTACAGGCCCAAAAATCGAAAAACACTGCAAAATCAGCACAATCCCATTCCATCCATGGCCTCCATGATGTTTAAATTCAAGACAACCCACAGAAATACTAGGCCCATGCAAGACTCACTACCCCTGGCATAAATAAAGGTTGAAAAGTAGGCAAAATGGTTGGAGGCCTAACAACAAAGCCTGCATTCAAAATGGCCACTTGCCTGCCAGCACATGGCCAGTGCCTGTAGCTGCACTCAAAATGGCCACCAGCCACATGGCATGTCCCTCCCCATGAACACCCCCAAAAATCGAAAAACACTGCAAAATCAGCACAATCCCATTCCATCCATGGCCTCCATGATGTTTAAATTCAAGACAGCCCACAGAAAGACTAGGCCCATGCTAGACTCAAATACCCCTGGTGAAAAGGCCACAAGTACAGGCCCAAAAATCGAAAAACACTGCAAAATCAGCACAATCCCATTCCATCCATGGCCTCCATGATGTTTAAATTCAAGACAGCCCACAGAAAGACTAGGCCCATGCTAGACTCAAATACCCCTGGTGAAAAGGCCACAAGTACAGGCCCAAAAATCGAAAAACACTGCAAAATCAGCACAATCCCATTCCATCCATGGCCTCTCCATGATGTTTAAATTCAAGACAGCCCACAGAAAGACTAGGCCCATGCTAGACTCAAATACCCCTGGTGAAAAGGCCACAAGTACAGGCCCAAAAATCGAAAAACACTGCAAAATCAGCACAATCCCATTCCATCCATGGCCTCTCCATGATGTTTAAATTCAAGACAGCCCACAGAAAGACTAGGCCCATGCTAGACTCAAATACCCCTGGTGAAAAGGCCACAAGTACAGGCCCAAAAATCGAAAAACACTGCAAAATCAGCACAATCCCATTCCATCCATGGCCTCTCCATGATGTTTAAATTCAAGACAGCCCACAGAAAGACTAGGCCCATGCTAGACTCAAATACCCCTGGTGAAAAGGCCACAAGTACAGGCCCAAAAATCGAAAAACACTGCAAAATCATCACAATCCCATTCCATCCATGGCCTCTCCATGATGTTTAAATTCAAGACAGCCCACAGAAAGACTAGGCCCATGCTAGACTCAAATACCCCTGGTGAAAAGGCCACAAGTACAGGCCCAAAAATCGAAAAACACTGCAAAATCATCACAATCCCATTCAATCCATGGCCTCCATGATGTTTAAATTCAAGACAACCCACAGAAATACTAGGCCCATGCAAGACTCACTACCCCTGGCATAAATAAAGGTTGAAAAGTAGGCAAAATGGTTGGAGGCCTAACAACAAAGCCTGCATTCAAAATGGCCACTTGCCTGCCAGCACATGGCCAGTGCCTGTAGCTGCACTCAAAATGGCCACCAGCCACATGGCATGTCCCTCCCCATGAACACCCCCAAAAATCGAAAAACACTGCAAAATCAGCACAATCCCATTCCATCCATGGCCTCCATGATGTTTAAATTCAAGACAGCCCACAGAAAGACTAGGCCCATGCTAGACTCAAATACCCCTGGTGAAAAGGCCACAAGTACAGGCCCAAAAATCGAAAAACACTGCAAAATCATCACAATCCCATTCAATCCATGGCCTCCATGATGTTTAAATTCAAGACAACCCACAGAAATACTAGGCCCATGCAAGACTCACTACCCCTGGCATAAATAAAGGTTGAAAAGTAGGCAAAATGGTTGGAGGCCTAACAACAAAGCCTGCATTCAAAATGGCCACTTGCCTGCCAGCACATGGCCAGTGCCTGTAGCTGCACTCAAAATGGCCACCAGCCACATGGCATGTCCCTCCCCATGAACACCCCCAAAAATCGAAAAACACTGCAAAATCAGCACAATCCCATTCCATCCATGGCCTCCATGATGTTTAAATTCAAGACAGCCCACAGAAAGACTAGGCCCATGCTAGACTCAAATACCCCTGGTGAAAAGGCCACAAGTACAGGCCCAAAAATCGAAAAACACTGCAAAATCAGCACAATCCCATTCCATCCATGGCCTCCATGATGTTTAAATTCAAGACAGCCCACAGAAAGACTAGGCCCATGCTAGACTCAAATACCCCTGGTGAAAAGGCCACAAGTACAGGCCCAAAAATCGAAAAACACTGCAAAATCAGCACAATCCCATTCCATCCATGGCCTCCATGATGTTTAAATTCAAGACAGCCCACAGAAAGACTAGGCCCATGCTAGACTCAAATACCCCTGGTGAAAAGGCCACAAGTACAGGCCCAAAAATCGAAAAACACTGCAAAATCAGCACAATCCCATTCCATCCATGGCCTCTCCATGATGTTTAAATTCAAGACAGCCCACAGAAAGACTAGGCCCATGCTAGACTCAAATACCCCTGGTGAAAAGGCCACAAGTACAGGCCCAAAAATCGAAAAACACTGCAAAATCATCACAATCCCATTCCATCCATGGCCTCTCCATGATGTTTAAATTCAAGACAGCCCACAGAAAGACTAGGCCCATGCTAGACTCAAATACCCCTGGTGAAAAGGCCACAAGTACAGGCCCAAAAATCGAAAAACACTGCAAAATCATCACAATCCCATTCAATCCATGGCCTCCATGATGTTTAAATTCAAGACAACCCACAGAAATACTAGGCCCATGCAAGACTCACTACCCCTGGCATAAATAAAGGTTGAAAAGTAGGCAAAATGGTTGGAGGCCTAACAACAAAGCCTGCATTCAAAATGGCCACTTGCCTGCCAGCACATGGCCAGTGCCTGTAGCTGCACTCAAAATGGCCACCAGCCACATGGCATGTCCCTCCCCATGAACACCCCCAAAAATCGAAAAACACTGCAAAATCAGCACAATCCCATTCCATCCATGGCCTCCATGATGTTTAAATTCAAGACAGCCCACAGAAAGACTAGGCCCATGCACCACTCACTACCCCTGGTCAAGGCCCCAACAACAGGTCAAAAATCGAAAAACACAAAATTTTACAAAAAAAAAAAATCGAAAAACACAGAAAAATCAGCACAATCCCAATTCATCTATGGCCTCCATGATGTTTAAGTTCAAGACAACCCACAGAAAGAATCAGTCCACCCACCACTGAGTACCCCTGGGAAAAGGCCCCAAAACAGCCCAAAAATCGAAAATCCCAAAATTTTAGTTGCAGCAACTGTAATGCCCCAAACAAACTTACTTGTAAAATTTCTAATCCAACAGTGATCCAAAGAAAGTCAAAAAGGCCTCAAATCCAAAGATCCAGCAGCATCCACAAAAGGTAATCCTTCCAGGTCCACATCCGAATGAAAAGTGACCAGGAGATGGACAAAGCACTGGGAGGAGCCTGCTGAACAGGAACAGGAAGTTGAAGACTATGGGGCACTTCCTTCCTCCCACCCCCCTGCCCCCCTCCCCAAAATGGACTCCTCGCTAAAAAAGTGCAGGCAAATGTCAAACTAAGGAGTTATTCACATAAAAATCATCATTTCTAGAAGGTTTATGCTGCTTGCTGGTGGATTTCTTGTGCAGAATTGCAAATTTATATTTTCGCGCGCCGCATCTCAAATCTCGCAATTGCGAAGTACCGCGAGACGTGATCTCGTCGTACTCGCGTTGACAAACTATCGCTGGCAAGCCGCGATGACGTAATCGCGCTCGCCAATTCCCGCGGGATCACACAGCAAGATCCAAAATGGCGCAGCACTCGCAAACTATCGAAAAAAACAACTCGGCAAACGATGATAAACGCCGCGCGCCGCAAAAATTGTATAACCAACGCCGCGCGCCGCCAAAAAAATCCGCTGCGTGCGAATTTGCGGATTTTGCGGGAAATCCGCAAATCTCGCGGATTGCGGATTTCCCGAAAATCCGCAAAATCCGCGAGCGGAACGGATTTTCCGCCCACGCTTACTCCCTGTAGGTGGATTTGTGGGAGCCCAGCCTAACTTCTTGGGAGCGGCCAGATAGAAAACTCTTCATCCATGACAGAGCCACTCCCTCCAAGCCTACGTCCCTTAAACGATCGAGAAGCACTGTGTGAGACACCGTATCAAAAGCAGCGGAGAGATCCAACAGCACCAGAATCATAGAACTGCCCTCATCCAGTGCCATTTTGATGTTATTGGTCACTGCTTGAAGGGCTGATTCGGTGCAGTGGTTGGGCCTGAACCCAGATTGTGAGTGGTCCAGGCCCTCCGTTGCTTCTTGATGTCCTGATAGATAGGTGTTCACGTGCCTCTCTGCTATCTTGCCGATGTAAGGCAAGAGTGAAATAGGACGCAGGTTTGAGAGGTCTGTCCATGGAGATGCCGCTTTTTTCCTTATTGGGTTTCTCCCCTTACAACAGATTTGGAAGTATCCCAGACTACTTTAATTGAGGCTGTTCCTTTATTAAATACAAAAAAATCCTGTATTTTCTTAGTCATGAACTGAACATATTCGTCAACCAGCAAAAGGCTTCTTTCAAAATTCCAAGCTTGATTCCCTGTTTTTTGTTGGGGGCTTATCATCAAGTCAATAATTACAGGATTGTGGTCAGAAATAACTTTAGGCTGAACCTGAATATCAATCCTGCCTAAAAGTGAAGAAGAAAGAAAAAAAGAATCTAACCGAACGAATTTGGCATGGGGAAAGGAAAAAAAAGTAAAGCCTGGGTCATCTGCATGTAATAAGTTCCAGACATCATATAGCCCATGGTCCAAACACAAACCAGGTAATGATGAGAATACTTGCTTCTTCCTACCTAAGAAAGGAGTGCTCTTTCTTATATCAACCTGAGCATCAATGTGAATATTCAAATCACCACATAGTACCAGTGGTTGAGGCCATTGTGCTAATTCAAAATGTAAATAATTCATAAGTTCCAAGTCATCCAAATTTGGACCGTAGACATTACAGATAGTAAACCTGAGAGAGCCAAACTTCAGCTCACTTATTCCCAGCGACCCCATTTATCTTCTGAGCTTTTCACACAGAGACCCAGGCCACGTCTCATAAGGATAGCAACCCCTCTTTAACACCGGTTTGTCTGGAACAGGCAATCAACTCCAAACCTAAAGTCTTTAAGCACCCCCTATTAGCCCAAGAAATATGAATTTCCTGTAAGCATAGCAAGTCAATATGTAATATCTGAATATTCTAGCTAGGACTTGTCGTTTTTTTAGTTAATTGAGTCCACATACATTCAAAGTACACACTTTTAATTTCTTATCCATTCTCAAAAAGGAGAAACAACTTCCGGAAGATCCACATCACAGGAAAAACAAAATGAAAAAAACTCGACATAGTCACTCAGAGTTTTATAGGACCACACATTACTTAATTTCTTCTGTACACAACACCACAGTACCAATTGTGTCTTAACTGCTGCTGATTTTACACCCCCGACACCAACACCCAGTCCCCACCACCAAGACCCTTTCCCTCCCACCCATCCCCTTGACCCTTCCTACCCATCCCCTCCCACCCACCCAACCCACCATATGAGGCCCAGGTGCAATAAGTCCCTGTTACTATGGAGTGCTGTGTCCCCCTGCTTCCAGGACAGGGAAGAAAAGCCGACCATAACAGAATATTCGTCATTTAAGAAATTCAAATTGACAGAACCCCTTCGAAATAAAAAAAAAAGGGAAAGGAAGACTCAGAAAAAAAGGGGCCCCACAATAACGCCTAAGAATCCAAACTATCAGTATAGACTAACTACAAAGATCCCAGGAACTCTTTTGCCTCAATCTCCGAAAAAAAGAATTTTGTCTGCCCTTAGCAATAACCTTAAGTTTTGCCGGATTCTGCAAAAAAGCAGAAGCCCCTTTGTTCTGAAAACCTGTTATAAGCTGACGGAGATACCAGCGTTTGCTGACTTTAGACTGACAGAAATCAGGCCTAATGAAGAAATTACAGTCTTTAGCAGACCCCTTTTATCTGGTCTGGCCCGAGAGTATATAGCTTCCCGTGCTAAAAAGTTGTTAAAGGAAACAAGGATAGCTCTCGGATAATCTTCTTCTCCTTGGCGAGGCTTCCTAATTACGAACGGAAACCTATGCGCACGTTGAATTTCCTTTGACCAGTCCCAGAGAGTCAATTCAGGAAAAGCTTCAGTTAACAGTTCACAAACGAATTTCCGGGGGTCTGATCCTTCTTTCTTCTCTGGAATACCTAAAAAACTGAGGTTATTCCTCCGTGCCTGATTCTCTAACTCCGAGAAAGAAAAGCCAGTTCCTGTTTTCCATGTTTAAACTGCAGCTGTAATTAAGCTCATTTTCCTGCCTTTCATCCTGACTGCTGGCAAGAGGCATTGTGACGTCAGAGCTTATTACAGTTGAACAGTTTTGTCATTTTTTTTATTAGAGGTGACTAGAAACACCACAACTCAGTTGCAATAAGAAAATTCGAAACTGGCTTTATACAGAGATTTTCAGCCATCCAGGTAGTAAATATTTATTTTGTTTACTGTTAAAAACGTATAATTATTAAACAAATGTTTTATTATTTTAAAATCTAATGATTTAATACATATTAAAAATACAAAAACTACTATGTAAGCTGTTTAAAAATTTTTTTGGGAAATAATATATTATAAATTAGACGAATATATATATAAAATAATTATTTCATGTAACGCTTCCAATGTTATTTTATTAATTCTATGTTAATATTAAATATTTTAAAATGGTCCGTATATATATTATATTTTTAAAAAATTACTTATTTTTTTAAGAATAATAAACTTTCAGAATTTTTCCTATACATTCTCAAAGAGAGATATCCACCACAGTGACTTAGATTGACACTTACATTTGAAAAGTTACTGGTAGTAGTACCTTTACACTCGTAAATTCAGTTTAGATGTCTCCACCCGCTGAACTAAGGTGTGGAGACATGTAAGTCTGCACTTAGGTATACATCTGCAGTCAGAAATGGTGAATAGCTGAAAAGTGTAGATTCATACCAAGGTGCAGCAGTAGGTTTACATGTAAGTAAAATTAAATGTTTACATTTACCTTTGTGAATCGGCCCTATAATTTTAGGGCACACTCTGCCCACCTACAGAATGCAAAAATTCACTCCAGTACCCTAGTTTAGAAGATATGGAACAACACCAAAGTCTAAATTCCTCTCATACTGTCTCTCAAAGCTCAATGACAATAGCAAAAAAAACATGGAATTATAAGGAGACACCATAAAATGTGTGTGCGTGCGTGCACACCCAAGTGTGTATGCGCACGTGTGAGTGAGTGAGCTTGAACTGATACACTCACCTGTTTCATACCCCACTTACATTTCTCCATCTGTCTCAATCATATCCCAGCACTGGTTCAAAATTATTTCCAGAAGTGTGTGCATGTAGAAGCACAAAAGCATGAAGTAAAAAACACACATCGCTTCATAACAGAGATGAGTGACATGCACACAATCATAACATTACATTAATACCTAATATAGAAATGGCAACACATGATTAATTTGTATCAGCTACAGTTTATTCTATTGACTCATGTAGGTCACTATTCATTTGGCTTTCCAATGCTAGTTCCGCTTGTATACCAAGAGGCTATGCCCTTAAAAGTAGTGATACCATGGGGTACTGAAATTACCAAGTGCAATATTACCATTAAATTTTTTGGAATAAGGATAACTGCCGAAATCAGTGCTTGCGTGTATATTTCACATATTTTGAGCACTTTTCCCTGGACACATAATACTAGGGGGCAGCTATATCAAGATTCCATTTTGCGATTTCTAAATAGCGATTTTTAAGGAATCACTATTTAGAAATCGCAAAATTGGATGTATGTAAAAAATCGCTATTTTTTAGCAATTTCTTAATCTTCCTTATTTGCGAATTCGCAATTTGCGAATTTGCAATTAAGGAATAATTTCCCATTGATTTCTATGGGCCAGGAGGCCCATAGGAATGATTGTGAAATTAATCTCAATTTGCGATTCGCAACTTGCTAATCTCAAATTGAGAATAATTTCAAGGGTGCAGGGGTGTCTCAAGGACACCCTGCTGCACCCCTGAAATGTACATATGTGCGCCTCTACGCCGGCACCACCGCCAAGCTCCAGAAAAGACTCCAGCGGATCCAGAACGCCTCAGCCAGACTCATCCTCGACATCCCACGAACCAGCCACATCTCCGGACATCTCAGAGACCTGCATTGGCTCCCCGTCAACAAAAGAATCACCTTCCGCCTCCTCACCCACGCACACAAAGCCCTACACGACCAAGGCCCGAGCTACCTCAACAACCGAGTCAACTTCTACGCTCCCAAACGCCACCTCCGCTCAGCCAACCACGCCCTCGCCGCCGTCCCCCGCATCCGAAGAGCGACAACAGGAGGAAGGTCCTTCTCCTACCTGGCCGCCAAGACCTGGAACTCCCTCCCGACCGATCTGCGCCCGACCCAAGACCACCTCTCCTTCAGGAAGAAGCTGAAGACCTGGCTGTTCGAGCAGTAACGGCACCCCCCTCCCCCCAGCGCCTTGAGACCCTACGGGTAGGTAGTGCGCTCTATAAATGTCTTTGATTGATTGATTGATTATGGTGCACATACATGCCCTATGGGCATGTGTGTGCGTCACATGCCACCTTCAAAAATGCCAAATTGTGCATTTTTAAAAGAATTCGCAAATTAACATCAACTACAAGTTGGTGTTAATTTGCGATTTCTTAACCAAAATTCGCAATTGAGAAATGCTACATACATAGCATTTAAGGAATCGCAAAATTGCGATTCCTTAAATGCTATGGCAAAATAAGGAATCGCAAATTTTTGCGATTCCTTCATTTGCGAATTTTTGATGCATGCCAAAACATGCAAATAGACCGTTTGCGATACGCAAAGGCCGAAATTCTGCGAATTTCGGCCTTTGCGATTCGCAAACGGCTTGATACATCTAGGCCTAGGTTTTTATCAGTGAAATATGTCCATGGAAAAACATAAAGATATGTTTTTATTCCAGATTTCGGAAAATTACTTTGGGTAGAAAATCCTGTTTGCACCTGATTCAGTGTGAGGAAATGCAGTATACTATATGGTGTGGTTGTGTGATCTCATGGTGGAATACACTCAGGTTATCAACTTGGGTCCAGTCAGGCACGTTCATTAAACCTTTGCTTAATCTTTGGTAGCTGTGGCTTTGAGAAGTCAGGCCAAAAAACAAATAACAAGTGTAAAGTACCCAAACAACAGAATAATAAACTCAAAAGAAATTCAACATCATTTATTTGATACCATGAACTACCAACTTTAGTAGTTCCATTCAGAAGTTAGCAGAGCCTGACTGGGAACCAAAAGCGGCCCTGGCAAAGTGTTTGGCCGCCCCCCCCCCGGGGGTTTGGGGTTGCAGCCGAGCTGTTTGCCAGGGCCGGATTCGGCCGATTTTGTTTCACGAGTCAATATTGCAGCTATGCTGCAAAAACGGCCCTGTAACAAAAACGGCCCCCACCCTGCCAGTCCAACTGGGAAATGCCCGTTGCCCGCTACAGCCAATCCGGCCCTGTAAGTTAGCAAAATTGAGTTATCAGGGTGCAACCCTATACTCCCCAATGGGGGTACACGCCTTTACACAGTAAAAATGACAATTCAGGGTTTCTACTGGTAGTACATATAAAAATACATGTCTCACTTTCTAACATATATCACCCTACCTTAAGACTCAATAGGCTTACCTTTGGGGTGACATATAATAAATGGCAAAGTCAAGTTGGCAACTTAGAACTGCTCTTCCAGTTTGCAGTGGCAGGCTGGGAGAAACGTTTTATATTGTCACACTTAAGGTGGCACTATCAGTGCTGCAGCCCCTGGTAGACACTTTAACTTACAGGCCCTAGGTGCCCCTGGTACCATATACTAGAGACTACTAAGTAAGTTAGCATATGCAAATTGAGTATAGCCAATTTAGCATTATACTTTTAGCAGTGAAAGTACTGACACCAAGGTCTGCTTAGCAGGCCTCAGTGCACACCAGCAGCATTAGTGCAAAACCTTGGGGATGATCATGCCAAAAGAAGCATTTCAGTGCAATCAGGATAACCACTAAACCAATAAGACGGACCATAGTTGGAGGGCACTCAGGTTACTGAAACCTAGACGGTAAAGGAGGGAGGCCCACGGTGTGAAATCGCTTATTTAAGCTATCCTTTCATCAATTTTCAAAAACATAACCTAAACCCTGTTAAAGATGAGTCAGAATTATTTGGATCAGTTCCTTGCGTCTGTGTGTGGGTGGGTGTGGGGTTGGGAGTGGGGAAACTGGCCTAATGCTGCCATCTTAGACTCAAAACACACATACACACAAAGCAGAGGAGGTATTCTTTGGTCTGCAGAGGATGAAATGCGCAAACATCATAAAAAAGTTTGGCAGAACCAGTTAAATATAGCAGTACCATAGCAAGCTGTTCTTCAACACTGCTTTCTTTATTTTATTAAGTACTTAAGAGTATCACTTTGCAAGCAGTGAAACAGATTACAATGTACACAAATGACATGTGCCTTTCATCAGCACCATACGCATTTGCCAACACTACGAGTTTGGTATATTTACAGACAAATCCCATCTTTTAGAACTTAGTGGTGGCCTCACTTTGCAGTTTAATATGCCTCCAGAGAATTAGAAAAGGTTCAAATGTGCCTTTTGAAAGAGGAAAACAAAGTGATGCCTGTTTTGGCTGTGGTTTGAACTTGGCAAGGAACTAGAGTCCAACTACGTTTAACATAAAGGAGAAAACCACTCACCTGCTTACTCACTCGTGCACCACACCGCTGACCAAAGAGAAAGTAAAATAGGATTCAAAACTATAATTTATGTATTATTCTAATAGCCCTTGCAGTCTTAAATGTCATGTTTAATATTGTAGAAAGTCTGAAAGTTAGGTGTTTGAATCTCTCTCTAAAGTAAAGGCGATCCGGCTACAAGTATCTAGTCTGCTGCACATCAGGGCAGGAGTTGGTGTGCAGTGTTTCCTCTGCCATAGCCAGGATGCCTTATAGGCACCACAGCTTGACTATAAATATATCAGCCATTTGCAGGTGAAATTGACACTAAAGAGTGGAACTCGAGCCTTTTGTCTCTGGCTGTAGTACTGCCCATTGGAAACATGTGTAGCGTTCTGAAGCCTATACAGCTTACAGGACAAGGGGAGGAATTTCAGGCTGGGCACCACCAGCTACATACTACATCCTTACCACCCTCCTGCTGAATACATTTGCTTCACTTTATGTCTATCTAGGATTTTTACCAATCCCTATGACTTCAGTGATATAAAAAAAAGTGATGTCAGACTCACCACTCTGAAAATTGCTCAAGTGTCACTGGTGCAAAGCTGCTGAAATAAGTTCCTAAATCCAGTTTTATTTGTTGCTGATGTTTTTCTTACTTCACAAAGCCATTTCAACAGCGAATGTGCTCATTATACATGATCATACACAAACATCTCACTTTTTTATGACTTTCACATATAAATTGCGAAATATGGATGTGGCTTAACAGCCAGAGCTATACATTTTGGGGAACCAGTCCTGTTGTTGGCTCTGGGTGAATCACTTAATCTCCTACGCTGACCTTATCTAATGTAATCTTAATGTCCTTGAGCAGTGTTCTCCCTATATAAAACTGAAATATGTACCACTGGGCCTCGTATTAACACAAAAATGGTTATGATGCCTTACACCATACTCTGCCGCAGAAGGGGTTTTCAGATTTGCTAAACTATGAACATCAAGATATTATGGAAGCCTTCGGGTTTTAGTGTGCATATCTATCTTGGCCACAGTATGATAAAAATATATTGCAGTACATGCTGCTGGTCAAAACATTTATAAAAAATTGCTGTTGTAGAGGAACACAAACATTGTAAAAAGTATGTTATTTTGGTAATTCACAGTATTTTGAAAGCATGTTCTTACATTAAACAATTGCCCGCGCCTCATATCCGTTAAATGTAAGTATAATTTTAAAAAGTGGGTCTTGGTTCTAAAAAGTTAGGGAAGAACTCATTTGGGGTAAAATACATCTGTAGACTTTAGGGACAGGTTGTTAATGAAAGGCAAATGGCCACAGCCTATCTCTAGGATGAAGGGCGGCATTTATTAATGAAGTATTTACCATATGCCTGATTTGAAACTGACTGAGGAAAAATTAATAATTGTAAACAAAACCGAGGAGATCAACGTGCACATTACTTACATCAATTGAAAAACCTAGGGTCTGATTTAGAGTTGGGCAGACAGATTCTCTGTTACAAACACGACTGATATCCTGTCTGCCTTATTATAAGTGCCATTGGCTATAACGCATTAGTAATAAGCCAGATAGGAAATCTGCCTCGTTTGAGACAGAGTAACCTGTCCAAAAACTCTAAATGAGGCTAATAGTCGACAAACTGTTAGGTATTAAAATTTCCTCCAAGAGGCAATGGATGTCTCCTTTGGTCAGGCTCTACTCCCTGAATTTCAGGGCCAATTACACATCATTTGTGTGGGCTGGCAAATAAAATCCCTTTCAGAACTGTGCCACAAGCTAACCTCTGTTTAGTTATTAGACAGAACATGAAAGAGCAAACTAGAGCAAAACATATAGTCCTATAGATGCAATTATAAAAAAGAGGGAGGTGGGAGAAGGCAGGGAGGAACGGAAAAGGCAGGTAACAGTCGGAGGCACCATGAAAAGGGAAGGAGAAGGGTGGATTTGTTCCACCCAGGGAAGGAGAAGGGTGGATTTGTTCCATCCAGGGACTCCTACTATTATAACTACAAGCAGCTATGACATTGGACCGGGTAGTGGCCAAATGGACCCCAAATGCCAAACGATCAAACTGATTTCCCACCCCAATCCTCCCATCAGCTTCTTGCTAGGTGAACCTGAAAGCAACCTTATCCTGAAATCAGGCCACCGTTCTTCTAAAGGGTCCTTGTGTATATTGTTCCATTAATGGCAAACTCACATTCTGTTTCATTGACATCAAACCTGGCCATTCAGCTCATAAGGCTTCCAATTTCCCTACCATTCGACGCTCGAGCAAAACTATGAATGAGTGTGTCCGCATTTCTAATCAGAAGAGCCTCCATTCTATTTCCACTGCAGTTTCCATTTCCATAGGCCCTGTATCAGATCAGCTTGCCTTTTCGCTAAGTGTTTCTTCTCACACAAATGTCCTAGAGTAGGATTTAAATTATATTGTGTATTGGAATGATGGATTGTGCTTTCGTGGAGGCAGACAATAAGCATGCTGTGCTAGCGATGTTGTTTGAGCCTCTGTACACTAACATGCCCCCTATTATGTCTTTCTGAGGATTGGTCCACATCTTGTGTTCCCAGCATGCATTGATATAGGGTGTGTCCCCAATGCTGAGCCATTTAAGATTTGCTTAAACCCAGGAAGAGACTTCATCAGGTCCTTCAAAACCACCTGCAACTGATGAGGGAATCCATCCTGTCATCTCCACATTTCTAGAGCAATGTATCCTCTTCCCCTCTGCTATCCACTGCAACATGGGAAAGACACTCAGCACTTTGGAAAAGACTTGAGAACTGTTAATGATGTGGAACGCCCTGCTGTTATTGTAGTCCCAAACCCTACTGCTATCATGTCCTCTATCCGGACCCGGTGAGATGGGTAGGCTTGACTGGCCCTGACACGAGCAGTAGAAACCTCAAACTTTATGGCTTCTCCCTTGATGTTAGACCCACCGGGTACTGTTGACACCCTATAACTCTAACCCTTAGGCAAGAGCAGTGTCATACAGGTAGTACAACTTATGTGCTGTATTTAAACTGGTACTAATCATTAGGTTATGTTTTGTAGATTGTAGTATTTTACTAGGTCCTGAAGAATCGCAGTCAATGTACTAGAAGCGAGAAACATGTTGACCACACCATTTGCACTTTAGCCCTGGTCCACTCTGGGAAACCATAGTCCCCATGAGCACCGGCTATCCTTGATTTTACTTGTGGCAGAGGACCACCAGAATAAAATTGCTTTCCGGTACCTTGTGCCACATTTTATCCTCACCCACACTATCTACTCTGTCCTGGCCCCTCACCCCCACTTCACCCATAGGCATTTGGATAAAAGATCTCCGATAAAGAGCCCCTCTTTGAGGTGAGCCCGTTGGGCATTGCACCGCCTGCCCAACGAGGGGCATTGCCGATGATGAAGCATAACACTCGCAAGGGTGTGTGAGGCCATTATATCCAACAAATTGGATACCCAGGGGTTGTCCTCCATTGAGCACTAACCCTTTTTCCCTAGTGACCCTTTCCTTCTTCCTTCCCTAAGGAACAGCCCAGTCATCCCTTTTGTTGTCTTCATGTCTGGGGCTACGACTGTGGCGGACCTTCCATTCCCTTCTCTTGTGAATGGTAATCAATGCCCTACTGGATCACAATTGATCCTTGTCTTCCCCTACCTATTGTTACATCATGTCCTCTATCTCATCTACTGCTGCATTTCATCATTGTTGATTAGTGTTTCACTTTCTTTTCTATCACAATACAACATGAAAGTCAATTTCTATTTATGGCCGACAACTAACTTCAACGAGGCTTTATCGAGTATACACTAAGTCACATTCTGTTTTTTCACGGGCCCTGAAATTACACCTTCAATTTGTTATTTTTCTGGGGGTTTGTCCTCATCCCATACGTAGATGATCTGTAGGTTACCTCTGAAAAATTGGAGCAATTATAATGTGATTCTCTCTAGTGCCTTACTGGGTCAGAGAAGGAACGGCATAGGGTCTCCAAGTATAAGCTGTAGTTTTGTCTCCCATGTGCTTTTTTGCAGAAGAAAGGCACATATCTACTGATCATATTCAAGAAACGTTTAAAGGCCCCTCACCCCACTATTGTACTAGCGCATTCTCCTAGGTATTGCTGGCTATTGCCGAGGTAGGATACACTGATTTAGACAAGCCCTGAAAAGATCTTATAGGAAATGAATCCTTGAACCTTTACCTCAGTCCAAGGAAGCAGATCAAAGCCTAATTTATTTGACTACTGATTTACCTTCTGCCCCTGCGCTGGGATTGGCCAACTAGTTAAAGCCCTTCCCATAGTTCTAACATGAACATAGGGAATTTGCCCCTGGGGGGTCTTAACTTCAGCACATGGTGACAAGAACAGCTCAATTGCATGTTACTCCTGTGCTTTGGACCCTATTCCAGCTACATTGCCCATGTTTATGCATGGACCCCTGCCACTAACCTTGTTAAAATGTCTTCAAATACTATATTGGATTCACCTATCACACTGGCTTGGCCTCATTCAGTGAACACAATTTTCTTTTCAACGAAAACCCAACACTTATCCATCTCCTGGTAGTCCAGAATGAATTCCTGTTTTTATCTCCTTTCACATTACTGTTATCTAATGTCCAATGCTGAACTCTGTCTAACAGATCTCCACTTCAGAGGAAAGACAGCCACATAATTGCTTGATGACAACAGCTTATCCCATGAAACCATCCATTGACTTAAAATATATCAATTTAATAAATGTTTTAGTGGTTTACTATGTGGATGGGTCCTGCCTATATATGTTTCTGCTCACAAACGGAGGTGTTTGAAAGCAGATGTTCCCTGGAATGTGCTCTACACAGGAGGCAAAACTTGTTTTATTCACTAGGGCTTGTATCCTTGCCTCAAAACACATTCTCACTTTCCACTATGTTTCCAAAGACACCTTTGATATCACTGATGATTTTGGACAATTATGGCTTTAAAGAGCCTTACTTACATCAGGTACATCTCTATAATTGGGGCTAAGTTAAAAAATGTGTGGATACATTCCAACTTCTAAAAGCAATACCAGTGGTCCAGTGTGCAGCCCGTTAATCTTGTAAAATGAGATTTAATGTAGTAATGATTCTGCAGCAATCTTTGTTGCCTTGTAAGCCCACATCCCATGCCACCATATACGTGTTCATTTCATTTGAATCTTCCATGCCTACAGTACATGACTTGACTGTGTTGCATGAGCAAGCCCTTCAAACTGAGAAAAAAGTCTGAAGAACGCACATATGTCTCTTACATTATGATAAAATGTGGTGTTCTAAGGATGGTATATTGGTGGTCTCTACAGCCTAGCAGTACTGTTACACATGTGCTATCAATCAAGCATACAATGTAGGGAAAGCAGTAAAGACAACCTTGTCTGTAAATCCTAAACCATTGAGTCCATTTGTAAATGTATAAACAGGATGTATACAATTGCCCAAATGGTCTAGTGTGTTAGTTCCACAGGTTGAGTTGAACTTGCCCCTTTAGCAAATGCAAATATAGTGGCCATAAATATTCTAAAGGACTTTATTCTACGTTTTGGAATTCCTCTGACTTTGATCAGTGATTTTGGACTAAACATCATATCCTAAAACCCTCAAAAGCTAATGTAAAGACCATATAGTACAATTGCAACGTCATTGTGCTTATCATCCAGAGTCTTCTCATTGAAAGTTGGAAGACAACATAATATCCTCAAGAAAGGACTGGCAAAAAATGTGTATAGAAACGGGTCTAAAAGTGGCCTTGTGGGGGCGTGGCCAAGATGGCGGGGTGAGCGGACGCTTCCTCCCGTAGCTCCTCCGGCCCAGCTCAGCTCGAGCCCCGATTTCTGCGCTTCTCTCTCCCCTTGCGGCTGCACTGCGGGCGAGAGAACTGTGCCGGAACTCTTGGGGCACATTTTGATGCCACTTTGACTTCTGTTGCCCCGGGGGAAGTCCCCGAAAAGTTTGTTCAAAGACCGAGGCGAGGAGTGGAGCCTGGATCGCCCCGAGGAGAAGGGCCTGGAGGCGGAGCGTATTGCGGCGCTGTCCGCGCGCCTCGGCTGGGCCGAGTGCTGAAAGCTGCGGATCCCGAGGGAGCGGACTCGACGGACTCCGCGGAGTGCGGCGGCTTCCTGGCCGTCGCCCCTGTGGCCAGAGTCATCGCTGGACGACAGACCCCAGACCTGCGTCGGCGATCTATCCCCCTGCTATGGGTGTTGGTGTGTGACGCCTTGCGGACTACGAGCCTGGAAGCGGGGGACGGCGGAGTTTGAGCGGTGACCAAACCGGGAGTACTAGCCGGTGCAACTAGGGGACACTGATTTCGCACCTTCCCGACCCATTGCTGTTGAGGGTCGCCCATAGACTTGCTGGCCTGGGCTGCCCTCCTAGGTTCCGCCCTCCCGCCATCTTGTCGTTGAGGAGCAGGTACTGGTGACCCTCGCCCGCGCCCTTGCCATACGGGCGCCTCGGTTCATCCTGGTGCCTACGCATCTGCCGTCCTCCCTGGAAGCACGCGGCTGCAAGCCTCCGACCTGAACCTGGATTATCGCCCTGACTGGCTCGATGGTTGTCTCGCCCTGGCCCGTGCCGCCATTTTGTCGCCTGTGACGCACTACCCTTGTCCTCGGCGAGGTCTTCACATCTGGTGCCCACGAGCGGCTGGGCGCATCTACAGCGGCCAACTCTCGGCTTCACCCACCGCGGAGGCCAAGATGGCTGGGAGACGAGGTGCGGCACGGGGTGATCGCACTCTGCCGGACATGCTCGGCAGGGCCCAGCAACTGCGAGACAGGACGCAGCCGTCCCCGGGGTCCTCCCGGGCCTCAACGGACGCCACCGGAGGCGAACCGCCAGTCACGAGGTCCTTCATGGAGGACTTATTCAGCTCCCTCAAGGAGGAATTCCAGACTCTCAAGACCGAGGTGGCCGGAGAGGTCCGTGAAGTGCGCAGAGAAATCGAGGGCCTGGGCGAGCGGGTCGACACTGTGGAAACAGCGGCCCAGCGTCATGATGAAGAGATAGTTCATCTCCAGCAGGACGTTCTCCGCCTTCGGGAGCAATGTGTCGAGCTCCAGGCCCACTCTGAGGACCTCGAGAACAGGTCCAGGCGGAATAACATCCGGGTGCGAGGCGTTCCGTCCGCGGATGAGGGTGCGGACCTGGTGGCCTATCTGCAGGACCTGTTCCGCGACATCTTGGGAGAAGAAGCGGACTTCCCGATCCGCATCGACAGAGCACACAGGGTGGGCCGCCAGCGCCAGTCATCGGCACCCCCGCCTGATATCCTGGCATTCCTGCCGGATTTCCCCCTAAAGGAGCGCATTATGACAGAGGCCCGCAGGAAGCAGCCGCTCTCCTTCCGAGAACGACCCGTGGCGCTCTATCAAGACCTGTCCGCCATCACACTGCAGAAGCGCAGGTCTTTCCGCATCGCTACGGACTTTCTGCGAGAGCATGAGACGGCCTACTCCTGGGGTCACCCCTTCCGTCTTATTTTCCGATGGAATGGGGTGCTACATCAGCTGCGCTCCTTACAAGATGTCTGTGGGGTGCTGGGACTCACAGCTACAGAGGAGGAGGGGGCGACACCCGCATGGAGGCGCCCCGAGCGACGGGGCCGACGGAGATCGAGGAGGCGCCAATCGTCAGCGACAGCGAGTCGCCCTGACTCCCCTACCATCAGGGCGGATATGGCGGAGGCCCTGAGGACTGCGGCCAGGAACTTGCCTGAATCTAATGGCGTGGCCCAGACGGCCTAACTTTTCTCCGGGGGGAGAGACTCTTAGCGTCTGCGATGCTGGGTTGGGGCTGGGGGTTGGGGGGGAGAAGTTGGAGGTGTGTGGCTGGACGTCCACTTGACTGGTTTCTACAGACTCGCCCACTTGGGCTAGACTGAGACAATGGGGTGTTTTTTCTTGTTTTTGGTGTTGGCTGGTTGCCATGGGTTGGTTCTGGGGGGGTTCAAGTGCTGGTTTGGTGTTGGGGGGGTCCCGTCCGATACTGTCCGAACACATGCGAAGCCGATTCTGGCCTTCCCTGCGCCCCTGCCCCGCGCGCCCCTTCCGCTGATCCCCCGCTTGCTGCATAGCGCTTTGCGTCCCTGGGAGCGATGCCGTCCCTGAAAGTAGCGACCCTTAACGTTAAGGGTCTGAATAATCCTGTGAAGCGTAGGGCGATCCTTTCCCTGCTGGAAGGGTCACAGGCGGATATCTGCCTCCTGCAGGAAACCCATTTACTCTCTAAAGACTGCCATAGGTTGCGCTCTGCCAAGTTCCCCACGCAACTCTTTTCCTCAGCTGCGACTAAGACTGCGGGGGTAGCCATTCTTCTAGCCAGCTCCTTCAGGGGTGAGGTGTTGTATAAACATGCCGAGCAGAAGGGGAGGCTTCTGGTGTATCGCATGCGTCTGGGGGGAGTTGCCTTCACGGTTGGCTCCGTGTACAGCCCAAATGACCACCAGGATCGCTTCCTGGAATCTGTGTTGGTAGACGTTACTGCCTCGCCCGATCGCCACGTCATTTTGGGGGGAGACCTGAACATGGTCTTCGACTCCACCCTGGATAGGTCTGCCCAGCGCTTTCCGCAGACGGGGGAGCTTTCCAGAGCGGTACAGGACCAGATTGCAGAGATGGATCTGCATGACCTCTGGCGCACCTTGCACCCCGCCGATAGGGACTACTCATATTTCTCCCACGCACACCGCACTTACTCGCGGTTGGACTACCTCTTAGTGAGCGGGCCGCTTCGCTCGGCCGCCACGGCGGCGGACATAGGGGTCTTGTCCCTATCCGACCATGCGCCGGTTTCCGGAGTATTCGCTTGGCCGGCGGCCCCCCCCTCCAGAGGGATGTGGCGGCTTCGGGACACGCTTCTCCATAAGAAATCGGTGGTGAAGCGAGTGGAGGAGGTCATTCAGGAGTACTTGACCCACAATGACAACTCCGACACGTCCCTAGCAACGCAGTGGGCGGCTTTGAAAGCGGTCGTCAGAGGGGAGTTTATCTCCATCTCCTCGGCGGAGAACAGGGAGCGGCAACGTAAGAGGGAGGAACTAACGGGGCAGGTCAGGGAACTCGAACAGGTTCACCGCCGGACGGGGGCTCCTCGAGTTTGGAGGCAGCTGAAGGCGGCGCGGAAACTCCTCTCTGCGTTGGACCTGGACCGGGCGGAGTATGCGGCGTTGCGCTTGAAGCATGCCTTTTACACCGGCGGAGACAGATGCGGTAAGCTCCTGGCCCACCGGCTCAGGGCTGCGCAGCAACGCAACGTAGTAAAGGAGCTGGTGGGAGCGGATGGGGTCCCGGTTTCCGGTGACGCGGAGGTGGCGGATTCCTTCCGTGCCTTCTATGAGGCGCTGTATGCTGCAGAGCCCTCCCCACCGGGAGAGGCTGAGGCCTATTTGGAATCGGTAACCCTCCCTGCCCTAGATCCCGCCCAGGCGGACCACCTGGAGAGGGGCATTCATGTGGAGGAAGTCATCTCCGCTATTGCACGGTTAAAGCACGGCAAGGCCCCGGGCCCGGATGGCTATACGGCCTTGTTTTACAAGACCTTCTGTCCCACTGTCGCGCCTCTCCTGGCTCGCTTGTTCAATTCCTTTTCTGAACCGGGAGCCATACCGCCGGACCTTCTCTCGGCGACTGTGTCGGTTATTCCGAAACCGGGGAAAGACCGGACTCTGTGCGGCTCGTATCGGCCCATCTCGCTTCTAAATGTGGACCTCAAGCTTTACACGGGGATCTTGGCGGCCAGACTTGGTCTGCACCTGCCAGGTCTGGTGGAGGCGGACCAGGCCGGTTTTGTACCCGGTAGGCAGACGGTCGACAACACTAAGAGGGTGACGCACGTGCTAGAAAAGGCCTCACGCGTCCCGGGGGAGCGGATGCTGCTGTCGGTCGACGCGGAAAAGGCCTTTGATAGGGTTCATTGGCCGTACCTCGAGCTGGTTCTCGGGAAACTGGGGATCGGCGAGAAGTTCCGCACTATGGTTTTTAACTGTTATAGGAGGCCATCAGCATCGGTGCGTGTCAATGGACACAGCTCCGGCAGCTTTGCCATTGAGCGCGGCACGAGACAGGGCTGCCCCCTTTCGCCGCTCCTGTTTGCCCTCTATATGGAGCCGTTTGCCCAGAGGATCCGCGATAACCCGGACGCTATTGGTGTGAAGATGGGGCAATACACACATACTGTAAGCTTATATGCGGACGATGTCTTGCTGACCCTGGATGACCCCAAGCGGTCGCTCCCTGCCTGCGTCCAGGAACTGAACGCCTTTGCCCGCGTAGCGGGCTTCAAAATGAATATGTCTAAATCGGCTGCCCTGGATGTGTCACTCTCTGTCGACACCAGGCGGGGCCTCCAGCGTCTTTTTCCTCTGCAATGGTCCTCCTCCACGGTGCCTTACCTGGGGATTTTGCTCGCACCCTCCCTACCTGCAATGGTCGCAGCTAACTATTCCTCCCTGGGCAAAAAGATTAAGGAGGAACTCGGCCGATGGAACAAAGGCCTGCTCTCGTGGCTGGGCCGCATCGCAGCGGTGAAGATGACGATACTGCCTCAGATCCTGTATCTTTTTCGCGCTCTACCTCTCCAGCCCCCTGTAGGTTGGATACGGCAGGCGCAGGCTGACATCTCCCGCTTTGTGTGGCAGGGCCGTAAGCCTCGAATGAAACGGGTCCTCTCCATGCTTGCCCCGGAGGCGGGGGGTCTCGGTGTCCCGGACCTCCGGAAGTACTTTCAGGCGGCGCAACTCCGATATTTGGTGGAGTGGAGCCGGTGGGAATCGGACAAGCACTGGCTCTTTCAGGACCAGGCAGTTGCGGGCCGTACTCTCCAGGAAGTCCCGTTCCTACGGCGCACTCACCGCCCGCCTAATCTCTACGCCTCCTTTATCACCCGAGTTCCGCTGCGAGTGTGGGACGCGGTGTGTGAGCTTCGTGAGCTCACCACTTTTCCATCACCGTTCACTCCCATCGCTGGCAATCCAGACTTCACTCCGGGTCTGGAACCGGGAGCCTTTTCCCACTGGGTGAGCGCGGGTTGTAGGGCACTTTTCCAGATCTACGGGCCGGAGGGGGTGCTCCCCTTCCAGCAGCTCCGACAGGAGTTTGGCCTTACGGAGGGGGACAGACTGCGTTACATGCAAGTTCGCCACTGGGCTCTTCAACCCCCAGTGCGCGACGTCGCTGCCCGTTCGATTACGCCCTATGAGCGATGGCTGGTGACCCGGACCTCGGACGCCAAGCTTATCACCGACTTGTATAAGTTTCTCCAACCCCCGCCGTTTCATTACCATAACCCAGGGAGAGAGCGCTGGCACAGGGAATTGGGCAGGACCTTGAGCCACAAGGATTGGGACAGGATCGCGTACCGGGCGAGGCACTCTGCGTACCACACTGGGCTGACGGAGACCTTTACTAAGGTGTCCACCTATTGGTACTACACCCCGGAGAGGCTCTACGAGATGCACAGAATCGGCGATAAAGGTTGCTGGCGCGGCTGCGGACAGGAAGGTACCCTCACGCACATTCTCTGGGAGTGCCCGGTGCTGTCGGCCTATTGGAAGGAGGTCTTGGATGAGGTAGACAGGCATTTTGAGATAGAACTCCCGCGCATCCCTGCGTATGTCTTGCTAGGCCTCCCCAATGACCTGATGTACCCGCTGAAGTCCCGCAGGGGTAGACAGATTGCGATTGCGCTAGGCTCAGCGGTTCAAAACATCCTTATACTCTGGCGTACCCCCACTGCCCCCTCTATCACTGGCTGGCTACACAGGCTCTGGCAGGTACTGGGTATGGAGAAGATGTCGCTGACAGTGGCTGGGAATGTGGACCAATTTGAAGAGCTCTGGCACCCCTTTTTGGCACTGCTGTCCACGGAATTTCGCAAGCTCACGTGTCCACGGTACCTGCGACTCCTTAGGCTGACGTCGCCGGCGGCTCCAGCGGAGTGAATGTGGCGGGATCAGGGGTTTGGGGCTGGGGGTGGGGGGCAGGGTTACATGCTTCTAATGCTGACTTTCGGACGAGGATGTTGGGGTATTGTTTTCTTTCCTTTTCTCCTTCGCTTTTCTTTCTTCTATTTTTCCGGGGACGGGGGGTTGGAGGGATGGTGTGTTTTTTTTCCTGTGTTGCGGGACGCTACTCTAGCTCGGCCTTGCTCGGGGAATGGGGGTCTACTGGAGGGTCATTTGCACTGCCTTATTGCCTTATGACTTACGCTTTGTTGCCCTCCGGGGCTTCCTGCTTCCCCACTTTTCCTCTGAATCACTGCAACGCTTCGCGCCTTGTATTGTATGTTCGCTTGACCTCCTATTCCCTTCCCCATGTTTTTTGTACCTTAATAAAATACTTTAAACCTAAAAGTGGCCTTGTGCCTTACTAATAGGACTACTATGTATTATGAGGACCATCCCGAATGGAATAGTGGACAAGGAGCACATTAAATATTAATCGAGATGCCCCTGAACCTCCCTTCTACAGTCCCTGTGCCTGCAGACATGCTAAGTGTTCATTTACTTGATGATGTGACTTTGGATTATTGCAGTACCCTCATTAGATGTTTTCAGTGCTTCCACTCATGGGTAATGGGAGATTTATCCTCAAGCGCACTGAAGCTTACTACAGCCAAGAACCCAGCAATTGGATCTGTATCAGGATCTTGACCCTTCCAGGCAGGTCTCTCCCCATGCCGCACAGCTCCACCTATTGGTGCCAGTGTCCCTGTCCTCGCTGCTGCTGGTGCTCTCACCCTGCTGAATCTGGTCTGATTCCCCTCTTCTGTATTCTGGTTGTGCTCTGTATTGTTGTATTCTGTCTGATTCCTGCATTTTTACCCCGCCTTGTATTCTCTGTTGCCGCCAGTATTCTCTTTGATTCCTGCATTTTACTCCGCTGGTATTCTCTTTTGCCGCCTGTTTTTCACGCCTCAGACCCCCTCCAGCTTTCCCTCCCTGCTGCTGCGTCCCCTGTGGCCCTGCTCCCCGCGTTCACCCATTCGCTCGTGTTACCCGCCTCCCAGCTGCTCCTCCCTCCCACCTCCCCTTATTATGCTGACCGATGCGTGGCCTCGTGCAGTGGGAATGCTGAAGGCATGCCAAAGGCAAGTCCGTCCCTGCCTGGACCACGCACAGAGAAAGACCCCCTGGCCCCTGCGACACCCGACGCCGCTACAACGCCAACTTCCTCCACGCACTCAACATCGGCCATTCACACACCTGCTTCCGGGCCACCCGAAGCGCAACCAAGGACTCTTCTCCTACCAGAAATGCAGCTACACGAGCCTCCAAACTACCACCTCGTCCACCAGGGCAGGACACAACAACCTCAGATGCATACTACTCAACACCCGCTCCGCCAGCAAGCACACCATCGAACTCTGGGACCTACTCGACTCCTCCTCCCCAAACGTCGCCTTCCTGACGGAGACCTGGATGAACCTCTCCTCAGCACCAGACAAACCATAGCCATCCCGGACGGCTACAAGACCACCCGCAGGGACAGCACCAATGGAACAGGAGGAGAAATCGCCATCGTTCACAGAAACCCTCTCAGAATCTCGACCAGCACCAATGGCACCCTCAGCGCCGCTGAACACATGCACTTCCAGATCCACATCAACCCCAACACCACCCTCAGAGGAACCCTCATCTACAGACCCCCCTGACCCCGGCCGCAGTTCAGTGACTCCAATGCAGACTTCGTCAGCACGCACGCCCTTGCATCCACGGACTACATCCTCCTCGGAGACCTGAACTTCCACCTCGAGAACACCGACAGCAACTCCACCATCCTGCTCAACAACCTCAACAAAGTCGGACTCAAATAGCTCGTCACAACTCCCACTCCCTCTGCCAGACATACGCTCAACCCCATCTTCTCCACCAGCAACCACGTCACCTTCAGCCACACCACCGAACTCCACTGGACCGACCACCGCCTCATCCACTTCACATTTGAGAAACCCACCACACACAACGGGCCCCCGGACTAGGCTGTAGCAAAATCAGCAAAACCAGCTAATCGCCACCCTCGCCCGAAACTCACCAACTGACACCACCGACACTGCCGCCTACAACCTGAGGCAATGGATCGACGACTGGGCCAACACTCTCGCCCCGATCAAGAAACCCTCAAACAGATGCACCGACAGGAAAGCCATCTGGTTCACTGCCGACCTCCAAGAATCCAAGCAGGCCAGCCGAAGGCTCGAGTAGAAGTGGCACCACAAACAGACAGCAATGCAGCCCTCAAGAGCGCCATCTGCAGGCACCACCAACTCATCTGAACGGCCAAAAGGAACGCATCGACTGCAACGCACACAACAGCAAAGAGCTCTTCAACATCGTGAAGGACTCTCCAACCCCAACCCCAGCTCCAACTCCTACAACATCCTGCCACTGCAATACTTCTTCGACTCCCTAGCCACCTTTTTCCACAGCAAGATCGCAGACATCCATGACAGCTTAAACAACCATGCCCCCCCACGACAGCCAACAACACCTCAGACTCACTGCCCCCAACCACAACGATCTCCTGCTCTCCTGGACCCACGTCAACAACGACAACACCATCAAAATCATGAACACCATTCACTCCAGCTCATCATAAGACTCCTGCCCGCACCACATCTTCAACAAAGCAAGCTCCTCTATCGCACCCCAACCCGGCAAGATCATCAACAACTCATTTGAGACCGCCACCTTCCTGGAGAGCTGGAAGCATGCCGAGATCAACGCCTTACTCAAGAAACTCAAGGCAGACCCTAAGGACCTCAAGAACTTCTGGCCCATCTCCCTACTCTCGTTCTTGGCAAAAGTCATCGAGAAGATTGTCAACAGGCAACTGACCTCCTTCCTCGAAGAGAACAACATCCTGGACTCGTCCCAATCCAGATTCCGCCGCAACTGCAGCACCAAAAACAGTCCTAATTGCCACCACCGACAACATCAGGACCTTGCTGGACAGCGGAGAAACCGTGGCCCTCATCCTTCTGGATGTTTCGGCCGCTTTCGACACCGTCTGCCACCACCCCCTATGCACACACCTCCACAATGCAGGGATCCACAACAAAGCCCCGGACTGGACCACCTCCTTCCTCACCGACAGAACCCAAAGTGTCTGCCTTCCTCTTTTCCGATCTAAAGACACCGAGATCATCTGCAGCCTTTCCCAAGGCTCGTTCCTCAGTCCAACACTCTTCAACGTCTACATGGCACCGCTCGCCAACATCGTCCGATCGCACAACCTCAACATCATCTCATATGCCGATGACACCCAGCTGATCCTCTACCTCACCAATGGGCCCACCAACTCCAAAACCAACCTCCATGAAAGAATGGAGGCCGTCGCCGAATGGATGAAGAACAGCCGCTTGAAACTGAACTCGAACAAGACGGATTTCCTCATCCTCAGTTCCACCCCCTCCACCTGGGATGACTCATGGTGCGGGGAGCCCTTGCTGGAAGCTGCACCGAAGCCCACTGACCACGCATGCAACCTGGGGGTCATCCTGGACTCATCACTATCAATGACTCAGCTAGTCAACGCCGCCTCCTCCTCTTGCTTCAACACCCTCTGCATGCTCCGCAAGATCTACAGATGGATCCCCACCGGAATCAGAAGGACGGTCACCCAGGCACTCATCAGCAGCAGACTGGACTACGGCAATGCCCTCTACGTGGGAACCTTGGCCGAACTCCAGAAACAACTACAACACCTCTGCACGCCTCTTCCTCGACATCCCCTGCCACAGCCACATCACATCCCACCTGAGAGACCTGCACTGGCTCCCCGTAAACAAGAGGATCACCTTCAATCTCCTCACCCAAGCTCACAAAGCACTCCACAACACCGGACCAGCTTACCTCAACGAACGACTCACCTTCTACACCCTGGACCGCCAGCTTCGCTCCGCTGACCTCGCCCTCGCCACTGTCCCCCGCATCAGACGAGCAACCAACGGCAGCAGATCTTTCTCCCACCTCGCCCCCAAGACATGGAACACCCTCCCCATCCGCCTGCGGCAGATCCAGGACCTGCTGACCTTCAGGCGACTTCACAAGACCTGGCTGTTCGAGCAGTAGTAGTTCCCCCCCAGCACCTTGAGACCCTCACGCACGAGTAGTGCGCTCTATAAATGCATTGATTGATTGATTGATCAAGGTGCATTAAAGGAAAACATCACTCCAAGGGCGGGTATCACATCCTTCTGACAAGTTAGCATTGCAGTGAAGTGTGTTGATTTGTCATCATTGGTACCTTCAAATAACTACAATCGAACTTCTGAATGTGAGGCAGTTGGACCTGAAACACAAGCGGAAATGCGATCGAAGTCCCCTCTGCAGGATAACAATGTATATGTAACAATGGTGGAGACAGCACTGTTGCTCCAGGTTACAACCATTGACCCCAAAAGCATCAACAATGGCTTTGTGGAGCTGGGACATAGTACATCCTTAGTTGGCCAATTCATCCTTCAAATAATCCTCCTTCTGGCACACTTCTAAATATTGGGCTGACAAAAAGGACAAAAGCACACCATAGAGCTAATTTTATTATTTGAAGTTTACCCAATTAATCAATACTCCAACTACAAAACATGGCACACCTGGGCGTAAAGAGGGATGATTTTAGATGCCTTTTAGAGACAATTACCAAAACCTTCCACCCTAAAAACAACAACATCCATCTCAGTAGTCCTGCTCACTTGGCACATGCTGAGTTGTGGGCTGCGTCACATGTTGGGGCAAAGAGAATGTCTCCCTGCTCAATGTATTCCTGTCTTCACATGTGCAGCAGCTAAGGACTTTGTTGTAAGGTGCTGCCCGCCCCCACCACCCTTCTCTATTAGTATATCTTGTTACATTTATGACCTGTAAACCTTGAAGCTTGGAATACACTGAGCTTGGGCTGATCATACAGTTCATAAATTACAATTGGAAATTTTGTCTGCTCAGCAGTTGCCCTGTGATAAAGCAACATTTAAAAATTTGAGGCATGATAACCATCCATAACAGCAAGATTTCTAGGACTAATGAAACTTGGTGTCAGGACCTATCTGGGACTGTCTGGCACACAGTCAGGGACTTGGGCAAAGACTGGTGACTGGGTAGAAAATGAAGCTGAAAAAGGAGTACAGCTCTCCCCAGAATCACACAGGAGGTAAGAGGGGAAAAGAGATCCAAAGGGGAAGCGTGCACAAAGGAATAAGATGGGGAAGCCTCAGAAAGGACAGGCACTAATGAGGCTGTTGAGCATTCAGAATCACTACACCCAGTTGCAGCCAGCATGACCCGTGGGGCATGGGGCATGGGGCAGGTGGTGGGGTTCGTGTGGGGTGGGTTAAATAATATAAAACATAAACTTAAACTTACCTTCCCGAGTCCCACAACGTCGCTGCCCCTGGCCGGGTCCCGTTTTATGTTCTCCTGCTCAACAGATAGCAGGCAGCCTCCCTCCCCTCCCCTAAGCCAAGCACAACGCTGTAATGGCATCGTTGTGATCGGTGAAGACGGCGCCCAGCCGGGCGCCTATGGGGAGGCCATTTTCTCTCTGTAGGCTGCATGCAGCCTACAGAGAGAAAAGCCAGAGTGTGAATGACTGGTTTGGTCGGCCCCAGAGGGCTGACCAAAGAGTCAGGGCCCACAGCATTGGACAAGCCACTCCTCCCTGACCTGCCCACCCTCCCAGCTCCCAACCAGGCATACCCTTCTGCTTTTTCACAGTGTGAGAAGCAGAAACATAACATGGTTGTTTTACCATTTTATGTTTCGGCTTCTCGCACTGCGAGAAAGCAGTGGTGCGACGCTCCTCTGCCCTAAAGGAGAAACGGCGCCTGATGGATGTGAAATACATTCTATATAAAACAACATTAACAATAAAGGGAATGCGGGGTAAATCAATCGGGAGCTCCACACGGTAAGACTGAAGCTCAGTAAGTTCCTCACCCACAATTGCTGTTACAGATACTGACTGCAAATACATACAAATAGGATAGGCATGCAAAGGCAGGGTCTGAGAGCTGATACCTTTGGTGATGTTACAAATATAACTTAAAGAAAATACTCACAGAGAACAAGCAACACCATCTAGGTTGTCAGGTGTGCCCACGGATCCTGGCGATCACACAGGAGCATGCAAGGCAGTAACAGCAAGGGGATAGAAATAAACAAAAGCACAATAGACAAGGAGCTAACAAGGAGGAGTGCTTAACAGGAAAAGAAGGAAATCTCAGGGCACACTTGGCAGAGCAAGTAACAAACATACAAGGTAATAGAAGCAAGACAGTAGGAATAGAAAGACAGCAAGCTAGGAACTGGAACAAAGGAAGTGAGAAGAAAGACAGGGACTAGAAAAAGATATTCAGAAGGGGAGGTTACAAGGGTATACTAGAGTAGTATTGAATCAGGAGTCAAGAAAACAAAATAGCACTGAAGGATGTTTTGGAGCAGGAACAAGAATTGAGCAGAAGCTCAGGAGTCAAGGTAGCACTGCGGGCAGGGCTAGTTCAGGACTAAATGAAGCTGCTGCCACTCAGGAGGCAAGGTAGCACTGCAGGCATTGATAATTCAGGAACAAGGAAAACAGCAGAAGCTCAGGGAAAAGTAATAACTAAAGCTTAGGAGACATTGTAAACAAGGATATCAAAAGTACCAGGAAACACTAGAAACAAGGATATCAAAAGCTCAGGAAATACTGTAAACAAGGATATCAAAGGCTCAGGAAATACTGGAAACAAGGATATCAAAAGCTCAGGAAACACTGGAAACAAGGGTCGGTCTCACTGGTACACAACTACAATGACTAACCTTGGCCTGCAGGGAGTTGGGGCCCATAAGAGCTCACAGTAATCACATGCATCAGGTGTGAGCAGGCTAGCAGTAGCTAGACACAGGTGAGCTGAATTCCTCCACTCATCATTGGCCTGCAGGGGTGGAGACGAAGCAGTGATTAGGGAATTCTAGGTAACAGAGTGTCAAACATACTGAAGGACTGGGTTCTTTAAGACCCAGCGGTGCCAGGGCAAAACACCTGAAACCTTCGTGGGTAACCTGCTCCGGCGTACGAATGACAGAGACACGGGACACTTCCTTCGGCGTCAAAGATTCAAGGTTTATTTGCTGCAGGGAACACAGAAATCACAGGAAGTACATCGAGTGTAGTTCGGGGAGACTGCTTCAAATTGGTTCTGTGGATCGCTCTTTTTATACAGTTTTTACCCATAGGACAACATGGCACACAAAAGTTTACGACCCGGTTCCCACCATTATCCCCCAGAGGGGTCGCTTTGGTCACTTTGATACACATGAGGTCCGGAACATAAGTGCGGAAACATTTGGCGGTTCCCAACTGTAAAAACCCATCTTCCCAACATTAGCGAATTCCAATCGGCAGTAAAACAGATCGAAATAGGAACAAAGACAGGTGCAGAGGAAGACGGAGACAGTGGGGAGATCGGAAAGGGTGTAAAAGGGGAGGTATCGGGAAACACGAGATACAGGCATCAAAGGGACGTGCCTAATGAGATGCACGGCTGAGACAATAAGTCCGTGCGGCAAGATGAGCCTCGAGCGGCGCCATCTGCTTTACAGTAGCATCCCCCTCGTCATAAAGACACTTACAAAGAACATGTGTCTTCCGCATATATCTTGGGAGTCCCAGGGTCGCGAAGCGGACAGCGTCCGTTCGCTGGCTACTTGAGGGCAAGAGACAAAATGGATGCTGTATCTAAGATGGAACCCGTGGGTACAGATGAAAAACCCACATAACAAACGAACGGTTTAAGTTAGCACAGCGAAACTGCGCACACTTACTAAACTCGTCATTTGCGGTTCATAGATACCAGACTCGACCATATTCGTACGAGTCGAAAACACCACTTACAATTGTCACGGAACCTCAGACGCTCCTTTTGCCCTCATGTAGGCAAGCACTAGTCGGAATCATATTCGATATTCATCAGACCATCTAGATGTTGCTGTAGCATAGCTCTGTCCAACCGAGTCCCCTTGGTAACAGGTGGTTGTCTTATACACGTTGTAGCACAGAGGCCACATAAGGCAGGACCACACTGCACACAAAGGCAACACGTGAACAGGAACACTACAACGACTCCGATGATCATCAGAATCCTCCAACCCCAGGTCGACATCAGGCCCCAAAACCACCCAAGTAGCGTCCAATCCCCTACATCCACGTGTATGGATTCGGAGATCTTATGCAACCTCGAGATGGCTTGATAGACAGTAGGAGCGTTATCTGGAATGAAAATGCAGCAGCTCGAATGGATCACCTTACATACCCCACCTCGATCTGCTAAGATGACATCTAAAACCATACGGTTTTGTAACGTCATAAGTCTATCCGCCTGAAGTTCAGTGGTGATATTACCAAGGGCACTGGCAGTAATATTAGCTGTCGATTCTACCACTCGAGTCAACTGTCTCAGGTTTCTACTATTAACCATAGGTCCCCAAAACGGGAGGAAACCCTTGAAAAAGTCTCCTGCCTCTTGACCGGCAGTATCCTCTTCGCTAATTACGCCTCGCACAACTCTAGTCTTATGATAATCAGCATCTACAGTGAACGTCGGAGGCAACAAATTTGCAATGAAACATGAGCCCATGAAGTCAGCGGGCAACCATGCATATGCACGATCATAACAGATAAAGTATGTACCCTTGGCAGCCAGAAACACAGGGGACGAGACCATCGGCAGAATGTAATTTTCAGTGCAAGCACTCGCTCCAAGTCGGGCTTGCGATCTTCGGCCACGACCCATGAGACAAAAATTACCAGTGTGGGGTACGACCCATATCGGGGGCGAGCTTTTAAGCTGCTTTTCACTAGTGAACGCACTATATTCACCTCTACTTAGGACCCTATAGGCTTGTATCTCTTCTTCGGGAATAAGCGAGGGATCATAGATATCACTATCCAAATCCTCTATTGCTATCGACAAAGGTTTTTGATACGAGGTAGGACCAGAGTAGGGGGAACGTGGTTCTCGAATGGGGTGGAAACCCAGTGCGCTTCGAAACATTGTTTGAAATGCTCGAGCTGACCCTTGGGAACTATACGGTAACACCAGATATGGAATTCCCTTATCCGTAGTATGTGGCATCAACCCACACACCCAACAATTAGTAGTGTTAACCACCAACTGATGCTGATGAAGAAGCTGAATAAAGGAATTGTTGCGGAATTCTACACGTCTAGCCTGTTCGTGTTCCGGTAACATGTGAAAGGAATGAGGAGAAACAGTAGAGGTAAGTTTAGGGTCAGGAGTAGGGGTAGGTGTAGCAGAAGGCAAGAAGTAAGACATCGTATAATACACCCCACCCGCCAATAATGCAGAAGCAGTCAAAAACAATACAAACAGTTGGAATATAAAACATTTGGTACGACTGAGTTGCTGCAGCTTGAATCGGTGAACCTGAGCTCCCTCCAAATCATTCAGCTTCGAGAATGCCATTCCCTATGACCGTCCGCAACGTTTCTTGACGCACTTCGTTCTGTGTAGCAATAGTCAATCCCTAGGAGTTCCCAGGAACCGACGGCCTTTAACCTAGCGTCAAGACCTACTATCCAGAAGGAAGTACGCGCGCGGCCCTACGGCCTTCAATGCACAATATGTATGTATGCAAAAACAAAGTCTCTCAGCTGTAAAAGCAAAAGTATAAGGAGTGAAGCTCAATATATGTACAAAATAATTACAGTAATATGAATATTCAAAACTGATCACGGAAAACGGGATAATGCAATTGTCAATACAGAAAAGCAGGATCTTTTTATTAGTCCTTAGTGCGAGATCGCAAAAAGTATCGGGCTTTCCCAGGACGTGTCTGCTCGTCAAACAAAGGATCCGTTGAAGAGACAGCGTCCTGCTGATCAGTTGAGTGTTCTGGTCTTGAGTCTTTCGATGCTAATTGTTCAACGGTGTCTTTCTGCTGCGCTGAGGATTCTCCAACAGGCTGTGCGTCGCTGAAAGGTACAAACGCCGGCAATGTTTCTGTTTCAGTTGATGCAATGCCTCTCCTTACCCACGGGTCTGCCGGCAAAGGAATAGGGACCTTTTTGGTGTGCGTGGCATGCACCCAATTCTTACGTCCCTCGAGACGAACGGCAGTCCTCGTGGCCAGGAGCACTTGATACGGTCCGGTAAACCTCGGGTCCAGGTTATTCTTGCGTGAAAAATTTCTCGTCACCACCCAATCTCCGGGCTGGAGCTGGTGGCCTGGACCCTCCGTCTGCGTCGGCAATGCGTCGTAAACCTGTTGGTGAATTAACCTCAGTTTAGCAGTCAAGTCATGTAGATAATCGATCAACATTGGGTACTCAAGATCACAGAACATTCCTGGCCTAGGAACCCCCCACACATTCGCAGGACGGCCGAACACTATTTCATAGGGACTAAGCCCTACTCGGGAGTGTACAGTCGCCCTAGTTGACAGTAATGCTAAAGGTAAAGCGTCAGGCCACGAAAGACCAGTCGTAGCCTGAATCTTCGCTAACTTTAGTTTAAGGGTGCCGTTGTACCCTTCAACCAATCCAGCTGACTGGGGATGATTGGCGCTGTGGAATTTCTGATTAATTCCAAGGCCCTTACACACACTCTTCATCACACTACCCACAAACTCACTTCCGTTATCTGACCACACGACTCTAGGCATTCCATACCGAGGGAAATATTCCTTCAGTAGGATTTTCGCAGTAGACAAAGCAGTATTGTCTTTGAGAGGATAGGCCTCGATCCATCGGGAGAATGCGCAAACCACAACTAAAACGTATTTCAGGTTATTGCATCGCTCCATATGGATGAAGTCCAATTGAATCACCTCAAAGGGACATGAAGGGGGAGCAAAACTGCCAGGAGGAGTTGGGGTTCCTTTGCCAGGATTGTACATCATACACACCATACAATTCTTCACCAGACGTTCAGCACATTTCGTAATGCCATCATTCTTCCACACCGGAGACAACAATTTACAAATACCTTTCACGCTAATATGTGCTAACCCATGCGCCATTGTCACAACGGCCAGCACATACGCATCGGGTAACATCCATCTTTTCTGATCCGACAAATCGATCCAACAACCATTCGCATCCAACTTTCCCGTACTTTCTTTCCACTTCGTCTTTTCAGTGTCGGTGGCTTCATTCTGAATTGCTTTCACACTCTCGATAGTGTCTTCACACATGCTCGATTCTGTAGGCCACCTAACCGAACTCGTCACATACATTCGAGTGCTAAGGTTCCGGGCAGTCTCCTTAGCAGTCTCATCCGCAAACGCATTACCACGACCAACATCATCCGTCACCTTACGATGCGCACTACATTTAACAATCGCTACTTGTTTAGGCAACGTAAGTGCATCCAAAAGATCATTCACAAGCTGGCCATGCTGAATCTTCGTACCATGCGACGTCAAGAAACCTCTCTCTCTCCACAATCGTCCAAAACTATGTGCGACGCCAAATGCGTATTGGCTGTCGGTAAACACATTCACACGTTTCCCTTTCGCTAACACACATGCTCTAGTGAGAGCAATCAATTCTGCAGCTTGGGCAGAATTCTGATTCAACCTCGCAGTCTCAACAACAGTATTCAACGTTACAACAGCATAAGCAGTAGTCACATCGCCATTCGGCAACTTAAAACATGACCCATCCACATACAATGTACCATCCGGATCTTCCAATGGGGTGTTTTTAAGGTCCACTCGACCTTTTGTTTCCTCTTCAGTCCTCAAGTAGCAATCATGCTCTGCTACTTCATCTGACTCTGTGCTAATTGGTAACAAAGTTGCCGGGTTCAGAACATTACAACGTTTTATTTGAATGTGGCTTGCCAACAGCGTCAACTCGTACCCAGACAACCTCGCACTCGTCAAGTGCTGAGTTTTCGTTCGATTCAAAAGAGTATCGACTGCATGCGGAACCATCACCGTAAGCATATTATCCATGACCAATCCCGCTGATTGTCGGATGGAGACCGCAGCTGCCGCTGTTGCTCGTAAACAACTCGGCAATGCTCTAGCTACCGGGTCCAAGGTCGAGGAAAAAAAAGATTCATTACCGTAGCATCTACGAGCTGCGATAATTCTTTGTAATACCCTGTAGGATTTTTGCGTGGATCAGGCAAAGATTGCTTCACCTGTAGCACTTCCGATCGTTTCCATGGGAGATGTATCCACACTCTCTGGAAATGCGCCACTGTCGCAGGGTTAGCATTAGGATCAGCTGGTATCCAAACCGGCGGAACTTCACGCATAGGATATTGGCCAGACTCGTCTGGTTGTTTTTCAATATCCTCAACAAACAATGCATGAGGGATTGGAGCGGGACGAAAAGATAGCAATCGTTCAACAGCACGTCGAACGTTGGTATCCACTATCAGCCCATTTGCGAACTGAAGCTGAAGATCAGACAGAGCGGTGAGCACCTCGTCAGGCGCATCGGCCGCTATCTGATCATAAAGGAACTTACACATTTCGTTGAACACATATCTCTGGGTTGGTATATTGAATTGACAAAATGTATCGAGGACAACACGGGGTGGACTTCTAAGAGGATTTACCATCCAACCCATCGCCATATTATATAGCGCAACGCGTTCTCTGTTTCCAGGAAGCTGACTACGTCTTTGAGGACCATCGGAACCAGCGGACCCATGAACAGGTCCAAGCGAATGAAAGAAGCTAGCCGCAAGAGGAGAATTACGACTACCAGTAGAGGGAGAAGCATACGATACAGGACTAACAAAAGAAGGAGTAGAAACAGTAGCAACAGCAGGAGTTAACAAAACAGGAGCAGTAGCAGGAGCAGTAGCGGGAGCAGGAGTATGTGGAAGCGGAGGAGCAGTAGGGATAGCAACAGGCAAAGGAGCAGGAACAGTCGGAAGGGCAGGTGCAGGTTGAGGAACAGGCGGTGGAAGAATAGGCGGGAGAATAGGTACGGCAGGGACCACAGGAGCTGCGGTACCCTGTACGTACGGAGGTGGTGACTTCATAAGATAAGACATTAAAGGATCCTCAACTGGCTCTTCCTTCTTTTCCGACTCCGTAGGCAAAGCAGGATAACATTTATCTACGGTCATACGCTGTAGTCTATCAAACACTTCCTTATCCTTAACCTCCTTATCACGCTGAAATTGCTCTGCTTTCTTCACTATGGTAGCAACATTATCTCGCTGATTACGTTTAGTCTGTCTGATTTCTTTCTGTCGGGCTTCTTTGCGCCACAACCGAAAGGCATCAAACATGGCCGGCCTTGACTTTCTTTCGAACAATTTAATCTCTAGATTATCTAAGATCGGGGCCTCGAAGCTACCATGAGGTGGCCAGCGAAGGTCGCCGTCCTTCTTCGTATATTTAATCCAGTAATCGTTAAAGGTAATTGGGCCTAGCCCATGCTTACTATATAGCTCATAAGTGGGAGTTCCAACCGGAGGTATCGGACACGAGTCCTCCAGTCGGGAATCCGTACCACAAGGTCTGAAACAACTAAACAAAGTACTGCGACCAGGCATCTTGCACACTAGCCGAGTTTCACAAACTTCAAGGGTTACGGGATTTACCAAGTCCCAGCAAAGAACAAAACCCTCGGTTTTTGGCGGCTGCAGTCGTCAAACAACACAACAAAGTACGCTAGCAAAGTGTCACCGACAAAAACACTCACACAGCGTTAACAACAAAAACACTCGCTAAAGTGTCAACAACCAAGAACTCTGGGAGCGACCCACAAATACTTAACTCAAAGATCGATGGCGTCTCCAGGAAGGCCCGTCAATCGTCTCGCTATACCAAGGTCTACGCCAGGCGCCAAAACAGGTCTACAGTCAGGGCAGCAGTCCGTCGCAGCCGTCAGGAGGCGGGAATCTTCGCGGGAAAAGTCTTCGGGCCACTTGTTTCGACAACAGGATCGATGAAGCGGAGTGCACTTTCCCTCGGAGATTTCACAAGAAGTTCCTCACGATCGTCGGGCTTGGACCGGTACCACTGATGCAGCCCCACGTTGGGCGCCAACTGAAGGACTGGGTTCTTTAAGACCCAGCGGTGCCAGGGCAAAACACCTGAAACCTTCGTGGGTAACCTGCTCCGGCGTACGAATGACAGAGACACGGGACACTTCCTTCGGCGTCAAAGATTCAAGGTTTATTTGCTGCAGGGAACACAGAAATCACAGGAAGTACATCGAGTGTAGTTCGGGGAGACTGCTTCAAATTGGTTCTGTGGATCGCTCTTTTTATACAGTTTTTACCCATAGGACAACATGGCACACAAAAGTTTACGACCCGGTTCCCACCATTATCCCCCAGAGGGGTCGCTTTGGTCACTTTGATACACATGAGGTCCGGAACATAAGTGCGGAAACATTTGGCGGTTCCCAACTGTAAAAACCCATCTTCCCAACATTAGCGAATTCCAATCGGCAGTAAAACAGATCGAAATAGGAACAAAGACAGGTGCAGAGGAAGACGGAGACAGTGGGGAGATCGGAAAGGGTGTAAAAGGGGAGGTATCGGGAAACACGAGATACAGGCATCAAAGGGACGTGCCTAATGAGATGCACGGCTGAGACAATAAGTCCGTGCGGCAAGATGACCCTCGAGCGGCGCCATCTGTTTTACAGTAGCATCCCCCTCGTCATAAAGACACTTACAAAGAACATGTGTCTTCCGCAAATATCTTGGGAGTCCCAGGGTCGCGAAGCGGACAGCGTCCGTTCGCTGGCTACTTGAGGGCAAGAGACAAAATGGATGCCGTATCTAAGATGGAACCCGTGGGTACAGATGAAAAACCCACATAACAAACGAACGGTTTAAGTTAGCACAGCGAAACTGCGCACACTTACTAAACTTGTCATTTGCGGTTCATAGATACCAGACTCGACCATATTCGTACGAGTCGAAAACACCACTTACAATTGTCACGGAACCTCAATATGCAGGCTGGCTTCAAGCATGAGCAGGTTCGCTTTCACAAAACCTGGCATGGATGTCAATTCCCAAATAGTGACCAAATGGATGGAAGTAAGGATATGCATGAAAGGGGAGGGTTCAGAAGCTTATTTTGACACTGGAGAGTCTCCCAGTTCAGCCCCCTGGTGGTGGACACAAGACCGCTGGGAGCAAGTCGTGACACTTAGCTACCCACACTAGTCCTGTTACCATTAATTGCTTGTTACCAATGGTTAGACTCTAACCACTACAATAGAGCTAAGGGTCATGGAGGAGATGCACAGAGCTGTATCCAAATGCAATTCATCTTCCAGACTGACGTCAGGCCAGGGTGGGAAAGCTTCGTGATCTCTAGTAACTAGCATCATGTGGTTTCATACTGATCGCTCTCTAGGTCGAAACGTACTGACCTTGCAGCAATATCTTGTTTTTGTGGGCCCCTTTTGCTGATTGGTATTCTCCATTTATTACCCTTGGTGATTGAAATATACATCTAGTAACACACTGAATGAACTCATGAGCACTTTGTTGGTTAATGTCTTTGGGGATCTTGGTCTTCTAAAACTTCTTCAGAGCCCAAACAAATAAAAATGCACGTTAGACCCTATCTCTTAAAAAGTTGGCTAAATTACCTTACAGAAAATTTGGTGTGACCATCTTCCAATAGAGTGTTCTCGACACCAACCTGCGGCCTGTGCTATTATACCTGTGTGCAAATGAGATAGCTTGTTGTTCTTCTGCTAGATTAATTTTCAACCATGTCTACAGGTCGTTAATTGTATCACAGCCAACTCCACTTCTTCCTTGTTAATGAAAGACCTGCTGAATAGAATAGGACTCTTTATAACTGTAAGAAAGTAAAAACACACTGTCCCCTCTTTATTTCTAGAACTTCAAAACAACTTAATTGTAGACTAAAGTCCAAATTGGTTAAACAGCAACATTTGTTTTATATCCTTCACTGCTAAGCTTTTCTGAAAATCTCTAAAGTTGCTATTCACCCTGATCAATAGAGCGTTTGTGCTAAAACAATTGACTATTTCATCTCTACCAGTTTTTTCAATTCTACCAGGAATGTGTTAGTCATAGACATGTTATGCGAAACTGAACTCTTTCTTTATAAATTGAACTACATCTAGCAGCCTCAACCTGTGCATGACCCGAACTCAGCCAGCCCCTATGAGAAGTGATATTGCGTCACTTGAAAATATGGTGCCGCCTCTTCTGTCAGAACATAAGTGAGATGGCCATAATCAACCACATACTGCATTTGAAACCTATTGCCTTACTGTTAGTTACTACCATGTTTCAATACTGAAAGAACACACACCTTCTCTATGTTTAGAGGTTCTGCTTTCGAAAATATTAGATACCCTCCAAGGTTTTGGAAAGATTTCCTGAATTGACAAATCGATCATGGTGAATTGAGGAGTCATGCTGTAGCTTAGGCAAAAACAACAGTTGATGGACAGAATGCAGAACAATGTCATACATTCACCCCAGTACAGAGATCTGGGCCTAAATCCATCGTTTTTTTGCTCACCATGCCATTCCAGTTTGAGCCCAGCCATATGCAAATCAGTCTTGACCCTGTGCCTCATGGGAACAGTCCAGCCCGAACTGCCAAGCCAGGTCGTCCCTGGACCGGAAACAAGCATCCTAGGACCGGTTTCGGGCTTTCGGCCCTCATCAGCCAGGATGGCTTGATTTCAGTGGCATGGAGAGCACGGGACTCACGTCTGAGCATACCCATCCCACTCGGAGTGACAAATGCAAAAACAACAGTTGATGGACAGAATGCAGAACAATGTCATACATTCACCCCAATACAGAGATCTGGCCCTAAATCCATCGTTTTTTTGCTCACGGTGCCGTTCCAGTTTGAACCCAGCAATATACAAATCAGTCTTGACCCTGTGCCTCATGGGAACAGTCCTGCCCGAACTGCCAAGCCTGGTCCTCCCTGGACTGGAAACAAGCATCCTTGGACCGCTTTTGGGCTTTCAGCCCTCATCAGCCAGGATAGCTTGATTTCAGTAGCATGGAGAGCACGGGTTTCACCTCTGAGAATACCCGTCCCACTCGGAGTGACAAATGCAAAAACAACAGTTGATGGACAGAATGCATAACAATGTCAAACATTCACCCCAGTACTGAGATCTGGGCCTAAATCCATTGTTTCTTTGCTCACCGTGCCATTCCAGTTTGAACCCGGCCATATGCAAAACAGTCTTGACCCTGTGCGTCATGGGTACAGTCCAGCCCAAACTGCCAAGCCAGGCCCTCCCTGGACCGGAAACAAGCATCCTAGGACCGGTTTCGGGCTTTCAGCCCTCATCAGCCAGGATAGCTTGATTCCAGTGGCATGGAGAGCATGGGACTCACATCTGAGCATACCGGTCCCCCTCAGGGTGACAAATGCCAAAAACAACAGTTGATGGATAGAATGCAGAACAATGTCATACATTCCCCCCCAATACAGAGATCTGGGCCTAAATCCATTGTTTTTTTGCTCGCCATTCCAGTTTGAACCCAGCCATATGCAAAATAGTCGTGACCCTGTGTCTCATGGGAACAGTCCAACCCGAACTGCCAAGCCAGGTCCTCCCTGGACCGGAAACAAGCATCCTAGGACCGGTTTCGGGCTTTCGGCCCTCATCAGCCAGGATAGCTTGAATCCAGTGGCATGGAGAGCACGGGGCTCACGTCTGAGCATACCCGTCCCACTCAGGGTGACAAATGCAAAAACAACAGTTGATGGACAGAATGCGGAACAATGTCATACATACACCCCAGTACAGCGATCTGGGCCAAAATCCATCGTTTTTTTGCTCACCATGCTGTTCCAGTTTGAACCCAGCCATATGCAAATGAGACTTGACTCTGTGCCTCATGGGAACAGTCCAGCCCAAACTGAGAATGATGATGGATTAAACCCAGATCAGTTCACGGGGTGAATGCTTCCAGTGTTCAAAAACTCCGTCCATCATCCCCTTTGGTTTTGCTTTCTTCGCCCTAAGTGGGCAGGGTATGCCCAGACGTAGGTCCCTTAATCACTTTGCCACTGGATTCAAGCTAGCCTGGCTGATGATGGCTAATTATCCAGAAAATGGTCTCAGGATGCTTAGTTCCGGTCCTGGGAAGACATGGTTTGGCATTTCTTGCTGGACTGTTCTCATGAGGCACAGGGTCAGACCGATTTGCATATGGCCATGTCTGAACTGGGGTGGCAGAGTGAGCTAAAGAATGATGTTAGAGTAAACCCATATCAGTTGGCTGGGGGTGAGTGCTTGCAATGTTCACCACTCAGTCCATCATCCCCTTTGGTTTTGCTTTCTTCGCCCTAAGGTGTCAGGGTATGCCCAGACGTGGGTCCCTTGCTCACTTTGCCACTGGAATCAAGCTAGCCTGGTTGATGATGGCTGATTAGCCAGAAACCGGTCCCATGATGCTTGTTTCCGGTCCAGGGAAGACATGGCTTGGCAGTTCAGGCTGGACTGTTCCCATGAGGCACAGGGTCAGACTGATTTGCATATGGCCATGTCTGAACTTCGGTGGCAGAGTGAGCTAAAGAATGATGATGGATTAAACCCAGATCAGTTGACTGGGGGTTAGTGTTTGCAATGTTCAACACTCCGTCCATCATTCCCTTTGGTTTTGCTTTGTTCGCCCTAAGTGGGCAGGGTGTGCCCAGACGTGGGTCCCTTGCTCACTTTGCCACTGGATTCAAGCTAGCCTTGCTGATGACGGCTGATTAGCCAGACACCGGTCCCAGGATGCTTGTTTCCGGTCCAGGGAAGACATGGCTTGGCAGTTCAGGCTGGACTGTTGCCATGAGGCACAGGGTCAGACTGATGTGCATATTGCCATGTCTGAACTGGGGTGGCAGAGTGAGCTAAAGAATGATGATGGATTATACCCAGATCAGTTGCCTGGGGGTGAGTGCTTGCAATGTTCAACACTCCGTCCATCATCCCCTTTGGTTATGCTGTAGCTTAGAAATGCATAGGGAAATATGAAGGCAAATTATTGGAAGAAAACATACCAGAAAACTGGGTTCACATGATCAGATGTTTGTAAATGAACACATTTTTTAAAAGTTTCTTGAAGACATTAAATGTAGGACCTGGCCAAAACTTCAAGGCCTTCTAATGCTACCTTCTTTATACTAGATCATGGGTTAGGCTTAACTAAGAACCAATTCCTATAGTCATGGTGCATCCATCCAACGTCTGCTTGTCAGTCCTGTCAAAACGTAAAACATCTTGGTTTCCTTGTCTATGTTAGCATGACCATAGAAAGTCAAGTCAGTGCAGGGGCCTGCAGCATTATCTCCCACCACCAATTTTTTAAAACGATTCCTCCTATTTTCTTACTGCACCATAAGACTTTGAATTTTCGGAAGGCAGGCAATTCAGATCAACTATGATCATTCACATGCTCTAGGTAGTCCAAAACATGGCAGTCAGGCTAGTGCAGCCGTCTACTGGAATCAGATATCTCAAGACAGGAGGCGCCTACACTGGTTTCCTCTTCAGGAACGCATCACATCCAAATTAGCATGCCTCACTTTCAGACGTCTAGTCAACCTAACCCCACTCTATCTCACCTCTAAATGCATCTCTTATTTTCTGGGCTTCTTCAACACGTCTTCTACCCACCAATTCCATGCTGGATCAGCAATGGTTCCCTGTGCAAGTGTCCCAGTCCTGGAATAGCCCTTTGCCTCTACCCACACCTGTACTAGTTTTGGAAGCTTTGTGTGCCTTCTCTAGTCACTTTTATGCTAATTTGTAGCAATGACTGAACAGTATTTAGAGACGTTGTGGGGATGATTGAGCTGTCTCTGTGTACAAATCAGTGAATCTGAGCAAAACCACAGAAGAAGGGCACACACAGCAACTTGTATTTTCATGGAAGCACGCATCCTCCTGCTTGAACATCAACCAGTATTTAGATCTCCAAGGGGCACTGAGACAGACTTATCTAATTTCAGAGAAGAAGGGTCATTTCAGTTGAAGCCCGGCCAGCTGCCTGGCCGTGCATGGCCTGTCTCTATTCAGAAGAACAGTAGACTGCAAAATCATACTACACCTCTTGAAAACAACGTAACTGCACATCAGGAAACACCAATAAGTATTTTATTCATTCCTCTCCGAGTATAGTGGTCAGATTAGATTCAAGCTTCCCCTTTCGACATACAAATCAACATTTTTGGGGTTATTTCTGGACTTCAGGTCATCACTGTTTCTCTTTAACATGTGAAAGCGACCTGGGAAAAGGTGATTGTGCAGCAGATCATCAAGTTGCAAAGGCACACCAATGACCTCAGATACACCTAAAAAGAAATGTCACCACTAGAGAAATGTCAAAGGAGAAGTTAGTCGTGCACACCTCATTTAGAATCCAGGTATTCATTTGTAACTTGATTTTTGTGCTTCGTGCGTGCGCCATGGGATACGTGATCCGCCCCTCATTCACGTAAACGTTAACAACAGTTGAGTGATGGAGTCGAGTTCCACTCCAATCCCAGCGCACAGCGTCAGACGTGTATAGTAACTCTTCATTAAATTCAGTAATTTCAACACATACTCTCAAATTGCTCTTCGTTCTGTTTATTAATCAAATTCGTTTCACACGTAACAGGCGCATGTGTTAATAACTTTTCAAAACACGGATATGCTCCAAGCCTTTTTCCGTGCACGTTATATCAACAATAAACATCCTTGGTTGTGAGATTAAATATACCCAATGCATTTCGGATTGTCCAAAATCCTTCGTCAGGGGTTCACTACAAAATAAAAGACATTGCTGTCACCATCTAATTCAAAAATCTCTAACGTTTTGCCCATTACAATTACATTTCCACTAAACATACTTCGTTTTAGTAAAAACATGTCAACAGCGCTTTCCCTCTAAACATAGAACTGGATGCCCCCGTTATCAAACCTATCTAAACTTTTATCGACCTGTACGGTGTCTTTCAAGCCAAATTGTATCCAATCCCTCTCATACCTGGTCTGGTATTACTCTCGTCGTTGCCTTCACTTGCGAGTCCTTCTTACAATACGCCACAAAAAGGCTGCTGATAAAGCACCTGCGGGACTGCCCCGCCTCTAAATTTTAACCTTTCCCGCCTTTACAGTGGCCCAACTTATTTCCACTCGTGCCTACGTTTCCCAGAGTTCCCTTCAACCGGGGACCTGATGTCCTCCGTGCTTCCATTAAAACTTAACTGGACTACACATGCGTTTGTAACGTTCCTTTGATCCTGCATTTCTATGCCCCGCCCTCCCTAGTATGGTTACCAATTGCGCTTATACAATGTTGACACAATTCACCATGTCAGGTTTTCAGTTAACTGTTAGATATCATGTATGACATTCAAAAAAACCTATCAAAAGTGAAAATGTTCCCATCAGTTCAAAAACGTTCGTGAGATATTTGGAACCAGATGTCCACTAACAAAGTTCCTTTAATTTTTTGATCCTTGGATTTGCTTGTCACGTGTGCTTTAGTGTCTTTCATACTGAATGATCCATTTAGTCTTTTCATTGGGTGCAACGTACTGGTGGGACAGTGTAGTATCAAATGTCAAAGGAGAAGTTAGTCGTGCACACCTCATTTAGAATCCAGGTATTCATTTGTAACTTGATTTTTGTGCTTCGTGCGTGCGCCATGGGATACGTGATCCGCCCCTCATTCACGTAAACGTTAACAACAGTTGAGTGATGGAGTCGAGTTCCACTCCAATCCCAGCGCACAGCGTCAGACGTGTATAGTAACTCTTCATTAAATTCAGTAATTTCAACACATACTCTCAAATTGCTCTTCGTTCTGTTTATTAATCAAATTCGTTTCACACGTAACAGGCGCATGTGTTAATAACTTTTCAAAACACGGATATGCTCCAAGCCTTTTTCCGTGCACGTTATATCAACAATAAACATCCTTGGTTGTGAGATTAAATATACCCAATGCATTTCGGATTGTCCAAAATCCTTCGTCAGGGGTTCACTACAAAATAAAAGACATTGCTGTCACCATCTAATTCAAAAATCTCTAACGTTTTGCCCATTACAATTACATTTCCACTAAACATACTTCGTTTTAGTAAAAACATGTCAACAGCGCTTTCCCTCTAAACATAGAACTGGATGCCCCCGTTATCAAACCTATCTAAACTTTTATCGACCTGTACGGTGTCTTTCAAGCCAAATTGTATCCAATCCCTCTCATACCTGGTCTGGTATTACTCTCGTCGTTGCCTTCACTTGCGAGTCCTTCTTACAATACGCCACAAAAAGGCTGCTGATAAAGCACCTGCGGGACTGCCCCGCCTCTAAATTTTAACCTTTCCCGCCTTTACAGTGGCCCAACTTATTTCCACTCGTGCCTACGTTTCCCAGAGTTCCCTTCAACCGGGGACCTGATGTCCTCCGTGCTTCCATTAAAACTTAACTGGACTACACATGCGTTTGTAACGTTCCTTTGATCCTGCATTTCTATGCCCCGCCCTCCCTAGTATGGTTACCAATTGCGCTTATACAATGTTGACACAATTCACCATGTCAGGTTTTCAGTTAACTGTTAGATATCATGTATGACATTCAAAAAAACCTATCAAAAGTGAAAATGTTCCCATCAGTTCAAAAACGTTCGTGAGATATTTGGAACCAGATGTCCACTAACAAAGTTCCTTTAATTTTTTGATCCTTGGATTTGCTTGTCACGTGTGCTTTAGTGTCTTTCATACTGAATGATCCATTTAGTCTTTTCATTGGGTGCAACGTACTGGTGGGACAGTGTAGTATCAAATGTCAAAGGAGAAGTTAGTCGTGCACACACACACCTCATTTAGAATCCAGGTATTCATTTGTAACTTGATTTTTGTGCTTCGTGCGTGCGCCATGGGATACGTGATCCGCCCCTCATGTTGTTAACGTTTACGTGAATGAGGGGCGGATCACGTATCCCATGGCGCACGCACGAAGCACAAAAATCAAGTTACAAATGAATACCTGGATTCTAAATGAGGTGTGCACGACTAACTTCTCCTTTGACATTTGATACTACACTGTCCCACCAGTACGTTGCACCCAATGAAAAGACTAAATGGATCATTCAGTATGAAAGACACTAAAGCACACGTGACAAGCAAATCCAAGGATCAAAAAATTAAAGGAACTTTGTTAGTGGACATCTGGTTCCAAATATCTCACGAACGTTTTTGAACTGATGGGAACATTTTCACTTTTGATAGGTTTTTTTGAATGTCATACATGATATCTAACAGTTAACTGAAAACCTGACATGGTGAATTGTGTCAACATTGTATAAGCGCAATTGGTAACCATACTAGGGAGGGCGGGGCATAGAAATGCAGGATCAAAGGAACGTTACAAACGCATGTGTAGTCCAGTTAAGTTTTAATGGAAGCACGGAGGACATCAGGTCCCCGGTTGAAGGGAACTCTGGGAAACGTAGGCACGAGTGGAAATAAGTTGGGCCACTGTAAAGGCGGGAAAGGTTAAAATTTAGAGGCGGGGCAGTCCCGCAGGTGCTTTATCAGCAGCCTTTTTGTGGCGTATTGTAAGAAGGACTCGCAAGTGAAGGCAACGACGAGAGTAATACCAGACCAGGTATGAGAGGGATTGGATACAATTTGGCTTGAAAGACACCGTACAGGTCGATAAAAGTTTAGATAGGTTTGATAACGGGGGCATCCAGTTCTATGTTTAGAGGGAAAGCGCTGTTGACATGTTTTTACTAAAACGAAGTATGTTTAGTGGAAATGTAATTGTAATGGGCAAAACGTTAGAGATTTTTGAATTAGATGGTGACAGCAATGTCTTTTATTTTGTAGTGAACCCCTGACGAAGGATTTTGGACAATCCGAAATGCATTGGGTATATTTAATCTCACAACCAAGGATGTTTATTGTTGATATAACGTGCACGGAAAAAGGCTTGGAGCATATCCGTGTTTTGAAAAGTTATTAACACATGCGCCTGTTACGTGTGAAACGAATTTGATTAATAAACAGAACGAAGAGCAATTTGAGAGTATGTGTTGAAATTACTGAATTTAATGAAGAGTTACTATACACGTCTGACGCTGTGCGCTGGGATTGGAGTGGAACTCGACTCCATCACTCAACTGTTGTTAACGTTTACGTGAATGAGGGGCGGATCACGTATCCCATGGCGCACGCACGAAGCACAAAAATCAAGTTACAAATGAATACCTGGATTCTAAATGAGGTGTGCACGACTAACTTCTCCTTTGACATTTGATACTACACTGTCCCACCAGTACGTTGCACCCAATGAAAAGACTAAATGGATCATTCAGTATGAAAGACACTAAAGCACACGTGACAAGCAAATCCAAGGATCAAAAAATTAAAGGAACTTTGTTAGTGGACATCTGGTTCCAAATATCTCACGAACGTTTTTGAACTGATGGGAACATTTTCACTTTTGATAGGTTTTTTTGAATGTCATACATGATATCTAACAGTTAACTGAAAACCTGACATGGTGAATTGTGTCAACATTGTATAAGCGCAATTGGTAACCATACTAGGGAGGGCGGGGCATAGAAATGCAGGATCAAAGGAACGTTACAAACGCATGTGTAGTCCAGTTAAGTTTTAATGGAAGCACGGAGGACATCAGGTCCCCGGTTGAAGGGAACTCTGGGAAACGTAGGCACGAGTGGAAATAAGTTGGGCCACTGTAAAGGCGGGAAAGGTTAAAATTTAGAGGCGGGGCAGTCCCGCAGGTGCTTTATCAGCAGCCTTTTTGTGGCGTATTGTAAGAAGGACTCGCAAGTGAAGGCAACGACGAGAGTAATACCAGACCAGGTATGAGAGGGATTGGATACAATTTGGCTTGAAAGACACCGTACAGGTCGATAAAAGTTTAGATAGGTTTGATAACGGGGGCATCCAGTTCTATGTTTAGAGGGAAAGCGCTGTTGACATGTTTTTACTAAAACGAAGTATGTTTAGTGGAAATGTAATTGTAATGGGCAAAACGTTAGAGATTTTTGAATTAGATGGTGACAGCAATGTCTTTTATTTTGTAGTGAACCCCTGACGAAGGATTTTGGACAATCCGAAATGCATTGGGTATATTTAATCTCACAACCAAGGATGTTTATTGTTGATATAACGTGCACGGAAAAAGGCTTGGAGCATATCCGTGTTTTGAAAAGTTATTAACACATGCGCCTGTTACGTGTGAAACGAATTTGATTAATAAACAGAACGAAGAGCAATTTGAGAGTATGTGTTGAAATTACTGAATTTAATGAAGAGTTACTATACACGTCTGACGCTGTGCGCTGGGATTGGAGTGGAACTCGACTCCATCACTCAACCACTAGAGAAATGCCACATACGAGGTAATAGAAAACCATCCAGTTCATGGAGAAAGTGCGGAATATGGAGGACAATCCACTGGTGGTGTTTCCATCACTTTACGGAAATATAGATATTACTTAAATACACCTGCTTTTGAATGAAGGAGGCGTTACTGTCCCTGAACCATCGTAGCAGAGGTTGTGATAATAATAAAACATAACAATTCACGTCCATTCAGCATGTTAAAATGTTCATGAGTAAACCATAGTTACCAATGGTTTATGCATGGTGCACCATATTAATGTTTTGACCACACAATTGACCTAGGATCCTCTCTGCCTTCTCATCTCGTCCACCCAAACCTTGATGAATCTGTTTCAAACATGTCCTGCTTCTAGAACAGCACTCTGGAGTTAGCACTTACATTTTATCTTTAACAGATGACAGCATTTAAGAGGAGGCTTCCTTGAGCTGCTTTGCATGAGTGTGAGCTTTCTATGCTTCCTATTTTATACACTGGATCTGATAGGGATATTCACAATTTGTCTCTTAGTTCTGATGTTTAGTCTCCGAACGCAGTTGGAGCAGGTGTTCTCAATGCTCTTCCTCTCAATGCCTTTAGATGCCTTCTTTGTTGTTTTTATCAACGTTGTACCAAGAGGGGTATGTTTATTGCAGGAATCTCCAACCCTTTCCTTAACAAGAGCTACTTATATTGAATGAAAATCATCCTGTGCTACGAATATCATTAGTGTTGTACATACACAACGGACAAGATCACATAAGTGACCAGCCTGTGCAAGATTACCAGCTGTGACCACCTCAGTGCAGGATTGCCAGCAGTTATGTGAACAACAGGTTTAGTCAATTTGGATTGTCTCTACAAGGGTATTACATAACAGCCACAGCTGCAATGCCCTACGGCCCCAAGTTTATAATATTAGTATAAAGTTTCCCAGTGCTGAATTATTTATCATTCAAATATCCGCTTTAAATATATCTTAGAAATGATAGGCTCTGAAAGTAAATTTTCATATCAAATACACATTTTTCAATTTTGCTATACATATATTTGTTCAAACAAACAAAAGCCTTCTAATTTAGTAGGCTGTGCCGCACACAGGAGAGCTACTCACAGGTAGCTAGAGTGCTACAAGTAGTTCACAAGCTACTCATTGGAGAAGCCTAGTTTATTGAGTCTATGTATTCCTGCTGTAGCCCCTTGTACCTCCCGGTCCCCTGTGGAATTAATTCCATAGCCCACAGTGCTAGGCATCTTTCCCTTAACTCTGGCTTAGGACTACAGTGGCACTGCTTGCCTTAGTGGAAAGGAGTGGGAAAGTGTTGCCAAATATTGGAAGGTGCATTGCAGATCTCCACTTGTACAGTCTCCTTTCCAACCAAATACAATGAAAAGCCTCCTCGTAGCTCCGATAATGAATGCTGCAAGGATCCTGTATCAGTATTCATGCAGACAGAAGTGCTGATGGGTCAAGTTGACTACTGTTTTCACACCATCGCCCCACTCTGTGTCCTCCGGCAGGCAAAAGGGCCCGAGTGAAAATATCAGGCATGCTCTGTTTCCACATCACTCATAATGAGGATTCAGCCGCTAAATTAGGACTAGCGGAGTAGGAATTAAGAGTGTACAGTACTTGTCGTTTGGACCCCAGTTTTTTCGCCGTCCAGGAAATGGTACAATATATATTTTTCTCAAAGAGAACAGACACTACATCACAGTGCCAAGTGCTGCACAAATCAAAGATTACTGGGCAAAAGCATAAGGGGCACCACTTCTAGGCAATGAGACCCACCAAGAGCTGCTGCACACGGTCAGACGTAAGGTAGAGAAACAGCCCCATGCGCTTCTACGGTATCCTTCACACATATAGGTCAGGGAATGGTGTTGATTGACTCTCTTGATTGGACCCTAAACGTCCCTCTCACGCACTCCTTGCAGCATCCCTATCTGAGTGCAGCCACAGCTAAGGGAACATAGATCTTCTTACTGCTCAGGGGCAAGACTGTGGGAAATAACCAGGCATGTCCTGCTTCTCTAGAGGACCAATTCAGAGAATATGTGACATATGATGCCTACCTATGGGGCATCAAGGATGGTGACAGGGTCGACTTCCCTACAGCCTCACAGAATAAAACAACTTCTTAAGTTAGGTCCTAGAACTTAGTCGACTTAAGTTTTAAGAGAAAATAGAGAATTGCCAGAAAGTGCCTGCACAGGAGACAGTGCTGCATAAAAACACATCAACAAAGTGGCGGGAAGTAGATTAGTTACCACACAGAAGCAATACAAGCATGAGTTGTATGTCTTTGTCAAAGAGCCACTTAACAACAGCTTAATTTGCTAGTCTGGTGTGCCCCAACATGGTGGCCAAACCTAGACTTCCACCCTGTCCCTTTACGAGAACGAATGCAATGGTGGAAAGACTTTAGATATTTTAGACTGTCTCCCATTAAAATTCTCAAGAGTTACCATCTTTGAGCCTCTTAAGCTAGTGCTAAAGTAATGGGCAATGCATTTATTTCTGATAATGATGGTTGTTCTTATTTATTGCTCATAAATTGTCAATGTCTGTAACTCATTTTATTGATTTCGCAACGGTGTGTTTGGTATTGGTCTTCATAATGACAATAAAAGAAGAAAATACATCCACACTTTAAAACATTTCCAAAGTTCACTCGCTGTCAGATCTGTCTGTTAGAGTCCTCCTGTTTACAAAGTCCCGAAATATCAGACCCACTAACTCTGATGTAATCCAAAAACGCAAATACGTTTTACCCACTTTTACATTTGTGGACGTTTAGGATTAACTGTTGATTTGCCTCAGAAAAAATAGAAAAAAAATTGCTGGAAAGATTTTGTTTTGCTGGCAAACCACACAGACCTGCCGTCTTCTTTTCCACGCCTCGATGCTCATGTACGAAGCCTGTTTTACAAACACTTGTGAGGAAATGCTGTTTTGTGTTGTAGCTTCCTATTTGTTTTTGTTTACCCTCATTTGAATACTGAACAGAACAAGATGCCTAGATCTGTTAGTGATGTTTAGTAAACAAGTGAACGTGTAACAATGTGTACCAGTGCATTTTTAAACAGTCCTCCCAGAGGCGTGGCACGTGCTTCCACGAGCACTGTGCTATCTGGTAACTGCCCCTAGAAGTGAACACATAATCGGTAGAAATGTGTTTGGCTGCATTTCTTCTCACTTGCTGTTCTAAAAGAGCTCATATCAAACAAGTTCGTGGTAAAGATTTTCTTGTGTGATGGTAACTAATGCACGTTATGATTTACAGTGATTCTTTTATGTCAGAATTTCAGCTCCTCCGTTTTCAAGGAGGTGCTTACCAAACCCCAAAGTCTGACGTTAGCTCCCACCCGCCCATATAGAGAACACTAGCCGCTAAGGTGTACTGTTGATTCAGAAGCTGGAGGCGCTCCAGGTGTGTGAGTATTAAACCCAAGACTGTAGATTCCTAGGGTTGGCATCAATTAGAAAATGCACAATATTTTCCTCTCTGTTTTTATCCAGGTCGTAACTGTCTCGAATCCCTTTACCCGCGTCCTCACAAAACGCGAGCGTGTTCCATACCCTTCCAGGCATTAGCAACAATACGTTCGCCTGCCCTTCTCAGATATTTGTTTACGTGTGCTGTGCATGTAAATGTTGGTCAAGAACCAGCACGTGCCTTTCTGGGCGTCCCCCCATTTGCACTCATGCGCTGGGCACTCTGCTGGCACGTGGTACCCGCGAGCCTGCTCACTCACCCACAAAGAGCGCTGCGCAGAACTCGGTGTTCAGTGTTATGAATTGCACCACCTGTCTCTCGGTGTACCCAATCCTGTCATAGGGCAAATTATGAATTCAAAGTTCTTAGACGCCTGTGGCTCCATTACAATATATGGCGACGAGCTGTCGCTTGTCGCCTAGCCGACTCCCTCATAAGCATAAGAATGCACCCTCACCCCCTAAGAATCGATTGTTTGCGGTATCTTTCAACGATGGGTGTGACGACTCCTTCTCCAAACAGCTCTCTGAATTTTCCATCAGCATAGCACTGTGCCACGCGCACCCAAAACAACTTCCTTTATAACATTTCCAGCGGCGTCGTGACTCCCCCGCGCTCTAGCAGATCAAGGGAGAGTTATCACTGGGCCCCACCCATGGTCTGGTAAAACTTTCCTTTGAAACGTTTATTATGTTTATTTTTGGATTCTGCCGGCAAAAGCTCGTACTAACGGGTTAATAATACCAGGTTAGATTTGAGTGGAGAGGCTAAGGGTAAAGGCTGCTAAGTGAGTCGAGTTCGTTTCAGGAAAATAAGAAAGAAATTATGGCAAATGGAGACAACTGCAATGGACTGAGAGAAGTCAGAAAGGCAAGAGAAACATAATTTGATAAAAGAAAGGAAACTTGAACTCGAAACCAGAAAGAATACATGCGGAAAAAAGAGAGAATGGTGAAAGTAAAACAATGTAAAAAGAAGGAATGAAACATGGCAAGAAGGAAGGCAGAAAGGATTAGGAAGACAGGAAAGGTGAACAGAAAAGGCAGGAAGGAGATTATTAGGGATAAATTCATGTATGGAAGAATGCCTAGAAGGAAGAACCATACCATAGAAGAAACAATGGCTGGATGAATAGGTGAATGGATGGATGTATTAACGCAATTACAATTGGCCTATTGAAATGGTGCGTGTATAGAATGATTAAAAGGATGGATCGATTGATCATCGAATGGATGGAAAGGTGACACAGCATGCAAGAATGGAGGGTGGATGAAAGAATGGGAGGGTAAATGTATAGATGAGTGGATGTATGGGTGAATGGAACAATTCTAGGAAGGGTCTGACTTATTTCCTTCGTTCTCTCAGTACCAATAAAGGTTTGGTTCTAAGTAGGGTCATTTTAAATTTCTTGCTATTCCCTTGAACATCACTGGTATTGCTCTAGTGTTAAATTTGTTAATAAAATGTGCAGAGCCCAAACTTTTCCCTAATGGCCTACGAAGTTTGAGTCAGTGGGTTCTATTCAGCCACACCAGTATTGTACTGTCACACGTGTGTATCACTTGTATGAGAGCACCGAGCACGTTTCTAAACACACACCCACAGTGCTGTTACATTTTTTTAAATGCTTTTTATATACAATTGAAAAAATTGATCATTTGATGTATTTGTACATTGATTGTGATATCTTTGGTCTTGGGACCACTGTTCTTTACGCGCAAACACCAGCACCCCAATAAGGTCACTAAGAAATGCTGCAGCAAAGTTCTTTTTTGGGTGTTAAGTGCAGAAAAGTAAGAGCCTGAAAGTGAAATAGATTGCACTGTGTTTAAAATATCACTTCCAGCTTCAGAACCTGTGGAGTCTTCTCAAAATATGCGAGAACTTATTTTTTCCTTCACTGGGTGTCCTTAACAGTTTAGTGGAGAAGGATTACCATCTTGAATGGTCAGTACTCCCCCCGCCAAACTCTTGAGTTCTCCACTCAATTTAGGGAAGGGCAAAACAGAGTTTCTGATGGTGGAACCTTAGTTGCACTGCCATAAGAAACCTTGGACCGGACTGGCCACTCGGTCACAGGGCTGTCAGGTCATAGCGATGGCTGTCGTGCCCTAATTAGGGCAGGGGAACCACCACTGGATTTCCCTGTTAGCCATACCTTGAAAAAAGTATTATGTGACCTCAAGTTTCCAACTTTATTAGAAATAAATGAATAAAAAGCAGGTGGGTCATAGTTACATTAACCAATCCCCTACACGTCTACCACAACTCACTTGGGAGCTGGGAAGGCTCTGTAGGTTCGTAAGTGACAGGCTGGATTCCGCTCACCTTCCCACCTGAACCACCTGAACCAACCCATATATTCACTCTGACTTTTCCAGGTACCAGCACACAGTGGACTGCAGTGCAGGCAATAAAGATCGGGGTGTTTCTCGGTAGGAGCTTAAACATGTTAGGGCTATTTGCTAGCATTGTTCAGCCAGAGCTTTGCTTGAAAGGTCCTACCACTTTGTTAGGACCCTTCTTTCAGGCTGTGAGCTTTCATGTAACACATTAGGGCATGGTGTGAGCTGCAGTTTGCATTTGGTTTCCATGGCACCAACAGGCACAAAGCGCCCGTAAGCAATGATTTGTAACAGGAATGGACTGGCAATATGGCGTCTTGAAGACATTGAGCAATCTGGGAGCATGAGATACCGCAAGCCACAAAAGTTATTTTGGTTGTAGCTGGCCTCTCGCCAATATTTTGTGTGCCTGGCCATGGCCCAATATTACAAAAAGCTAATTTCTGTGGCACAGTATTGAGGTGCCATATTTAATTGCAGAGTAGTATATGCAGTGAACAGAACTTTTGGTGGCATTATTCTCTCATTACAACAGGGTTTCACAGTTTTTCTTATTTTACAAGAGCACTGTTCTTGTTAACCTTTAGAACCTTTGACGCAATGTTTATCATTGGCGTTAACTGGCGGGGTGGTTTTGTGATGGGGTGCAGGCAAAGTGCTCAATCCAGGATTAAAGTTGAGTCAATCTTACCCATTTCACATAATTACATGGACCAATCGCCAGAAACAAATTGGATAGAAGTTATCCAGCCGGACAGAATATATTTACAGTTTCATATAGCGCACACTCAGCCCAAAGGCTTTGGAGCGCTGTACGTGAGCACCAGATTACATTGTACAAGGCTAGATTCATGTTTTTTTCCCCTAGGCATGGGATAGTAAGTGATTTCTCTAGAATTTAGAATCACAGTAGGTTGAGCCAACGTCGGACTCGAACACAGTTGCTAATTCCATAGTTGACAGCTCTGGCCTTTAGGCTACATCTCCTCCCTGAAGGTGAAAGGCAGACAGCTTGAAGCACCTTGCTAGTTCTCGGTGAGAAATTATGGTGCCAGGTCTGTATTAAAAACAAGTCCCCAATTAAGCCTGATTCGCAATTCCAGTGATTGGTTCTGGCTCAATAGCTGCAGAAAGCTTTAATTGCGATCAGTCACACCATCAGTATATTTGTGAAAATGGGCCCCAAGATGCTCAAATGCGCCTACCACTACTCCGCCCCTTCCTCCCTCCAAATTCTCCCATTAATCTTTTTGCTCCTATGCTAAATTTACTCTTAACGCAGCATTTGGATGTTTACATCAATAGCCAACACCCCAATCTAAAAATCTTTCCAGCTCCACTACATACAGCATGTGTGATATACAGCAAGCTCCCTTCTCTTGGCACGATGAGCAGATGTAGTGCAAGCTGCCCTCGCACAGCCTAATCATCCACAGAGCTTCCCCACACTCAGTACGAGGCGCAGAACTGAAAGTGTCCTTTACATATAACACGAGGGGCTGTAAGACAAGCGGGCTCTGCATGCAGTGTCAGTATGTTATGTTATGTTATGTTAATTTCGATTTATATAGCACCAAATCACCGACAGGTCTCTTAGCGCTTGCTTTGGGAACCCGTCCTGGCTTTCCCTGCGAGATAACCCCTACTGGGCATCCCCAAGGTGAAGACCAGGCATCCCGTCGCGGTGGGGCCGTAGTGGAGATTAAGCCCAGAGTTGCAGAGTGTGAACCCATGATTCGAGTAGGCACTGAGGCGAGAATTATCGAGTCCGTGGACATTTTGAGCTCAAGACCCTGCCGTGACGTGAATTGAACCCTGGTCCCGGGTCTGACCTCTGCATCAGGGTCTGCCTCCTCTAACCAGTGAGCCACACTTCTCCATATAATAAACATCCAATAAAACATCAAAATTCCTTCCCGCAGTTGAGTGGGGCAAGATGCCTTCACACACAGTATGGTCACTGCAGGGGAAGCCTACTTCACACACAGCATCAACATTCCTTCGGCATGAACAGCCTGGGTTTGGTAAGAAGTGGGGCACACTTTGTCCACACACAACAGCATGGACAGCAGGGGCGCAGCTTCCGGTAGAATCTTCAGAAACAGTGACAGGGCAAGTTTCCTCTATGGACACTGCGATGCGGCAGGGGAGGCTTCTTTTACACATGGCATGGCATTTTAGTTCTTATTCGTCTATTCTTTTCAGTTATGTGGCCTCTATCCATCTCTCCATGTTCCAGGGCCCAGGCCAGTGTTGTAATAGAATAGCAATTTGCGGTCAGTCAAGTATCTTTCACACATTACTCAAGCAGATATTGAGCAAACTTCCTCTATGCAAATCAAGTGCAGCATTAGTGTTGTCTTCCTTCACACACACTTACCATACACGTCATGGGTGCCACCTCTGCAAAGGTCCACGAAAGCTGGGCACATCTGCAGCTAGTTGAGGATGTGGGCCGCCATTAAAGAGGATGGCCAGATACAGCTAGAAATACATTTACTGGCCACTTTCAAAGGTATGCCCAACTCCTTTCAAATGCAAATATGCCTGGCTTTAATGTGCTTTACACGTGCACACTGCATTTGAGCACGCCTGCTTTGGCATGTGTTGCTCCATTACAGCCACACCTGATGGCATGGTCAAGGATTGATTTGTTTTTCGCAGCTGGATTGGGTGCCCTTGCCTGCGTGTGTGCGCATGAGCTTAAATATGCACAAGTGTGTGAGACTTGCACATAATACCCGGGTAAACGTTTGAAAAAAACGGTCAAAGCAGCGACAAGAACGACAGAAAAGGATTCCATTTATTATACAATGCTTGTATGAAATATATATACTAATATACGATCTCTCAGAGTATCTTTGAGGTGTGAAATAGGTCCTTCTGCATTGCAATGGGAGTCCTCCATGGGATGCGGAATGATACAACAAACAGCCAATTGCACGGGAGCAATAAACATAGACCACTGGGCAGAGCTAACGTCCACTCTAGTATATTTTAAAGAATTGGTAACCATAGCTACTCTAGACGGTTGCGTTCTTAGACAGACCTGAACATGTGCTTGTTCTTCTTGGGAGCTAAACGCTCACACAGCGACATGATGCCCCTATTTAGGTGATGAGAACCACTAGTGCACTAGAAAGTTTCTGAAATGCCTCCTGTGTTCTAGTGTATGGATGCTAGGGCATGCTTTATTTTGTTACCAGTGAAGTACTTTCAAGAACAAGTGCTCTGTTTAGGATCTAGCCCTAGCACATGCATCTCGCTTGTAAGGCACGATTGTTTACAAACGGGCTTGAAGCTCTCTAATTGCTTATCATTTGTTGGCTGCAGTGCCTCTCTTCTTTGGATCCTTCTTCATTGGCCAATGCTGGCCAAACATCATTTCCAATCCTTTTTGTGGAGCAGGGACCAAACACAAATAAATCAAACTTAATCAGTGCCCCTTCACTGTTCCTGATGTTATGGTACTATTTCTTCCCCCTCCCACTCGGCCTGCCCCCTGCTCCCACTATAGCGTGGTAAAATAAAAGCGAATAATCAAGCCATGAACAATTTAATAGCCCCTCTTATAATGATATTTGCACTCCTCCCTCTCATAATAGGCTCGAATATGGTCAATAGGAAATTCACTCCATCAATAAATCACTTGTGATAAGGTCAAGTTCCACTCCATATACATAGCCTAGTTCTGAATTTTTCTCTTGTACAAATAAACACAGTAGAACAGATAGCAGCCACTTTGCCACACAGCTGAGCTCACAAATAGGAGTTTAGTAACTGCTGTTGTCCACAAACTAGGCCACTTTACCTCAATCTACCCCACTTCACCCCATTCTACACCAATCCACTCTATACCATTTCTACCCCAATTTACCCATTCCAATGTACCCCAATTTACCACACTCTACAACACTCAACCCCATCTACTCCAATCCATTCTTCCCTATCTATCACGCTACACTCTACACCACTCCAGTCAACCCCAATCTACCCCACTCCAATCTACCCCAAACCATTACAATCTACTAAAATCTACCCCACCCCACTACAATTTACCCCACTCCATTCTACCCCAATCTACCCCACCCCAATCTACAATCTACCCCATTCCAATCTACCCCATTCCACTCAATTCTACCCCAATCTATCACACTCCAATTTACCCCAATCTACTCAACTCCACTCTACCTCAGTCTATCCTACTCCAGTTAATCCCCATCTACCCACTCCAATCTACCCTAATCCACTACAATGTACCCCACTACATTCTATCCTGATCTGCCCCCACTCCACTCTACCCCAATCAATAATCTAACCCACTCCAGTCTACCCCAATCCACTCAAATTTACCCCAATCTACCCTTCTCCAGTTTACCCAACTACACTCAATCTACCCTACTACACTACAGTCTACCCCACCCCAATCTATCCCACTCCACTCCACCCCAATCTCCCCCACTCCAATCTACCTCATTCCACTACAATATACCCCGCTCTACTCAATCTCAACCTATTGCACTCCAGGGAACCCCAATCTACACCTCTCCAATCTACCCCAATCCATTACAATCTACCCCACTCTATTCCTCTCCATTGTAACCAATCTAACCCACTCCAATCTACCCCACTCCATGCAAATCTTCCCCAAAGTACTCCATTGCAATTTACCCCACTCCACTACTATCTACCCCAATCCACTCTAGCCCAATTTACCCCATCCCACTCTACCCTACTCCCCATACTCAAATCTACCCCACTTCACCCTACCCCGATCTATCCATCCATTCTACCCTATTCTACCCCACTTCACTCTACTTCAGTGTATGCCACTCCAATCTACCCAACTACACTCCAATCTACCCATCCCATCTACACTCTACCCCACCCATCAACCATACTCCACTCTACCCAATTCTATTCAACTTGACTCTGCCCCAATCTACACCACTCCAAATTACCCTAATACCCCATACTCCAATGTACCCCACTCTATCCCACTGCAATCTACCCCTCTCTATCCCAATCTCACCACCTCACTCAACCCCACTCTACCCCACCTGATCCCATACTAACTCAATCAACTCTATCCCAAACTACCCTACTCTACTCCACTCTACCCCAACCTACCCCATCTCAATCTACACCCCTTCACTCAAATCTACCCACTCTACCCCATTCCATGCCAATCCAGTCTACCCCACTTGAACCCACTCAACTCTATCCCAATCTACTCCACTCCACCCCAATCCAACCACTCGCTCTAATCTACCCCAATCTACCCCTTCACTCAATTATACCCCACTCCACTAACATTTCCCCCATTCACATCTACCCCATGCTACCCCATCCACTCCACTCTACTTCAATCTACCCTTCACTCTACCCCAATCTCCCCTCTCAAACCTACCTCACTGCACCGTACCCCAATATACCACTCCACTCTACTCTAATCTATCCCACTCCACTCAATCCCAATGTACTCCACCCCACTCTACCACAATCTACCACGCTTTAATCTACCCTCTCTCCCCAACTGTATCCCAATCTACACTACCTCACTCCATCCCACTAGACCCCACTCTAACTCACTTGACTATATTCCAGTCTACCCCAATCTTTACCACTCCACTCTACCCCACTTCAGTTCAATCAATCTACCCCACTCCAATCTACCTCACTTTACTCTACTCCAATATACCCCAACCCAAGTTAACCCCAATTTACCCCACTGTACTCTACACCAATCTACCCCACCACAATCTACCATGCTTTACTCCGCTATACCCCACTTTACCTCACTCCAATTCACTCTACCCCAATCTACACCACTCCAGTCTACCCCAAACTACCCCACTCTGCCCCAATCTACTCCACCCCAATCTAACCCGCCTTACTCTACCCCAATCTACCACACTCCACTCTAATCCAATAACCTACTCCAATCTACCCCAATCCATTACAATCAACTCAACTCCACTACAATCTACCGCCTCTATCCCATTCCACTCTACCCCAATTTACCCCACCTCTCTAGCACAATCTACCACACTCCACTCTACCCCAATCTACTCTACTCCACCCCAATCTATGCCACTCCAAAATACCCTAATATATCACCCTCAAATCTACCCACTTTATCCTACTGCCATCTGCCCCTCTCTACCCCAATCTAATCCACCTCACTTGACCCCACTCTACCCTACTTGACCCCACTCTAACTCCATCAGCTTTATCCCAATCTACCCCACTCCACTCTACCCCAATTTGCCCCACTCCAATCTACCTCCCCCACTCAAATCAATCCCACTGTGCCCCATTCAATGCCAATTCACTCTACCTCACTAACTCAATTGACTGTTACCCAACCCCACTCTACCCCACTCCAATCTACCCCAATCTACCCCGCTTCCCTGTACCCCAATTCATTACAATCAACCCCACTCCAACTCATTCTACCCCACTACATTCTACCCCACTCCACTATACCCCAATATACCCCACACCAGTCTACTCCACCCCAATCAACCCCACTCCACCCCAATCTACCCCACTCCACCCTCCCTCAATCAATTACACTTCACTGGTAGAGGTAAGCCCCCAAATGCCTATAGTCCCCCTGCTCCACCGATGCTGGAGTCCTTTTGAAGCGCCTCCTTGCGCTGGAATTAGGTGTGGCGGCGTGTTCCGCAGCTAGGGCGTCTGGGTAGTGTCGTTTTTAGTCCCAAAACGCCCCCTCGCACTGCGGTCGCTGGTCTGGATATGCGACGGCGGAGGGGAGCGATGGAGCTGTGCTGGTTCCTGTGGGCTGGTAGAGGTAAGCCCCCAAATGCCTATAGTCCCCCTGCTCCACCGATGCTGGAGTCCTTTTGAAGCGCCTCCTTGCGCTGGAATTAGGTGTGGGGGCGTGTTCCGCCGCTAGGGCGTCTGGGTAGTGTAGTTTTTAGTCCCAAAACGCCCCCTCGCACTGCGGTCCCTGGTCTGGATATGCGACGGCGGAGGGGAGCGATGGAGCTGGGCTGGTTCCTGTGGGCTGGTAGAGGTAAGCCCCCAAATGCCTATACCCCATTCCACCCTAATCTACTCCACTCCACTCTACCACAATGCACCCCACTCCACTACAATTTCCCCGAATCTCCCCATCTCACTACAATCTTCCCACCCACTCTACCCCACTCCACCCCAATCTGCCCCACTCCACCCTTCCTCAATCAATTGCACTTCACTCTACCCAATTTACCCTACTTCCATCTACCCCACTCCACTCTACCCCAGTCTATCCCAGCTCAATCTAAGTCTCCACTCTACCCTAATCTACACCACTACAATCCACCTCAATCTACCTACTCCAATCTACCTCACGACAATATAGCTCAAACTATCCTACTCCAATCTACCCCACTCCGCTTCACTACAATCTAACCCACTCTAGCCCAATTTACCCCACCCCAAATCACCAAACTCTCCACTTCACTCTACCCCAATATACCTCACTCCAATATACCCCAATCTATGCCACTCTAAACTACCCCAATCCAATCCTCTCCAATATACCCCTCTCTACCCCACTCTATCCCAATCTACTCCACCTCACTCTGTCCTGCTAGATCCCACTCTAACTCACTCAAATCTATCCAAACAACTCTACTCTACCCCGACCTACTCCACTCCACTGTACCCCACTACAATCTAGACCAAACTACCTCACTCTACTCTCCCCCAATCAACCTCACCCCTATTTACCCCACATCTACCCCACTCCACTCTGCCACACCCCAATCTACCACAATCAACCCCACTCTACCCCAATCTACCCCACTCCATGGACAACCACTTCACCCCACTACAATCTAACCCACTCCATGTACCCCACTTCAATCTACACAATCTACCCCACTGTACTCTACCCCAATCAACCCCACCCATATTTACCCCAATCTACCATACATCACTCGACCCCACTCCACTACAATCTACCCCACTGCAATCTATCATAATCTACTCCACTCTACCCCATTCTACTCCAATTTACCCCACTCCACTCTACCACAATCTACACCACTCCAATCTACCTCAATCTACCCAACTGTACCACAGTGTACCCTCTCCAATCTACCCCCTCCACTGCAATCTACCCCACAGTACCTCACTCAACTCTAGCCAAATCTACACCACCTCAATCTAATGCACTCTATCCCACTACATGCTACCCCAATCTACCCTACCCCAAGCTACCCCAATATACCCCCTCCACTCTTCCCTGAATTACCCTACTCCACTCTACCCCAACCTACCCCACTCTTTGCCACTCCACTCGAATCTACCCCACTCCACCCAATCCCAATCTATTTCTCTCAACTGTACTCAAGTCTACCCCACTTCACTCTACCCCAATCTACCCCACTTTATTTCTACCCCAATCTACCGCACTCCATCTCTAACACAGTCTACCCCAATCTATCCCACTCGACTCCACCCCAATACCCACCCCCTCCATCCCACTGTATTTTACCCCAGTGTACTCCACTCTATCCTCCATTTCACTCTACTCCATTTCACTCTACCCCAAGCTACCCCACTCCAATCTACCACACTCGACCTCACTCCACTCTACCCGACTCCACTCTACCCCAATCTACCCAAATACACCACAATCTACCCCACTCCATTAAAATCTTCCAGAATCTACCACACTCCCATCTACTCTACTCTACCCTACTCAACACTATCCCAATGTACCCAAATGTACCCCAATACACCCCACTAACTTTTAGCCATGCTGCGCTGCAACCACATTGGTGTACAACATGGCTACAACACAATGCCAAAGCCAATAGCTCTTGCTTAGGCGGGCTCTATTAGCTTTGCCAATGCCGGTCTTATTCTTAGAATTAGCTTAGCTATTGTACTATTAGGGCCTGGAGAGTTTGTTTTACTACTAGCTTCGTTTGCATGTGTCTATTGTTTTAAAGTTGCCTTTTGCAGGTTTTTGGACTGATTTTTTTCAAGAACCCTAAAAAGGCAGAAACCAGCAGAAACGATGTGGATGAGTTACTTCTTGAGAGAGTTGTAATTACAGAGTGGAGAACAAACAAGCCATTCCTGTTGCTAATGCAACAATTCATTTACTCCATATTAAAACTTTACAACGCTTGATCGGTGTTTAGATTTCTCAGCTTCAGTTGGAGCTGATTGTTTGCATCAGGAGGAAATATCAACCAAGGCAGATTACAGATCAAGACTCTCAGCTACATTTTTAAATGCTGCAGATAAGGTGAACACACACCAGGAATATTCACTGGCAGAGACTGCTTCAAAAAAATACATCATTCGAAATACAATTTATAGGTGTAGGTGCTGGAAGTAGGGGTGCGCAGGAGGTGCTGCAGCACCCATAAAATAACCATGCAGGAATTCAGAAGCGGATTGAGCAATAAAGAGGAATTTAAGTTTTGTTTTGGTCGCATTTGCTGTGGTTCAAAGACAGTGTAAATGGGTGGTTAGGTCTTATGACAAACTGCACCTTATTCATTTAACATGGAGATTAGTGTTAGCTATTCTTTCTTTGACTGCAAGGTGAGAGGATTTTGTAAAGTGAACTATGTGACAATCTTTCTGGGGTAGAAGAAGTGAGTGTGAAAATAAAGGCTGTAGAAAGTTACTTTTTTTCTAAAGCACACTAATATTTAAATACCTGTAAATGAACTTCACGAATATTATAAATAAGCACAAATTAATCACTTTTTTGTAATTCTGATTTGCGATAGAAGCAAAGAGTTGATTAGGATCCAAACAAATCAAGAAATGTAACCTTGGTGATGTGCTTATGATAAGCTTTTGCTGAAAACCAATTCCCATACATTATAGTTTCGCGCTACATGGTTTTATCAGTAAAACTGCATGTCTGTGCTGGAAAATGTGTTGTCTGTAAATGAGAGCGTGCAGCCACACCATGCTTTAGTAATATATTTGAGATGTGTGCTTGAAAATGCACCACCAGCTACATAATACACCCATATTACTCTCTTGCTGAATACATTTGCTGCACTTGTTTTTTGTCTGATGCTTGGATTTCTCACAATCTCTATGACTTCAGCGATGTAACATCAATGGCAGCACACCCACTCCAAAAAAAATTCTAGCACCAGTGCCTGAAGGCAAATCAGATCACTGACAACACACATGTTGTAGTGTTCCTGAAATCCTCCCTGAGAAGCACTATGAAGCAGCATCCCCCTAACCTGTTGCTACGGTTCTATGATGGAAACACGCATGTGACTTTATCGCATGCCTTAACAAAGCGGTCTTTACTATGACTGTGTCTTTACCACGCATGCCTTTGCAAAGAATTTCATTGTAAAGGCATGACTGATAAAGGTATATGCGTGGTAAAGATTACACCCCAGTCCCCTGCCCTGAGCCTTAAAACCTGGCCCCAGGCCTGCAAATGACCCTGCCCCAAAAAACTACCCTGTCCTCCACCCTGAGCTGCTAAAACCTGGCCCCAGCCCTAAAAACTAACCCAACTCCAGCCTCTCCTCACCCTGAGCCCTAGAACCGGCTCAAGCCCCAAAAACCACCCCACAATCCCTACCATGAGCCCTAAAACCAGCCCCCATCCCAAAAAACTACTCAACCCCTCCGCCCTGAGCCCTAAACCCTGGCCTCCAGCACTACTTACCAAGCCGCGTCCGATCCTTCCTGTTCCTCCTTCCATTCTTGTCACCCACCCACCCACTCTGAATCTAGAGCACTGAATGCCGTTTCCCATTGCTGCTCTCATCAGAATGTCTGTCAGTCTGTATACAGAGCACTACAATGCTGCAGCCCTGGGGTAGGAGCACATTTACCATTTTATTGATGGCTGGCTGTGAAATGCAGCCAACACGTTATTCATGACACTACAACCACTTTTAGCCAATTTCCATTTTTAGACCTTTTTGGAAACACATGAACCACATACTTCTAAGTGCACAATGAATGGCCAAGTACCACCTCTTTAGGCTTGGACTTTAGTGTGGTTATGGTGTCAAATAATCTAGGTTTACTCTCTGAGGATGGTGGGGGCAGAAAGTGTATTTCAGGGAGCACATGTATCACTCACACTTAATATAACTTCCAAGCGAAGTTATTATTTTGTACTCAGCTTTGTTAGAAATGATTACGCAATCTATGGCACCAACTGATGGGGGTTGCGGAGCCAATACCAGGGTACAGCAGGAGTCTGTAGACACTACACAAACCCAGACATTTAGTGAAGGCGGTGGACAGGCAGCAGAAACTGTATGTTCAAAAACAAATTCCTACACGGGGATGAAGAGTGCAGTCTCATAGGCATCAGCCGCGCAGGTGTGCAGTAGATGCAGGGTGCAGAAACACAAGCCTTGTGATGATCAGTTTTGCACATCTCAGGTCTCACACAGCAGATTTCAGTGGGAAGCACATAGGGTTCAAGCTCATGGAAAGGGCGCAGAATTGACAGAGCAGGTGTAGCAGGCTCCCAGCCTCAGCAGGCTCAGATTCTTTGAGCTCCCCACAGCAACTCAGGTTCTTGCTAGGCAAATTACATCCTGTCCATGAACAGAAGTTTGCTTCCTGGATTTCTTCAGGAACAGAGTTTCCCTTCTAGGTGTATAGTCCTAACACTTACAAGGGAGGCAACCAAGAAATATGCCTTAGTTCCTCACCCACCTCTATAAAAAAACACATTAGCATAGGACACACTTCACTCGCACATTTTATAAGGGTCCATACACTGGCATTTGATGGTTAAACATCCTATCTCTCACTATTTTTCACTTTTCAAATTCATTAATAGATGGTCACAAAATACAATATGAGCACACAGCCCACATGATGAAGAGAACTGTTAGATCCATTGTACTCTGGCAGAGTAGCTGGCTACTCACCACCTATTGCTCTTCGGTGCCTCGTTGGGAGAAGAAGCACTGTATATATACAACAACAGAACAAAACAATACATCCTGTAGCACATATAAAGGCTCAGGCAAGCAACCCCTGAGACTCCCTGAGAAGAGAAGAAACACATAGGGGAAGGACAAAAGTTGTGATGGCATGGGGAGTTGTGACAACTGCTTTAGGGGTCACAGGGGATACAATGGTTACAATCAGAGCCGTTTGTCTTTCTATTGAAATCAAAACTGAACAAGTTCATTCCTTTATCAACTGACCCTCAAGGTAGCTAAACAGAGTGGTCCAAGGCTTACTTGGGGAGGAGGTGTGTGGTAGAACGTCCATAACTGGATCTCCCTTGAGCCTACATCTCAATTTCACCATCCAAACAAATTAAAAACCCATCCAGGTCACAGCTGTGACCTTGCTGAGGTAAATCCGCTGAATGCAGTTGAGACTTTCTCTGGTGTCATCTCATCACATGCTCTTCTTTTTCGGTGAATGAAACAGCCTAATGCAGGTTCGATTTTGTTTAGCCTCAAGCCCTGAAAGAAGCTTCTTTACTTGGTTCGGTTTTCCAGTCATTTTTGCCATCTCCAGCCAACTTCAGCTGTCCTCCACTGACCAACTGGGGGATATCAAGGCCACCCCATAGATTCAGGAGAGCAAGTGGTCTTGTTCTGGGGCACACTGCAGTGTGACTATGTACACAAAGCATCCACACATGGCCTTGTAGGGCAGGTCCTTTCCTGGGCTACAACGGGACAGTTCCCAGTTGTTCCTACATAGCTCTTCAAGGCCGTCCTCTTCTACGTGGCCTTTTCCTTCATTTATGGGTACCTCCAGTGCACATCTTCTGCAGTCAGTGATATCCTTCCTCCAAGGTCGTTCAAGGCAGCTTCTCATAGCAGGATGTAGAACATTCAGGTTCCTGCTTCCAAATTTAACAAAGAGAAGCAGACAGTCAAAGTCTTGGTCTTCACTGGCGTGGGACGCCTGGCACTGGTTATTTAGAATTCCTGGCACTGACTGATATAGGATTTCAAGTCAGTATTTATCCTATTTTTTCAGATATGGATCTGTATCTCAGAGTCCATTTCTGTTCCTGGTTAGGTATGGGATCAGGAAGTGAGCCCTTTTCAAACAGGCTGTTTGGTCACATTTATTTGATTAGCAGGTTGAAGCAGGAAGGGGCAGGGGTGGCGTGGCGTTGGGACTTCCCCTACCTTGCTACTACAAAAAACTAGCCAACGCAAACATCCAGGGAAAAAGGTTTATGCAGGAAAGGGGCAGTTCCTAAAGAGCCTTTTTGTCCTCTACTTTCCATTCATGTGAGCTGGGCTCATTTCAAAGAGAACTCATTAAATAGGGAGCATAAGAGGGATACAAAAACCGGGCCACCCTCCACTCACACAGTTACTCAACAAAAGGGCCTGATTCCAGATGATACACAACAGTCTATTATATTCTTGGTTCACTGGGTATCAGGTATACCTCCTAAGGGGGGCGTGGCCACGGAGGCGACCAAGATGGCCGCCTTTGACTGAAGCTCCGCCGGCTGGGCACATTAATCCTCCATTTGCTCGATGTAGGAGCACCTACGAGTTGGCGGACAACCGTCTACAACCCCCGGAGCTCGCTGGGATCATCCTGATGCCAGTTGCGGACGTCTGAGGCTCTGGGGATCGGCGCATGATGAACCGGTGCGATGACCTGGCATGTCCCTGTGGCCTTCCCCTGCGGGAGCATTGTCATCGGCGGCTGCGGTGAGTTATTGCCCCGGCGGTCTTCCGGCGCTGCCCTGAGCTCCCCCCACGCTCCTTGCTGTGGGCCTTCCTCCCCCTGCCCCCCGCTGCGGCTTTGTCTGGGTGCTGTTATTTGCGCGGCGCTCTCGAGGCTCGTGGGCCTTGGGGGCGTGTCAGCGCCGGGGCCTGGATTTCTGGTCTCGGCGGGGAGAGTGGCGGGCTAGTGGGGAGGCCCCGGTAAAGTACCCCGGAGCTGTGGTGGCACTGGTACCTCCAGGGTGCTCTGACTCTCCCCCGGCCACCACCTGGGTACACAGTGGCCGGACTGGACGACGGCCACCCTGGGAGGCTCACACAAGAGCGAGATCATGCTGCATCACCCCTTTTGATCCCTGGCACTGTGATCCCGCAGACTCAGAAGGTGCTGTGCCTTTTATCTCTCACTGCTGCCTGGCGACATTTGGTGACACTGATTCCTTCTGGTGACTCATGGTACCTCCGCCCCATGGAGTTCAGACCACACACCGGTGTATTAAGTCCTGTTCTCCCTGATTTGCACTATGTGCGTAGTTGACGCGCTGAGATACCACCGCTCTGCGCTCTATCTGGAGCTACACCCAGCACATGCTACCGGCCCAGTGTGACCTTTCCCTCATTCTCAGGTGGAAACCGGTCTGCTCTCCTATCGCTGCCTGGTGGTGGTTCTGCAAATGTATTGATCCGTCCGGCATTTATTAACCTTGCTACCTTGCGTCTTTGTTGGGTGTCCCTACCAGCCCGCCTTTCGTCTTGTCGCCCTCTGGAGTTGACGTGTCCACGGTGCTGCTGAATCACAACCATGTCACTTTCCTCTCCTCTTGAGATGGGGAAAAAAGACGCAAGCAGAGTAAGCTACAGTTTGATAAGGCTGCTAGTCCTGCCACGGATGTCCCATCTTATCAACCTGGTGGGGCTTCGTGCCCGAATGACTCGGGGGACTCTGCCTCTCTTGCGACGGCCATGTTGGCTGAGATGAGGGCTGGATTTAAAGCGTTAGATGGTCGTTTTGACGATCTGGACAAGGAACTTGCTGACATGGGTACCAAGATTCAGGTGCATGACCGGCGGATGGACGTCGTGGAAGCGAGGGTCTCGGACGTTAAGGACGGTGCGTCAGCCTTTCTGAAAAGACTGGACAGAATGGAAAAGATACTCAAAGAAATAGCCATCAAGAATGAAGATTTGGAAGTGCGCAGCCGACGGAATAACAACTGAATATTTGGCATACCGGAGACGACTGCCACTGGGCGTATGGACACTTTCGTGGAACAACTGCTTGCGGATCTGTTTGGCAGGGAAACCTTCACGCAGGGCTTCGTGGTAGAACGCGCTCAGGCCGAGGTCTGGCCTCCCCCCACGACCCATCACAACAAGGCTCATGAACTTCAGAGACAGGGATGCTGCCTTGTGGTCGACACACAACATGGGAGACGTCCAGTGGTAAGGCAGCAAGCTGGCTTTCTTCCCGGACTTTACCATCATGGTCCAAGAGGCGAGACGTAAATATCATGGAGTCAAGGCTGCCCTGAAAAATTTGGGACTCAGGTACGGCATGTTATATCCGGCGAGACTGAGGGTAGATGTGGACGGTAGGCCTCGCATATTTGATACCCCGACGGAAGCGCAGGAGTTTTGCCCGAACTATAAGAAAAACCATTCTGGATAACCTGTTGTGCCGCACGACCTCTCCATCGCAGGGTGGTTTACAGGACAGTGTTGAGCTTTTCTCTCATCCCGGGACTGGTTGATTGAAACTATATGGTTATTGTTTTGTACTGCTACACTCGATACATGCTCACTTTTTCTTTCTCTTTGTTGAATCTACATGCTGCCATTGTTCTTTATAATGCCCGACCGACGGGGCATTGTCAAACCCTATGGTGAATACCACAATATCTTTTGCTTATATGTTTGCTCTGTTATGTGCTTATTTGAATCCTGCTATAAGGGTACTCTGTTCGATGCACAAGCGTTTGGTTAACAATGAAGGGGTTTGCCTCTTAGGGTTCAGTAGGAGGCTGGGTGGGGGGGTATTTTGTTTCGTTTTCATGGTTTTTGCTGTATTATTGATCAAGGTGCTAGTTGACGGTATGTGAGAGACAGACAATGCGGTGCAATCAAGGTACCAACTCTTCCATGGTTAACCTAGGACAACAGTCCGGTCCTTCCAGGCTTTCTTTAATGACCTGGAATTTCAGGGGATTAAATATTACTAGGAAGCATAGGAAAGTCCTCAACTATGTTGCCGGACACCACATCGACATAGTCTTTCTTCAGGAGACACATTTGTCCGGTGCAGATTACAATCCTATAGCTTTAAGTTGGGGCTCCCATAGATACTTTTCCAATTACAGTCGTTACGCTAGGGGGGTAGCTATTTTAATACACAAACGTGTCCCTTTTTCACTGCACAAAACCTTAGTTGATGCCGATGGTCGAACACTGATTGTTACTGGTTCTTTGATGGGACACAAGATTTCGCTAGTAGGGGTTTATGGCCCTAACATTGATTCCCCACCTTTTTTTCACGAGTTGCAGGTTCGGCTCTTGTCACTTGACCCCAGGCTCTTGATACTCAGGGGTGATTTCAACCTATTGTTAGAACCACCCAGAGACAGTACTTCCCTTTCTCCTGACACTAAGCCCCGTGCTCGGCAAGCCCTCAGAGACATATGCTCCAACTTCTCTTTGATAGATGTTGAGCGCAGGCTCAATTCACCTCTTCCTGACTTTACACACTACTCAGGGTTTCACAATACGTGGACCAGGATAGATTACTGGTTGGTGTCCCTGAAGGTGGTGGGTTGGCTAGATGGTATACTCACCCTTCCCCGCACACTCTCAGATCACTCTCCTGTCATTCTCCGCCTAAATATCCCTAGGCTGGGTGGCTATGAGTGACAATGCGCTTCCCTGGAAGCGCACTACTGGAACCAGTTTTTTGCGAGGAAGTTAGGCTAGCAATTGAAGAGTATTTTGAACTCAACACCGGGACGGTTGATACCTGGGCGGTTCTCTGGGAGGGGTTTAAGGCTTATATCAGATGAGTCTGTATCGCCAAACACGCTGGAGTCCTGCGGGATCTCCGCTTGGCGCTAAACCGTATAGAGAGGGACATTACTGCCTTGGATCGAGAACTATTCACCGCGGCCTTCGAGTCGGGTGAGGCTAAGCACCTGGCCCTGCTGATTGAATTTAGGGAAACAGCTGAACGAGAAGTACTATTCCTTAATAAACAATACTCTGCATGACGCTATGGCGAGAGTGAGAGGCCTGGCAGGATATTAGCGCACACTTTATGCCCCCCGCTTGACTCTGCATACATCACGGCAATTCCCGGGCCTAATGACGACCTGCTACACTCTACCCCAGAAATCTGCGATTCTTTCCTTTCATACTACAAATCGTTATATTCTTCCAGAATCACTGGTGATCTGCGTGAAAAACAGGGGGAATATTTGTCCGAAATCGCACTGGTATACCTAGAACGCTACATGCAAGACTTTCTGTCTGTTCCCATTTCCCAGGACAGCATAATTGAAGCCATCGATGCACTTTGGGGTTCTTCTGCGCCAGGTCTGGGCGGCTTCTCGACCGATTTCTATAAGGCATACAAGGATATTTTAGTTCCGAGACTGGTTGAGGTTTATGCGGAGTCGCTTGAGGTAGGCACACTACCCCGACGTTTGGAGAAGCGGTCATTATTCTCCTTTCCAAACCTGGAAAGGACCCCAAACTATGTAGCTTCTACAGGCTGTGATCATTATTAAACCTCGATTATAAAATACTGGCCAAGGTTATTGCAATACGACTGTCATTGCTTATGGAATCCATTATTGCACCGGCACAATCTGGTTCCGTCCCTCATAGATCCACCTCCTTGTAAGGGTTGTTTTGGTTTGGACACGGATCTTATTGATGGGTTAAGGGGGGCACAGGTGGCTTTATTTTGCACTCTAATTCTTATTGCACGTAGGGAAATATGTAAGGTATGGAAGGATGCTACCCCTCCTCTGTATGAAAATTGGCTTCAATCTGTACTGAGAACCGCACATTTCGAAAATGGTGCACCACACACTAGGAATAGCATGGTATGGCGACCTCTGGTGGAGTGGGCTATGGAAATGAGGCTGGTAAGAAATCCTTTATTTGTCCAATGATTACACCTGGCCCCAGAATAAAGGGGTAGCCGGGTCGGCTCCGGGTACAGCAAGAACTTCAACCCTGGGCGCCCAGGATGGATAGGGGTTGCGAGTGTTCATTTGTACGTGCCAAGTTGAGACGAGGACACAAAAAAAGAAAAGAAAAAAAAGATCCACCTCCCTGAATCTTCATACCTTATTCACGGTACTACATAGGATTGACCCTGCCACACCAGCTGCCGCTGTCCTTTTAGATGCTGAAAAAGCATTTGACTCGCTCGAGTGGCCCTTTTTTTGGGCGGTGATGCAGCGCATGGGTATGCCTGAATGTTTCATTTCCACGGTAGCTCTTCTATACACCGGACCCACCACCAGATTATGCCTCAACGGTACCCTCTCTGACTCCTTCACCCTGTTCTGTGGCACGAGACAGGGATGCCCCATGTCCCCCTTGCTATTTATACTAGCTATGGACCCATTGGTTCGCCATTTCCAAGAACAACACTTACATCGCGGCCTCCAGTTTCGCACTGGCCCTCTCTTGGTTTCGCTTTATGCGGATGATACTATTTTATATGTTAGACTGCCTCATCAGAATCTGGAGCCCTTGATACTGGAAATTATAAGGTTTGGCAAACTTTCTGGGCTCAGTATTAACTGGCATAAGTCGGTAATCTTTCCACTCACGGCTAGCACGACTGCCTGGCCCTGTGAATTCCCGCTTGAATGGTGCAACAACGCGATTAAATATCTTGGAATTTATGTCCATCTAGATACTTCCACCATGATCAGACTCAACTATGGCAGGGCTATCAGTTCCTTGGAATCTCAAATCACGAGGTGGCTGCGTCTGCCTCTATCAATGGTGGGGAGAGTCACCATAATTAAAATGGTTGTTCTCCCCCGGATTTTGTACCTTTTTAATAACATCCCCATACCTCTTACCAAGACTTTTTTGCACAGTTACGTACACTAATATTGCACCTTGTCAGGGGAGACAAGACACCTCGGGTTCGTTGGCAGACCTTGACCTTACCCTATGAGAGGGGGGCCTTTGGGGTTCCTGATTTTCATTTGTATTATCTCATAGCACAATGTTGTTATGCCTACCTCTGGTTTCACCCTGACGCTCGCGTTCCATATTCTAAGCCTGAAGCCGATTTGGTACTTCCACGCCTCCTTTCTAATGTTCTGCCTACGGGATTTCCTCAGGACCCCCAGGACATTCAAACTGTCTCTACCACATGCTGGGCGTGGAGCAAGCTGCGCAGACTGCTTGGTCTCGAGTTGCTCTACTCTCCTGCACTGCCCTTGCCTAACCCTTCCCTGCTTCCAATTACTGGCGAGGTCTTGGCTCAACGTACGCTGGAAAAATTTTGCATTCGTACAGTAGGCGACCTGTTCCCTGATGGTCACATTTTTTCGGTGCCCAAGGAGGCCCAATTCGCAGATCGATCCTTCATGGACATCTTTGTCATGAAACGTATGCACTCCATGCTTCTGGCCACCTTCCCTTCATTTCCTGCTGCCCCCGAACCTACACCACCACTAACATCATTGATACAAAGTCCAACTGGCGCACACTTGGTCTCCAAATTATATAAACAATGTGGGGTGACTAGACCTATGTCAGACGTTAAGGTGTGTGTGGCCTGGGAGGAGGATTTGTGTAAGCCCATCACCGACGACCAATGGGAGAAGTGCTCTAGAGCTACCAAAGAGGTCTCGTTGAATAGTAGGCACAAGCTACTTCATTTTAAATTCCTGCGCAGGATGTATTATACCCCCGCCCATTCCCATAGAATAGATCACAGCAGGCCTCATCATTGTCTGAAATGTTTGGCTCCATTTGCCGATTTTGCTCACCTTGCCTGGACATGCCCTAAGATACACCAGTATTGGTACCTCGTGCACTCCACACTGGGAGACATGCTGTCCATGCACCTAGTACCCACCCCTGAGATCACATTGTTGGGCTATGTGGCCAACTTCCCAAAAAAGATCAGGAAGCTGGCAGCTCTGGGCTTCCTGTTAGCTTAGCGGGAAATTGCTCTATTATGGGGCCGTAAGAAAACTTCTTCCCTACAGGCATGGCTCCGGAGTTTGGATTTTTGCAATATTAATAGAGAGGAATATTCCACCTTGATCCCCATCTCCTCCCGCCCTGTAGATATTTGGGGACCATACAGGGTCTACATCGCCAAGAAACAGTATGAATGGGATTCCCAAGCTTCGGAAGGCCTTACCCCCGCAGGTATTGGCTAGGCATCAGTTCGGAGGGGGATGTCTGATCAATGTTTGCATTCTTTGCTTATTATTTAATGTAATGTTCATTCTTCTTTAATATGCAAAAACTGAAAATAAAGCTTTAAAAAAAAAGGTAAACCTCCTAGGTAGGATATGCTTATACTATGTCAGTCATACCCCCAATACGTGTATGTTTATTTAAATCAATAAAACACTCAACCACAGTCATGTCCCAATATTCCTAAAAAGTTAAGGATAATACTGGCACACTAGTCATAAGAAGTATGAGGCAATATGAAAAAATGTGTGGTGGGTCAGAAAGTGCCTCACGTAAGCCACCACCATAGAGCTGCTGGTACATATGTACCAGTGTGCTCACTTTATCATCATCAACACTTTCATGACAAAAAGGTAAGTGACCTAACTCAACTAAATGTGAGAAAAGTGTAAAACATAATGGTGCAGACTACCATTTCACCCTCGTAATGTGTAACAAAGAGTCACCTGAACTGCCCATTAAAACAGGTTGTGAACACCTATCATATGTATTTAATATTTGTCTAGTGTTCACAACTAGTTAAAAAAAACTGCATGTTTAGACCATTGTAAGTTGAAAGGCCTACATGTTTCATTGCCGTACAATTACAACGTAATGCCAAAGAATAAAACGTTTTAAAAATTTAAAGAACAACTTTAGGTTTTTATTGGAACCTTAATATGCTGATCTTTAAACCGTTTTATTCTTTGACATTACTTTTCTTTTTCTTTGTTGTTTTTTTCAACCACTGCAGGTCCAGTATCATTGAGGTGGAGATATATCCCGTGCCCTGATGACATTTCTGCAAAATTGTAATGTAACTTTTTAGGAATATTGGTAAATAGCTGTGGTTGAGTGTTTTATTGATTTACATAAACATACACATATGGGGGGTATGACTGACATAGTATAAGCATATCCTACAAGGAGGTATAGCTGATGCCCAGTAAACCAAGAATATAATAGGCTCATTTCAAAGAGGCCAAGACTTTTCACTAGTTTCTATAAATTCTCATCCTTGTCTGGCAGGCTTAGCCTCATCTAGTTAACAACACACATTCAGGAGACCCCAAACTGCACTGCAAATAGTAAATCATACTCTAAGCTGACTCTGTTTCACCCATACAAACCAAACATCAATGTGCCATCAGTATTCTATATGGATAGAGTGATGAAGATCTGCCAATTTCTTTAAACAGTAGAAGCTGGAAATCTACTCTTCCATTGAAAGGCAACTGGTAAATAGGCCACTGCCAGTTCTTCCCATAAAAGAGGGGTACACTTGGGGGCCTATTATGTAACGGTACACTTTCCTTGTTTGTGCCCAGGGCATCTTAAAACAGGTGCCCCGGGAGCAAACAGGGAAAGTGCGTTCTATTACATTACATAGAATGCACTTCCCTCAGGGCAGCCGCATTCACACACTGCCCTGGGGGCAGGGCATTCAGGTGAAAAACTATGTGGGTGCTTAGAAGTCTCTCTGTGTTTCACTTTGCAGGCGGCAACCCACCTGCACTTTTAAAGAGGACCCCCTTGCAGGTGGGTGCAGTAAGTGACTGCAGCTGCCTGCAAGGGGGTGTCTGGAGGGTCCATGGGACCCACTTTCCCTCCTCCAGAGGGCTGAATTCACGGGGCGCAGTGACAGCGTGCCACCTTCTAGGTGGCGCACTGTCAGTGCGCCTCCTGACAGCTTCTTTGCCTCTGTGCCCGCATCTGTAATACGGCGCGGGCTCGGAGGCAAAGGGATTCCCTTATTTGCATGGGGCCACACCCCTGTGCAAATGAGGGAATGCCCTCTGAAGATAGTGCTGTTGCTTTATGTGCACTAGCGCCATCGGTATTACAGAAGGGGATGCACAGCCATCTGCGGCCCCTCCTGTAATACCAAAGTGCCCTAGGGGTGCACAATGAAGGCGCAAAGGCCTGTTGTGCCCCCAGGGTACCTCATTTATACAGCGTTGGTGTGTCCCGCCAGTTTGTGCACCCATGTTTTGAGTCTCTTACTATTTTCACAAAGGCTTTCAGACCACATGCATGATTGTCATGTACACAAGGAGAAAATCAGAAAACCTACAGAGACGTGCTGTGAGTATAAATCAGGTGTATATATAGGAGGGTTTACCCAAACATGGTCACTGGGACCTGGGTTATATAGATACTGAGAAGAAGGGGTCCCAGCGTGAGTGTGACAAAGTATATGCAATTCGAAAAAATTTTTACAGAGACAATGAATGCATCCACATTGTTTTATTCACAATGGGACTAGGTATATTAAATATACTCAGCATTGATTACATATGATAATCGGTTGTACAGTGCCCCAGGGGGGGAGGAGGAAGTGATTAGGTGAGGATGGTGTGATGGAAGGGAATTAGGGACAGTAAAATCAACCAATTAAAGAATGCATTGGTGAGTTAATTTCTATACACAAAACATAAGACCGTTGGTTCGATGCATAAATCAAAACATATCATACTCCACAAGATACACTAAATGTAAAAATATTGGCGTGAAGTTGACAACCAAGCAGGTTATTGTCGACGTTTCGACTCTCAGAAGTTTGCAGGGATTAGTGGTGCCCTTGCTGTGGGGTCTTCATCAGGACAGGGTGCGGGGCAGGCAACCTAGTTGATATATATAAAATAAAGGAGAATTGTTTTAATTGATCGTGGGACATACCTCAATTTAATTACTGGTCAAGCGCATATAAAGCACACAGAACTAAGGAGGAGAGCATACCATGCAAGTTAATGCTCGTGTTATAATTAATGGACAGGACTTACGTCTCCGTATGATTGTTCGATTCTTAGAAAGTATATGGGGAAAGAGAGGATTAACTGAGATTGGTAAGGACCAAAGAGGGGTCCACGGGAACAAACCAGTGTGTTGTTCCTTGACAATGGCATCGTAGTCCTCAAAAGAATAAAATATTCAACATTCACTAGAGTTGTTATATAGAGTGGATGGAGCTTTAGTCCGGCCCGAGGACGGTTAATATGGCACAATCTAGAACAGGATATCAATAGCTCAAAAGGGATTACAACAACTTGCGCCGCTCACGATTTGAACACAGTTCACCTTAATTGTCAGATAGATTTGCACAAGGTCTTGAAATTTTAGTAGTACAAGGGATCACTCCGTTGTGTCTGTAAAAAACATGTAGAGCAGGACATACATGTAAATAGTTCTCTTTGAATATAGAGATAATTGTTGCAAACAGTTAAAACCAGGAGTTTTACCGGGCTTACCCAAATAGTAGATTGCGTTGGCACAAGTTCAACAGTGTTATTCAAAGATGGTCTTTCGGTAGTACCTGGGAACGAACACAAAGAACCAGTCACCCTAACAGGATTCGGATCACAATTAAACAAGCAGTTAAAAGTAATGTGATCCGTGTCATAGGCACTTGGGGAAGGCTTACCCAGAGTTGAGGTTTGGTTAGCATCAGGTCAGCGCGTGTGTTTGAATCTCTCCGTGCGTGTATTCGAATCTCTCCGTGGTATCTGGAGAGTGAACACGGAAAGAGGGGTCGTTAGTACCGACCGCTATTGCGAGTTCCCTGGGGCTAGATTAATAACGTAGGCACACTCACCGTCAGCCGACTGTATCCAGCATAGAACGCCGCTCGTGTTTGCAATGGCGAACCGAGCTTCCTGATTCCCCTATTGCTATGGTAACCGCACCACATGATTCGGGGCTGGTATATAGACATAGAGGAAAGACCCCGCGATGTGTATGAAAAACCGAACTTATCGGATAATATATATTAGTAAGAATTTCTATGTTATTGTTCCAGCGTAATTATAGAAATTCGGTTGGTGTGTCAACTGTGGAAAATAGTAACCTAACATTCAAAATACAAGTTCATGATCAATATTCATTCACATAATTATACAATTGATTATACAGATTGCATCGATTGGCAAGATTAGAATCAAATAGTGTCAATATGGCGTATTTGACAAAGAATCGTAAAGCCATTTCTTATCATATTAATCAACATGACCAATTACCATTAGGAATGGTCAGAACAAGCGTATGGCGTACCTATCACATGATGGTAAAGCCATTACTTGCCATAATGAACCTGTCAGTAATTGTGATGATGATATCATATAATTATGGATGTGGACAGATACATAAACATTAGGCTGCTATTATGGCGTACCTCTCACAAGAGGGTATAGGCCAATTCAGTTGATGGTCGTGGTGACAATATCACTTAATAGTGGATGTGGAACTGTTATTATGGCGTACCTCTCACATGAGGGTATAGGCCAATTCGGAAACCATGTATGCTATCTGTTCCTATCGAATGTTAAAGGGGACTCAGGTCAGGGTTGCTAGTTGGGAAAAAGAGCTGTCTTGCTCGTTAAGGCCTGTCCCGATGGAATCAAAAAGGAACATCCACTTCAATTCGCGTGTGTTCAAGATACTTGTTATGTTACCACCCCGGGGTCCCAATATTGCCTTTTCTATCACCACCCATCGAATGCTCTCTGGGGGTTGTGCAGCCAATTTGAAATGGTCTGCAAGGGGTGCACCGTGGACCTCGCACCTGATCCTGCTCATGTGCTGGAGAATTCTTGCTTTTGCTTTTTGTTGTGTTTGACCAATATAGATCATTTGACAAGGGCATATAATCGCGTAGATAATGTTGGACGTATTACAATTGCTGTGTGTCTTTAGCTGGATTTTATGTTGGCGATATTCAAATTCCTTTGTTTGGATTGTGGTGTCACAGGCCTTGCAGTGGCCACATTTGAAATGGCCCACTACAGGGGGCAAATTCCATAGCGACGTAATAGTAGGGTCATCAGGAGTTGGTAGGAAGGACTGTACCACATAGTCTTTGATGCTTTTTGCTTTCTTGAAAGTGTGTAATGGTGTCCCAATCTGGTTGACATCGTCCGATATTAATTGCCAATGTTGATTGACAATGCGTTTGATCTTGTTACTTTTGGTGGTGAATGTAGTTATGCACACAATTCTATTTTCTTGTTGGTCTACCTTATCCTTGGGCGAGAGTAGTTCCTCTCGTGGGTAGAACCAGGCACGTTTTCTTGATTTCCTGACCAGGCGTCTAGGATATCCCCTTTGTTGTAGACGATTTGCAAGGTCCTCAGATTCTGTGAAGTAATGGTCTTTGTTAGAGCAATTCCTCCGGATTCGTAGGAATCGCCCAAAGGGCAAATTGTCGCGGAGTGCTCGTGGATGGTGGCTGTTGTATTGTAACAACGAGTTTCTTTCAGCCGGTTTGCGGTTAAGTGTAGTGAATAATTTTCCTGATTGCTCATATATATTGATGTCCAAAAAATGTATGGTCTGATTATCTGATTGGATCGTGAACTTAATATAAGGAGATTGCTGATTAAGCCATATGAAAAAGAGGACAATCCATCCATATCACCATTCCAAATTAAAAGAATATCGTCAATGTATCTCATCCAGAGACCAAGTTGGTCTCTGAATGGATTGACTTCATTGAGGACAGTGTCATCCTCAAAAGCCGCCATATAGAGAATCGCCACATCTGGAGCAAAGGGAGCCCCCATAGCTACTCCAGATGTCTGAAGATAGAATTTGTTTTTAAACAGAAAAAAATTCTTGGTCATGGCTATCTTCAACAAGGCCATGATGAATTCTGAGGGAACTTGCACTGGAGCAGGTCGTCGTTGCAAGCATCTTGTTATCGCCGCCAAGGCTTCTTGCTGCGGGATGCAAGTGTATAACGATATCACATCACAGGTAGCTAGTATTTGATGTTGAGGGTCAAAGGATAAGTTCTCAATGATATTTATTGTATGCATTGTGTCACGTAGATACGATTGAGTCGACTCAGCAAGGGGTTTAAGGAAAAAGTCAATATATTTGCCAAGAGGCTCAAGTATAGAGCCACATCCTGAAACTATGGGACGTCCCGGTGGGTCTACCATGCTTTTGTGAATTTTGGGTATGGTGTAAATGGTGGCCATTCGAGGATGTTTTTGATTGAGGAAAAGAAACTCGTTCTCAGATAGGAAACCCTGGTCGAGGCCAGCTTGTGTCAACTCCAGAATTTCCAAAGCGATGGCTTTTGAAGGATCAGATTGCAGTTGTTGGTAACTCACACCGTCATTCAATTGGCGAAAAATTTCAGATTCGTAGGTAGACACATCTTGGACCACAATGGCACCCCCTTTGTCCGCTGGCTTAATCACAACTTCATTGTTCCGGGCAAGTGATTGCAGTGCCGTCTTCTCAGTTTTACTTATGTTGTACCTAGTATATGATTTGTCACATAGAAGTTGTTGCACGTCTCTCCAAACCACAGCCTCATAAGCTAGAATTTTGTGTGACATTGTACTGGCATGCGGGACAAACGTGGAAGGTATTCTCAGACTCGTGAGTATGAATCAGGCCAATGATGCCTGTTCTACTGATGCATGTAAATAGACACGTCAATAAGCAAACGTATTGTACTGTGGACCCAATGAGAGAGGTGTGCTCTTCAGTCTCTCACCCTCTCTGGCAGTGACCACATACAACAAAAATATGAGGGCCACTAGTAGAAACAAGGAAAGTGGAATAGGATAAGACAGAAAACAGAGACACCAGACACTACCACTCTAACTCATCTATTCTGGTGGTGACTGACTACCGTAGCTGTATCTCTGTGTAACCAACTTTCTATGTTCTGATAAGAACCTTACTATTCATGAAACCGAAGATTAAGGAAAGATGAGCATTTGTATGTGTGTCTGTCATCATTTATCCCGCGCTGGTACAATAACTACCTCAAGTTTCTTAACTATGAACTCACTGATGAAGATAAACGTAGGTTCTACTCAACACTTGTGGCACTGGGATGAATGAATGAATAAATGAATATTGAATTTATAGAGTTTAAACTTAGCCCCAGGGCGTCAAGGCGCTATTTGCGGAACTGAAAGGTGCAGACAAAATGACATGCTCATACTGAAATCTGTGAGAAAAGTCAGGTCTTTAAGGCTTACTGGAGGAGAGAGTGGGACAACTGACTGGAGAGCTCTTCCAAGAGGGTGTTCCACAGCTTAGCAGCAACAGTGGAGAAGGCTCTACCTCTCCATTTTGTCTTCTTTAACCTCGGTACAGTTCACAGATTTTTATCTGAGGACTGGAGCTGTGTGCTAGGAATATAACAATAGAAAATTGCCTTAATCCCATCTGGGCCTGAGCCATAATAGGCATCATGAGGCAGGCACAGTGTTTTGAAGAGGATCCTATGGTCCAAAGGTAGCCAGTGCAGTGACCTAATTGGAGGCTGTGACTGAATGATATTTCGGTAGGTTCATCACCAGCCATGCCTGTAGCATTCTGGACCAGCTGCAGACGTCGGATTAGGCCTTTATTAATGTCCAAATAAAGGGCATTACAATAGTCCAATCTGGAAGTTACCAAGGCAATAACCGTCTGCTTGCGTGCATCAAAGGAGAGGAAATGGGAAATTTTTCCAAGGATCCTGAGGATCCCGAAACATGTGGACACTGTCCTGCTGACCTGCAAACTAAGGCAGAGTGAGTTGTCCACTATGACCCCTAGGTTTTTCCCATGGGATACCGGGAAGGGACAGATGCCAAGTGTGTCCCGCCACCAGTCACTGGACCAGATCTCTAGTTTACTGCAGAAAATCAGGACATCAGTCTTCTCTCCGTTCAATTTTTAAAAAAAATCCACCATCCAGGAGGAGACTACCTTCATACAATTACTGAAGTTAAGAGCAGAGTCCCTGATACTGTGAGAGATGGACACCATTATTTGAGTGTTGTCTGCATAAGACAGCACCTCTAACCCAAAGGATCTCACAACCTTAGCAAGTGGGGCAACATAGATATTAAAAAGTGTTGGGCTCAGGGAGGAGCCCTGAGAACACCACACAACAGGGGTTTTGAGGCTGAGTAGAATTGGCCAAATTTCACTGTCTGTGCCCGATCACTGAGAAAGAAGGCAAGAAGCCTCAAGGCCAGGTCCCCGACCCCTATCTCTCTGAGGCGTTCAACCAGCCTCAGAGGAGATAGGGTATCGAAGGCTGTGGTGAGGTCCAGTAGAACAAGCAAGGTGGTATGCCCTGCGTCCACTTGAATACGGATATTGTTGAATACAGCAGTCAATGCTGTTTCCGTACTATGGTAGCTTCTAAATCCATGTTGTGAGCCATCGAGTAATTGGTAATCCTTAAAGTAGGCACTGAGGTGAGAATTTAGGTAAGTTTCCAGAATTTTAGCTGGAACAGGAAGTAAAGAAATCGGCCGATAATTCTTAAATTCTACAGGACCCAGAGAAGGCTTCTTTGAAAGTGGCTTCACCACTACAGTCTTCCACAAGGTGGGATACTGTCCATCTGAGATGGCAACATTAAGAACCGCAGTAAGGCGAGAAATATTAATCTCACGGCCAATTTTTAGAACCTTGAGGGGGCAGGGATCCAACGGTGAGCCTGATTTGACTCCTTCTAGAAGTCACCTCTGGCAACATATAGGGGAAGGGGAGGCCTGGGAGTCTCCTCCCTAAGTAAATGCTCACTAGGAGGGAGGATAGGTCGAGTAAGCGACCCCGCGTTGGAGTTGGAAGCTTCCAGCATGGAGTAAATATCTGTGATTTTTGTTTGAAAGAAGTCAGATATGTTATCACAGAACTCCTGGGAAAATGCTGAAGGATCAGTGACAAGGGGGGAAGTAAGGGAATTGATAACATTGAAAAGATCCCTAGAGGATTTCATTGATCCTGTGATTTTTGAAACGTATAGACTCTTTTCATCCATAAGGGCTTCTTTGTACTCTTTTAGACACTGTTCCCTACCCAGAGGCTCTAAATACGTGAGCCACAGCCTCTCCTGTTTACGTCACCTCTGTCTTAACTTTCTAAGTCTCTCCGTAAACCAGGGAGCAGAGGGTTTTTTCTTGCTGAGTAGTGCTTGCTCACAGGTGCAAGAGTGTCCATTGCTGCTAACAATTGATGCAATAGCTCAGCTGCTGCCATGTTAGCATCATGGTGCTTAGTGGGCTTGCAGTTATTGAAGAGATTGGAGAGCGACTCCTTACTTATGAGGCTACAATTCCCCCTTTCCTCCAAATTCCTGTTACCAGGGAGAGCCATCCCTGAAGCCACGAAGCGTAAATCAAAAGGGATGGCAAAGTGGTCAGACCAGGCGAGGGGAATCGGTTCTCCAACCCTTATCCGAGGGTCATTAGAAAAGACACCATCAAGGATATGCCCCGCTGTATGGGTGGGATTTTTGACCAGCTGTGCAAAACCACAGCAACTCATAGTTTCCAAAAGACTTTGAGTATCCTTACATAGAGACTTTTCTAGATGAAAATTAAAATTTCCCAGGAGAGTAAAATATGATCTTTCAAGGTATGGTTCTAAAAGACTACTAACATCCTGACTAAAAGATACCCTGGAGCGCGGTTATCGATAACATAGAACACCAGAAAAGCTTTCTGTGGGATGCAGGTTAATTGAAAAGTAAAAAGCCTGATATAGGTCAGGGGGAGCGGTCGATGCTTGTGTGCGGCAGACCAGAGTGTCTCTATAAAGAATTCCCAAACTCCCTCCTCGCCGGCCTACACTATCCAGTCTAGCAAGGGTGTACCCAGAGGGGATAGCGTCTACAAGATCAGGACCTGATTTTAATAACAGGCATAAATAAGCTCTTATTCCTACCATTAGCAGTTGCTGAGAACTCCTATTACTTTATGCACAACTTGTCAAACATATCATGTGTAATATTATCTTGAAATGAGAATAGTTCCTATTCCTTCACAGGATCAAACCCCAAGTTTAAATTCAACAGTTCCTAAAGTCCTTATCAATGCTCAGAGTCAATATTTAAAATAGTTCAAATGTTGTTTCCTCAATACAACTTGACTTTCAGAATACTTCTATGTATTCAAAACTGCAAACTCTCAAGGAAGCAACAGTTCTTTGCAAACAGAAATCCTGAATCCAAGTAGCGAGATCTTGACAGCCGAAACACTGTAGCACAGTTGCCATAGCAAGAACACCATAAAATTCAAGGAAAGTTCAGCTTTATATTGCAAGAAGGCTTTGTCTATCTCAAAAAACATGAAATGGCGGTAGTTTACTTGGGGTGCCATTGTGAAGTGTGTTCTCCACACATGTGATAGGTAACACCAGACAGCTCTGACACTCTGTGAAGACCACCAGTCTTTCAACTTCTGAACTGAACCGGGCATGAGCGGGTATGGTGCATTATGTCACAGAGCATGCCAAGCCATAAGTGGTAAGCTCCTGACTATATGAAAGAGAACATTTAATCTTGAGAGACCAGATGACTGTAGTCAAAGCAAGGTTTCAGATGATGGAAACATCAGCTACTTCAATGCAGAAAAAGATGACACAAAGAATATGCATTGCGAGGATTTTACAAATACTCTAAGATGTTGGCCACCTTTGAATCATGTGTTTCAATCCTACAGAGAATCGGTTGAGATGCCAGAAAATCAAATCAAAGTCCACACTTTAAGAGTACTGGGATGGCCCCTTTTGGGAGGTTGAGTTAAATTTGGTCTTTCAGATGGAGAAGTTCTTACAGAAGAGGGTCCTCACTGATTCAACTGAGATGGAGGTCAAACAAGTAGGGAGAATCTCCACAAACGGAGTGAAGAAAAAAAGGTAAGGCAAATGCCAGTATGGTCGTATTGGCTCTGAGCAAGGTCAGAGGGATCACTGAAATAATATCGAGGGACAAAATATCGACTTGCCAAAATATCGTGGACAAAATATCGACAGTCAAAATATCGAGTTTGTATCTACAAACAGGTAAGTACAAAAATATCGAGTACAAAATATCGTTAACAATAATATAGATGTAAAAAATATCGACTTTATTAAAAACAGTGTTAAATTAAATTAATATTAAATTTTAATTACTAAAATATACTTAAAAATACTTAAATTAAATTATAATAATTAAATAATAAATGAAAATAATAAAAATAATGTTTTACAATCTTATTTGTTGACCCTGAACCCTAAAATATACCCCTTTACCCAAAAACCCAAAACTGACCCTGAACCCTAAAAATACCCCTTTACCCAAAAACTAAAAACTGACCCTGAACCCTAAAAATGCCCCTTTACCCAAAAACTGAAAACTGACCCTGAACCCTAAAAATGCCCCTTTACCCAAAAACTGAAAACTGACCCTGAACCCTAAAAATGCCCCTTTACCCAAAAACTAAAAACTGACCCTGAACCCTAAAAATGCCCCTTTACCCAAAAACTGAAAACTGACCCTGAACCCTAAAAATGCCCCTTTACCCAAAAACTAAAAACTGACCCTGAACCCTAAAAATGCCCCTTTACCCAAAAACTGAAAACTGACCTTGAACCCTAAAAATGCCCCTTTACCCAAAAACTGAAAACTGACCCTGAACCCTAAAAATGCCCCTTTACCCAAAAACTAAAAACTGACCCTGAACCCTAAAAATGCCCCTTTACCCAAAAACTGAAAACTGACCCTGAACCCTAAAAATGCCCCTTTACCCAAAAACTAAAAACTGACCCTGAACCCTAAAAATGCCCCTTTACCCAAAAACTGAAAACTGACCCTGAACCCTAAAAATACTCCTTTACCCAAAATTTATCAATATTATTTAATTACCAAATAATTATTAATTAACAATAACAATAAAGTAAATATATTAGCACATTAGCTGTAATTATTTTAATAATTAATATTATTTTTTCCCAATTAATTACTTAACAATAACACAAAATTATATATATTAAAATGTACTCTAATTAATGTAATTAACTAATTACAATTAATTAATTACCAATTAATTACTAATACAAAATATGTACAAAATTATATTAATTAATTAACTAATTATTATTAATTAAGTATCAATTAATTATAAATATTTACAAACATATGTTAATTAATTAATTATTATTAAATTACTTCCCACCCTATTCCCCTATAAACCCACAACCCGCTACAGAATTACATTACGCAATTATTAAAAAAACAAAATTCATTTAATAAAATATTTTATAACATTAATACACACTTTTCACACATATTATTACATAAAAATACACTATAAAATATTATATATTATTAAAAATTCGATATTTTTGCTATCTATATTTTATACAGTCGATATTACTTCACTTACCTGAAAAACGATATTTTTGTAGTCGATATTATGTCCAGTCGATATTTTGTCCAGTCTATATTTAAAACTCGATATTATGTCCAGTCGATATTTTGGAGTCGATATTTTGTCTGTGCACCAGGTCAGAGACAGAAAAACACTCCAAAAAGATTAGTTAAGTGATTGAGACACAGAGACAAAGGATTTGCTTGCACATGCATCAAGCTATTTTGTGATCGCAAACAATGCGACTCGCAAAAAAAATACAGTTTCAGATTGCGAAATAGGCCTTTCCAATGCAACAACACAATTCTGCGAAATGGCAGATAAATTGCGAAAATAAGAATCGCAATTTTGCGAGTACCCACATTGCAATTCCTTAGTTGCGAGTCGCAAGTAAAGAATCGCAAAGCTATGCAAATGAAATCACAAATACCGATTTCCATGTAAATCGCAATTGTGCGAATGCAATTTACCGAATTTTACAGGCAGGTGGTAAACAGGTGAAAACAATCTCAGCAGGTGCAGACCATTAGCAAAGTATTTAATCAGGCCTAGGAGGCCTCAGAATGTTTCACAATGGCAGCGCTCTATGTCATGGCAAGGAGGATGAGGCTATGAGCAGCAGCACAGAGAAGGAGGAGATTACAGGAGCTAATTTTTACAGTGCGCATCACATTGTTGGGGCAGACTGAAGAGATCTATGACAAGTACAGGCTAAATGCTGCCATGATCCTTGATTTGATTGCAGAATTGGATCCCCTACTGCAGCGCCAGACTCACAGGACACATGCAATTCCCACTCATGTGCAGGTCCTATGTTCCCTGCACCTACTAGCATCAGGCAGCTTTCAGGGTTTTGTAGCTGTAGCTGGAGGTGTGTCACAAAGTTCCCTGTCACGTTTCTTTAATGCATTCCTTCATGCCATGTTGACAACGATACACCACCAGATTAGCTTACCCGCAACCCCACAAGAATTGCTTAAGACTAAACTAGACTTCCATCAGGTAGCCCGGTTTCCCCATGTAATAGGTTGCATAGATGGGACTCATGTTGCTATTTGTCCATCATCAGTGAATGAGTACATCTTTAGGAACCGCAAATCCTATCATCTGCAATGCAAATAATATCATCACTGACATTGTGGCACAATACCCTGGCAGCACACATGACTTGTACATATTTAGACACAGTGGCATACACACTCGTCTCCTTGGGGGTGAATTTGGAGAAGGACATCTGCTTGGTAAACATATGTTAAATTATTTCTGACACTATGGCCTAATGGAAATGCCTATCTGTTACTAACGGTTCGCTTACTACACTGTAGGTGAAAGCGCATATGTTGTGCACAACTACATTCTGACACTATACCTCAACCCAGCTACCCCAAGTGAGCAACGATATAATGCAGCGAACATTGCAACACAAAACGACATAGAGCGCACCTTTGGCCAGCTGAAAAGTAGGTTTCGCTGCCTCCACAAGACTGGCGGGCGTTGCAGTAGCGAGCAGACACCTGCTGCAGAATTGTGGCCACATGTGCCATGTTGCACACCATCGCTACTAGGAGAGGCATACCCTTGGAACTGTCAAACAGCGAGCCTGAGGAGGACAACCAGCCCGGACAAGCACTACAAGCAGCAGCTGTGGCAAGCTTAGCAGAAGGGAGAAGGATACGTGCAGATATTACACAACATTTTTTCTGAGGTGAGTAATGAGACACAACACAGCATGTTTGAACTGTACAGCATGTATTTTCATATAGCAATGTGTTTGTGTTACTGCACACATATCAGGTGCTAAATAGCACAGTGAGTGTAAACAACATAAATGAACAATCCATCAACATCTTCTATGTCAGTTAGTACTATAGCATTGTCAATGGTTACATCACCATATGTGAATTAGTCTGCCATGGCAACACTATTTTCTATGACCACGCACTCACAAACGCCTTTCGGTGGCCTCATTCATGTCCCTCATGGAGGCTTCGGAAGGTGTGGTACTCCTAGTGGTGCGCCTCCTGTGTGTTATCACTGGCACCAACAGACTACTGAGGCTGGACACCTCCACACTCCCCACTCCCCCTGTTGCATTGCTGCCCCGAGCAGTAGCAGTCTGTATGTCATCTGTGCCCTTGACCTGCTCCTCAGGCTCTGATTAGTGCTGTGCCGGACATGTGACTCGGGTCTTGTCGTGGCTGTACCTCCAGGCTGGGATGTCTGGGAATCATGAACGCTCTCTTCCTCAAGTTCCATGGACAGAAGTGGTGGGACTGGGGACCTGCTTCTAGTGGGTGCAGGGTATGTGGTTTGTGGGGCCCTAGGTGTTTCCACATCTGCCTCAGCCAGAGTCTCCTGTGTGTCTTTGCCTTCACTTTCCTCCAACGCCTCTGCTGGTGCATCTGTGATGTTAAACAGTGCAATTTTTAGTAATTCTTACATGAATGTAGTGTCACATTCAGCATTTTATTGTCTCATTAAATGACTATCTATCACACAGTGTTCACATGTTTTACTCCCTAGTTGTAATTGCCTACCAACTTGCCTTCCCTGTCTGTTACTCCCATAATACATTTGGGTGTTGCAAGTAAAATGTGGACTGGATTTTGATTCTGAACACTAGAGCTGAACTGACTTGATGTTTCACAATTTATATTCTGCTTTAAATGGACATTTGCATGCATCTTAACTTGTGAAGTACTGGCCGCTGCTGAGTTGTCCAACTGCGTCACTCCGACCACAGCTTCAGGCTGGAGTGTGGACTCGACTAGGTCCTCCAGGGGTGTGTTCCCAGGCAGTGTTGCAGGTCCCCCTCCAGTCTTCTTTGCCTCCTTGAGCCTCACCCCAATCCTCTCCTTGGTACAGCTGCGCAGGTCATACCACCTTTTTTTGAGGTCGACAGTATTGCGGTGGGTGACCCCCACTGCGTTAACTTTGGATTGTATCCTGAGCCAGATTTCTTTTTCTCTGACTCAGGGACCTGGAGCGATAGTTTGCCAAAAACCTTATCATGGCTCCTCACAACCTCCTCAATGAGGATTCTATATTCTTCTCACTAAATTTGTTTTTTCTTTTTCTTCTTGCTGCTTTCTTCCCCGCTACTCCTGATTCCATCTTTTTGCCACAGAGCAGTATATGCAGGGCACAAATATGTATCTCCAGCAGTGCTCCTGCACTCTGAAACCTCCTCTGACTCTCAGTGCACTGAAATCAGCATGGGATGCATCACTTCCTGATGTCATAAACATGCACCAAAAGCTACACCCAATTTGCGATTTCTTTATTACTGATTTCGCTAATAGGGATATTGCATATTACGTTTACTTTATTTGTGATTCAGTACTATGTAATCTCTATTTGCGATTCACTACTTTTGGCGATACATTTCCTGCACTGGATTCTGCGATTCCTTATTAGCGATACATTAAAAATCGCTATTAAGGATTTGCAAAATCCAACTTTGATGCATGTGCACCACAGAGACTAATGAAGAAGGTGGTAAAAAGAGGGGCAGTGACCTTGGTTTCAAGTGCATCTACTAATAAATGTGGATGGCATAACATCAGTGTTCACCCAAGTAGAATCTCTTGGAGTCATTTATGGGCAACCTGCCCAGACCAGGCACAGAAGGTTAATTGATCCATGTGCCCTAGTTTGTGGCCAGTTGGGGCTTCCTTCTATCATACCCTTGGAAATGGACCACATTGATGACTCCTGAGTGGTGGGCTGTCCTTTGGCCACTTCTATGCAGATAACAGTTGACTTTCAAATTTTTCCATCACTTTTCTAGTTCCAGGCAGAGTAAATTTTTGCATCCTTCTCTTCCATCCTATTCTTCCCTCACTTTTCCGTAGATCCTTCTCTCCTCTTGGAAGACCATTCTCAGACATAATTTTCTTAGTAGAGGACTATTCTTCTGGAGACAAAAATGCTTCTGAACCCTTCATTCCTACTTTGACAAAGAGCACCATCCAGCCGAAAAGGGTACTGCCTGGAGTTTGATTCCCACCTTAAGTCATTTGCTTTCCTTCCTTGGTTATATGGTTATATTACCATAACACCGTCCCAACATTTTGTCCAATCCATCAATGTTTAATTATATACCATTATGTTGGAAGTCCAAGGTTCCACACGGCTCCCTTGGCTAGTTGCCTAATGGCCTTCTTGTATGAGGGGATGCTCGATGTGGATGTTTTTCTCCTGTTTCAAGGTCGATTTTCCGCTGGTTCTACTACTTGTTACTTTCTCTTGGAGCACAAAAGCTGAATACTGACTGCAGTTTTTCATTTCTTGAAACGTGTTTGATGAGTTATCTTTTTATAATATTTTGCTGTTTGATAATGACTAGAAAGGAACATTATAAAAAAATAGTTTACATTTTGAATATTTGGTTACAAACCTCGTACTTTAATTAAATGGCTCACCATGACTATTTTAAATGATTATCAACGGCTGAAATATGAACACATTTATACTGCTGTTATAAAAGGCATTTGAAAAATAACTATTTGCATTATAATTTTAATAAAAATTACATGACAGAAGAACAATTTTTAATATGACGTATATAATATGAAATTAAATTCAATAAACTAGTCAGTATATAGGAAGTAAACCTAAATAGACAATAGCTCATATCTATAATCAGTTGTGCAATTTAAATGATTTAGAACATATAAATATAATAAAGTAAATGCGTTTTTTTAATTTAAGTTTTGCAGTATTGCATGGTAGAGTATATCTTTCCACTGTATGTGATTATGGATCTTGATAATGTGGGCAAAATATTTAGAAAACACAAGGAGATGGTGGACGGAGCACTGAAACTTTTCAGACACTTACTCCCAGTCACAGATCTGGGTTGAATTAATCATCGTTCTTTAGCTCACTTCGCCACCTCAGTTCAGACCCAGCTATATGCAAATCTGTCTTGACCCTGTGCCTCATGGGAACAGTCCAGCTCAAACTGCCAAGCCAGGTCTTCCCTGAATCAGAAACAAGCCTCCTGGGACCGGTTTCGAGGTAACACCCTTCTTCAGCCAGGCTAGCTTGAATCCAGTAGCAAAGTGAGCAAGGGACCCACGTCTGGGCATACCCTGCCAACTTAGAGCAAACAAAGCAAACACAAGGAGATGATGGACAGAGCGCTGAAAAGTGTTTATTTACTCACCTGTACAGTTAAAGACATACCACCGCACTTATTTAAACATATACTAACACATACTTACACTCTAATACAATAACTAATACAAGCACACACTGATCCATACTGGCACTCTCACAATCGCTCACTCTCACATATAGTCATTTATACAGTCTAACACTAATATATACTGCCTTTCACATATGCAGTTACTCACACATGTACCACTGAGGCATCCATTCACTCACCAAGACACTCATACACACACTCACCCAGCCATACAGCCCTTCACAGATACAGACTTGAACACATATACCCAGTGAATTACCTACTCACACATTTATGCACAGTCAAACCCCCCACCCACACAGACACTCAGGCACCCATACAGATACACAGACAAGCAATCAATAGCTCATATAGATCTTCATTTAGCTGCTAACCAAACCCTGCAACCGCTTACACACCAACTGACAACCTAAACTGTGTATAAATGTTTGTATCAGTTGCTAACACATGCATTAAGCAAGACACAATTAATCACTCAGTTATACAGTCAGTCACACACCTACTTAATCATCCATCCTGACTCTTATACACCAATTCCTTCTTAAATACACCTGGGGATATATAAATATATGAATATATATATATATATATATATATATATATATATATATATATATATATATATATATATATATATTTATATTAAAACATATTTTCCATTACGCTGCCACAGTTGGAGGTGCACGCAATGACAGGAGAAATCAGCCACCACGGTTTAAGTCCTTTATTGAGGCACAACGGGACACAGCGCTGGATATTTCATTAAGCCCCAACGCCTTTCGGAGCTCCTTATGCTCCTTGCTCACGGGGCGGGCATGCAGCTGCAGACGTAGGAAGGGAACAAGTCCCTGGTTCGTCCTGTTTCATAGCAGTTATTGCTGACGTCATCTTTGGACTTATGGTGAAGAACCGGGTTTTAGAACCCAGCGGCGCCAGGGGAAACGCCCGATGTCTTCGGGTTCACCTGTCTTAGAATACAGAGACACGGGATACTTCTCGGTGATGTCAAAGACCAAGTTTATTGGCTGCAACCAGGAACAGAGGTCTACGAAGCACAACACAGGTGGTTCGCTAGAGACTGCACAAATTCATAGAGCGAAGCATTGTCTTTTATGCTAAAAATCACATTTGTGGCTAGCATCAGGCTACGGATATGTGAGCACAGAAGTAATATCAGGTGCAAAAAAGCCACGACAAGAATGAGTGACCATTTCCTCCAGACCAATCACACCACCAACGACCTGAAATGGACTGTGATTGAACAAATCGTTGGGGGCCCCAATATATCTGAGAGACTGTTTGAAAAGGAACAGCGTTGGGTGTATCGCCTTGGCACCCATACTAATGGCCTTAATGATGACATACCTTGGGGTTCTGTTCTCAAATAAATGACTGAAATGAATATCTGTTATCCCAAGATCTGTATCTGTTCCCACCAACTCCCTTTGTCTGCTACGGTGTTACTTTAACTTTCTTAACTTTCCTAGATCAGTTTTTACCACTCCACTGGTCTTGATAACACCCATCCTGAACTCATGAGCCAGTTATACTTTTCACTGACTCTGATTATACCCCTCACGCGCACACCAAATTGCGCTCTTGTGTTTCCATCCGTGTTCTAGTCTCACCTCGTCTGCGCATGCGCATTACGAGTAGTGTCACTATCCCGAATTCCGAAGGAAATCATGTCTGCGCATGCGCCTCAATCCGCGCGTAATTCCCGGAAGTGAGTACCCTGCCCGGACCAGGCTAGCAGTCTAGCCCTGGAGTACATCCTCAACGCATGCGTGGTAGGAAGGCTGAGACTCCCGGAAGTGGTGTCGCGCCTTTTTCCTCACCGGCAACGCATATAACCGCCTTCACCCTTCCCAACCGGATCGACGAGACCCGGTCCTGAGGGCGTGTAGGCTTACCTGCAGGAGACGGACGCCGTGGGCGTGAGTACGAGTCCGGCTGAGAAACCATTCAGAGCTAAGTAGTGTTAACTGCTGCTTGACCAGGCTTTGGTGTCCCTTTTTCTTCCCTCTGTTTTGCTTTGCAGGATGTGCCAAATGCGCCGTCCCCTCCCTCCCGCGGTCTATGGGGTGGATTTTCATCCCTGGTGAAGTGAGACCCTCCCTCTTTCTCGCCACTTTTTGACTGCTTCATTGCTGACTGGCCACTGGCCATTTGGCCCATTGATCGATGAGTGACAGAATGTTGCGTGTTTATTTTCACTGCCATTTCGCCCTCATTTCACGTATCAATACCCTCCCCTGTGCACTTACACAGTTAGATTTTGCAAAATTGGCAATCTACTTTGACAGTGCCACCATATTAACAATATGACTTATCGTGTAGCCTCAGCCAACGGCAGAGCCACGCACCTCTGCTATTCTGCATGAGTGGTGCACCCTGGCACTATGAGCACTAGAAATAGACTGAATCTGGCTAAATCAATTGACAAAATATTCTAATTATGTTTCTTTTGTCTTGTGTTGTCTGTGTTTTCTTACCTTCACAGGTGCCTTTTTATTTTTAGTCTCTAAATTTTAGAGGCTGGAGGTGTGTGCGTCCTACCTTCGGGTGGTGAAGCCCGCCTCTGTGTTTTTGTGCACTTCACAGATCTTTTAACTTTCAAGCCCTCTGGTAGGGTGGGCCTTAGAGTGCCCATACCGCCGAGGTTTAACACCATAGGTCCTGACGAATGCCAGGTTAATGATACCACACCGGCTGAAACATGTCCATGTCGACCATTCACATATTCACTTAATGCTAGAGGGAGTAAGACCATCCAATTAGTTGGCCCTACTCACCTACACATTTTTTAACCTTGCCCTTGATGGTCTTTGATTAAAATTAAATTTTTGACACATACAAGGCAATTTTAATCTCACCACTTGACACTATTCACGTAATTTTCCACATAGCCCTCCCATCACAAAAACCAGCTCCGCAGTAATTCTGGCGTCGAAGCACACCGGGGTGACATTCGGTCACACCCGGTGGGGCCCGATGATGAAGCAAGTCACCGACCAGGTCGGTGAGTGAGGGCTTTCCTAACAAACCTATTGGGCTTTGTTGTTTCCTTGTGCTCTGTGCCTTTTTCCACCTGAACCAGAACAGGAACACTCTTTTGTTGTTGTTACATATTATAATTTGGGGACTAAGAGTGTTCACGACTCTCCCTCTCTCTCTTATTGTTTGTAAATATTTAAGCAGCGCACAGCTGTGAGAGATTATTTCTCTTTTCTTCTTTTTTCCCTCTCCTGAAACCAAGGGACCCTCAATTGGTTTACCGCCAACTCTGATTGAGTACCACCCACCAAGCAGATCCCATAATGTCGAATCTGGGTCTAACCTTCTCGGAAGCAGAAATAGATGCGATAATGGCAGATGCCAATCTCTTTGCAGACCCGGCAATTTCACAAGCCATAGCACACACCTCAGACTGGGAGAAATTAACGGAACAGAAACGTGATCGTATACGCACCATCTTACATGGGACGATAATGAAGCAATACCTGACTTCCAACTCAGCACCAAAAGGCCTTTTGGTGACCAATGCCCCCCGCATCTTTCTAGATGATGCACAATTTAGGAAAGATTGGGCCATGATCGCGTGGCATTGCACGCGTGATTGGCTCGTCCTGATCATTAAGACTGCCCTGCGTCTCTCTGACATCCTATTGATAGAAATACAGGAGACGGAATCACAATTTAAAACAACTGTGACCGGCTACAAAAAGAAACTAGATGAGATCAATCGTGAAATGAATGAATATAAAGAAAACCTATTGCAGTCTAAACTAACCAAATTTCAGAAAGACCTTAAGAAATTTGAATTCAACAAAACTTACCCTTACGCTGACCCTGATTATACAGCACCTACAAAGGGCTTGAATGAATCAGATGCAACAGATGATAATTCCTCCAATAGTAGTGGGTCAAGCACAGGCTCATACAAACGAGGAGGGAGACGAGGCAATAGAGGCCACAGAGGCAATCAAAGATTCCAGAACCACAACCAAGCACCAAGTTGGGCAATGGCACCACATGCCGGATACGGGCCGCCACCATTCCCCTTTCCACACCCACAATTCCCTATGATGGGTTGGAACCCAGGATGGCATCACCCTCCTCCTCCTCCCCCCCAAAACCAATACCAGCAGCCTTTTTTAGAACGGGGCCGCAGAGGCAGAGGGAGGAACAAGAGAACCCCCAACCAAGTTTCCTGGCAAACAGACGAAGCTGTCGGGAACCGCACGAGGAGCCAGACACCACAACCAGGGACCAGCAACCAACAAGTCTAATCACCAACTTGTCGGATTTGGAACTCACACCTACGGAACAACGAGTATTAGAGAAAGGACTGGGGTTTGTGCCTACGGCTCGTCCTGATAAATTCAAATTACATTGTGAACTCACGGATTTTTTCCGCAAACTAAAACTGAAGGCCTTTTTTGAAGGTAAAGAGGATCCTGATGCAGAAATGCGTAAGGGAGATACTGGCCTGAGACCAAAATCGACGTTTGTACCCCCTCCGCACACTGTACCAGCTGCTATTACAGCTTTCGAACAAGCAGTGTTCTTGGATTTGGAAGCATGCCCTGAACCGCACCACTTTGGCAACTTCAGCGCCGAGGAGTACCGGGCACTTGATAAACTAAAAAACAACAACGCTATTACCATCAAACCAGCCGATAAAGGTGGCGGCATCGTAATCCAAAATACTAGGGATTATGAGAGGGTATGTGAAGAATTACTGAGTGACACCAACAATTACCTACCACTTACCACAGATCCCTCCCCTGAACTCCAGAATCGTATCACCGATCTGGTCCAGGAGGCCGAATCCAGGGGTCATATATCTAAAAATGAAGCAGACTTTCTTTCGAGGAGTAATAAAATTATTCCATACTTCTACACACTCCCGAAGACTCATAAAAATAAATTGCCCCCACCTGGACGCCCAATTGTGTCAGGAATCGGGTCCATTTTAGAACCCCTGTCAACCTTTTGTGACCAGTTCTTGAAACCAATTGTGCAAAACACACCGACATACCTCAAGGACACGAAAAGCCTGCTACACCAACTGCAATCAATCTCTTTTGAGCCAGATACCATCATCTTGGCCACCTTAGACATTGAGAGCCTATATACCAGTATCCCGCAAGATGAGACTATAACGGTACTAAAGGCCGCCCTGCACTCTACCACTTGGGAATATAACACCCCCAGAGACTTCATAACTGAATGTGCCACCATCGCACTGAAAGAAAATTTCTTCGCATACCAAGGGCGTCTCTTCCTACAATGCTCGGGGACCTCGATGGGCAGTACATTTGCCCCCAGCATAGCGGGGTTGTATGTCGCAGACTTCGAGGCTAAAAACATACTGTCTATTAACAACCCGTTCAGCAGAAATATCACATACTGGAAAAGGTATATTGATGACGTGCTGCTCATCTGGAAGGGCAGCATGGAAAGGCTAACGGAGTTCCTGAACTGGCTTAATACTCTTAACAGATACCTGAAATTCACCCACACCGTGAGCACTACGGAGGTGGTGTTTCTTGATGTGGTTATCACTAAGAGTGGAACAACCTTAACTACCAAGACTCATTACAAAGCTACAGCTAAGAATAACCTGTTGCAGTTCTCAAGCTTTCATCCTCGCCCGTTAAGGGAGAATCTCCCGTATGGTCAATATTTACGGATTCGCCGGAACTGCAGCAACTTAGTTGATTTTAAAACCCAATCAACTGATCTAACAGCTAAACTGGCACAAAGAGGCTACCCCAACCACCTACTAAACAAAGGCTTCAAACGTGCACGGAATCAACCACGGGAAGCACTTCTGGAACCGACTTCGAAAATAACAACAACAGAAGTCCCCCTCACGTGTGTCACCACGTACGGTGCACTATCCAACCAGTTGAAAAAATCAATAAACAAGAACTGGAAAATCGTCACCAGCATCAAGAAGGACTGGCAAAAACCACTGTTTTCCTTTAAGAAAGGGCACAGTCTCAAGGATGCTCTGGTCCACACCAGACCTAAAATACTACCTGCAACCCCGATGAGGAGTATAACTGACACTTGGAACCTTCCTAAAGTGACGGGCCACTTCCCATGTTCAAACTGCTCTGTCTGTCACCTAACTACCCCGACAAAATCCTTGACTCTGGAACCCGGGAAAACCTGGTGGCAGAAAGCCCACACTAACTGTAACTCTGTCAATGTCGTGTACCTCGTCACCTGCCCATGCTCACTCCGTTACGTGGGTATGACAACCCGTAAAATAAGGCTACGGATATGTGAGCACAGAAGTAATATCAGGTGCAAAAAAGCCACGACAAGAATGAGTGACCATTTCCTCCAGACCAATCACACCACCAACGACCTGAAATGGACTGTGATTGAACAAATCGTTGGGGGCCCCAATATATCTGAGAGACTGTTTGAAAAGGAACAGCGTTGGGTGTATCGCCTTGGCACCCATACTAATGGCCTTAATGATGACATACCTTGGGGTTCTGTTCTCAAATAAATGACTGAAATGAATATCTGTTATCCCAAGATCTGTATCTGTTCCCACCAACTCCCTTTGTCTGCTACGGTGTTACTTTAACTTTCTTAACTTTCCTAGATCAGTTTTTACCACTCCACTGGTCTTGATAACACCCATCCTGAACTCATGAGCCAGTTATACTTTTCACTGACTCTGATTATACCCCTCACGCGCACACCAAATTGCGCTCTTGTGTTTCCATCCGTGTTCTAGTCTCACCTCGTCTGCGCATGCGCATTACGAGTAGTGTCACTATCCCGAATTCCGAAGGAAATCATGTCTGCGCATGCGCCTCAATCCGCGCGTAATTCCCGGAAGTGAGTACCCTGCCCGGACCAGGCTAGCAGTCTAGCCCTGGAGTACATCCTCAACGCATGCGTGGTAGGAAGGCTGAGACTCCCGGAAGTGGTGTCGCGCCTTTTTCCTCACCGGCAACGCATATAACCGCCTTCACCCTTCCCAACCGGATCGACGAGACCCGGTCCTGAGGGCGTGTAGGCTTACCTGCAGGAGACGGACGCCGTGGGCGTGAGTACGAGTCCGGCTGAGAAACCATTCAGAGCTAAGTAGTGTTAACTGCTGCTTGACCAGGCTTTGGTGTCCCTTTTTCTTCCCTCTGTTTTGCTTTGCAGGATGTGCCAAATGCGCCGTCCCCTCCCTCCCGCGGTCTATGGGGTGGATTTTCATCCCTGGTGAAGTGAGACCCTCCCTCTTTCTCGCCACTTTTTGACTGCTTCATTGCTGACTGGCCACTGGCCATTTGGCCCATTGATCGATGAGTGACAGAATGTTGCGTGTTTATTTTCACTGCCATTTCGCCCTCATTTCACGTATCAATACCCTCCCCTGTGCACTTACACAGTTAGATTTTGCAAAATTGGCAATCTACTTTGACAGTGCCACCATATTAACAATATGACTTATCGTGTAGCCTCAGCCAACGGCAGAGCCACGCACCTCTGCTATTCTGCATGAGTGGTGCACCCTGGCACTATGAGCACTAGAAATAGACTGAATCTGGCTAAATCAATTGACAAAATATTCTAATTATGTTTCTTTTGTCTTGTGTTGTCTGTGTTTTCTTACCTTCACAGGTGCCTTTTTATTTTTAGTCTCTAAATTTTAGAGGCTGGAGGTGTGTGCGTCCTACCTTCGGGTGGTGAAGCCCGCCTCTGTGTTTTTGTGCACTTCACAGATCTTTTAACTTTCAAGCCCTCTGGTAGGGTGGGCCTTAGAGTGCCCATACCGCCGAGGTTTAACACCATAGGTCCTGACGAATGCCAGGTTAATGATACCACACCGGCTGAAACATGTCCATGTCGACCATTCACATATTCACTTAATGCTAGAGGGAGTAAGACCATCCAATTAGTTGGCCCTACTCACCTACACATTTTTTAACCTTGCCCTTGATGGTCTTTGATTAAAATTAAATTTTTGACACATACAAGGCAATTTTAATCTCACCACTTGACACTATTCACGTAATTTTCCACATAGCCCTCCCATCACAAAAACCAGCTCCGCAGTAATTCTGGCGTCGAAGCACACCGGGGTGACATTCGGTCACACCCGGTGGGGCCCGATGATGAAGCAAGTCACCGACCAGGTCGGTGAGTGAGGGCTTTCCTAACAAACCTATTGGGCTTTGTTGTTTCCTTGTGCTCTGTGCCTTTTTCCACCTGAACCAGAACAGGAACACTCTTTTGTTGTTGTTACATATTATAATTTGGGGACTAAGAGTGTTCACGACTCTCCCTCTCTCTCTTATTGTTTGTAAATATTTAAGCAGCGCACAGCTGTGAGAGATTATTTCTCTTTTCTTCTTTTTTCCCTCTCCTGAAACCAAGGGACCCTCAATTGGTTTACCGCCAACTCTGATTGAGTACCACCCACCAAGCAGATCCCATAATGTCGAATCTGGGTCTAACCTTCTCGGAAGCAGAAATAGATGCGATAATGGCAGATGCCAATCTCTTTGCAGACCCGGCAATTTCACAAGCCATAGCACACACCTCAGACTGGGAGAAATTAACGGAACAGAAACGTGATCGTATACGCACCATCTTACATGGGACGATAATGAAGCAATACCTGACTTCCAACTCAGCACCAAAAGGCCTTTTGGTGACCAATGCCCCCCGCATCTTTCTAGATGATGCACAATTTAGGAAAGATTGGGCCATGATCGCGTGGCATTGCACGCGTGATTGGCTCGTCCTGATCATTAAGACTGCCCTGCGTCTCTCTGACATCCTATTGATAGAAATACAGGAGACGGAATCACAATTTAAAACAACTGTGACCGGCTACAAAAAGAAACTAGATGAGATCAATCGTGAAATGAATGAATATAAAGAAAACCTATTGCAGTCTAAACTAACCAAATTTCAGAAAGACCTTAAGAAATTTGAATTCAACAAAACTTACCCTTACGCTGACCCTGATTATACAGCACCTACAAAGGGCTTGAATGAATCAGATGCAACAGATGATAATTCCTCCAATAGTAGTGGGTCAAGCACAGGCTCATACAAACGAGGAGGGAGACGAGGCAATAGAGGCCACAGAGGCAATCAAAGATTCCAGAACCACAACCAAGCACCAAGTTGGGCAATGGCACCACATGCCGGATACGGGCCGCCACCATTCCCCTTTCCACACCCACAATTCCCTATGATGGGTTGGAACCCAGGATGGCATCACCCTCCTCCTCCTCCCCCCCAAAACCAATACCAGCAGCCTTTTTTAGAACGGGGCCGCAGAGGCAGAGGGAGGAACAAGAGAACCCCCAACCAAGTTTCCTGGCAAACAGACGAAGCTGTCGGGAACCGCACGAGGAGCCAGACACCACAACCAGGGACCAGCAACCAACAAGTCTAATCACCAACTTGTCGGATTTGGAACTCACACCTACGGAACAACGAGTATTAGAGAAAGGACTGGGGTTTGTGCCTACGGCTCGTCCTGATAAATTCAAATTACATTGTGAACTCACGGATTTTTTCCGCAAACTAAAACTGAAGGCCTTTTTTGAAGGTAAAGAGGATCCTGATGCAGAAATGCGTAAGGGAGATACTGGCCTGAGACCAAAATCGACGTTTGTACCCCCTCCGCACACTGTACCAGCTGCTATTACAGCTTTCGAACAAGCAGTGTTCTTGGATTTGGAAGCATGCCCTGAACCGCACCACTTTGGCAACTTCAGCGCCGAGGAGTACCGGGCACTTGATAAACTAAAAAACAACAACGCTATTACCATCAAACCAGCCGATAAAGGTGGCGGCATCGTAATCCAAAATACTAGGGATTATGAGAGGGTATGTGAAGAATTACTGAGTGACACCAACAATTACCTACCACTTACCACAGATCCCTCCCCTGAACTCCAGAATCGTATCACCGATCTGGTCCAGGAGGCCGAATCCAGGGGTCATATATCTAAAAATGAAGCAGACTTTCTTTCGAGGAGTAATAAAATTATTCCATACTTCTACACACTCCCGAAGACTCATAAAAATAAATTGCCCCCACCTGGACGCCCAATTGTGTCAGGAATCGGGTCCATTTTAGAACCCCTGTCAACCTTTTGTGACCAGTTCTTGAAACCAATTGTGCAAAACACACCGACATACCTCAAGGACACGAAAAGCCTGCTACACCAACTGCAATCAATCTCTTTTGAGCCAGATACCATCATCTTGGCCACCTTAGACATTGAGAGCCTATATACCAGTATCCCGCAAGATGAGACTATAACGGTACTAAAGGCCGCCCTGCACTCTACCACTTGGGAATATAACACCCCCAGAGACTTCATAACTGAATGTGCCACCATCGCACTGAAAGAAAATTTCTTCGCATACCAAGGGCGTCTCTTCCTACAATGCTCGGGGACCTCGATGGGCAGTACATTTGCCCCCAGCATAGCGGGGTTGTATGTCGCAGACTTCGAGGCTAAAAACATACTGTCTATTAACAACCCGTTCAGCAGAAATATCACATACTGGAAAAGGTATATTGATGACGTGCTGCTCATCTGGAAGGGCAGCATGGAAAGGCTAACGGAGTTCCTGAACTGGCTTAATACTCTTAACAGATACCTGAAATTCACCCACACCGTGAGCACTACGGAGGTGGTGTTTCTTGATGTGGTTATCACTAAGAGTGGAACAACCTTAACTACCAAGACTCATTACAAAGCTACAGCTAAGAATAACCTGTTGCAGTTCTCAAGCTTTCATCCTCGCCCGTTAAGGGAGAATCTCCCGTATGGTCAATATTTACGGATTCGCCGGAACTGCAGCAACTTAGTTGATTTTAAAACCCAATCAACTGATCTAACAGCTAAACTGGCACAAAGAGGCTACCCCAACCACCTACTAAACAAAGGCTTCAAACGTGCACGGAATCAACCACGGGAAGCACTTCTGGAACCGACTTCGAAAATAACAACAACAGAAGTCCCCCTCACGTGTGTCACCACGTACGGTGCACTATCCAACCAGTTGAAAAAATCAATAAACAAGAACTGGAAAATCGTCACCAGCATCAAGAAGGACTGGCAAAAACCACTGTTTTCCTTTAAGAAAGGGCACAGTCTCAAGGATGCTCTGGTCCACACCAGACCTAAAATACTACCTGCAACCCCGATGAGGAGTATAACTGACACTTGGAACCTTCCTAAAGTGACGGGCCACTTCCCATGTTCAAACTGCTCTGTCTGTCACCTAACTACCCCGACAAAATCCTTGACTCTGGAACCCGGGAAAACCTGGTGGCAGAAAGCCCACACTAACTGTAACTCTGTCAATGTCGTGTACCTCGTCACCTGCCCATGCTCACTCCGTTACGTGGGTATGACAACCCGTAAAATAAGGCTACGGATATGTGAGCACAGAAGTAATATCAGGTGCAAAAAAGCCACGACAAGAATGAGTGACCATTTCCTCCAGACCAATCACACCACCAACGACCTGAAATGGACTGTGATTGAACAAATCGTTGGGGGCCCCAATATATCTGAGAGACTGTTTGAAAAGGAACAGCGTTGGGTGTATCGCCTTGGCACCCATACTAATGGCCTTAATGATGACATACCTTGGGGTTCTGTTCTCAAATAAATGACTGAAATGAATATCTGTTATCCCAAGATCTGTATCTGTTCCCACCAACTCCCTTTGTCTGCTACGGTGTTACTTTAACTTTCTTAACTTTCCTAGATCAGTTTTTACCACTCCACTGGTCTTGATAACACCCATCCTGAACTCATGAGCCAGTTATACTTTTCACTGACTCTGATTATACCCCTCACGCGCACACCAAATTGCGCTCTTGTGTTTCCATCCGTGTTCTAGTCTCACCTCGTCTGCGCATGCGCATTACGAGTAGTGTCACTATCCCGAATTCCGAAGGAAATCATGTCTGCGCATGCGCCTCAATCCGCGCGTAATTCCCGGAAGTGAGTACCCTGCCCGGACCAGGCTAGCAGTCTAGCCCTGGAGTACATCCTCAACGCATGCGTGGTAGGAAGGCTGAGACTCCCGGAAGTGGTGTCGCGCCTTTTTCCTCACCGGCAACGCATATAACCGCCTTCACCCTTCCCAACCGGATCGACGAGACCCGGTCCTGAGGGCGTGTAGGCTTACCTGCAGGAGACGGACGCCGTGGGCGTGAGTACGAGTCCGGCTGAGAAACCATTCAGAGCTAAGTAGTGTTAACTGCTGCTTGACCAGGCTTTGGTGTCCCTTTTTCTTCCCTCTGTTTTGCTTTGCAGGATGTGCCAAATGCGCCGTCCCCTCCCTCCCGCGGTCTATGGGGTGGATTTTCATCCCTGGTGAAGTGAGACCCTCCCTCTTTCTCGCCACTTTTTGACTGCTTCATTGCTGACTGGCCACTGGCCATTTGGCCCATTGATCGATGAGTGACAGAATGTTGCGTGTTTATTTTCACTGCCATTTCGCCCTCATTTCACGTATCAATACCCTCCCCTGTGCACTTACACAGTTAGATTTTGCAAAATTGGCAATCTACTTTGACAGTGCCACCATATTAACAATATGACTTATCGTGTAGCCTCAGCCAACGGCAGAGCCACGCACCTCTGCTATTCTGCATGAGTGGTGCACCCTGGCACTATGAGCACTAGAAATAGACTGAATCTGGCTAAATCAATTGACAAAATATTCTAATTATGTTTCTTTTGTCTTGTGTTGTCTGTGTTTTCTTACCTTCACAGGTGCCTTTTTATTTTTAGTCTCTAAATTTTAGAGGCTGGAGGTGTGTGCGTCCTACCTTCGGGTGGTGAAGCCCGCCTCTGTGTTTTTGTGCACTTCACAGATCTTTTAACTTTCAAGCCCTCTGGTAGGGTGGGCCTTAGAGTGCCCATACCGCCGAGGTTTAACACCATAGGTCCTGACGAATGCCAGGTTAATGATACCACACCGGCTGAAACATGTCCATGTCGACCATTCACATATTCACTTAATGCTAGAGGGAGTAAGACCATCCAATTAGTTGGCCCTACTCACCTACACATTTTTTAACCTTGCCCTTGATGGTCTTTGATTAAAATTAAATTTTTGACACATACAAGGCAATTTTAATCTCACCACTTGACACTATTCACGTAATTTTCCACATAGCCCTCCCATCACAAAAACCAGCTCCGCAGTAATTCTGGCGTCGAAGCACACCGGGGTGACATTCGGTCACACCCGGTGGGGCCCGATGATGAAGCAAGTCACCGACCAGGTCGGTGAGTGAGGGCTTTCCTAACAAACCTATTGGGCTTTGTTGTTTCCTTGTGCTCTGTGCCTTTTTCCACCTGAACCAGAACAGGAACACTCTTTTGTTGTTGTTACATATTATAATTTGGGGACTAAGAGTGTTCACGACTCTCCCTCTCTCTCTTATTGTTTGTAAATATTTAAGCAGCGCACAGCTGTGAGAGATTATTTCTCTTTTCTTCTTTTTTCCCTCTCCTGAAACCAAGGGACCCTCAATTGGTTTACCGCCAACTCTGATTGAGTACCACCCACCAAGCAGATCCCATAATGTCGAATCTGGGTCTAACCTTCTCGGAAGCAGAAATAGATGCGATAATGGCAGATGCCAATCTCTTTGCAGACCCGGCAATTTCACAAGCCATAGCACACACCTCAGACTGGGAGAAATTAACGGAACAGAAACGTGATCGTATACGCACCATCTTACATGGGACGATAATGAAGCAATACCTGACTTCCAACTCAGCACCAAAAGGCCTTTTGGTGACCAATGCCCCCCGCATCTTTCTAGATGATGCACAATTTAGGAAAGATTGGGCCATGATCGCGTGGCATTGCACGCGTGATTGGCTCGTCCTGATCATTAAGACTGCCCTGCGTCTCTCTGACATCCTATTGATAGAAATACAGGAGACGGAATCACAATTTAAAACAACTGTGACCGGCTACAAAAAGAAACTAGATGAGATCAATCGTGAAATGAATGAATATAAAGAAAACCTATTGCAGTCTAAACTAACCAAATTTCAGAAAGACCTTAAGAAATTTGAATTCAACAAAACTTACCCTTACGCTGACCCTGATTATACAGCACCTACAAAGGGCTTGAATGAATCAGATGCAACAGATGATAATTCCTCCAATAGTAGTGGGTCAAGCACAGGCTCATACAAACGAGGAGGGAGACGAGGCAATAGAGGCCACAGAGGCAATCAAAGATTCCAGAACCACAACCAAGCACCAAGTTGGGCAATGGCACCACATGCCGGATACGGGCCGCCACCATTCCCCTTTCCACACCCACAATTCCCTATGATGGGTTGGAACCCAGGATGGCATCACCCTCCTCCTCCTCCCCCCCAAAACCAATACCAGCAGCCTTTTTTAGAACGGGGCCGCAGAGGCAGAGGGAGGAACAAGAGAACCCCCAACCAAGTTTCCTGGCAAACAGACGAAGCTGTCGGGAACCGCACGAGGAGCCAGACACCACAACCAGGGACCAGCAACCAACAAGTCTAATCACCAACTTGTCGGATTTGGAACTCACACCTACGGAACAACGAGTATTAGAGAAAGGACTGGGGTTTGTGCCTACGGCTCGTCCTGATAAATTCAAATTACATTGTGAACTCACGGATTTTTTCCGCAAACTAAAACTGAAGGCCTTTTTTGAAGGTAAAGAGGATCCTGATGCAGAAATGCGTAAGGGAGATACTGGCCTGAGACCAAAATCGACGTTTGTACCCCCTCCGCACACTGTACCAGCTGCTATTACAGCTTTCGAACAAGCAGTGTTCTTGGATTTGGAAGCATGCCCTGAACCGCACCACTTTGGCAACTTCAGCGCCGAGGAGTACCGGGCACTTGATAAACTAAAAAACAACAACGCTATTACCATCAAACCAGCCGATAAAGGTGGCGGCATCGTAATCCAAAATACTAGGGATTATGAGAGGGTATGTGAAGAATTACTGAGTGACACCAACAATTACCTACCACTTACCACAGATCCCTCCCCTGAACTCCAGAATCGTATCACCGATCTGGTCCAGGAGGCCGAATCCAGGGGTCATATATCTAAAAATGAAGCAGACTTTCTTTCGAGGAGTAATAAAATTATTCCATACTTCTACACACTCCCGAAGACTCATAAAAATAAATTGCCCCCACCTGGACGCCCAATTGTGTCAGGAATCGGGTCCATTTTAGAACCCCTGTCAACCTTTTGTGACCAGTTCTTGAAACCAATTGTGCAAAACACACCGACATACCTCAAGGACACGAAAAGCCTGCTACACCAACTGCAATCAATCTCTTTTGAGCCAGATACCATCATCTTGGCCACCTTAGACATTGAGAGCCTATATACCAGTATCCCGCAAGATGAGACTATAACGGTACTAAAGGCCGCCCTGCACTCTACCACTTGGGAATATAACACCCCCAGAGACTTCATAACTGAATGTGCCACCATCGCACTGAAAGAAAATTTCTTCGCATACCAAGGGCGTCTCTTCCTACAATGCTCGGGGACCTCGATGGGCAGTACATTTGCCCCCAGCATAGCGGGGTTGTATGTCGCAGACTTCGAGGCTAAAAACATACTGTCTATTAACAACCCGTTCAGCAGAAATATCACATACTGGAAAAGGTATATTGATGACGTGCTGCTCATCTGGAAGGGCAGCATGGAAAGGCTAACGGAGTTCCTGAACTGGCTTAATACTCTTAACAGATACCTGAAATTCACCCACACCGTGAGCACTACGGAGGTGGTGTTTCTTGATGTGGTTATCACTAAGAGTGGAACAACCTTAACTACCAAGACTCATTACAAAGCTACAGCTAAGAATAACCTGTTGCAGTTCTCAAGCTTTCATCCTCGCCCGTTAAGGGAGAATCTCCCGTATGGTCAATATTTACGGATTCGCCGGAACTGCAGCAACTTAGTTGATTTTAAAACCCAATCAACTGATCTAACAGCTAAACTGGCACAAAGAGGCTACCCCAACCACCTACTAAACAAAGGCTTCAAACGTGCACGGAATCAACCACGGGAAGCACTTCTGGAACCGACTTCGAAAATAACAACAACAGAAGTCCCCCTCACGTGTGTCACCACGTACGGTGCACTATCCAACCAGTTGAAAAAATCAATAAACAAGAACTGGAAAATCGTCACCAGCATCAAGAAGGACTGGCAAAAACCACTGTTTTCCTTTAAGAAAGGGCACAGTCTCAAGGATGCTCTGGTCCACACCAGACCTAAAATACTACCTGCAACCCCGATGAGGAGTATAACTGACACTTGGAACCTTCCTAAAGTGACGGGCCACTTCCCATGTTCAAACTGCTCTGTCTGTCACCTAACTACCCCGACAAAATCCTTGACTCTGGAACCCGGGAAAACCTGGTGGCAGAAAGCCCACACTAACTGTAACTCTGTCAATGTCGTGTACCTCGTCACCTGCCCATGCTCACTCCGTTACGTGGGTATGACAACCCGTAAAATAAGGCTACGGATATGTGAGCACAGAAGTAATATCAGGTGCAAAAAAGCCACGACAAGAATGAGTGACCATTTCCTCCAGACCAATCACACCACCAACGACCTGAAATGGACTGTGATTGAACAAATCGTTGGGGGCCCCAATATATCTGAGAGACTGTTTGAAAAGGAACAGCGTTGGGTGTATCGCCTTGGCACCCATACTAATGGCCTTAATGATGACATACCTTGGGGTTCTGTTCTCAAATAAATGACTGAAATGAATATCTGTTATCCCAAGATCTGTATCTGTTCCCACCAACTCCCTTTGTCTGCTACGGTGTTACTTTAACTTTCTTAACTTTCCTAGATCAGTTTTTACCACTCCACTGGTCTTGATAACACCCATCCTGAACTCATGAGCCAGTTATACTTTTCACTGACTCTGATTATACCCCTCACGCGCACACCAAATTGCGCTCTTGTGTTTCCATCCGTGTTCTAGTCTCACCTCGTCTGCGCATGCGCATTACGAGTAGTGTCACTATCCCGAATTCCGAAGGAAATCATGTCTGCGCATGCGCCTCAATCCGCGCGTAATTCCCGGAAGTGAGTACCCTGCCCGGACCAGGCTAGCAGTCTAGCCCTGGAGTACATCCTCAACGCATGCGTGGTAGGAAGGCTGAGACTCCCGGAAGTGGTGTCGCGCCTTTTTCCTCACCGGCAACGCATATAACCGCCTTCACCCTTCCCAACCGGATCGACGAGACCCGGTCCTGAGGGCGTGTAGGCTTACCTGCAGGAGACGGACGCCGTGGGCGTGAGTACGAGTCCGGCTGAGAAACCATTCAGAGCTAAGTAGTGTTAACTGCTGCTTGACCAGGCTTTGGTGTCCCTTTTTCTTCCCTCTGTTTTGCTTTGCAGGATGTGCCAAATGCGCCGTCCCCTCCCTCCCGCGGTCTATGGGGTGGATTTTCATCCCTGGTGAAGTGAGACCCTCCCTCTTTCTCGCCACTTTTTGACTGCTTCATTGCTGACTGGCCACTGGCCATTTGGCCCATTGATCGATGAGTGACAGAATGTTGCGTGTTTATTTTCACTGCCATTTCGCCCTCATTTCACGTATCAATACCCTCCCCTGTGCACTTACACAGTTAGATTTTGCAAAATTGGCAATCTACTTTGACAGTGCCACCATATTAACAATATGACTTATCGTGTAGCCTCAGCCAACGGCAGAGCCACGCACCTCTGCTATTCTGCATGAGTGGTGCACCCTGGCACTATGAGCACTAGAAATAGACTGAATCTGGCTAAATCAATTGACAAAATATTCTAATTATGTTTCTTTTGTCTTGTGTTGTCTGTGTTTTCTTACCTTCACAGGTGCCTTTTTATTTTTAGTCTCTAAATTTTAGAGGCTGGAGGTGTGTGCGTCCTACCTTCGGGTGGTGAAGCCCGCCTCTGTGTTTTTGTGCACTTCACAGATCTTTTAACTTTCAAGCCCTCTGGTAGGGTGGGCCTTAGAGTGCCCATACCGCCGAGGTTTAACACCATAGGTCCTGACGAATGCCAGGTTAATGATACCACACCGGCTGAAACATGTCCATGTCGACCATTCACATATTCACTTAATGCTAGAGGGAGTAAGACCATCCAATTAGTTGGCCCTACTCACCTACACATTTTTTAACCTTGCCCTTGATGGTCTTTGATTAAAATTAAATTTTTGACACATACAAGGCAATTTTAATCTCACCACTTGACACTATTCACGTAATTTTCCACATAGCCCTCCCATCACAAAAACCAGCTCCGCAGTAATTCTGGCGTCGAAGCACACCGGGGTGACATTCGGTCACACCCGGTGGGGCCCGATGATGAAGCAAGTCACCGACCAGGTCGGTGAGTGAGGGCTTTCCTAACAAACCTATTGGGCTTTGTTGTTTCCTTGTGCTCTGTGCCTTTTTCCACCTGAACCAGAACAGGAACACTCTTTTGTTGTTGTTACATAGCATCAGTTACATACAAACGAACCAATCAGATGATGACATTTCAAACATATCGCATGACGACAAACCCACTTTCTGTTGTCCAGCCCACCAGAAATGACAAAGCAAAATCCAACATTCCTACTCGGACAGGCCGGACGAACCCATAATAAAAGGCCTCAACCCATATCAGAAATTAAGCCATAAAGGAAGGAACAGAAACAGATGAGAAGCAAGATAGAAGGGTGTGTGCATGTACCATAAACTCAGCAATGTCCTGCTCTTTGATCTCTATCTGACCAGCTGCCTAACAAGGAACTGGCTCAAGAGGTCAGCCTCGGGCAAGGGAGTCAGCTCGTTCAGGTCACACAAAAGTCAGCTAAAGGTGTACGTGTCCCAAGGACACGTTCGGCCGTAGTCATCGGCCTATGTGAGGGCAACCACAAAATGGCTGCCGTACACAAAATGGAACCCGAAGGTTCAAACCAAATCCCTGAATACGTAGTGTTTCCATAGATCGATTATGACGAAAACACTCGTACATACCGCACTCGTCATTTGCGGTCTGCTGATACCAAAATCGACTTTATCCGACGACCTTTATTGAACGGGTTCAGAATCACGGAACCTCAATGGGATTCGTAGTCCTCCAACCACCATATTACCCATTTTGGGCTCTGCCTCCTGCAAGATAAAATCAAACCCTTAGTCGGGCCTCCAAATCTGTGTCTGTTGAAAGTTAAATGCACAAAACCTGTCATTCTGCAATACGGTTTCTCAATTTATCGAATCCTGCAGTCCACAAACATTGTTGTGATGTTGCTACCTCCCCGATCTGTCTCGGCCGGTAAATATGTTCCATTACGCTGCCACAGTTGGAGGTGCATGCAATGACAGGCGAACTCAGCCACCACGGTTAAGTCCTTTATTGAGGCACAACGGGACACAGCGCTGGATATCTCATTAAGCCCCAACACGTTTCGGAGCTCCTTATGCTCCTTGCTCACGGGACGGGCATGCAGCGGCAGACGTAAGAAGAGAACAAGTCCCTGGTTCATCCTGTTTCATAGCAGTTATTGCTGACGTCATCTTTGGACTTATGGGATTCGTAGTCCTCCGACCACCATATGACCCATGTTGGGCTCTGCCTCCTGCAAGATAAAATCAAACCCTTAGTCGGGCCTCCAAATCTGTGTCCGTTGAAAGTTAAATGCACAAAACCTTTCATTCTGCAATACGGTTTCTCAATTTATCGAATCCTGCAGTCCACAAACATTGTCGTGATGTTGCTACCTCCCCAACCTGGCTCTGCTGGTAAATATGTTCCATTACGCTGCCACAGTTGGAGGTGCACGCAATACAGGCGAACTCAGCCACCACGGTTAAGTCCTTTATTGATGCACAACGTGACACAGCGCTGGATATTTCATTAAGCCCCAACGCGTTTCGGAGCTCCTTATGCTCCTTGCTCACGGGGCGGGCATGCAGCGGCAGACGTAGGAAGAGAACAAGTCCCTGGTTCGTCCTGTTTCATAGCAGTTATTGCTGACGTCATCTTTGGACTTATGGGATTCGTAGTCCTCCAACCACCATATGACCCATGTTGGGCTCTGCCTCCTGCAAGATAAAATTAAACCCTTAGTCGTGCCTCCAAATCTGTGTCCGTTGAAAGTTAAATGCACAAAACCTGTCATTCTGCAATACGGTTTCTCAATTTATCGAATCCTGCAGTCCACAAACATTGTTGTGATGTTGCTACCTCCCCGACCTGGCTCGGCCGGTAAATATGTTCCATTACGCTGCCACAGTTGGAGGTGCACGCAATGACAGGCGAACTCAGCCACCACGGTTAAGTCCTTTATTGAGGCACAACGGGACACAGCGCTGGATATTTCATTAAGCCCCAACGCGTTTCGGAACTCCTTATGCTCCTTGCTCACTGGCGGGCATGCAGCGGCAGACGTAGGAAGAGAACAAGTCCCTGGTTCGTCCTGTTTTTTAGCAGTTATTGCTGGCATCATCTTTGGACTTATGGGATTCGTAGTCCTTCAACCACCATATTACCCATGTTGGGCTCTGCCCTGTGAGCAAGGAGCATAAGGAGCTCCGAAACACGTTGGGGTTTAATGAAATATCCAGCACTGTGTCCCGTTGTGCCTCAATAAAGGACTTAACCGTGGTGGCTGAGTTCGCCTGTCATTGCTTGCACCTCCAACTGTGGCAGCGTAATGGAATATAAAAAAACATATTTACATTTTATAGAAACACACAGTCACTGGATGATGTCATCAGTGATGTCATTTGAGATGTCATCAGTGATGTCACTGACCATGTTATGAATGGTGTAATATATGACGTCATCAGCAGTGCATTGTTAGGGCGCGAGTTATAGTTAGCTCAACTAACTATAACAGGGGAATTTCTATGGTTTTCTATAAGTTCAATGTCCAACTAAATATAACGTCCCTGAAACCTATGTTTTTTTCAGTGAATATATATAGATATACAGCCTGATTCATCAAAGTACCGTTTTGCTAGTCTCTAATAGCGATTCATAAGGAATCGCTATTTGAGACTCGCAAAACGGTATTCATGTAGGAATCGCAAAATAAAATGCGATTCCTACACATTCCTTATTTGCGATTAGCAAAATGCTAATCGCAAAGAAGGAAAAACTCCCCATTCATTCCTATGGGCCAAAAGGCCCATAGGAATGAATGGGGAGTATTCCTTATTTGCGATTAACAATTTGCTAATCGCAAATAAGATAGCGATTTTAAGGGTGCCAGGGGTGTCCAAAGGACACCCTGTAGCACCCCTTAAATGCAAATTTTAACAGGTGTTGCGCACACACATGTCCAAAGGACATGTGTGTGTGCAACATGCAACTTAGAAAAATGCTTTTAAAAGCATTTTTCTAAGTTTTCGCTATTTACCACGAGGTTTGACCTCATGGTAAATAGCGGGCCGAAATTGCGAATTCGCTATTTAAAAATGGGTGATGAATTGCGGATGGCTGGTGGAATACTTAAATAAATCACCGAAAAATTCAGCACTGAATCTGGGCTCACTCTCGTCATTTTACTCGACTTTGGATGTGAATGGCGTTTTCTTTATATATATATATATATATATATATATATATATATATATATATATATATATATATATATATATATATATATACAATCCTGTGTGGAGTCTCTTTTGTGGTGTATTTATTGTGTTGCTCTGTGACTGCCAGAGGATGACCACAGGTTATCTTTGGTGTGTAACTTGCCCTGACTAGAGTGATGGGTTCTGCCTGGCTTCGATGCATACCCTAGCCAACCAGAAACCCAATTTCTAACAATGTTTGCTGCACAATTTAAATGCCAAACATGTTCAAGACGGCTCAGACAGGAGCTCTTAGCATTACTCGTAGCATTACTGTCTCCCTGTTAATTTATTGGCTCAATCTCCCAACAAGGAATTAAGAAAATTTGTTGTGTACAGTGGAGTTCTGACCATGAAAGTTCACACTCCTTTTACCTCAAGCGAATAGCATGGTAGACTGATTATAGCCACGTTGGAGAACGCTATGAAAGTTATCAAGTTACCCATGGATGCTTTTTGGGAGGAAGATAAGCACCCAGATCCATTAGGACAAGCCTCCCACAGTTCCGGGTGGGGAGGAATATATGAACAGGATTACTCAAGGTAAAGTTACACGTAACCGAAACCTGACAAAAACGAGTGGAACCAAAAATTCCCATTGAGCGTGGTGTCCGCCAAGGGTGCGTTCTGGCCCCTACACTCTTTTCCCTTTTCGTGAATGACATTCCCTCATATCTTGAGGGATGCGAAAACGATTCCCCTAAACTGAATGGCGAAAAGGTAACTTCCCTATTATTTGCTGATGACACTATCTTGATTTCCCAGACCAAAAGAAGTCTCCAGGCTCTATTGAATTCCTTCAGTGAATATTGTAGCAAGAAGGGACTGGAGATAAATGGGAAAAAGACTAAATGTATGGCCCTAAATCCTATTAAATCAGACAAAGGCTGCTTAACCCTAAAAGGAGCAAAATTAGAATCGGTCCCCCATTTTGCATATTTAGGGGTGACACTGGACTCCAAATTTTCCTGGAAAGCTCAATTGGAAAAAAGTAAGATGACATTTTCCCAGAATGTAAAACCTATCCTTAGGGAACAAAGCCTGAGCACTAGCAAAGCCGTGTCTCCGGCGGTTGAACTTTATAAATTTTAAAGTACAGCCAGCAGTGCTTTATGGCGCAGAAATCTGGGGCCCTGGGTCCAAGGGCACTTTCAGTGTCCTGGACAATAATTTCATGAGAAGTTTGGTAAGGGTCCCGAGAGGCACTCCCCTAGTGCCCCTTCAACTGGACCTAAACCTCAAAAGAACGGACCACCACACTATAATACGCCCATTGCTGCTGTGGGTTAGGCTATGGCGGGTACCCGAATTACAAGATTACAGGGATGGGCTAAAAGAAATTATGGAGCTTGACAACCTCAAAGTTATCCCGTGGTTCAAACATGTCAAAACTTGGCTTATTAACCAAGGTCTGAAACATTTTTGGGAGAACCCGGACCAACTACCATCTAACTCGAAACAAATATTAAAAAGGGCCTTCTGGACCTATATTACTAACATGATCAAAAGTGCACCAACTGGTGGGACCTTAGTAACAAAGTTCCTCATTTTTAAGGACGAACCACTTTTTGATACTTTTTTGGATGAAATAGAACCTCCACTCGCAAAAACCTTATTTCTAAAATTTAGATATGGTAATCTCCAAATAAGTTCAACTTTGGCTCGTTGGGCCAGTGGCCCAAACATTTCAAACCTAGTGACAGATGAACGTTGCCCTATGTGTGGAAGCCACCAGAAAGAAAATGAGCAACACATCCTCTTTTTCTGCCCAGTATATGCACAGGCCAGGAATAGATGGATAAAACCAATATGCCTAGCGTTAGGCGTGAGATCATGTACACAGGCTTTGAGAATTCTCTCAACTAACACAACTCAACCCATAATATTTAGTGTTAGTAGATTTTTACATTGTATTTTTTTCCAAAGGAAAAAACTGGGATATCAATTGTAAACAGGATCAACTCCAGAGATAGAATTGACAAACTTTTTAGCTATTAGTGGGGGGCCCACTGCAGAACTTTATTGTTGTTTGTGTACTAATTGTCTCTAATACAAATGAAATGTTTTTAACCAATGTTTTTTTTAAGTTCCATGCTGTATAGTTTTACCTTGCTCTTTTTTATTGTATGTATATGAATTGTTTCTTTTATGGCAACAAGCCGAAATAAAGAATCTTTGAGTTGAGTTGAGTGGAACCAAGCCTTTCATCTGTGCTTTCGGAATAGGCCACTAGAGTGGTCGAGTCTAAAGGTTCACCTTCAGGAGTCCTGATTTTTACCCTCAACATCACTTCAAATAAGGGACTCAAGAGGAAAAGTATCCATGATCAAGGTACCGATGGACGGACAAAATTTGACTTCTGTACCGTCTCCTCGCACAAGGAGAAATGTTCCGAGGACAAAAAAAAACCTCAAAATATGTCTATTGTCTTCTTAATTAAGGTTTCTAGAAGTGACTGTAAACATTGCCATTTTACCAACATTTCCAACTCAGATTTACAACAGCCTCTGTCCGAACTGTAGCTGACCAAGAACGGTATATTACATTTCTCATAACAACGTTAAATTGCAGACGTTTTTGTAGCCACCTCTTGAGCTCACGTAGGTGAAACTTTGTGGCAAAAACAGAAACAATATACCGAACCGGCACGTTGATGAATTGATAGCCTTCCTTTTACTTTGCCACAATGTTATGGCTTGTTTTTGAAATAAAGTGACATTTAATCGCACAGACCTCGGCCTAGAATCTCACAGCCCCCTTAAAGCTGGGAACAAGGGGTCTTTCTCACAGCGCGTGACTGGATCAGATGGTGTAGTTCCGCTTATCACCAATTACAGCCGGCCCGTTTGACCAACACCCGCCACAGAGTAAGGGTTGTGTTTGTTTACGTTTTACTTTCCGGAACACGACAAGCAAGAGCGGGAACCTCGCGATATTTCGGGATCACAGGGGGTCGGGAAGCAACTAGAGATGGAAAACGCCGATCCTAGAAGGAAGATAAGCATTTCAGACACACGAAAAGCAGCAGTGCGAGTCTAGCACGCCGCATCTCACTAGAGCGCGCTGGTGCCTGCAGCAGAGCGCGGCGTCACGCGGCTCCAGCAGCACGTCCAGGCCCCTTCCGCGCGCCGCGTCACTGTTTCTCGTGACGTGCCGTAACCGCCTCAGCCACAGCGACCCGGCTTGCTGTCACCGACACTTCCGCCTCTTTTGCTGGGCTTCCCGGGATGAGCCCCCGGACCCGCCTACCAGTTTGACAGCAGAGGCCACAGCTGGGGGACCAGCGGCGCTACAGCGGCCATGAACCTGCACCAGGTGCTGACCGGGGCTGTCAACCCCGGGGACCACTGTTTCTCCGTGGGCAGCGCCGGCGAGCGGCCCTTCACGGTGAGTGAGAAGGGGACGGGGCTGTGCGCCCGAGACTGCAGTGTGTGTCCAGAACCCAGTCTATGTGTATCCAGAGGGCATACGTTCTCTGATAGCCACTGCAGCCTTCTTTGATTCTGGGGTACCATAGGTACTGTATTGCGTCTCAAAACCTTGTTACCGTTTCTTCCAGCTAGCAGCTCTGCGTTCTGTTACTGTACAAATCATGGAAGCTCATGAACCGGTCCCACGCCAACTCGCAGGACACCGAGGAAGAAAGTGGAAATATTGAACACCTGTGGGTGTATGGGTGGGGGTCTAATTACTGCTGATGGAAGAAGTGGCCTGTCGCATGCACATGGTTCTGGTGCTTTTTGGAGAGCCCTTCCCAAGGCTTTTAATCGCTTCGCCCAATACCACAAGACCAGGGTCCGCATGAAAGACATGCATACTCTGAAGCGCCTGCCCAAGCTGCAACGTGTGGGTGTGTGTGGTGGGACAGTGTTCTCTTCGCTTTAATCGTGTGATGCGCATGATGCTCACTGAATTGCGTTATCGTATTATGGGTCGCAGCGCTTAGTGTTATGATGGACGAGGAAATGTGAGAGGGACGTGCATTTTTAAAGTTTGTGTTATGCTGGCAGATCTGATTAGCCCTGCAGGTGCTTATATTGTTTGGGTAGTATATATTTATATAATTCTGATCCGATTTCTTGTGCCGGCTGTGGCAGGAGGTAGCACACTCTTGAGATATTATGGTTTTGTAAGCGGTAACCAAAATTGATAACAAGTGAGAGCGAATTAGACACGTGCCCGGATAGTCTTGTTACTTTCCTCCTTCATATGCTTGCCACTAGTAGCAGTTTAATGACCTTGGCTCAATGTACTGCATTGTCATCCTCCTTGAAGTTAGCACTCGGAGGTTTGACTGTGTTAGAGCCCCCCTCCCCTTGATAAGCAGTTTGCGGCAGATTTGTTTGGTGGAGACAGGCCTGCCTGGTTAGAACTGTTAGCCAGTATCCCTAGTTGCCTGCATGTTTTGACAGTTTCGTTTATACAATCCAAGTCAGTGTTTGAAATGGAAAAATAGAAGGGCAGGTACCTGCTTGTTTCTGAGAGGTGCTGGTACTTTCTCTCTCAAAATACAAAAGTGCCGGTACTCCGTACCGGACAGTACCAGCCCATTTATACACTGTCTAAGTCTGTCCCCTTATTACACTTAATCTTCATCTGTGCTTTTGATCCGGTTTTGTAGTAGGCGTTCCTCTTTTCTCTACCTCTTTACAGGACATCTGCTCCCAAGTCATGCTTGATTTTCAGAATTATTTGTCAATTAAATATTTTGAGACTCATGAGTCTGGTTAATTTGTTTTTTTCAACCATTTTGTTAAGCTTTTGTTGATTTCAGTTGAAAAACGTCAATTATTCTATTTCGACAACCTACCTGTACGTTAATAACACTGGCTGATTCTTGAAATATTCTTTTGTAAACAGATCTGAGTGTAAACATTTGCAAGCTATGTGGAATTACAGCAAGATCGTGTTTCATGTATCTGTGGGTGGTCAAAAGTTGATTTTCGTTTCGACAATTTTATATAAGATAAATAACTTGGGGATCTACTAGTTCATATAACCCAAAAAATGTTATCTCTATTACCGGTATGGAGGGACGAGGTATTTTAAATACACACTAATAGTAGTTTCTAGTGCAGTCAGCGGATGACTATAAATGTTGAGGACATATTAAAATATTTGTATTGTTGTTAAGCAAAGTGTGTAGTTGAAAACAAAAGAATATGTTGTGTGCTAAAGAATTCACCTGTTTTTAAAGATTGTATGTTAAAGGTACCATGCAATGTACTCTTTGTAATGGTGACCGATAAAAACATTTGCTTTGAAGCATTAGATGAAGCGAGAAATAGCCACGTAAGTCACATTTAATTTTATACATAATGGTGTCGCATGGAAGACTGTTTATACCCAATTAATGTTGAATACCCGGGGATAGCTTTTCCTCTGAAACAACGTCCGCTATCAATTACAACCTTTACAATTACTAAGGGGCTTCCTGCTCAAAAGCCGGGTGGGGGAGGTGTAAGTGAGAGTGGATTTGGAGTACATTGACTATCTAGTTTGGATGGTGCCGTTAGCAAGGTTTAATCCTTTTTAGAAAGAACATGTGGCATTTTAAGGCTCCTAAAAGAAGATTAGGTAGGGCACCTGGGTGGGTACCCTTGAATTTGGGCATTCTGCACTGGTGAGGTAGGCACCAGGAGGGTAGGGCAGAGGTAGAGGGATAAGCCCAGTAGGCATTAACACAGGATATTAGAGGCTCTAAGTTTAACAAAACTAGAGAGCAACAATCATTTCATGCTCCAAGGCTGAACTGCGCCACCAGTCCCAATGGAAAGGATTTAGGCACTATTTTAATTTAGTTCACCGTTATTATAAACCAGATGTTTGTATACATTCCCAACTTTATATTATGAACATTTTATATCGAATATGAATATTAGTGGCTATGAGATTGTTCTATTTTTATGACAGAAATTACTCATTTGGATTGGCTTAGATTGAGGTACTTGACACTTTAATAAGGCACATTCCATGGGTTACCTGAGAATTGGACTATTGTTGATTTTACTCTTAATTACGTTTTTTAAAATTTAGTGCAGCATGTTGATAGTTTTTACTATTTTATGTCTAATTGTTATGGTTTTAATCAACTATACAATAAAACATGCTAATTAACTACCCAATCACACATTTATCATGTTGAAACATTTTATGTTAAGACTTTAATCTTGCTCGTTTCAGTATTGCTATCCATCATTTTTACTAGTTTGCTTGATAAGTTTTCAACATTGGGTCATTCTATGAGTTATATCAGGCTTGTACAGTGTATAATACTTTTTCTACACATTTTGGGAATCATGATTTCTGTTGTGAAGCTCCACAAGCTAGGAGTCAACACACAAATTCTGTTATTTCAACAGACAGAACATCAACAAGCCACAAGAAGCTAATGCCATCATATACTACATGTTTATAACTAAAACCAATTATGGGCAATTGTGTGAACAGTTTGAGGTCAGTTCTCCTTTTAAGTAGATAAATACATCAAACAAACCTTTTTTTAATTTGGTGTCCTCATATTTGCCACAGATGGAATAACTCTAGATGGAAACTCTCAATTCTGCCAACACAATACCTAACTGTGCGCCCTGGAGTATTCTATTATTGCGTTTAGCTATCAAGAGGTCTCCCAGAGGTAGGTTCTCTACCAGTCCAACTCCCCTGATCAACGTCTCTGTACCTTGTCTTGAGGAGGACCGGACCACAAACCCCTGGCATAATCATTGGACGTTTGTTGTCTAACTGTCCGACCATATTATCAGTGGAGCCCAGATCTTTGCCGCCTCCTCTCCTCCACACGACAGGTCTATTTTACTAACAGTCATAACATTTTTTAGGCAATCTGCAAACCTAGGGGGAATTGGGGATTTCCATTCTCTACATATCTCCCTCCTGGCAATTATAATCACGTAGAATATAAACTGGGTGATGCTGTCTCTAATATCATATTCCTCTGGCAAACCCATCAATATCAGTCTGAGATTACACGTGACTGATCTGGACAATACCTCCTCTAAAAAGGTGCAGACCGATGACCAATAGTTCTTAATCTTTATGCAGTCTGCAAAAATATGTACATCGTCTGCCTCTGTGTTTTTACATCTGGGACAGAGGTGTGGTATTCCCGATATTTTTGAAAGCTTGGAGGGAGTCCAATAGACCCTGTATGCCGTGTGGAGATGATTTCTTCTGAGGTTAGCAGGTTTCACTATTTTTTGAGATGTTGCAAATGAGTCTAACCAGACCTCCGATTGTTTCTCCGGGTTATCTCCTATTGTATCCCCCCAAAGTTTCGAAATCTCTTCCTCCTGTCTATCCTTTGCCCCAATTAGTATGTTATACCATGCTGAAATCTCACCCTTCCACCCTTCTTGTCTGTTAACTAGATCTAAAAATTCACACCACACTGTTTCTGACACCCAATTTTGGCTTCCCCACCATGATGATATTTGATAATATTTAAACCTCGCTAGGGACCCTCTCGTCAGATTAGATATAGATGTCCAATCTAATAGTTCTTGATTTATCTGGACATCTCCCCATCGTTTTAAACCAGCCTCTCTCAGGGGAAGGGAGAGTCGGTCTAGTAAGCATTTAGGTGTTCCGGGGAAGTCCCAAATTGGTGCCAAGAAATGATAGTAGGGGATTTTCCAAATTTTGCAGGCTGCTTGCCATAATTTTAAGGCTGTTAGTAAAATTTTAAGGCTGACTTTTTTATAGAATTTTTGGGCGCCAAATTTAAACAAGAGAAATTCAAGACCCATAGGAAGGTCGGATAACAGAGCTTGAAACAAACGACCATGTGATGATGAATCTAACTTATTAGCTAGGAGTCTAACATTTTTCAACTGGAATGCATAACAGTAAAATAACAAGTCTGGGAGAGCTAATCCTCCTCTTTTTAGCCGCTCCTCAACTTCTTCCATGCTATTCTTGGTGACTTAGATGCCCAGATAAATGAACCAATTTTTCCCTGGAGATTTGAAATATCTTTATTACAAAATGTTAGTGGAATACTATTAAATAGGAAAGTCACTTTGGGTAATACTACCATTTTAATTAAATTAACTCTTCCATAGATACTAAGAGGAAGATTGGACCATCTTTGGAGAAGTTTAGCTATCTCTTTTACCACGATCTGCCAGGATACTTTGGGTGTCTCTTGTAGTTTCTGAGTAATATATATACCCAAATACCTGATCTTTGTTTTTGTATCTGGTATAAGAACAGGACTATTCCAACTCATTACATCAGTTTTATTTTTGTTGATACCATAACCTGAGACTGCTCCAAATTCCTCTGCTAGATTAAATAACTTCGGGATGGCCTCTAAAGGGTTAGTGGTGTATAGCAACAAATCATCAGCGTACAATGCCGTCTTTAGTTCCAGCCCACCCATATTAAAAGGAAGAATTGTTGGGTCAGAACGTATCGCTATCACAAAAGGCTCAATATACAAATCAAAAAGGAGAGGAGACAGGGGGCAACCCTGCCTCGTCCCTCTTGATATCTCGAACCAATCTGACAAGGTCCCGTTAATTAGAACCTTAGCTCGAGAACGCCCATATAGGTTTTTGACAGCCTGGATAAAAAGTGGTGGAAAGCCAAACCTTGTAAGGGTGTCCCACAGAAACACCCAGTTAACTTGGTCAAAAGCCTTCGCGGCATCTATTGCCACAATGGTAAGTGGCAGTCCCTTTACTTCGGCATAATCGATTGCACCAATGACCTGAAAAGTCAACTCGTTAAGTTGTCGTCCAGGGATAAAACCCCTTTGATCAGGGTGAATGACAGATCTGATAACTTTGGATAGTCTCTCAGCCAAAATCCCAGAGAATATTTTAAGGTCAGAATTTAAGAGGGATATTGGTCTGTATGACTCTATGTTCTTTGGGTCCTTATTTGGTTTTGCTATTAAAGTGATGGTTGCCTCAAACCAGGAGGGTGGAATATCTCCTCTTTGATGGTAAATATTGTTAAAAAGGGACAGTAGGTGTGAAATAGTCACCTCTTCATTATCTTTATAAATCTCAGTTGGCAAGCCATCGGGGCCTGGGGCTTTATTCCTGCTCATCTTTTTCAACTGAGCTCTAATTTCCCCCTCAGTAATGTCTCTCGACAAGGTCTTTTTATCTTCTTCATTCAATTGGGGTAAAGTCCTTTGGTACCACCATTTCTCCAAGTCTTCTATTCCAACCTTGATGTTTTCCCGATAGAGTTCTTCCATAAATCCTCTAGCTTCCTCCCTGATCTCTTCTTCCTCAATTAATTGCTCTCCGGAGGACCTTTGGTTTAGTTTCAATGTTGTTTCTGGTCCTGTCTGCTCTGGCCTTACACGCTAAAAGTGCCCCGCACCTCTCTCCATATTCAAAGTTTTTTAATTTACTGATCTCCCATCTATCATGGATCTGTTTGTCAGCTCTAGCTTTAAGACTCAGCTGTAATCTTTGAAGCTCCTTTTCTAATTCTGGAATCTTCTTCCTTTCCTCCAAGGCTGCGTACTGGTGCTCCTGCTCTTTCTTTTTAATAGAATCTAGTTCTTTAGTTTCTATATCTTTTATCTCTCTTCTTTTTACCCTCATGTGATATCCCAGTAAACCTCTAAGAAAGGACTTAAATGATTCCCAAAAAACCTGCTCCAGTGCTGAGCCCTCATTAAATGAAAAAAATTCCCTTATGCTATTTTTGATTTTAACTCCAATGTTGTCATCTAAGAGAATAGTTCTATCTAGGGTCCATCTTCGTTCAGTGGCGATATTTGTGAAATTAATATTGAGTTGTACTACAGAGTGATCAGAAAGGCCCACGGGAATATGAATAACAGATACCAAGACTGTTTTCAAAGACTGATCTATCAAAAATAAGTCAATTCTCGAAAATTGCTTGTATCTCTTACTGTAAAAGGAATATTCTCTGAGGTTGCCGTTCTTAGTTCTCCAGGCATCCATCAGGTTATGGTCTTTCATTATATTTTTAAGAGCGGAGAGGCATTTTTTTTAGGCAAGTTATATTTTGCTCTAGAGGTGCGATCCAGTTGAATATCTAAAATAAGATTAAAGTCCCCCCAAGAATCAAAGGAGCCCTACTTGGGATTAAGGCCCTTTCAAGTTTGCCCAAGAAAATTTCGTTGTCCTCATTCGGGCCATAAAATACTGCAACAGTGTATGGTGAGCCCGTAATTAAGAGCTCGGCTATCAACCACCTCCCGGTCTGGTCTGTATCCCATCTCTGTATTTTAATGCCCTTATTTGCTCTAATGATTATTGCAACTCCTCTGGATATTCCCTTTTGCCTTGAACATAGAATGTCCTGAACCCAATGCCTTTTTACACTCTCTTTTTCTTCAAGATGTGTCTCTTGAAGTAAGTATATACTGGCTTCGAGATTCTTTAGAAAGTCTCATATATTCCCTGTTGTTTCTTGAAGCTTCCTATTCCATTAAGATTCCAGGAGATAATCTTCGTGGAGAGGTGTGGCTCACTGGTTAGAGGCGGCAGACCTGTAAGCAGAGAACGGCCCGGGACCAGGGTTCAATTCCCGACGCGGCAGGGTCGTGGACCAGTGGTCAATGGACTCGATAATTCTTGCCTCAGTGCCTACTCTAACCAGGGAACACACTTGGTAACTCTGGGCATTAAGCTTGCCTCATCTCTACAACGGCCCCCCACAGATGCCGGGGATGCCTGGTTTCACCCTGGAGATACCCAGAAAGGGACCATCTCACAGGGAAACCAGGACGGGTTCCCCAGCGGTCTGCAGCGCCAGGACACTCGGTTAGAGTAACAGCGCGCTTTACAAATACCCCACATTTATTTACATTTACTACTTGTATGGGGATTTACTGCCATGGCCAGATATTACTCTCCAGGATATTGTCTGAATATCCGTATAGATACTTATATATCCGTGTTTGTCTATATATGTCAGTCAGTCAGTCAAAGATCTTTATTCGCAATAAGACATCCATAAAAGTGCATACAGGATACAATTTCAGAAAAATACAGTACAATGATATAACAACCAACAGAAGGCATAATCCGATCAATTCCACAAAATCACAAAAAATGTCTTTTTTAAAAACAATATATACAATATATACAATTCAAAATTTAGATAGCTAAAAATAGCGACAAGAGTAATAAGATCAAGATCAATATACATACAAAATACGAATGTGCAAATTAGTAAAGATATAAAGTGCATAGTGCGATGTGCAAATATTATACATCCATGTGCAAAATGGCTCGTGTCCGAACAGCAGCTTTAAGAAAACAGCTCACTCTGAATATTACTTCATCTGAGCCCAACAATAATAAGGTCCTCAGTACTATCCTGTAATCCAACAACTTGTGTTTTCGGCAGTAAGGCATTAAATAATGAGCGGTGAACAGTTTATAAAAGTCACAGAAGAACAAAAAGTGCATAAGACTCTGTTTCATATTTGGGTTACATGGACAACTTAAGGTTTCCAGATGTTTATTGTAACCCAGGGGGAAGTTTAATAAGTTTACAACACTCCCATCCTGAAAGCGAAACAGTAGGCTCCTGTTCCATCTACCAAGATGTAAACGTAGATATCTCTGTGGAGGGCCTGGGTGACTGTTTGAGGGATCAAATGGCCCATATACTTTGTAACAGTACACTTTGAAAAGTTCTTCCTTTCCCGCTTCTCTCTGTATAAATTATATAGGGCCCTTTGAATGGGGGTCTTATGTGAACGATTTATTAAACTAGGTGAAATAAACAAATGACCGTGCCCTACACTCGCTAAACTTTCTTTTACAGCTTTTAACCACGGTATACAGTGTGCCCTATCACAATTTAAACAATCCAGGATTATATCACGAGTCAATGTGGCGGCCGGATTCATCCATATCTTTAGCCACAAGAGTGCTGGTCTTGTTCTAACAAAGTCCTCTATATATGGGATGTTTAGTTCACTATGACATATATAGTGTGGGGAACAGATAACACCACCCAACACCTTCCGACAAAACCTATTTTCTTCGGTCTGGATATGGATACAGTTTGTATAACCCCATACCTCTGCGCCATAAGTGCCCGTTGGGATGCATTGGGTTTGATAAATCCTTACTAGTGGCGCAATCACATCAGCATGGTTGGGTTGTCGTAAAGAGATGATGTTATTTATCACTTTACCCAACTTGTTCCTTGCATAAGAGACCTGTGGTTGCCAGGAGCCAGTGTTGGAAAACAGCAACCCCAAATAAGGAAAGGTGCAGGTACTTTTTAGAACGTTTGCCCCTGATGTAATCTCAATGATTTTATACTTTTTAGGGCCACAACTCATAATAAGGGATTTTTTCAAATTTGTGGTCAAACCTAGATCAGCCATAAAACTGACAAAACCTGAAATTAAGATACGCAGTGCCTTTGGTGTGCGGCCCATTAGGACCGCATCATCTGCGTAAAGAAGGGTAGGTATTGGGGTCCCGTTTACGTATGGTACATCTTTTGTTAGGGTACTCGGGGAACTACTCAATTCATTAATATACAGAATAAGAAGCAGGGGGGCCAGCACACATCCCTGTCTGACCCCCCTGCCAATGCTGATATCACTGGAAACTTCGCCAGATTGATTAATGCGCACACGTGCTCTTAAGTCGCTATGAAGATAAGATAAAAAATAAACCAAATAATCATCTAAACCATAGTTAAGAAGGATGGACCATAAACGGGAACGATTTATAAAATCAAAGGCAGAACTTAAATCCATAAAACCAAAATATAGGGGGGATTTTTTAGCGACGTTATATTTTGCCATTATCAAATTTAAGTTCAGGCATTGTTCTACCATGCCCACACTACTGCGGAAACCTAGCTGGCTTTGGTGTAGAATTTTGCTTTCATCTGCCCAGGTTCTAATTCTTTTAAAGATTACCCTACCCAAAACTTTCAGGGTATTATTAATTAATGATATAGGGCGATAGCACCCAGGATCCAGCCTGTCGCCTTTTTTAAAAATAGGTACAATGGTGCTACACGACCACGTTTCGGGGATAGATTCATTTGTTAAGTTGTTAAAAACGTTACATACCAGTGGGGCCCAAAATTTAAGTTCACATTTTAATTGATCAATCGAAAGCCCATCAGGGCCAGGGGCTTTATTACCAGCACTTTCTATGATGGCATCCTCGACCTCAAACAAAGAGATGTTCAAAGGGCTTAAGGGGGGAGGGGTTACTGTGTGGTTGCCAGATGCGGCATAGATTTTAGAGAAATGGTCAACCCACACAGGCCCGATGATATTACAATTAATTGGCGTTAAATTTGAACCTAAAGATCTTAGGTTCTTTACCTCCCTCCAAAACCCCGTGGTGTCTTTTAGGTCAGCCATACGTGCGAGAGATTCCCAATGATCCTTAACTAATTCATTAGATCTAACGCGTAGGGTAGATTTATACTCTGCTCTGAGCAGCCTTACCTGGGAAATGTCCCTTGGTTCGGATTTGAGTGCGGCCCTTAAATTCCGGTTTGCTCTAGAGCAAGAGGCATCAAACCATCTCGGGGTTTCCACAGGTTCCCTGGGTACAGGTTTAGAGATCTCACTTTTTATTGCGGAGCAGAGTTCGCTAAATGATTTGATCACATTACCCGCACAGCTATCAATAGTAAGGCAATTAGCAATCAGTACTGGATGTTTTTTAATTACCTTTGCCAAGACTCCCCTGTTATCCACTCCCCTCCAAACAACCCTTAGTTTGTCCGTTGAAACTTCCAAATTGCTTGCTCCAATTTCATTTTGTGGTAGCTTACCCCCAAAAGATTTTAAGTGGATTACAATGGGATAATGGTCGCTGTATACTTTGCACACTACCTCAGCTTTAATTAAAACATCGGCAAGGGGAGATGAAACAAATATATAATCAATCGTTGTGGCACTCCCATGGCCATTGAATGTGGGAATCGGGGCAGTGCTTATTTCAGTACCAGCATGCTCCATGCAATTTACGAGTTCTCTGGTTGCATGGAGATTGGATAATTCTGCGCCTCTCCTACAGGGGGGATTTCGTAAGTGTATATGTGCGTTGAAGTCCCCTCCTAAACAAATACCGTCGAATTTCCCGTATTTCCGTCCCTCCACTATTTCATCAATAAAATCAAACGAATGTATAAAATTACGATTAGGTTGAGATAAAAAATCATTATTGTAGAAATTAATCAAACATAGCCTTATCCTCTTTGTATATATCAGTGCCATAAAACTTAGACAATTAGTTTGCATTACTTCAACTTTGGCCTCTGCAGATATTTTAGCCCAAATTGATAAGCCCCCACTAGGTCGACCTAGAGAGGGGGCCAATACAGTCCTGTTATGGCAACTATACCCTTCAAATAACATATCAGCTGTACACCAGGTTTCTTGAAACATTAGCACATCGTGGCAATTTACCCAGTCCTTCCAAGTTTTAATTTCCATCTTTGCCTTCAGGCCGGCAATGTTCCAACTAAGGATTGATAAGTTTTTATCAGGCCGTAGACAGACATCCTGATTGGACACTTGGGTAGATACTATTATTTGGTTCACCGATTGGTCACATTGTAGGGTTAAAAGCAAGGAAGAGTCCGCGATGTCAGAAGCACCTCAGATGGTGCTTCCTGTATAAAATCGACCTCAGGGACCACAACAACTGGATCCTCATCAGTAACTGACAGTCAATCCAAGGTACCCAGGTCACGAAGTATCGAGAATCTGTTTTGCAGAGGGAATAAGGGAGGTGGCTGCATCATTCTATGTGGGGGTCGGTAAAAGTAACTCAGGGGTAGGGGGGTCACCACAGTGGATGGACCGGGCTGGACAAAGTTCTTATTCAACAGAAATTTTACAGTGCCAGGGTTCCTAAAGTTGACTATAATACAGTCCCCATTGATGTTTTTAAAGAGAGGACCGACCCAGGTTACTCGACATGTGGATAAAATTTCTTTAGATATATCGTAGCCGACCCCCTTATGCTTGGTTAACCAGTCAATACATTTGTTGTGTAACTGAACCCAAGATTCTCCTTGCCCTTCCCTAAGCGGTGGTATACCAGCCAGGACCAAGACGTAGGGACATGCCTCAGGTGGAAGATGTAGAGCAGGGCCTTGATGTTTGAAAGGCCTGTTGTCCTCATGCTGAGTCTTATGCTGGCCAGGATTGGGGGGGACCTTCTGCTTGTTTGTGCCTGTGACAGAATTACATTTCTGGTTGTTCTTAATGACGCTAGGAGCGGTGGAAGACGGTAAAGGAATAGATGACAAACCTGGGGCAGAATTGTTTTTCCTTGTATTTGCTTCCACCGTGGATGTTGTAGGCAAGGACGGACTACTAGCAATCGGTAATTCTTTAGCCCCGTTTGTTGTAGATGAATTACAGTTTTTAGTACGGTCACCACTAGAAAGGGCACTGGTAATAGATTCCAGGTCTTTTAACAAGCGATCGCCTATAATTTTATCTAGGCATACCGTACCCTTTCTCTTAGCGTCATCATTTTTCATGAGGGTTTCCATTCTATCAAGTCTCTTATATGTAAATGTTAATTTTAGAGTTTCTTTGCAAAAATGAGGACTTTTTTTCTTTTTTCCCCCCCTCCCCTCCTTCCCCCAAGGAACCCTCCCTTCATCTTGGGCGTTTGTACTGTCCCTATGGAGCCCTCCACCTTACAGCACCCTGTCTACCTACTTGTCCCTTGCATCGGTAGCTATATCTGCTAACATCAGCGTGAATTAGTGTAAATTAGTGTATCTTTAATACTTCCCCTCTTCCCTTCTCCTTGCCTACCTTCTCCCAAAAAAAACCAAGAAATAAAGATTTTTTTTTCGCCTTTTTTTTTCCTTTTCTTACTCTTCTTTTCCCTTCCTTTTTCCCCCTTCCTTCCTTCCCTTTTTTTTTTAACTCCCTCAGATGTGATATGCGAGCCCCATTGTTGTGTGTGAGTTTTGTTGTTGTTTTTTTTTATGTATATCGTACAGTTTAATGTACAGGTTTATGTTTCTCCTAGATCTGAGTTACTAAATTGGATCTTGACTAACCTACCCCCTTACCTACTCCCTCATTTTCTGTAGCAGTTTGTCTACCTCCTCCGGCTGGTTATAGGTGAAAGTTTGTTATTCCACATAACCTTAAGCAGGGCTGGAAACTTCATCTGTACTTTTGCTCCCAGTGATCTTAACTCCGGCATTCTTGATCCCAGTTCCCATTGTCTCTGAGCCGTTCTACCTCCTATGTCAGACCTGATCTGATATGGGTTGGCCCTATAATGTAGAGAGGCACTTGCTAGAGATCTACTCGGTATCAGCTCTTTAACGGTGTAGGTCTGAAAATAGACCAATATTTTCCGGGGCCTTTACGGGCTTGATGTATTCTAAAAGGGTCTCTGTGGACTCTCTGGACCTCCGCTTCGAGGTCTATATCCGGGCGGTCTTTCAATACTCCCTCCCTTAGGAGTCTGCAGACAAAAGCTCTTATATCCCCTACTTCCTCTCCTTCAGGGATCTTCAAAATGCGAATATTGTTCCTTCTCGAATGAGTTTCCAGTCTTTCCATGCCCATCATTAAAGTCTTATTCTGTTTCTTTAAGGCATTTAATTCCTCACTATTTTCTGTTGTAGAATCTGAAAGGGTAGAGACCTTTTTCTCCAAAGTAGCTCTTTGCGCTTCTATTCCTTCTAATCTAGTTTCCAGTAGGTCAAACCTGTCGTGTAGTCTTTTCTGATTTGTCTCCGAGATTTCAAACTTCTCCATCAGGTCGCTTCTTAAAGAACAGAATAGAAGGCCAATCTTGTCAAACTCCTGGGAGGGAGTGGAGATCAAACCAGTGTCTTTCACTGTAGTTTCTTCTGATACAACATGGATTGTAGGAGCAATTGTGGATGCACTTTTGAGGATTTCCACAGAGTCAAAATTACTATTTCCCGCTTTCTCTAATGTCTGTAGATTCGAGGAATCCTGATGGAGAGTAAAATTCTCAGAGGGACTATTAGTTTCATTACTGCTTATTAGAATGTTGTTGTCTATATCAGCTGGACTCTCTAGGTCTTCAAGATTTTCCTCAGTTTGAATTTCGGCTAATGGGGTGTACCTGTTAACTAAGACTGGACCTGGTGAGGAGGGGGGTGCCGTATTCTGGATGGGCTGCCGGGCATCTCCCATATTAGCTCCTTTTTCTAAAGAATTCATTTTCTCTAGCACCTTGAAATAACTTTTAAGAGAAGGAGTACTTTTTTGCGTTGAAATCTGCTAGGGAGGTTTACTACCAATGGCTTAGGGAACATGACAGTGGCAGGCTAGCGGCTGTCGCGGAGCTCTTCACCCGAGCCCATCGGATTGACGGGAGGGATGTTCCGATAGACCCCCTACGGTGAGAAACAGGTAGCGCGAAGCCTGCGTGTAAGATTTCAGCAGGAAAATGAGGTTTTTCTTTGCGCTTACTTGCTACTAGCGGACGAGGAGATCTGAGGCGGTGGAAATCTACAGAGGCTGTAGTTGGCGGCAGGCGCTAGGACCCTGGGGCAGGGGGATGGTTGCAGCAGGCGCAAGCTGTGAGGACGTGGAGGAAGGGCGGACGCAGGACGCAAGAGGCAAGGCGACGAGACCGGCTAGAGCAGACGTGGGAAATTCGGCGGCGGAGTCTATTACAAACGTGGGAGTTTGTCCAAGCACCCCTGCAAACTTAAGATAAGTGACAAATTAAGACGCTGTGGTGGGATCCAGGAGGGGGTTATTTGGAAGTGGGATATTTTGCAGCGCAGGAGAAGCGTTTTCCCGCTGCAACACTACAGAGGACCTGTCTGCTGGGGGCATTTCTCAATTAATAAGTACCTTTCCCTAGTTTCTCCAGTAACTTCTGCTAAGGGTAGTGTTCGTATGGAGGCAGCCTCACCTGTAGTAGTAGTGCCAGTTCTGTTGAATCAGAGGGAAGGGAGCACGGATTTTGTGTCCGATACTGAAACTCCCACGCAAGTAGAACTTTATAAAGCCAAAGCCATTAGAGTCTTGGAGTATAAGGGGAGAGACCGGGCAAACAGTAAGCAGGCGAAGAGTCGAGGAGAGGTAGTCAAGAATAGATACCAGCTGAGGTCAAAACTAGAGTTAAAACAGCAGGGGGTTCGAGATGCAGCCGAACTCGGTGAGAAGGTGAGGCCTTCACCTTTAATTCCACATAAAAGAAAGAAGAAAACGAGTTCAAAGAAAGCCATTGGTAGTAAACATCAAACCAACCTTGACCTAAATTAGTTATAACACAGTCTTGGCCTTAGCTGTGCAGGCAGCAATTTGTATTTCATTAGCGTCGAATCATCCAGAGATTGCTCTTAGAGAATTCTTATGGCAAATCTAGGCAATGATAGTAGCTACCTTGATTATTAATTTAAGTTGAAACCTTGGAATGTTGAGAGCTCCTTTGAAGACCGCGGAGTAGCTTCAGGCTTATAATGGCTCATATAAGCCCGAAACGCCACCATTCCAATGTTTGACTTCATGTTTCTCCATTTTTAATTTAGAAGATGCTACCCTAGTGGGTGGAATGTTCTAATGGCCTTCCGGCTCGTGCTATACTGGTTGTTAAAGGTGTTATCCCTCGTTTAAAGGCCCTCGCCAGTGTCTCTATAACTTGGGTTCAGGGTCTTTAACAACTGGAATAGCCCTCAGCAGCGGGTTATAAGGCTATATTGTTTCATAAACATGGCCAAACACAATATAGCAGGATCCTTCATGATCAAAAGCATACATAGAACAAAGGATCCTATAATTAACCCCAAAACTATTTAGTAAATACGTTAACTCAAGTGAAATAGGAGACCATACGTACATAACGTTAATGAAATTGCACATGCTTTAAGAGGTTGAACTTCAAAAAATATATGGACAAGAGAGTAGCCCAAAAATAAAATAACTCCTACTTTGAACCATATTTCCAAATAGCAACGAATGAGCATTTGAGGTGATCATTGTTTCTGTTATTTTAATACTGTTTTCCTTCCTTTTATACATCATTCTTTTATTTTTTATTTTATTTTATTAAAGCTTGAAACACACAAAACCATAATACAACAACATAATAGCTGTGGCAAAAGAATTACATTACAGTACTACCCACTGGCAAACACATGCGCATAATATAGTAGCGACTAAATAGGCTTGGCTAGAAGACAAATAAGATACAAACCTAGCCCAAAACAGATTGACTTAAAAGAACAAAACAAGCAAAGCAATGGTTAGTAAGTCCGAACTAATGGATAATTAGGCAACCTAAACAACCCTAATTACAGCTTTATTCGCAAAGCCACTCCACCAATGGAGCCCAAATCTTCTGGCCCCACTCCCGCCTCCTTCTACCCCACCTCAACAAGACTGCAGACTCCAGATTATATAAGGCCAGGATCCTTGCTCTCCAGTTTATAAAGGTAGGCACGTCTATGTTAATCCATTCTGATGTAATACAGAGGTAAACTTGGGACATAGCAATAAACAGGAGAGCAGAGGCATGCCTTGATCTCCCTGATACTGCATTATTTTCACACCCAAATATCACCACCTCTGGTGTAAGAGTAACTGAGATCCTAAGCCTAGTATTAATAAATTGCTCTACACCCGAGAGAAACTGCCCCAATTTTGGGCAATCAAAAAACATAAGCACATCATTTGCGGCTGCAAGGCCACACCTAGGGCAACCGTGCCCCCCCCCCCCCCCCTCCATTTGGAGATTTTAGCCGGGGTATAATAAAGATCAAACATGGACATAAAACACTGAGAGCGTAAGCTTCCATAGATGAATATACTGCCAGCCAGTTCGAGGGCTGAGTAATATCCAGCAATGTCACCCCCAGCTTAACCTCCCACTTGGCCATCTGTACAGCCATATCATCCGGAAGGCCAGCTAGAAAGTGTTGATAGATTACACCAATTTTAGATCTCCTCAAAATAAGTTCAAACAATGTAATCCTATCAAACATGATGGTAACTTGGTCCTTCGTCCTATCTACAAAGCTTCGGATCTGAAAATAATTGAAAAAATCGTGGGTGTTAAGCTGAAACATCTTTTAGATATGAAAAAGAGGCCATACTCCCACCCAAACCTAAGACCCCTAAAACTTCCAACCCTAGTGACATCCACCTAAAGGTGGTTAGATCTTGAAAAATAAGGGGTAGGAGCCTGGCAGCTGTAAAGGGCGTATAGTAATTAATGTTGGGAATAGCCCATTTACGTCGGATCTTGCCCCATACTGAAAACATTGTCTCAATAACCTTGAATTTGTTTTTTATAGTAACTGGGTTCAAGAACCCGCAGTAAAATCACCTTAGCATCCTCTCCTAGTCCTATTTCATAAATTGAGGGCCTACATGCCAATGGTACCAGCCCCCTATCCCCAAACAATGGTTCACCAAAATGCTGAATCAAAGATGACCAAAAATAGAGCAAAAGGTTGGGGACTGACCAACCCCCCGTTCTTTCGGAAGACCCATCCACTTCGCTTCCCTGCGAGGATGGTGGTATCCCCAAATGAATCTATTGCAGGTCCTCTCTGCCCTGACCAAGCTAGATTGGGAGAACTCCAGAGGAATAGTTCTGAATAAGTATAAAAACTTTGGTAGCACCAGCATTTTAAGGACATTGAACCTGCTGTACAGGGAGAGATGTAGATTATCCAGTCTTACCAAGGTAGAGTTGAGTGATTCAATTACCGGCAGGATATTCAGATCTGGAATATTATTTACTGATGCCGTAAGTTTAACTCCTAGATATGTTGCGGATTGAGTCAGAGGGACTCTGGAAGAACCCATAGTAGAGGATTGAATAACTTGGGTTTTAGTGACATTGAGTTAGTACCCAGAGAGCTGGCCAAACTGTTCTGCTAAGATCTTTAAAGCAGGAAAGGCAGATGCAACATCTTTGGTAATTTCAAATACCTTTATTCGGCACTTCAAAAGATACCATAAAAGAGCATACAAAGTAAACATGAATTCTAAAAACATTTTTTCTTTAAAAAAGACGATTTTTTGTTTAAAAAAAGAGAGAAAATGTCCTAAAATGGGGCGACACATTCATTAAGGAGATTTACTGATATGGGGCGAAATTTACAGGTTATTAAGATTAAAATCCACCGCCTCTCGTGTATTTCTCAGTCTCATTGCCATTTTGATAAAACTTATTGTACATAATAGGGTGTGGGGATCAGGAGCTTCTTGTACAAAAAGTAAGGCTGCTTTCGCCTGTCTCAGCTTCTTTTTCTTCAGAATCCTTAGTAAAAACTTACGCCTAGGGACTGAGTAAAAGGGACATAGTAGAACAAAATGAAGGGTATCCTGCGGAGACCTAGCGTCGCAGCCGCAGGTACCCTTCAACTCCACTGTACTTGTAAAACCAGAGAGAACGCAAGTAGGTGGTGTAGGAGGTTTAGTCTGAAACGAGTCATATAAAATCTTTCCTGCGCATTGTGTATCACTGCCAAATAAGGTTCCATTCTGCATGATTTTTTCAGCAGGCAATGCGCCGTGACAGACGATTTTCCCCCTTTCCCTGTCGGCCCTTTTCGAGGATGTCCAATCAAAAAAAAGTTTTTTAACCTGAGTCCTATTCAGATTAGTCATGGACTCGGGGTCCAAAAAGGAATTCTTGCAGCCAATTGATTCCAAAGAGACTTTTACATACTTTAGCCATGGGATCTGTACCCCTCTATCCCGGCTCATACAGTCTTTGATGATTTGTCGGCTAAAGTTGGCCTCTGGGTTGATCCAAATTTTGATCCAAGCCAAGAGTGGTCTAATCATTATTCTGTCTTCAATGTATGTTTCCCCCAATTCATTGTGTGTAATATAGGAGGGGGTGCACTGGGGAACCTTTAATAACCTTTTGAAGAACTTGTTTTCCTCTTTTTGGATCTGGCATACCCGGTTGCTCTTAAAACCCCATACTTCATCACCGTATGAAACTTTGGAACAAACAATGGATCTGTACAGGTTGAGTATCTGCTCAGGTGACCATCTGCCAAGCCTCTTCCCGTATGCCATTATGGCACCCGTTGATGCCACCAATTTGGCTTCGTTTCTTTCAATGAGACTATTGAATTCCAATTTCTCATCGAATAGGACTCCTAAATAGGAAAAGGGCTTCACCCTGCCCAGCCTGTGGGATCCTATCCTGTGTACAAAGACCCTCTTGGTGCTTATGCCTGTTGACATTACATATGATTTTTCCAGATTTGCTGCAAGGTCGAGCGAGTTCATAAAGTTGACAAAGCCATCTATCAGTTTTTGGAGTCCCAGTGAGGTGCGGGCCAACAACACGGCGTTGTCCGCATATAGGAGGACTGGCACCGGGCGCTGACCTATTTGGGGGGAGTCCACACCCAACTTCACTAGCTCTTTGTCCAGTTTGTTAATGTATAATGAGAATAGGAATGGGGCTAATATACAGCCCTGACGCACTCCACTGGTGCAAGAGAATGGTTCTGTCTTCCTTCCTACGTTCGTGTATCTCACTGTGGCTGTGGTCTCCCAATGTAGGGCTTTTAGTGTGTCAACCAGCCCCTCATCCACTCCTAGGTTTGTCATCAAGGCCCATAGTTTTTGTCTGTTGACGCGATCAAAGGCCGCGGAGAGGTCCATGAACCCCATGTGCATAGCCCGTTTACTGGCAATGGTGTACTTCGCCGTCAGAAGGTATAGGTTTAAACATTGATCTGTTGTTGATCGCCCTTCTCTGAAACCGTATTGAGTGTCCGATAATATATCATTGTCCTCTGCCCAAGATTGCGGCCTAGGATGACACGCCCCAGGACCTTGGCCGTCACGTCGATTAACGATATGGGACGGTAACATTGTGGGTTGTCCCGATTCCCCTTTTTGTAAATGGGCACAATGGTAGCCGTGGACCAGGAACGGGGCAATCCTGCCACTACTGCCTTGTTCAAGACCCTCGTGAGAATGGGGGCCCACAAGTTGGTGTTGCTCAAATAGAGGTCCGGCGGTATCCCGTCAGGGCCTGGCGCTTTGTTTTTTGATAGCCCTGAGATTGCGAGTTTCACTTCTGTCAGGGAGAAATCTAAACAAGTGGATACTGGTGGACTTGCTCCATCCTCCCCCTGTGGCGCTCCCGTGTGGCTGTAAAGGCTTTGATAATGGGTATGCCATTGTTCGGGTAGAATTGTGTTCACCACTTCTGGCCTGCTTAGGTCGCTAAAACATGGGTCATTGATGACTTTCCAAAATGCAGCCATGTCCCTCCTCTCTGCTGCCTCCCTTAGGTCCTCCCATACCTGGGTTTGCAGGGTTAATTTGCGAGATTTCAAGGTTTTTTTTGTAATTTGATCTACAGCAAGCTATTTTAAGATTATCCCTTGGTCTCTCTTTAAGTGCCTTAGTACAGTCATGGTCGAACCATCGCGGACTCTGAGTTGTTTTTGGGCTTTTTACTGATTTTAATAGACCGTCCACCAAGCGGGCTATTTCTTCAAATGCCCTGACTACACTTTCTCCTACCACAGTATCATCAAGGCAGACATTTATATATGTTTGGCCATTTGTTACAAGGTTGTGGTAGAATTCATCTCCGTTTATCTTGGCCCACCTTAATCTCCTTCCCTGGTCTGTAGCCTTTTCTATAATGCCAGATCTACCCTCTGATTTTTCAAGGTTAAGGCATGTTAAGACCACAACCAACGGGTTGTGATCACTGAAGGGGCTAAGTTCAATATTAAAGTGGCCAATCCATTTCCTGAGTGTAGGGGAGACCATGATCAAATCTATATAGGAGTGACATCCTCTGCCTTTGAATGTTGGGTTAGGTTCCTCAGCACTATCTACTTTTATTAGGTCCATTACATGTGTCAGGTTGTGCTTATTGATAAGCTTGTCTACTTCCAACCCTTCCGCAGAGTGGACAAAATGTGGCCCACTTGCTGCTGGCCAGCTTGACCATTCTTTATTAATGTGTCTTAATCTCTCGCACAGGTGACAGTTAAAGTCTCCTGCAAGGATAACATATGGCTTCCTGACAGGCTTGTTAGAAGCCTGCTCTGCCTGTAGAAGACCATCCAGTTCTTTAATGGGATTGGCAGTGACGTTTGTTCCCGTGGCATTGTACCAGTTTATCACCGTGATTAAGCATGAGCGAATTTTGCGGATCTCGCGTTCGCGAATTTTGCGGATTCGCAATCCGCAAAATCCGCGAATTCCCGCGAATTTGCGGATTTTTTTTTTTGTGTTCGCCCGTGTTTCTGCCAGTTCGCGAGGGTTTTTACAATTTCGCAATTTGCGAACTTACCTGTCGGGTCGCAAGTTTTGCGAACTTGTTGTTTCTACGTGTCCAGCCTGTTAGGGACACTCTTCTTAATCACTGCCACTCTCTGTCACCACTGCCACTCTCTGACTACTCATGCCACCCTCTGGCCCACCCATGCCACCCTCTGTTTCATCACCACACCCTCTGGTTGTCCAGTGTACATTATTTTCGGCAAAGCAAAGCACACCTTCCCTGCCTCAAGTGACCTGAATTAATTTGGGGCTGAATAATGTGTCACAGAATATTTTTTTAGCTGGCACCTGCTTCCTTAGTGCGCCCTGATTAGTGATCTTTTGCACTTGCTAAGTGCTTTCATTGTTGCAAAATTAGTTACAACACCTGCCCTGCCCCAACTGACAATAATGAATTAGGGGCTGATTAATGGATTTTAACTTCCAGCCTGGCTCCTGCTTGTCTCCCTTAGCTGTAATTCAGGACCTTTGTGGCATATGTGTAACTATTCTGAGGTTCAGAGCAGGGTCACATAATAGTTTCAACTGGCAACTGAACTCTGGAGGGGCCCCTCAGGAAGCACTACAGGAAATGGCTACTAATGATGAGCCTGAACTTTTGAACCTGGTAAGTAGTTACTTTCAGTTTTGCTAAGATCGTATTTCTGCAATTTTGCACTTATTCGCGGGGCGCGAACTCACGCGAACAGTGCGAGCAGTGCGAGCAAAATCCGCTGCTCGCGGATTTGCGGATTTTGCGGGAAATTTGCAAATCTCGCGGATTGCGGATTTCCCGAAAATCCGCAAAATCCGCGAGCGGAACGGATTTTCCGCCCATGCCTAACCGTGATGTTTAGCCCCTTGTTGCGGTAGCCTATCACCTTCATATTCACTGAATCCCATTTTAGATCGGACCATGTCCCTTGTATGCGGAGATCCACATAGGTAAGCAAACCGCCAATAGCTCTCCCTGATGCCGCCCTTACAGCTGCGACCGCAAAGCATTTAAACCCATCCAATATGTATTGGCCAGGCTCAACTGCCCAGGTCTCTTGAAGACATATAATGTGGAATCTGTTTATGTAGTCTCTCCATTCCTTACATTTGAATTTAGCCGCCACCCCGGCTATGTTCCAGGATACGACTTTCACTCAGTCCTGAGTGCCAGACCCTTTCTCGCCCTCCCCTAATCTACTGAGTCCCCTGTTATTCCCCAATGTTATTTGGTCATCAGTTATGGACTGAGTATTACTCTCATTTGGCTCAACCCATTTTTCTTTCCCATTTAAGTCTACCCCTTCATTTACTACAAAATTTACAGAATTTACAGTAGGGCCCATATTGTTACTAGTCTCTGCTGCTGCAGAAAATATGGGGCTCCCTGAATGTGGTTGTCCTTTGTCTGGGGGTCCGCCAACGGATTGAGGTGAACACATTTGATCCTGACCGAGTCAGTCTACCTCATCCAGTGCACAGAACTTATTCTAGTGTGCATGCATTGCGATGGCTGGGTCGTATAGGGAGAGAGACTGCCATGGAGCTTGCCATTGTTCCCACCTGCTTTGCAGGCCAAAGTATGGAGCTCTACTCATCTGGGCCCTATTTATACGTATTGGTGTCTGAGGTACTGAGGGATAAAAGTAGGATAGGTGTAATGGGTAGATGTTGGTTGTTGAGCCATGCGTTGGGGCATTACAGATATGGTTTACAGTTGAAGTGTCCCTAAAATTTATAGCTATAATGTCTCCAGCTATGGTTTTTATTCCCTTCCCTATCCATTCCCCTCTTCTCACAGAGAGAATTTCCCCAGAGAAGTGGGGCGGTAATGGTCTGTTTATTCTTAGCCATTGTATGCATTTGTTTTTTAGCTCTATCTCATTTTCTTTTTTCCCTTCCTTAAGCGGGGGAACCCCTGTTAGGACTACCACATAGGGTAATGCTTGTGGTGGTAAATTAATTGTGTGGAAGCGTATTGGGCCTTTTGTTGCTACTCAGTTTTTTTGGGGGCTATTCTTTGCTGGGTTGGTACACTTCTCCCGGGTAATGCCTGTGGTGTCATTAGTGTCATTGCGCGCAGACAGACTGTTCTTTCCTTGCCCTTTGCTTGCTTGTGTTTGAGGGGTATTAACAGTAATGCCAGGTTGTGGGGGACTGTTGGCTTGGAAGTAGTAGTTACTTGAGGCGCTGCACTTTTCTTTTGTTTAGTTGGATTAGTATTTTGTGCTAGCTTGTCAGCATATGTGTTAATAAGTGTGTTTGGTTTTCCCGTTGTCCGATCCTGTGGGGCTGGGATGGTCACTTGCTTAGCTGATCCAGTCCCTCTACTATTTATTAGTGAGGTCAGTTTATCAATTTTTGATACCAAGGGTTTGATGTGGGTAATGATAGACTCTTCCAAACCAGCCTTAAGATCTGCTACCATGTTAGCTATCCAACAATGTATGCCGGGCGAAGTGCTTGTTAATGGTGTCACCAAGTTGTTATTGGTTTTGTTCCTGGCCCCCCCCCCTTTTTTTGTGCTTGTTTCCGTGAGTATCTTTCCTCTCTGTCATGTTGGATCTGCCTAGGTGCGACTTTTCTAGATTAGGGGAGGGGGACGCATCCGAGCGATGTAACTGTGGGGCTCCTGGTGTATCCGTAAGTGCCTGTGCGCAAGGCAGGTCCATAAACGAAGAGGTTAGAGAAAAGCTGGTTTCTAGCTCGTCTGGCACTACCACTACAGGGCCATCCTCTGAGTCCTGGATCTCTATTGTAGGTACTAATGAAAGTCGTCTTTCGGTGTTAACAATAGCGGATGCTACTGCCCCTATAGTTTGCTGCAACATCTTGTCAATTGCAGTTAAAGATGGTAATGGCTGTGGTGTATCTGTTTTCTGTTTCGCGTTGGACCTTAATGTTGGCATCCTACTCGTCTTAACCCCTTTCCTCATACTTGTGTGGTCTATACTTCTCTAGTTGTATAGCAGATATCCCCCTAGGCAATAGTACTCGCAGACAATGTCACAATGTATGTTTTCCGGAGGAAAGCCAGATATAAGGGTTGGGAGACAGTACCGTTGTAAGTTCTGTGGCACGTGGTCACAGGCCTGATGTTAGTGGGGTGGCCCAGCCCAGCCTTATCTGGCCTTTGAGGGCCATAGAGGGCCCGCCCTTTGCCCGGGCTTCGCCCCGGGCGCTCCCGCGACGCGGGTGTAGAGCCTTATATTTAAGCGCCGCCTGGCGCGCTGGTTGAGCTCCTCCCTTCCGGTCCCGGTGCAAGGGCAGCTGGGTGATGTAGTTGGGCGCCCTCTCCCTCACTCGGCGGCTGCTGTTGGTCTGCGGCGGCGGGGGGAGAGCGGTAAGCACACACAGGTCCGGGAACGAGAAACAGGCTGCAGTACTCCAGGTAAATGAGCCGGTGAGCAAACAGAAATGGGCAGATTTAGTCCCTCCTTCAGTCCATCTTTGGTCAACACAACAATGTAATCGGCGTAAGCCAACGCCCTATATTCTGTAGAATTAACCCTAACCGGCAAAATATGTAAGGAGTCCTCAATTTTACTCAAAAAGGGATCGATGTATAGGGCAAATAGCAGGGGCGAGCAGGGACACCCCTGCCAATACCAAATGGGTTCGATACTAGCCCAGATACAGGAACAGTAGCCATTGGAGAAAATACAATGATTGAATTGCCTGGATAAACTCAGGACTAAAGCCCTTCCATCGGAGAACTGCCCATAGGAATTCCCAGGCAACCCTGTCGAATGCCTTCTCGGCATCCAACAGGATCCCTCCGACGAGGGAACCGGTAACCTGAGCCCAGTCCAGCAGTGCAATAACCCCGCGTTCATTATCGGCCGTATTCCTACCCGGGATAAAGCCATGCTGGCGCAATGACACCAGAGGAGTAATCACCGAGGCTAATCTGAAGGACAACATTTTGGCATAGATTTTGTCAGTATTTATAAGAGAATTAGGATGGAATGAGGAAGGGTCAAGCTCTGGTTTATCTTTTTTCTTAAAAAGAATAATATTAGTGTGGCGCCAGGAATCTGGTATACTACCATGCTGCGCAGCTCTAAGAACTAATAAAGTCCAGCCGAATCTCTCCACAAAACATTTTATTAAATTCCAGAGGAATTGCATCTGGGCCAGCAGCTTTTCCATTGGCTAGTGAATTAATTGCGAGCTCTGCCTCTTCCCATTCTATTGGAGCAGAAAGAACTTCATTCTGCTGGGCTGTGAGATGGAGAGTATTAATATTCTGAAGAAAGGTCACAGCTTCCGACTCTGCATCTAAACCAGCATTCCACTCCGTGTATAATGTATGATAAAATTGTCGAAAAACGCCCATAACTCCTTCTGACGTAGTTTGTACCCGGCCTTGATAGTCTTGAATATTAATAACGCGATTAGCCAGATTCCTCTGCTGGAGCCGTTTGGCCAAGACCCTGCCAGATTTTTCCCTAAGCTCAAACATCTCCGTACGGAACTGCAAGAACTTAGCAACAAGATCCTTGCCAAAGAACTTCAGTAGGCCTGCTCTGATTTTGGCAACCAATGCCTGGCTTTCAGCATTATCCCGGCTTTCCTTGACTACATCTATTAGCCCGACCTTCGCCACTCTCAGCTCATCCATACGCCTAGAAATCTGTTGTTGGATTGTCCTACGCCGAAAGGCCGAAAAGCTCTAACAGCGGCCTTAAGTGTATCCCTGACCGTAATGCCCGAGGCTGACCCCCTATTGAGATTTAAAAATTCCGATATCCAATTTCTCATATGGTCCAAATAGGACTGCTCCATCAAAAGTTTCCTTTCAAATGTCCAATTCCTCACGACTCCAGGATCCTGAGGAAGAAGACATTCACAATCAAAGGGTTGTGATCTGATAAAATCCTTGGTGGAGCTGAGATAGATCAGGTCTCAGCTAACTGATCTGACATAAAAAAATAGTCCAACCGGACCATTTTATTATGAGGTGCAGAGAAATATGTAAAGCCATCTTGGTTACTATTATGATGAGACCATAGATCAATTGGGCAGGGCTCTTGGACCAGAGCTTGAAGGACCCCGAAAACCCCAGGCTTCTTACTCCCATAAAGTCGATTTACATACAATATCAAACACCGCAGCAGGCAGATTGATGTTCATGTCTCCACAAACACAAATAGAGTGCAGGTATGGTGCCAGCTCGACATTCAAATGATGTAACACAGCAGGGTGGTCTAAATTTGAGCCGTATACCGCACATACTGTTAGGAGCCTGCCATTAAATGTTAACTCCGTAACAGCCCATCTCCCTGCACTATCTTGACAATTTTTTCTACATGAACCAATCCCCTGCCTCAATAAAATTGCCACCCCCCTGATCTTAGACGTCTGACGAGAGCACCCAATTAAGTCATACCCCGGAATTCTCAGACAATCCCGATCGTTCCACGGTACATGCGTTTCTTGCAGACTGAGTAGGTCTATTCGCAAAACTGGAACAATTCTCGAGAGCAGGGCCCTTTTTTTTACCATCATTCAGCCCGCATATGTTCCAAGATGCTAGGCGAATCTTACCCTGCGCCTTCTACTTCCAAAAAGAGCCAACAGCAGCAAGTACATACAAGATAAATTTAAGCCAGCCTTCTAGCCATACACAAGCCATAATAACCCAAAAGCCAACAACCGCGCCACAAACATAGCATACATTCAAGCTTTTTTTACTTTTAGAACCCATCCCCCAAACCTCCCCCACTCCACATTCCCACGTCTCCCTCCCAGCCCCTGCCCCACCACCCCCGTATAGGGCAACAGGACCTAGGTCCTTGTGATGGAGGAACTGATTTAAACACCAAATGCCCCTGTGTCGTCACCAAGCTATTAATAATGATGCGGTGTGCTGCCCTGGGGAAGGAAGAATAAAGGAAAGAAAAAAGAGACAATCAAAATTCACACTTCCCTCCACTTCAAGGACCGCACCCCTACCCTTAACACCCCTTAGGTTCCTAAAAAAAAAATGGAAGAAGAAAACAAAGAAAGGGAAAAAGATAGACCTAAAACAGAGTTACCACCTAAAATGAGTTCAGAAACTCTGTTTCGGAAACAAAAAATCTAGCCTGGCCCTGATGAATAATTTTCAGTTTAGATGAAAAGAGCAAAAAAGCTTGCGCTCCCTTTGACTGAAAAGATGTTATTAACTGCCGGAGCTGCCACCTCCGTTTGACAGTAGCTGGACAAAGGTCAGGCCAAACCAAGAATTCGCACCCCTTGCCAGCCCATCTCCTATCAGGCCGAGCCAAGTCATAGACCTTCTCCCTGGCTAGAAAATTATTTAAGCCTATAAGAATAGCACAGGGTTTATTCTCCGTTTGCCCTGTCCGTTTCTGTTGCTTGAATGGAAAACGATGAGCCCGCTGAATCTCAAGCTGCCAGTCCCATTGTTTGATATCGGGAAATGCTTCGGTGAACAGTTCAACCACAAACTGCCTGGTGTCCGACCCCTCAATCCCTTCTGGAACTCCCAGGACTCTTAGGTTATTCCTCCGCGCTCTGTTTTCTAGGTCCGTGAGTTTCCATAAGATGTCTTCCCTTTGGGTCTTAATGAAGTCTGTAACAACCTTCTGGGCGGCCATATCATCCTCAAGAGTAGAGATCCTCTCTTCCACCTCCCCAATTCTAGAGGCAATGTCAGAGCATGTCTTTGCAACTCTGCAGATAGAGTTTTGCACCCTACGACACGCCCCCTGGGTGCGAGCACTTTCTTGCCGGGTCTCTTTCTTGCTGGGTCTCTTCACGGTGGGCCCTTTAAGAAGACCACATCCCACCACCGCCCTCAACAGATCCCCCGTAGATGCTGGAGCTAAGTCACCGCAGACCAGCTAACCACATCACTGACCAGAACCCACCAATCAACACTACTGACACCAACGACGCAGCCCGCAACCTCACACAGTCGATAGTCAACTGCGCCGACGACCTTGCACCACTGAAGAACCCTCCAGGCAAGCCCCACAACAGGAAAATAACATGGTTCACCGACTACCTCAAAGAATCAAAGAAATCCTGCAGAACCCTCGAGAAAACCTGGCGCTGCGTACAGATGACAAAAAACATGACAGCCCTCAAGAACTCCACCCGCAAACACCACCAGCTGATCCGCACCACCAAAAAGACATCGTTCAAACAACGGCTGGACAACACACACAACAGCAAGGAACTCTTCAGCATTGTAAAAGAGCTCTCCAATCCCAGCGCCAGCAGCAACGACATCACACCATCGCAAGACCTCTGCAACTCCCTCGCCACGTTCTTTCACAGCAAGATCGCCGACATCCACTACAGCTTTGGCGCCCAGACTCCGCCCCCGCCACCGAACCAACGCCCCCTACAACTACCCTCAGCGCTTGGACTCCCATCAGCACCGAAGACACCGCCCACGCTATGAACACCATCCACTCTGGCTCTCCCTCCGACCCATGCCCTCACCACATCTTCAACAAAGCCGACACCATCATTGCTCCCCAACTACGGAACGTCATAAACAACTCCCGCGCATCCGCCACCTTCCCAGAGAGCTGGAAGCATGCAGAGATCAACGCCCTGCTGAAGAAACCCACTGCGGACCTTAAAGACCTCAAAAACTTCCGCCCCATCTCTCTTCTTCCCTTCCCTGCAAAAGTTATCGAGAAGATCGTCAACAAACAGCTGACCGCATTCCTCGAGGCCAATGGATCCCTCTACCCATCTCAGTCAGATGTCAAGCCAACCACAGCACCGAGACCGCCCTCATCGCAGCCACCGACGACATCAGGACCCTACTTGACAACGGGGAAACAACTGCCCTCATCCTCCTAGACCTCTCAGCCACATTTGATACAGTCTGCCATTGTACCCTAATATCCCACCTCCACAGCGCCGGGATCCAAGGTAAAGCTCTGGACTGGATCACCTCGTTCCTCTCCGACAGAACCCAGAGAGTCCGCCTCCCTCCCTTCCACTCTGCAGCCACCGAGATCATCTGCGGCGTATCCCAAGGCTCATCGCTCAGCCCAACCCTATTCAATATCTACATGAGCCCCCTCGCCACCATCGCATGCAAACACAACCTCAACATCATCTCATACGCCGACGACACCCAGCTGATACTCTCCCTCACCAAAGACCCAGCCACCGCCAAACTCAACCTCCAGGAAGGAATAAAAAACGTTGCTGAATGGATGAAACTCATCCATCTGAAACTGAACTCAGACAAGACGGAGGTCCTCATCCCCGGACCATCACCATCCGCTTGGGACGACTCCTGGTGGCCCACAGCACTGGGCCCCGCACCGACACCCACTGACCACGCACGCAACCTGGGATTCATCCTGGACTCCTCTCTCACGATGACCAAGCAAGTCCACGCCATCTCATCCTCTTGCTTCAACACCCTTCTCATGCTCCGCAAGATCTTCCGGTGGATCCCTACCACAACTAGAAAGATGGTCACCCAGGCCCTCGTCACCAGCCGACTAGACTACGGAAACGCCCTATATGCAGGAACCACTGTCAAACTTCAGAAAAGACTCCAACGCATACAGAACGCATCCGCACGATTCATCTTCGACATCCCCCGCTACAGCCACATATCAGCCCACCTGAGAGACCTGCACTGGCTCCCCGTCAACAAAGGGATCCCGTTCAGGCTCCTCACCCACGCACACCTTGCGCTCCACGACATAGGTCCCGAATACCTCAACAACCGCCTCACGTTCTACACTCCAACACGCAAACTCCGCTCCGCCTGCCTCGCCCTCTCCCCACGGATCCGCAGAACCACTGCCGGAGGAAGATCATTCTCCTACCTGGCGGCAAAGACGTGGAACTCCCTCCCCGCCCACCTACGACTTACCCAGGACCACCTCCCATTCAGGAAACACCTCAAGACCTGGCTCTTCGAGCAGTAGCAGCACTCCCCCCACACCCCCCCCCCCCACCACCTCCCCCAGCACCTTAAGACCCCTACGGGTGAGTAGCGGGCTCTACAAATGTATTGATTGATTGATGATAGTTTGATAAATTACCGCCAGTGTCATCTCGCCTGGAGGTGGATGGGGGGGGGGTCAACTCTGTTCTTATTCCCCATATCGGTGGTATTGCCTTCCTGACCCGGCTGTATGGAAAATGAGTAATCCCAGGCTAATGACCCTGCATCTGGGTGTGATGCTGATGCCCCAGGATCTCTGGCTACTTTTCGAACTGTATGAGATCCAAAGGGTGACCTCAGTTCTTCACTGGTTCGCCAGTTACCCAGTTCACTATCATCCGTCCAATCCTTATCCTCGCCAACATCCTCCTCCGATGAGCCTGTGTGATCGGATAAAGAGTGGAATTTATCCCGATATTCTATGTCCCCATTTGAATTTAAGCCTGTATTCTGCGGGGTTGCCTGAACGATCTCACAAGAGGTGCTCTCATTTTGCTGAAACAGAGCAGGCAATACAGCCCCTTGACCCCTGGGAGTTACTGCAGTTCCTGTAGTTCCTGTGATCCCTGTAATTTCTATACCCGGAGCTGGAACTACAACTCCCAGATTACCACTGGATTGATGCAGATGAGCTACATAGACTGCGTTGCCAATGGGAGCTCCAAATCCACCATTAATGTTCTCTCCAGTCCTACAGCAGGTACCCCCTTGCCACCATCTGCAGCCACCAAACTCAAAGAAGGAGAAGGGAGAGCAACATCCGTTTCAATTGGTGCTATAGTTATTGAAGTTTTTAATGATACTGATGAGGTTATGGCCGCAGGCTGACCTCGTTTGTTCTTAATAGACTGTTGCTGTGTTTTGTTCTTCTCTACCGGTTTCTTAAACCTTGTCGGGACTGTAGTTTTAGGCTTCACTGAAGCTGGAGGCAGCGCTTCGACAGCGGCTTGCCATTTGCCAACCATTCCCTCGCAAACCCCTGCTCCCGGTATCAGCGCTGAGGGGGACCGCTCTTCCTCATCGGCTCCCTTCAAGGAACCACCCCCGTGAGCCGTCGAAATGCGTCCAGCATTGCCCGAGGCAGAATTCTTCCCCAGGGTTTTCGGCGGCATACCTTCGAACGGGAAGTCAGTGAGTTGCAAGACGAAAGAGCCACAGCCGGAGCAGCAAACCAAGGAGCCCGTCCGACGGGAGAGGATCCAGCGGATCAGTAAGTTCTGAGAAACCGGAGATCGCCAAAGCATCACATTGGTTTTAATCCCTCTTTTATCGATAAACTGCAATATACTTGTAGAATTCTGGTAGTTATATATATATATATATATATATATATATATATATATATATATATATATATATATATATATATATATATATATATATCGCCTACTGGCGATAGCTAGTAGGTATATATAGTTAGGACCTAGCTACCATAGGATATCCGCAACATTCTATTTGAAATAACTTTGGCGCCGGTTGAGGAATTTCCGTGTAATTTTCCAAACTTTTGGCCCGCTCCGCTCCTTCCCTGAAAGTTTCGAGGGGATTCGTGTGGTGGGGGCTGAGAAAAAAGGGGGGACGTTCTGACACGGCTACCGTCCGAACCGCTGAACGGAATTGCGCCAAACTTTGCAAAATTGTAGGGACTGGTACGCAGATGTGCCTTTGCTATATTTGATGAAAGTTGCTCCAGTGGTTTTTACGAAAATTAGGTTCAAAAACACATATATTTCTATATGAGCTTACGGGTCCGCGCACCGTACACGTACGTGCGCATACCCCTACGTGCGCGAGCGCGATCCTGATTGGCTGGTAATCGACTGTCAACATTCCAAACTGTCCAAACCAGGAAGAGTTAGCCATCATCTTGTTTCTCAGGAGAACGGAGGCACAAGAGAGCCCAAAACAAGAGTGGAAAACACGAAAAGGGGGCAGGGTAGAGACCCCCCAACAACCCCCTAGCCCTTCTCAGGGGGTCCCAGAAGGACACCCAAGGGCAAAAAATAAATAAATTGCGGGGTACACGCACGGTACGCGTACCGTGCGCGTACCATGCGCGTACCCCTCGATTTTACAAAAAAAATAATAATAATTTTGCCCTTGGGGGTCCTTCTGGGACAACCTGAGAAGGGCTAGGGGTCAGGGGGTCTCTACCCTGCCCCCTTTTCGCGTTTTCCACTCTTGTTTTGTGCTCTCTTGTGCCTCAGTTCTCCTGAGAAACAAGATGGCTGCTCAGGTGGTACCAGAAGGATATTAACATATAAAAACGTTATTCGCTAATAGAATTTGCATTTACAAAACCTTTGAAGTTTTTGAAAAAAAATATAGGTTTCACGCCAGATATAGTTAGGAATTAGCATTTAAAAAACCTTGCAAATTCACTGAAAAAACCATAGGTTTCAGGCCTTATATAGTTAGGAATTAGCATTTAAAAAACCTTGCAAATTCACTTAAAAAACATAGGTTTCAGGGCTTATATAGTTAGCAATTAGCATTTAAAAAACCTTGCAAATTCACTTAAAAAACCATAGGTTTCAGGCCTTTTATAGTTAGGAATTAGCATTTAAAAAACCTTTGAAATTCACTGAAAAAAAATAGGTTTCAGGCTTTATATAGTTAGGAATTAGCTTTAAAAAAACCTTTGAAATTCACCCCCAAAAAGTTTTAAGGGTGTTATAGTTAGCTGGACATTTCACTCATACAAAACCATTGAAATTGCTCCTATATAGTTATTTGTACTAACTATATTTCGCGCACCCGCAATACACTGCTGATGATGTCACATATTAGATGACATCTCAAATGACATCACTGATGACATCATCCACGTGACAATCACATACACCTTTTCATACACAAGTAAAATCTTTCATCACTCTTTGTAAAATACAGAGTATCATATTTGAATCCATTTTCACAGCAATACGAGTATCTAAAAACCCACTCAGTGATTCATAGATGTATACACACATCTAATCACTTACCTGTAGATTCACTCATACATGCTGTCAATTGACAATAGAACACTATCAAAAATACTTATACACCTATATCGACATTACACAGCAGCACACATATTATTCATATATGAAGTCATCCTACTCACTTATGCAAACAATGGATTATACTTACATACTTACTTAACTACACACTTATACAAACACCACTTCATCTATTCATTTAGATAGTAAGTCATACTTAGTGAATTATAAAATCATTATTACAAGTATATTGTTATCCATACAGTCACTCACACAATCATTGAGTCTTATGGATACTTATTTATATACAACAACTGACACATACACTGCCTTTTATTTTTCTATTTTGTTGGACATGTACCATTGAGAAATATATTTGCTCATCACCACACCCTTAACCACATGGCTGCTGGCCATTTCCCCCCCCCCTGTGCTGGAAAATGCCATTTTAGTGGCACCATGACGAGCTCAGCTCGTCATCAGCACACGACACCCGTGGGTGATGACGAGCTGAGCTCGTCATCAGCATCGAAAGGGTTAAAGAGATTCACTCACCCAAACTGTTAGAACATGTAATTTTAACTTCATATATCTACTGAATCAACTATTCACACATCCTTAGACAGTCACCCCCCCCCCCCACCGAACCACACACACTTTTACTCTCCCATACAAATACTCTATAATATAGACTTTCACATAGCTAGTAACCAACTGGAGAACCAGTTTACACAACAACTGGCAGAGTGATACAGATATTCACAGTTTAGTCCCTATCCACTATATTTAGTAAGACACTATAAATTGGTCAAGTAAACAGTCAATTACACTGCTACTAAATCCTCCATCCAAATATTTATTTATATATATCCACTCATTCTTCATTGCGAATTGCTATATATATATAATGCATATTTAAATAAAGAAGCAAACCAAATTCACTGGATGATGTTTGTCAGTGTCCTTTTACAAATAGTATCGACCCCAGGATCAAAATGCATGAAGTAACATTTCACAGTTTCTTCTGTTTATTTCTTTATTTATTTACTTACTATGGTTTTTTTTATAACAACCTGCACTACGTGGATATTTTGGCACTAAAACAAAGCTCTTCAGTGAAACTACAAAAGTGTATAAATCTCGTTAAACTATGTGAGGAAAAAGCCATGTTTTTTAGAGATCTTCTACATTTTAACAGATGGGTCTCTGCACCAGAAGAAATTGGCCAAGCCTTCAATTTCATGGAATTGCCAACTGAAGAGAAGCCTGCATCCGGGCATAGAACACTGTGTCTAAGTAAAATCACAGAAATTCACCAGTATTAGTTAGATACCTCAAAAAACTATAACTTGCAACCTAAGGTAACTATGACTTGCACCCTCGCCATGCAGTGCTAATTACCCACATATTACATCACACTTGATGTTTTCCATGACATCATAATGTCACTGGAACATTTCCAATTATTAATGAGTGCATGATGGAGGCGCAAGTTATAGTTACCTTAGGGCGCAAGTTATAGTTACTTGAGACAACTGTTACTCTAACTGTGTTCACGGGAACAAGCCTTATGTAAAGGCGAAACGCGTAGGGCATGGTGAGAGTTTTTTAAATAAAACCGCCACTACTTCTGAATACAAGTGAGTGCGTTTCATCTTTTCTACTGAGAGGTAGAATATTGGTTCGATAATGAATATATATATTTATTTATTTATTTTTATTACAGGTATTACATTCTGGCGACCGCGCTTAGGTAGTTATAGTTAGGACCAAAGTTTTCATAGGAAAAACATTTTTTATTTTCCCGATAACCTTGGTGCCATTTGAAGAAACTTGACAAAATCTTCACAAAACTTCCCCTTTTTAGGTCTCGCTGAGCCAGCGCATGCGGTGCTCCGAGGCATTTAGTATCTGGATTTTCAAAGTGCTGCCTGGTGGCCTAACGCATGCATTCATGCGCGCGTGCATGCGCACAGCCGCCACCTGCCTCCCTTCCAGCGCGATCACTAACTTTTTCGCGCTGCTGCGCTCGCATCACTAGCGTGTTTTTTTTTTTTTACATTACTAAAGCTTCCCTCATCGCGCGGCCAATGCTTGTCTTCTCATGAAGGTGGTTCTTGAGGTAACCTGGTGCAGACGTGATAATGTTACTATGCCCGCCCTTTGGAGGCAACACGTCTCCACCAGCTCCAGGTTTTAGTGAGGAAACTCATGCTAGCTGTATACTATTATATATGAGACCTTTACACCAGACGTTGTATTGCCCCAGAATGCATCCTTGAATTCGGGAGCCAGTTACAATATCTTGTTTACAACTCAGCTGCGTTCCAAGTCCCTTTGCAGTGGGCTATTGGTGTTACTTTCAGAAGATGAATTAATTATTTATGAATAAAACCAGTTATGGCCAGGCATGTTTCTATTTGATTTGATTGACAGAATAGGATCCGCTGAGACATTTGATAGTATATTGTATTTGAAACCCGGTTGTGATTCTGCCCTTCATTGCCGTCTTGTGCTCCGTTTCCTTGGGCTGTTGCCGGGACCTTTGACAGATACTGATGTTCAGTTTTGAGTGAGACGATATCCCTCATTGCTAAATCTTTGCCTTTTATAGTGCACAAAATACAAGATTAAAATTCACGTATCCAGCGCACGTGATGCGCTGAATACTTAAATGCAAGTGATGCTTGGGTAAAAGTCGGCTGACTTGGACAGCTGCATAAGTGCAAACCAAGCTCAGCAAGCAGAAAGGTCCGGAGCTAATCCATTACTTGGCGGAACCTTCCATGCAGCTCAAACGTTGTTATAGCTTTGTCGCTGGACAGCCAAGCAGCAATCTAATGTCAACAATGTATTGCCTTTGCCATTACCCAGTCATTCATTATTATAGCTACGTATTCACACTCTATTTCAGTCTGTATGACACTGCCTGCATCTCCGCATTATGATGTTGTGTCACACACTACTGGGAGTTAAATTACATGATAAGGAATGAGGTTTTGGTCTCCTTCATCATTGTATTTTACAATTTCATGTTAACTGATACTTTGTGATATGTTAAAGGTAGTTTAATTCCAAATATCTCCCTTGCTGTCTCACAGGTGTGCTCTTCACACTTCAGTGTTATTGATTCAAGACCTGTCATTTAGGCACTCAAGTATTTCCTTAGCAGGCTTCAATGTAGACTGCAAAAAATTCCAACAACAAAAATACAACTATAGCCAAATTGCACTGCTTCAAAAGCAATTCCTTATAATTACCAATCTAGGTGCTTCCACCCATGAGGTTTGACTGCCCAAGAAACCCCCAGATAAACAGTAAATTGAATACAGCAACTGGAGGAGCACTCAGTAAACAAATGTATAATTAATATTGCAATGTCCTTAATGCGAATATATACATTATGCATTCAGTCCATTATTCCTTGAGTGTGGTTCACTTTTTAAACAACTTTATTCTTTCATCTTCCACAATATATGTCCAATCCAGCCAACGCTTTTCGTCCTTACAGTTTTGTTATTCCCATTTGTTTATTTTACAGAGCAGTAATGCAACTCCGATCAATTTCAGAATAACACCCTCAGCGTGGAAATGTAATGGCGCTAATATTCTCATATTGATATTTTCCCACAATGCAAGGACCTTTTGAGAGAAACGGGGTTTGGTTAAAAGGTGCGGAGGGTCACTCTAGGGAGATACCAAGTATTTTTTTGCTAAACATATTCTATCAAAGTTTATCCAACAGAATATAACCACATATAGATCCCTGGCTGTGAAGAAACATTAATTACATTGACCGTGCTATTTTCTCAGCTGTTGCACCCCACCATATATTTATTATTAAGCATACTCTTTACCTCTAGCCGCCCAGCCAGTGCTATAATCGGGTATATTCACACATAGCCTGCTAGGAAAATTTACATGTGGCTAGCTTTGTCTACTGACTGCCAAGCTACAAACAATATGATGGTATACCTTTGAATTTAGATAGTCCACCAACAAAGCTGACCTGTTATTGATTGCTATCCATGTGTTATTCTGTGTGTGTGTTTTTGTTCATTTGTTTAAAGAACACATCCATCTGTCCTCTCTTTAGTTGTACAGTTTTTTATTACTATTTGTGGAAATCAATATATGAAACCATAATAAATCCCTGATGCAAATTATTTTGTGTCAGTTGATCCGTATCCATCAAACAGCACAACTTTTATGTGTAAGATGTGAAACAACTTATTAAAATGCATCAGGGTCCTATCACCTGCTGCACCCCTACTCAAGTGTCTGCCCCTCCCCGTCCTGATCCATTGCACCCCTACTCAAGTGTCTGCCCCTCCCCGTCCTGATCCATTGCACCCCTACTCAAGTGTCTGCCCCTCCCGTCCCGATCCACGCTGCACAGTCTAAACCTATTTGCTAGTTAGCTCAGTTTTGCACCTCCGACTCTCACATTTCAGTTGGTACGTTTGGTAGTTTTATTTATTCAAGACATTACTCGCAATTGATTATGTATTTTTTTTAACCATTTTTATGTCTGGGTTTTGACAGCTGAACTGTCAGACTGGCCTACTTCTAACACTATTCATAGAATGGGCTTTGGGCTCCCCCTTTCAATGTTCAGTTATGGGCTTGAGACTTTGGGCCAGATGTAGCACCATTCACTTTAGCGAGTCGCAAATTGCGTGTAATCTGCGACTCGCAATTTGCAACTCACTAAAGTGAATGTATAACAGTGACAGTGATTGAATGTAGACACTGATTGCGATTCCCAATGGGGTCTCAAATTGCATGCCTCATCAATATTCATGAGGCAAGCTCAATTTGCGACCCCATTGGGAATGGTTAGCACTCCCAGGGGTGGTGGCCTGCTGGGGTCAGCAGACACTATATCTGTGACTGCTTTTTAAATAAAGATTTTTTTTATTAAATGCAGCCAGTTCTCCTTGAAGGAAAATGGGATGCATTTTAAAAAAAAAAAAGTCAAACTTCTCAATTTCATTTTTTAAGAGCAGGCAGTGGTCTCTGGGACCACTGCCTGCTCTTAAAAAAATATTTTCGCACACACTCACAAAGCGGAGGGGGTACCCTGGGGACCCCTTCCCATTTGCAGATGGCTTACCACCTACTTGAAGTAGGTGGTAAACTGCGATTGTTTTGCAGCCGCAAATGCGTTTGCAAAACAATGGTGCATTCCATGGTACATTTACCATACAAGTGACCTAAATCTGTGCAACATGCGCTTAGGTTGTTAGCGCTAGGATCTGGGTTGGGGCCAGTAGGGCTTCACTCTAGTAACAAAGATAAAAACATCTGGCCCCAACCAATATTTACATAACACAAAATCCTGCCACCACTGCTGTACATGCAAAACCCATAACTTGGCAAGTAATCCACTGTCTGAAAATGAGGGCAGGTTTGGAGTGTCGCTCCAGGTCCATTACCTTCACTTATGTCAAGGGATTTGCTTAAGACTATGCACATACTAGATTAGTGTGAGTCTAGGGCCAAAATCAACAAGCATTGGCATAGCCAATAGGTCTTGCTTTTGGGACCTTATAAGTATTTCATTATGCAGCAGAATATCCTTGGTGCAACAACGTCAACTGTTGCATAGCTAAACACTTATAAGGTCCCAAAGGCGAGACCTATTGGCTATGCCAAGGCTTGTTGGTTCAGCTGCTGTGTTGAAAGTTTCGGGGTGATCTGTCATTCAGGGGCCAAGAAAACAGGTGGTCCTGAAATCGTTTTTCCCCATGTTAATTCTATCAGGATTTTTCATTTTTTGAACATGGCTACAGTCCGAACTGCCGTACAGAATTACACTAAATTTGACAGAAAGCTGGATGTTGGTCCAGAATGCGTGCATTTTCTGATTTGGTGTAAATTCGTTCAGTAGTTTCAGAGATATTTAAGTTGAAAAAATCTAGATATCTGGGGACACAAGTCCTCACAGACACTATATACCTCAGATATGGTGGTGAGGGGGGAGGGGGGCCCAACAGGATGTCCGCTGGAGGTTAAAACCATTTTATTTACCACCAATTTGTGGTTGGCTCTTCAGCAACATTAAACAAAAAGACACCAGGGCATGTTTTTTAATTATGCAGGGTTGCCCATGCAGACCACCACCTCCCTGGGGCAAAGAACAGTAAAGTGATGTGGGGGAGCCTGCACTGCCGCCTGTATTCCCGGGGACCGCCACCTCCCCAGGGCTATTTATTAAATAAGTGCAGGGGATGCCTGTATGGCTGCACCCTTGGCCCCGGGGAACGCCACCACCCTAGGGCAATGGGGGTGCCTCCCAGACCCCCACCCACCCCGGGGCCACCACCTACCTGGGGCTTTTTATTTTTTACATAGTGGGGGCCTCAAGAACTCCCGGGCTCTAGGGACCACCACCTCACCCCGGCCCAGACTTCTTTCTTAGAAATGGGAGGGGGCTGCGTGGTCCCCTGGGTGGGTCACTGCTCTGGGGACCGCTGCCTCCCAGAGGCAGGCCCGTAAGGAAGGAGGGGGCTACGTAGCACCCCCTCATGGAGTCATACATGGCCCTGGGGGCCACCACCTCCCAGGGCCAGCTCCTGCTATGTCCTGGGCTGCCCACCCTGGGGCATAGCTGTTTGTTATAGCTTGGCAGGAGCTTCACCCCTCTCTCCAAGCCATAGCACACTGTACTCACTTTCAGCACGCGAGAGCATCGAAAATGCTCTTGCTTGCTGAAAGTGAGCACAATTGCTTTGACAGAGCAGGAGCTGCTAACATGCAGCCCCCTCTATTTCAAAGCAGTGCCAGCTCCTGCAAGAGCAGGGAGCCGGCTGAAGCCGTGGGGGGGGGGGGGGGCCTCGAGGCTACCCCACGGGCCCAATAGTAGTGGGTGCCTTTATATGGCCAGACCCCGGAGGAAGGGGTCCCTGGGGCCCAATTTGGCCCGGGGAAGAGGGGTCAGGCAGCCTACTCCCTGTTATAAACAAAACAAAAAAAATTTACGGACCCGCTAGTCACTGGAGGCCCGCCCCCTTTTTTGCCCCAATCCTAATTAAAAAAGACATTTAAAAAAAACAATTTACTTAAACCACTAGCAGCATACCCACGTAGTTGGAATCAATGTTCAAGACCACACGCCATAAAAACCACAATGATAATAAAGTGCAATAGTTCGGCTCCTTGAATATACAATCTGATTTAACATTGTTTATAACATATAGCTGTTTCCAGCATCATAGCATCCCCAGACTGTTTTTAACCACCTGTCACCAACCCAAGTATCACAGACCAGCAATGAGTATATAAAGTAGGATTTATTGTATATACTGAGGTCTGGATTACAGCCTGCTTATTACAGTCTTCTTTTTTCCTTATTGTTCTTCTTTTCCTGCATCTGCTTCGAAGCCCATTTGGCATTGCACACGTCCCCTCGGGAAAAGAGTAAGGAGAGGCCGTCAGTATTGTGCTCTTGCTTATCTGCCGTTTCCTGCCTCAGATTACCCTTTTTCTCTCTTCTAATAAAATTCACACCATTCAGGGTACACTTTCTCTAGGAGTACCTAGCCTTTTGGCTACTCCTTCATTAATTCTTCTCTGACATGGGGTTAATTGCCACCATGACCTGCTTTTAATGGGGTTGTGCCTTGGTGCCTGTGACTCGCTCTGGCGGTGAAATAAAACTGATCTGGGTGTATGTGGGGGAAGCAGTGAATTCCTGCCCACCTCCCTCTCCACCCTTATGCTTCCTAGAGCCCCGTGAATACGCCCTGGGACCACCACCACCACCTCTCCAGTGAGTACCCGTTCCCTTTAGCACTTGCGTGAAGCTGTGACCTGCTGACAGGGTCGCAGCTGCCTCGTCTGTGGTGCCTTCCTCCAGGGACACCTCTCCTTTCTTCTTCACGTCCGTGTCTTCCTCCTTAGGGTCTCTGTCCTCCTTTCGGTCTCCGTCCTCTTCGTCCTTCCAGTCTCTATTACCCGCTTTGGATTCCTCCGTCTCCCGCAAGGCTCTGCTGCACTCCGCATTGACGCGGTCTTCCTCCTCCCTCCCTGTGGCTCTCTCCTCATTCCTCTCGTTCCTCCTTTTTAGGTTTTGACTAGCCAATGCGTACGAAGTACACATGTGCTAGAAAAAACCTAATGAGAATAGTATACGGGGCTTGGAATCCGCCCCGTCTTCTATTGGCTAGCTCCATAAATTGAGGCTAGCCATTGGAAGACGGGCCTGTCCGTCATTGCCGGACCAGATTCTGGGGCGTTCCCGAGAATTTTTGGCTTTTGGCGACGTCACGCTACGTCAGCCAAAAGCCGGGAACGCCCCTGAATCTGGTCCGGCATTGCCGGCACCTGCCTTCCTGCTCCTGTTAGCTGATTGGCTGAGCTGCGTGGACGTCACTGCTGGTCGAGAGCCCCCGCCCATCTCCGCTCAGAGCGATCCGCGAGGGAGCCCACTCCTCTGGAAACTTCGCCGCCCGCCTGTCTGAGCTAGAGACAGGCCGCCGCGGCGACCCGGAAGTGACTAGCCGGCCGGCCAATCCTTCCGCGGCCGGCCGGAATTGCCCGCCCCCCCCGCAGCCCGGGGGAAGAAGGAAGACGGCAAGAAGTATGGTGGCCCACGCGGGGCTCCCGTGGCCTGGAGGGAGCCCCGGGATAAGCGGAGGACATTGCCGGTCTCCCATGCCGAAGAGGGAGACCGGAGAAGTGCCCAAGAGATTGCCGCCGTCGACGTTGCCGGTCTCCAATGCCGAAGAGGGAGACCGGAGAAGTGCCCAAGAGATTGCCGCCGTCGCAAGGTGCAGGTGAGTCGATTTGTTTTATTTGGGGCTAGGGGAGGCTCCCTCCCGCTACCCGTGGGTCCGTTCCCGACCCCGTACCCCCCTCCCGCTCCCCGTGTGTCCGTTCGTGTAATAACGTGCTCCAGAGCTACCAATCTTCCAGCGTTTGCCTGGAAGTAGATGTCCCTTCCGGTCAGGGTGTCAGGCGGCTGATTGCTCTGCTGCTGGGATTTAAAAACCCCGCAGATCTCCGCGTTCCCACCGATACTTCTGGGCTCCGCGAGGTCAGTGCCACCCTGGGTATGAGGAGGACCTAGCTTTAGATTTTTTTCTCTCTGTCCTCAGATTTTATCACATTGTCGGGTATGTTTCTAGTTTACTCTAACATCTGCTTTAGAAACGACCAGTTAGTTACTGATATGGCCTCTAAGTGCGTTCTGTCCTTCACAGGGACATATTTCCCTCCCACCATATATCCCGAGGTAGTATAACCCTTGTGCCCTCATCAAGGCAGTGCTCAGTGTCCAATCAATAACCGTCTCTTGTATGCGAACTGGGGCACCTGTGGATTAGGTCTAGCTTTCTTGAAGTCCAGAATACGTCCCATTTGTGTTGAATAATTCTTCCAGTCTTGGGCCGGAATAGTCGGGAAAACTCATAAATAAAAGAAGGCCATCAGCATAAAGTGACATGTGTCTCCTACCCCAGGTGAACACTGGAAGCTCGTTATCCCTCTGTCAGAGCACACCTGTTCTGCCAGCGGCTCCACTGCGGGTGAAATGGCAGGGGCGAATGAAGGCCTTTTTTGTGTGTACCCCTCCCTATCCTGAAGAACTTCAAGAGTGTCCTGTTGACGTGTACCCTCGCACTTGTATTTGAAAGGAGGCGGACACGGCAATGAAATTTTGACATGGGTTCAAACCAGGGGAGACTAGTGAACAGGTAGTCTCAGACTGGGACCTTTCCCATTTCCCCCACCCTTCACTTCTAGCAACGAGGTATCTGATAATGAATCCAGGGCAGGAGTATTGGCCTCCAGTTTCATTACGGATCACAACCAGACCACTCTGGAATCACAAAACTCCCCTTCCTAAAATTACAACTCAATATTTCAACTATCTAGTGCCTTGGCACGCCCATCAAAGTGAACGTCTCCACTTGCGCACATTTAATGTTTTTTTTTTTATCTGTTTTTTTAACCAAGTAGAACATAAGTTTGTCATAAACTGGACAACTCTCGATGATTATCCCCCTGCAAGAATGATTGTACAAAGCATAGTTCCCCAGTTCTTCTTTGTCTCCCAGTAGCTTTAAAACACCCACTTCATCTCCCCTGTGCCCCACATTGCAGGCTGAGAGATGTTGTTATTCTCAAGATCCCCTGTATGTCAGCTATGTCCCCCAGATCTTTGTGGTCAGCCGCTACCTTCAGATATTTTCCGTTTGGCCAGCAGACACCAGTCCATGCTTTCCTTCCAGGCCAATACCTTGGGCATCTCTCCCTTCCTCCACAGCCTGGAAATATTCATTTTCACCACCCCCCATCCCAGGGTCAGCCATATTCTTCTGTATTTCTGGACACTGTCACCCCCCTCCCCCCCACACACACACAAAAAAATGTTCAGTTGCAATTGTTTCTCCGAACTGGGTTCGCTAAGTCCCACCTCTTCTGCCATGCAGTCACCTATCCCATCCCAGTAGCCCTGTATCTTGGAGCATGTCCACAGGATGTGGATGATAGATCCTGCATGGGTGCAGCATTTAAGACAGCTGTCTGGGTCTGCCCTTCATATTTTTATGAGTTATTCTGGAATAGTACGATCTATGAAGAATATATTGTTTTACTAGTACACATTTATCATTCAGTTTCAATTCAGGATCACTACCAGGTATGTCTTATGTAAATCCATGCCTTGACCGGAGGAGGATGTCTATCCTTGTAACCCTATATATTGAGTCTGGGGCATAATTCACCATGTAGACTCAGACTATCTCAAGAAGGGTGAAGGGTATTCCCTGTCTGTCCTAGAGGGGTCAAGCCATCTCTGCCGGGAATACCAAAAGTTCCTCAAACCCCTCTGTTGCCTTTGTTAAGTTTCCATCCCTTTTACCATTAGGCGTTTCTTCCTGCCCATGTTCACAATCGGAGTCCAGCGATCAGTCATCTGTGGTCCCTTCTGTTAGTTGCAGGCCTTCAATTTCCGTGGAGGCTGAATTTGAATTTTGCCCTTTTCTCTGTCTTTGTCTACTTATTATCTGCCCCTCTTGTGAGGGATTCGCATGTTGAACAGCTTCTTGTGGTGAACTTGGTCTCACAGATTCATCTTTTTTCTGTCACTCAAGCTATTTCAGATGATTCAAAGAAGTATGTTTTTGAATAGAATAGAATCGTTTTTTTGTCTTTTTTTTATTTCAACGAGTTTTATAAATTTTTATACAAGAACACATTAGCAATTCTGTTACAGGGTTAGCATAGGTTAATCCAATAGCTTTTTAGGAATTATTATTCTTAGCTAGCCCTACATGCCGTTAACAGTGAAGAAGAGAGAAAGAAGACAGAAAAGGACAGGAAAGCAATGGGTGAAAGAAGAGATGGGGGACAGGCACCTGAGAGTTGCATTGCTTATTAATTGCATCTGACATACAGTGGGTATTTGCTACATATGATGTCATACATACAGGCCAGAGATGGCACATACTTCTAGGCACTGCTGTTCGGCACTACACATTAAGTGGAAAATTAAACTGCTAGATGTTTTGTTTTTTCCTTAACACCCTGTTTCCTTTTCTCTCTGTCTCATCTTGTAGATGAGTGTATATTCTTGAAGGCAAGGACAATAAATGAAGCGTTTTCAAGCCAATTAATTTTTGTACTCCTGTTTTTTCTCCGGAAGTCAACTTTATGAGGGGGAAAAATGACATGGGGAAACGGCGTGAGTAAAAATGCCGATACCCATAGGCTTGGTGCAGGTAGCGGTGTCATACGTGTGCAAGAGGGTTATCATACAGACACGTTTCAATTCGTCCCTCCCCCAGCTACGTCCTCGAGTGACTTTTTAAGATAGCACGTGCACACCGTGACTAAAGTCGCTGCCATACCTACAGTGGGTCAGAGGTTACTGTGCCCTCAACGTTCGAGATACACAGTAAGTCAGAGATTAAGCTATTGGCATTGTAAATGACAATGCCATTTATTTATGTTAAAAAATACATAAATAAAAATAATGTCAAGAGCAATGCCAATAGCTCTAACTTTAACAAAGGCTAAACCATTGCATTGTAAATGCTTGTTGTTTTCTGCTTCCAGACCACCTGATGCATCCGGGCTCTGCCCCGCGACGTCACTGTAGCCAGCTAAGAAAGGATTCCTCCATTGCCCCAGCGGGATGCGGGGCCGTCACCCGGGCAGGCCCTGTCATACCTGCCTTCTCCCACAGAGCCCTGAGCGTTTTATAGGAGCCTGCTCTTAGAGCATACTTTCTTTCGTGCTCCTTAATCCTACACAATTTACTTAATAACTGTGTAAAAGTTGGAATATCTGCCGATCTCAATCTCTGCATAATCGACAACCGGGCGGCCAGGACCAAAATAAAAATCAGTTTTTCTGTTGTTGGAAAGTTGCTGTTAAATCTGCAGAATATCCTAACACCATTGTCTGAGTGTCTAGAGTCTATGGGACTTTCAGTGTGTCTTGGCAGTAATTGCTAATATTCTCCCAGAGTCCCTCCAATTTCAGACACCTACAGATAATTTGGGTCCAGTTCCCCCCTCCCTCTAAATTACATCTAAAACAATTAGATGACATCTGGGGATTAATTTTCTGCAGAAAGTCCGGCGTACGATACAGCAGCCATTTGGTATAAAATTGCACCCACCTAAAGTTAGCCGCTTCAAACAGGTAGCTACTAAACGTATTATTCTGAAATAGAAATGGATAACTGTGTGCGTGGGGGTGTGGCTGACCGGAATACCAAGCGCGGAGGCCGTATATAGTGGGCAATGTTTGATTTATTTTGATACTTCGGTTCACAACAGGGTGTTTATCAAGCGTCAATGTTCCACAATTTAAAGGTACAGCTCCTCGGGTGGAAGAAGGGCCTGGGTTCAGTAACGTTTTCAGCGGGCTCTCCGGGTCTTCAAGTCTTGGGGATGTCCTCGGAGGTACCGGGAGGGAAATAAAGAAAAGAAAGGAGCCGTTAGTCCTGCCGGACTTCTCTCGTCGGATCCCTGTTACCAGCACCTGGGAGTGTGAGGGGTATGAAGACGAAAGTGAGGAGGGGACGGTAGGGTCGGGGAAGGTACAGACACAAGCGGGGTATCGAGAAGCAGAAGGGGTGTTGGGTGGTGGGACGTGAGGGTTCGAGGGTTTATTTACAAAGTGGAGGAGTGCTTCACAATATTTACACAGTGCTACGGGTGACGACGTGAGCCTAAAGGGGTTTAAACTATACAGAAGGAGTTATTTACACTGCACCTAACGCTATCAGGGTGGTTCCGTTTCACTCACCCGCTCCGCCGCAACTCTCCAGGTTGAGTTGCGGCCGCTCCCCAGCAACCTCCGGTGGACTCCACCAATCTTCGGACCAGTCTTCTTCCTCTTCGCTCGTCCTCTCCTTCGCCGCTCCGGTCGGGGTCTCCTGCCACAAGCTCAATCCGACGCCGGACTGTTTCCTGGTTCCGGTCTTTCTAGTGTCCGGATCACGTGAAGGGGAGGTACTTCCGGGGTCGGGAGGTAGTGCTTCCGTGTTTTCGCCGTTCCGGATTGGGTCCTAGGACAGAGGGTTGGACATTTGGTGGGTTGGGCGGTTACTATGGACGCTCTGGCTGGGATCTCTGTCGTACGCGAAGGACTGCAGTAACGTGGAGCAAGCCGGGTATGTGAGGACGCCGCATCACATCCCCTTCCCCTAGCTGTCTTTCTAGTACGGGTTTGGGCCATGGGATATCGGGAGAGGTAATCGGCATTGCCTTGTTCGGTCCCTTTACGGTGCAATGTCCGAAATCTGTATGGTTGTAGGGCTAAGAACCAACTGAGGACCCGATCATTATGTCCTTTATTACGGGCCATCCACTCCAAAGGGGCGTGGTCAGTATAGATGATAAACTCTCTCCCTTCGAGATAATACCTTAGGCTTTCCACCGCCCATTTAATGGCCAATGCTTCTTTCTCAACGACAGCATAACTGGTTTCACGGGGATACAGTTTACGGCTCAGGTACAATATGGGGTTCTCGTTCCCATGTTCGTCTTTCTGTGAAAGGACTGCCCCTAGACCCTGTTCTGAGGCGTCTGTCTGTAGGAGGAAGGTCCGCGAATAACCAACACAGGTTTGGAGGTTAAGGCTGCTTTGAGTCGAGAGAAGGCTAACTGTAGAACAGGAGTGGGTTTCTTTAGGAGGGTTTCTGTTTTGGCGGACTTCTTTAAGAGGTCAGTGAGGGGGGCTGCCGTCTGGGAAAAGTTGGGTATAAACCTACGGTAATAACCAAGTAGGCCTAGGAAAGCCCGGAGGTCCTTTCGTGACTGGGGGAATGGAATGGACTGAATGGCCTCAACCTTCTTGGCCTGTGGACGTATTATACCCTCACCTAAGAGGTAACCCAAGTACTTCACCGATTGGGCTGCTAGAGTGGTCTTTGCAGGATTGATGGTGAACCCAAAAGAGCCCAATGACACAACAACTTTACTGAGATGATCGAGGTGTTCTGCCCAGCTATTGCTATAGATAACTATATCGTCGCGGTAGGCCCCGGCATACCCTGAATGTGGTCTTAACACATGGTTCATCGCCCTTTGGAAGGTGGCTGGTGCTCCGTGTAACCCGAATGGTAACACCGTGAATTGGAATAAGCCGTCTGGGGTGGAAAAGGCAGTTTTCTTTCGGTCCTGTGCTCTTAGTGGGATCTGCCAGTAACCTTTGCAGAGGTCTAATGTGGATATGTATCGGGCTTTCCCTATACTTTCGACCATCTCATCGACCCGTGGAAGGGGATAGGTGTCGAAGGTTGATATTTTGTTTACCTCTCGGAAATCGATGCAAAACCTGACGGACCCGTCAGGTTTAGGCACTAGAACTATGGGGGAATTCCATTCACTGATGGAAGGTTCAATGATCCCCATACCCAGCATCTGTTCGGTCTCTTGTCTTATCACGTTCCTGCGGGCTTCAGGGACCCTGTAGGGTCGTAGCCGTACAATCTTTCCGGGTTCTGTGTGTATGCTATGTTCTGTGATAGTCGTGTGACCTGGTGAGGAGGAAAACACTCTCTGTAAGGGTTGTAACGCCTCTCGGAGACTCTGTCTCTGCTCTCTGGTCATCTCGGGGTCGAAACACGATTCAAATGAGAGAGGGTGGTATATCAGTGGTGGATAGGACGGGTCGGGGTCCTTCCCATTTTTTTAGAAGGTTGATATGGTACACCTGTGTGGTGCCCCGAGTAGGGTCGAGTTCCAACTCGTAGGTGACAGGAGTCACTTGGCGGAGGATCGCATAGGGTCCTTGCCATTGCCCCAATAGTTTGTGGTCAGATGACGGCCTCATCAGTAGAACTAGATCCCCATTGTTAAAGGAGCGGGGCTTGGTACCCTTATCATATTGCCTTTTCTGGCTGGCTTGGGCGTTCTCCATATTCTGGCGGACAATATCGCGCAGCTGGGAGAGATGGGTTTTTAGGTTTTCGACATATTCTGGCAGGGGTCGGGTTCTGTCAGGTTCGGCCTCCCACGCTTCTTGGGCCATGTCAAGTAGGGTGCGGGGTGGTCGACCATACAGCAATTCATATGGATAATATCCTGTGCTACTCTGAGTTTTGCAGCGTATGGCAAACAAGGCCAACGGCAACATCTCCTCCCACCTCTTTGCCTCCAAGGCCAACATTTTCTTTAGAGTCAACTTAAGGGTGGCGTTGTATCGCTCTACCAGCCCGTCCGTCTGGGGGTGGTAGGCGGAAGTTCGAATCTGCTTTATCCCTAGGTTTGAACACACTTGTTTCATTAGGGATGAAACGAATGGGGTGCCTTGATCCGTAAGGATCTCCCTGGGAAACCCTACTCTCGAGAATATGGAGATGAGGGCTTTAGCTATGGTCTGTCGTAGGTTGGCGTAAGGGCACCGCCTCAGGGAAGCGGGTGGCGTAGTCCACCAAAACCAGGGCGTATCGGCAGCCACTGCGGGAGGGGAGTAGGGGGCCTATGATGTCCATTCCCACCCGGGTGAAGGGAATGTCAATGAGGGGTAGAGGGAGTAAGGGAGCCCTGGGAGGACGGTATCTGCTGTTCCTCTGACATACCGGGCACTCTCTACAGTATTGTCTGACTTGTTGATGTACTCCCGGCCAATAAAACTTCTCCAGGATGGACAGACTGGTTTTTTCATCGCTGAAGTGACCCCCTAGGAGATGGCTGTGGGCAAGGAAGAGTACCTTCTCTCTAAAGGGTCCGGGGATCAATAACTGGGGCGGCTGGTTGGGGTTCCCTTTTCTATACAGTAGTCCGTTCTTTTTAAAAAAAATAGGGACATACGTGAAGGGGGTCTTCCTGATCTAAGGCCTTTCCCCAGGCCTCTTGCAGGATAGGATCTTCTTGTTGTGACGCCCGGAATTCCCTATCCGTTTGCCAGGGATGGACATCAGGAACCACCGGGTAGGCGGTGGTGTGGTTTCGCTTCTCTTTTCTCTTCTGGTTACGGGATTTCCGGGTTCTGGTCAGATCTTCAGCAACCGGTTGTTCCCTAGAAAAGGGTGCTTCTTCCCACCATTGGTTCAGGGAGTCTGTAGTGTCTTGCACTAGTTTAGGAAGGCCAGCATAGTCACTCCCTAAGATCACTTGCTCGGGAAGGTTCGGTATCAGTCCCACAGTGAGTTCAGTTCCGGGATCAGCTGGGTGCCGTACTCGCACCTGGGTGGTTGGGTACTTTTTAGTGTCTCCGTGTACATACTGGATGGCGACCATGCCTGTGGGTGGTCTCGGTGGGGTCGGTAGGTCCTGAGGACATAGAACGCTCTGGCGACAGCCCGTGTCAGCCAAAGCCAGGAGGGGATGTCCGTCTACATATACGGGACAGCGGAACGGTGGGGGCGTCTTTCCGGGTGTTGCACACACATAGTTCTGTACCAGGCCTACCTCCATGGGCTCGTCTTTCTGTGGACATACACGCGCTATGTGTCCGTAGCCGCCGCAGTTGTAACACTGTGGACCCGGATTGGGTGGTCTGTATACGAGCGGCGGTGGCAGCAGGGGAGGCGGCTCTGCTTTCCGAGGAGGGGGGGGTCGGTGGGGTCGGACTGTATTTATATGTGCTCTGTGGGGATGTTCATCTCTGCCCCTGGGTGTTTCTTGGGCTCGACTGTATGCACTCGCGATCTCCACCGCGCTCTCGAGGGTGAGACGTGCGTGTTGTCGTACCCATCTTTGGGTGGCCGAATGTAGGGATGCCAGGAATTGTTCCAAATATACCTTAGCAAGGATTTCGTCTTTGGTGGAGGTGTCCGGGCGTAACCAGCGATTAGCGAGATCTTTAATGCGGAAGGATAGGGCCCTAGGGGTTTCTTGTGGCCCTTCCTTGGCCTGGCGCAGCTTCACTCTATAGGTCTCATCATCTATGCCCAGTCTCTCGAGTATACACTTCTTGATGTCATCATAGGGTGTGTTGCCCTGTATATTGGCTTGCTGATACACAGCTTGGAGGTCTCCGGTCAGTAGCGGTCCCAAATATTGTCCCCATCGGTCTGCTGGCCATGAGGCGGCCTGGGCTAGTCTTTCAAAGTTTGTAAAAAAGTAGTCCGGATCTTCCCCAGGAACATACTTTTGTAGGACCACTGATGGTAGGGAGGTTATGGGTCGTTGTTGATGCTGGCCGAGGACGTCCGTTAATTTACCCATGGCCTGGTCGTGGGCATCCCCTTGCCCTTTGAGGACGTCATGCAGTTGCCCCCTGTCTTCCTCTGTGGTCTTCAAAAACCGCTCCATCAGCTTTCCCAACATCTCTTGGGACTCGGCCATTTTCTGTACGACGGCCTCCATGCTTCCGGATCCCACTTCTGACACCAACTGTGTGCGTGGGGGTGTGGCTGACCGGAATACCAAGCGCGGAGGCCGTATATAGTGGGCAATGTTTGATTTATTTTGATACTTCGGTTCACAACAGGGTGTTTATCAAGCGTCAATGTTCCACAATTTAAAGGTACAGCTCCTCGGGTGGAAGAAGGGTCCGGGTTCAGTAACGTTTTCAGCGGGCTCTCCGGGTCTTCAAGTCTTGGGGATGTCCTCGGAGGTACCGGGAGGGAAATAAAGAAAAGAAAGGAGCCGTTAGTCCTGCCGGACTTCTCGTCGGATCCCTGTTACCAGCACCTGGGAGTTTGAGGGGTATGAAGACGAAAGTGAGGAGGGGACGGTAGGGTCGGGGAAGGTACAGACACAAGCGGGGTATCGAGAAGCAGAAGGGGTGTTGGGTGGTGGGACGTGAGGGTTCGAGGGTTTATTTACAAAGTGGAGGAGTGCTTCACAATATTTACACAGTGCTACGGGTGACGACGTGAGCCTAAAGGGGTTTAAACTATACAGAAGGAGTTATTTACACTGCACCTAACGCTATCAGGGTGGTTCCGTTTCACTCACCCGCTCCGCCGCAACTCTCCAGGTTGAGTTGCGGCCGCTCCCCAGCAACCTCCGGTGGACTCCACCAATCTTCGGACCAGTCTTCTTCCTCTTCGCTCGTCCTCTCCTTCGCCGCTCCGGTCGGGGTCTCCTGCCACAAGCTCAATCCGACGCCGGACTGTTTCCTGGTTCCGGTCTTTCTAGTGTCCGGATCACGTGAGGGGGAGGTACTTCCGGGGTCGGGAGGTAGTGCTTCCGTGTTTTCGCCGTTCCGGATTGGGTCCTGGAACAGAGGACAGAGGGTTGGACATTTGGTGGGTTGGGCGGTTACTATGGACGCTCTGGCTGAGATCTCTGTCGTACGCGAAGGACTGCAGTAACGTGGAGCAAGCCGGGTATGTGAGGACGCCGCATCACAATAACCATTCTTGATTTTCCCACTCTCTCTGTGCCTTCTGACAAAGTTTATCTTCTCCTTGAGTCCGAAATAAGGAGACCCAACCAATTATTGAAATGCGGTGTGTTTGGTTTACCAGACACCCTGCGACATTGCTAACATCGCCGATAAGTGTAGGGTTAAGTTCTAACAAAAAACCTTTAATCCTAGCAAATTACCATGGCAAAATAATTTTACTATGCTTAAGCAACAGTTCAATTTCGGCCCAGTTCTTCCACTCTTCCTGCAAGAAATCTCCTATTTTACTAAATCCCTGACGTCTCCAGTTCACCATAATTGCTGGGTCTAGTAATGCATCTTGACCTGTTTAAATGTCGGAAAGATAAGATTTTGCATTTAACGTGGGGATTGAGAAATGCCTAAACAGCTGTTTTTTTCCATTCTATGCTCCATTGGGGGGTTTTATATCTTACTTTTTTGGGGGGGTTTATTAAATGCATAAAATCTCGGATTGGAGGGGCATGGCGGCTGCGTAGCGAGAGCGCTCTGGAAGCGTAGCGGCTCATTCTACTAATCCGTCCCAATAATCCGAACTGCACCCACCTGAAGAAGCGGATCCCGTTACCTGGGAAAAGCCAGCATCGTCCGATTCGACTTTGGTGAAGAACAGATGTCAGGAACCGGTCCGGCCGAGGAGAGCAGAAGTGGGGCCTGAGATCCTGGGTGTAGCACAGACCTAAAGTAAACCCCATCCCCGGCGGAAGTGTGAGGTGGACGGCCGCAAACAGCCGGAAGTACCTGAACCTCCGAAGGGGCGGAGTGGTAACATCCTATCGAGAGTGCCGCACAAGCACCGACCGTAATTGGGGTCTTTCCGACACCTTCCCTATACTATAAGGCCGAAGTGACGACACGGTTTGCCCATTGCTGATTTGGAGAAGCGGTAGGCCGGCTAGGCCTGGGACGCCCCCTGATGTGTGACGTGAATGAGGAGACCCGGACGTGCGGGTAAAAGCAGAGACTGAGCTCCGGTTACGGATCGTTGACCGCGGCCTGCAAACACCGCCGCGTAGGAGATTGCACCGGAAGTGCCACACAGCGGAACGACCGGCCGCCATTATAGCGTCATCTGCGTTGCTGCTCCCGGAGGTGAGGAGGAGACTGGGGAACAGTGGCAGTGACATCCGAGGGCCAGCCAGCACATCGGAGGTTTTGGGACAGCTGTACACACCCCAAGTAAAGGCATCAGAGGGCGCGAGTCATAGCAGTTTGAAGAGGTACGGGACTGAAGCTGCAGCAGCGCCATTGAAGACAGAGGAGGACATTGGCTGGCATCCATACAGCTAAGACACGGCCAGCTAATCCAGGAGCCGATTGAGACAGCATTAGTAAACTTGAGCAGTGCACAGGCAATAAAGGTCAAGGCGGGGATAGCGCTCTAGGGGTGAAACAAAAGCGGCCGGCTGATACTGGATTGTTCCCCCCCCCCCTTTTTTTTCTTTGGCTAGACTAAGGGGATGGAGCTGGCCATACAATAACATCGCCAGAAGCCCTACAGGCCAGATCAGCACCGGAGACACAAGCCGGGGCCTCACTTGAAGCCCCTCAGCCGCATGAAGTAGACACCCAGAGATATCAGTACCGAAACGTGCAGGTGGAGGGTCCAGCACGTGCAGCGCTATAGAGACTCCGGACACTAACGTGGAGGGGCTTGGAGTGGAGAACCTGGGACCCGGGTCCGGGGGTAGTGCGGTGGAACTGGGAGAGGGACAGAACACTAAGGTGCAGGACACAAACTGAGAAGCCACGAAAAGGCAGGCTCCAGAGCGGAGACAGTGCAGGTCAGACACCACCTCATAATATTTCGTGGGACGGTGTGGAACTGGTTTAAGTCCTTTCTGACCGACCGCCGACAAATGGTCTGGGCACCTCCGTTTTCTGCCGAAATGCCGCCGCTGGAGGTTGGGGTCCCTCAAGGGTCCATCCTGAGCTCCACCCTTTTTAACATCTATATGGCCCCTCTGGCGGCGGTTGTGGAATCTTTTGGTGCCCGGATCATATCCTATGCTGATGACACCAAGCTCCTTTTTACATGTAACAAGGGTGAGGGTTTCGACGGCGGCCGGATCAAGGAATGTCTGGGCACTGTCTTTGACTGGTTTCAGAGGCATAGTCTGAAATGCAACTCCGATAAATCGGAGCTACTTTTTTTCGGATGTCCGCCTGATCCCAGCTGGAAGACATGGTGGCCCCGGGATATCTTTCGGCCTGACGCTGCATCGTCAAAAGCCAAATATCTTGGTGTCCTGTGTGATGACGAGCTTTCCTTCAGACCCCAGATTATTGGGCTGACAGGGAAATGTTTCGGCATCCTGAAAATGTTGCGGAAGTTTCTTCCACTCCTGTCTCTGCAACATAAAAAAATCATTGTTCAGGCCTTGATAGTCTTGCGTCTTGATTACGCGAATGCCCTTTACGTTGGCCTTCCCAAATATGTGCTGGCACGTCTACAGATCGTGCAGAATTCTGCTGCCAGAGCCATCTTTGGCCTACAGCGTAGGGCAAAAGCCTCGGAGTTGCTCAGGAGACTGCACTGGCTCCCAGTCTCAAAGAGAATTACTTTCAAGGTTTTGACCCTTGCTTTTAAGGCCCTCCACTCGATTGGCCCAAAATATATTGGGAAACGTATGGCTTTTTATGCCCCTAGGAGGACTTTAAGGTCGGCTTTACTGGCCAAGGCCGACGTTCCTATCATCAGGCGCGCTCGTATTGGAGGTCGCTTCTTTCGACACCTGGCACCTCGTTGCTGGAATGAGCTTCTCGTTTTTTGAGGGAAAGCCAACAGTCTGTTCTCTTTTAGAAAGGAATTGAAGACCTGGCTTTTCTCTCGGTAATACTTTTTTGGCCCGTGGTTGGGTGGTGTGTTGTGTACTCTTCTCCAGTTCTCTTTGCCAAAGCGCCGGGACACTCCTCGGAGGAGCCGTGCGCTATAGAAGAGACCCCTATAAAATAACATAACATAACATCCGAGACACTTACCAGTGAGAGGGGACTGACCACAGCTCCAGTAATCGCAGAAACCGACGTGTCCCTGGAACACCGGGTAACCGGCGCAATAAGTTTAACCAGGAGCGACATCTCCCCACAATAGGCCGCATCCGAGCAGAACTGCTCGCAACGAATCAGGAATCGAAGAGCGAATACCGCGACAGATACTGCCGTGCAGAGATTCCCTCTCAGCGGCACAGTAGCGACGAGCATCATGGCAGGCAGAGGGCCCAAAAATATGTCAACACAAGCCAATTTTATTTATTTATTTATTTATTTGTATTTATTTTAGGTTTTTATAGAGCGCGTAGTCACCCTCGAGTATCCCAGCGCTGAAACCTCAGAATCCTAAGGGGGGGGCACAGGGAAGCTTCGAATGAATCAGGGGAAAAGGAGGGTTTTGAGGGACTTCCTAAATCGTAGGAGGTTTGGTTCAGCTCTGAGGTTCGGGGGGAGAGCGTTCCATTTTCTAGCCGTGTTTACCGAAAATCTGCGGCCGCCGATGCGGGTTTTCTTCACCCTAGGGACAACGATAAGGTTTCCCTGTTCAGACCGGAGCGTTCTCGGCGGTCTGTATGGGGTGATCCAAGTACTCAGAATGGGGGGACCAGCGTTATGCAGGACCTTGTGTGCCAGGCAAAGGGCCTTGAAGGCGACTCTTTCCCTCACGGGGAGCCAGTGAAGTTTTCTCAGAGCAGGTTTAGCCGATGTTCTTGCTGGGGTGTTTGTGAGCAGGCGAGCCGCGGCATTTTGGGTTTTTTGCAGTATTTGGAAGGTGGCTTCCGGCGCACCGAGGTAAATAGAGTTGCTATAGTCTAGCCTTGCTAGCACTAAGCCTTGGATTAGCAGGAGACGGGACTGGAGTGGAAGTAGGGGGAGCACCTTTCTGCATGATCTAAGTAGCCCATAGCAGATGCCGGCTGTTTTCCTAGCCTGTGTCCTGAAGGTGAGGTCTGACTCCAGCCACACTCCCAGACTCTTAACCTCTGTCTTAGGGGAGGGGGGGTCACCCATACAGTCGGGCCAGATGTTAGGGGGGAGACTCGAAGTTTTGTGACCGAGGAGCAGGATCTCTGTTTTTGACCCGTTCAGCTTTAGGTCAGAGTCGCTCATCCATTGGTGGACGGTGGAGAGGCAGTCTCGCAGGTTGGAGGGCTTTAGCTTGGGGTGTGAGAGGGTCACCACCAGCTGAGTGTCGTCAGCGTAGCTGACGATCGTGACTCCGAATGGGGCGACCAGCTCCTCCAGTGGGGCCATATACACGTTGAAAAGCGTGGGGCTTAATGAGGAGCCCTGAGGCACTCCACACCGGAGGGGGATTGAGGGGGAGCGGCTTTCTCCTTCCCAGACTTGGAAGGAGCGTCGGGAGAGAAAGGATGTGAGCCATCTCAACGCACTGTCTTGTACGCCAGAGTTATCTAGGCGCTGGGCTAGGACCTGGAGGCTGACAGTGTTGGATGCCGCGCTAAGATCTAGGAGGACCACTGCCACTGATCCTCCTGTGTCAATAATTTCCCTCGCTTTTTCTACGGCCGCCAGGAGGGCGGTGTCCGTGCCCTGACCTGGTCTGAAGCCTGTTTGGGAGTTTCTTAAGAGATGGTTTGCTTCTAAGAAGTGGGACAGTTTTTTGTTTGCAAGCTTCTCCGCGACCTTACCTATCCAAGGGAGGAGCGAGATGGGTCTGTAGTTGGACAAGTCCGCGGGGTCTAGCGATGGTTTCTTCAAAAGTCCTTTAACAACGGCCTCCTTCCAGCTTTGTGGGACTTCTCCTTGAGAAAACGAGGTGTTAATGAGGGCCATGAGTCTAGCTGTAATGGTCCTAGCGATGTTTTTAGTGAACCGTATGGGAACTGAGTCGCTGGGGGCCCCACTTTTCGTGGCTGCTAGAGTAGTTGCCACTTCTTCTTCTGTGACTGGTCCGAATGAAGCTAAGCGAGGGGATTCGGGTTTGTCAGGGGGGTTTCCTGACGTGAGGGCACGATCCTTGGCTATTCCAGAGGTGGCCTGATTGGTGGCGGGTAGGGAGGAAAGGATTTTCTTAATTTTATTGTCGAAGAAATTAGCCAGGTTGACACATTTTTCCTCGGCTGCTTTAGGGTCCAAGGGTATCTGCAAGGGGGCTGGCACGTGGAGGAGCTCTTTAAGGATGGAAAAAGTCTCTTTGGCGGAGCACGAGGAATTCTTTATTCTTTCCTCATAGAAGGAGCTTTTTGCGCTGTGGAGGGCTTGTTTGTAAGCCTTCATGGCTGTTTGATAAGCGTTTTTGTCCATCGCCGATTTGTTTTTTCTCCAAGTCCTCTCTGTCTTTTTGCACTCCTTCCTAAGAATGTTCAGGGGCGGAGTGTACCAAGGAGCGTGGTTAGTCCTTTTTACATGCTTAAGAGAGCATGTTAGTGGGATGAGGCTGTCTAGAGGGTTGGTGAGCCAACTGTTAAATTCTCTATCGGCGGTGTTAGGGTCAGTTGAGAGGGGGCCATCAGATTCCCTAAGCTTCACTTCCCATTCTTCAGGTCTTAACTTGTGCCAACGTCTGGTCTGTATCCTAGTTTTCTGTTTAGGAACCGAGGCGGGCTGAAGGGACCAATGCATAGGGACCAGAAAGTGGTCAGTCCATGGAAGGGGGGTGGGGTCTTGGGTTTGGAGGATCCTAATGTTGGTGAAAACTGGGTCTAGGAGATGTCCTTTCTCGTGAGTGGGTTTTGCGTTCAGGAGCAGGAGGTCAGCTGACATGAGGTCTGCTAGGAGATTGGCGGCAGTGTTGTCTGCCGGGTCTAGAAAGTGCAGGTTCAAGTCTCCTAGAAGAAGAAAGTTGGGCGTTGATATTGTTTTTAGAAGGATGTGATCCATCAGAGTGCTTGGGAAGTCACCTATCGAGCCTGGTGGTCGGTATACCAGAAGACCCGATAGTGAGGTGGTGGGGGAGATCTGGAGGGTGAAATTGCAGTTTTCACAGTCCTTGACCGTACAAATACGCCTACGAGAAACATAATCCGCCACTATCGGAGGGGCGTACCTACACGGGCAAGGGTCAGGATGCAGAGGGTGGCAAAAAGTGACACTGGAAGACATCATGAAGAAACTCTCCAATGTGCAAACGACGGTAGGCTCCATCTCAACGGTTGTGAATCTACTAAGAGCGGATTTCCACAAAATGTCGGAACGAGTGGCGCAGGTGGAAGTGGTAACGAAATCCCTAGTGGAAGACACCTCAGAACTGCAGCAAGCAATGGAGCGCATGGAGGCCATGACCAAACAACTGCAAGAGAAGCTGGATGATCAGGAAGGGCGCTCGAGGCGGAACAAGAATGAGAATTTTGGGTATTCCAGAATCTGAAGGCAAGAGAGCGATGGACCTCTACATCGAGGACCTCATAAAGACTAAACTGCAACCCAAAGGCTTATCCCAATTTTTCTCGGTAGAAAGAGCGCATCGAGTACCCAGCGGAGCACCGAAGCCGGGTGCTGCACCGCGTCCAGTGTTGGCCCGATTGTTCAACTTCAGAGATAGGGACGTGATATTGCAAGCGGCAAGAGTCTCGCCGCCCATCAAGATCCAGAACTCAACACTGGCCTTCTTTCCGGACTAAACGGAGGAGGTGGCCTGGCGTTGGAAGACCTTCTTGGAGGTCAAAAAAGCACTGAGAGCGAAAGAACTGCCCTACTCCATGTTGTTACCGGCGAAACTACGAGTGGTGGCCGATGGAAAAACATGGTTTTTCGATACACCAGAAACAGCTCAGGACTGGCTGGAGGGTTGGAGACAAGTGGAGGCGCCTCGCCGTTCCAACAGAGGCCAGTGGAATCAACAGGCAGGATCGCACACGGACGCACAGAAGTCAGGCCAGAGATCTCAGGACAGGATATCTGAGGTTGGATCAGTGGAGGTGTCGTCAACCAGAATTCTAACTGCTAGCAACTTTGAAAAAAAGGCGATGTTCCACTACAGAACTGGGCGGGCGACCATTGGACTCAGGGCAGGGAGAAGCTGAGTAGGGTGGATGGAGCCGCCACAGCTACGAGACTCTTAACCCCCACAAGCAAGTATGAAGGTTGGGGATGGGTTCAAGCACTCTGCTATGTTGGGGAAGCGGGCGGTGTTAGGTCCGTGGAGCAGGGAGGCAGGGAGGGGGGAGGGGGGATGTTCATTTGTTTTGGTTCAAGATCCACACGGTTCAACACAATGTCACATACTACACACACATATTCCAACGTTGCAGCGATTACTATACACCGAAAGCGACAGGAGGGCAAAGCACGTCCACAACACTGCATGATGGCACAACAATCCCGTTCCGCTGCCACTGAAGGCACGACACATCACATGGCGGCCCCCCCCTCCCTTAGACTACTCACTTGGAATGTAAGAGGGCTGGGAGATAAAATAAAGAGGGGATTGGTCCTACAAGCAATTAAACGCCAGGGCCCTGCACTGGTGTTACTCCAAGAAACTCACCTCACGGGGAAAGCATGTCAAGCATTAGACAGACGAGGCTACAAAATGGCGGCACACGCAGAGTTCACCTCGGGTTCGAGAGGGACAGGTATCTTGGTGAAGAAGACTTCGCCTTTCATTATATTAAAACATAAAGTGGACGACCAGGGCCGGTTTGCGGCAGTCCACGGACAGTGGGAGGGCAGACCTCTGAATGTGGTGTCCGTATATATTCCTTCGGCACTACAGTCAATAGCGTTGCCAGCGTTGGGAGAGTTTCTACTGAATCTCCCGACGGGAGACACTATCATTGCGGGGGACTTAAACTCCGTAGTAGACCCGACACTGGACACATTTCCCATGTGGACACGCATATTAGGACCCTCCACTTTTCCAGGCTTTTTAGAGGCCATGGGTCTGGCGGATGTCTGGCGACACAAACCCCCCACAGCAAAGCAATACACATACCATTCACCGGTACACAACAGTTTGTCGCGTATAGACTATTTCTTACTACTGGGTAATGGCTTGAACGACATAGATTCAATAGACATACTGCCTAGGGGTATTTCAGATCACTCCCCGGTGGTATTGACCCTCTCCACTTGGGAGAAGACTCGGGCTAGAATCTACCCTGTTTTCCCCAACTACTTGACAGTCCCTAGGAGTAAGAAAGATCTTAAAACAACGACCACCTACTACTTTGCCGAAAATGAGACGTCAGTAACTTCGCCCTCGACCCTGTGGGAAGCCTACAAAACAGTCCTGCGGGGATAGGCAATTACGTCCATTTCAGGACACAAACGAGCGCATCAACAGCAGCTCTCGGAGCTAGAACTGGCACTTCACGCGGCAAACATGGCACACATGTCTGATCCCACGACAGACTCTGCACACACGTTGAAACTGCAACAACAACAGTACCACGACCACCTCAAGACACAGGTACTTGACAGTATTGCTAACACGGCTCATAGAATTTATGACATTGGTGACAAGGCAGGGACAATGCTGGCATGGTTGGACAAATGAGGAGGAAGCAATAAAGGCATACAACAGCTACGTACCAGTGAGGGACAGATACAGTCAGACCCGGAAGACATAGTACAAACACTAGCGGACCACTTTCAGGGAGTTTACACTCCGGAGAGGGAGGTCACGGAACGGGCGGCGCTAGAGTCCCTTAGTCACATAGAAATACCGACGCTCCCACCGGAAGCGGTCCACGAGCAAGAGGCAGATCTGACGGTGGAGGAAATACAGCGAGTGATCCATGCGATACAATCAGGGAAAGCACCAGGCCCTAATGGGATTCCCATCAAATGATATAAGCTTGTGTCCGACAAAGTCGGTAAGCCACTATCAGCGATGTACACAGAGAGCTTGATAAAAAAGGAACTCCCGTTAGAACAACGTACCGCAACGATTATAGCTATACCGAAACCCGGTAAACCACCGACAGACTGCTTGTCATATCGCCCGATATCACTACTTAAGGCTGAAGTGAAAATTCTCGCAAAACTACTGGCAAATAGACTGATGAACCATCTGCCTCTGTTGATCCACCCGGATCAATCGGGCTTCATGCCCCATAGAAGCAAGGCCCTTAACCTCAGGCGAGTGCACGGGATTATAGCGCGGGCCCCCTCCTTATCAGAGGCGGCGGTAATCCTTTCATTGGATGCCAAGATGGCATTTGACTTGGTGGAATGGGAATACTTGTTTGCAGTACTGTCCCAGATGGGCTTCAGCCCAAAATACATTGCTTGGATTCATCTTCTATATGCCAACCCAATCGCACAGGTCACAGCGAACGGACACATTTTGCACACTTTCCCGCTGGCAAGGGGGACCCGTCAGGGATGCTCCCTGTCCCCTTTACTCTTTGCCCTGGTTTTAGAACCACTGGCAACACTAATCAGGACAACACCACTGTTGAAAGGAATTATCTGGGAAAAGGGATGGGGGGACCGTGTATCCCTCTATGCTGATGATATGTTGATCTACTTAACGGATCCTGACAGAAGTATCCCGGCACTCCTTGCGGTATGAACACGCATGGGAAAACATCCGGGTATACGCTGAACTGGTCGAAATCAGTGATATACATTTTAAAGGGGCCGCAATCCTCGCTCACAGTGGACTGCCCACTTATGTTAACGTCGGGTTCCTTTAGAGATCTCAGCATACTTGTCACCGATAATGCTGCGGACTTCTTCGACAAAAACCTGAAACCTCCCTTAGAACGTCTTCGTACGAACGTGAAGCATTGGGCGGCCCTGCCGCTGACCCTTCTCGGACGCGCTGGCCTCTACAAAATGATGGCACTACCGAGATTCCTATACGCCCTGGAAAATACCCAGTACCAGGTTGCGCCTCGGTATATCCAACAGGTCGCAGTGTTAGTTTCCAACCTATTATGGAATAATAGACCGGCACGCATTGCCCATGTCAAGTTGACCAGAAGTTGGTATGAGGGGGGAATAGCTTTACCGAACCTACAGTTATATTACAGGGCGGCACAACTTAAAATAGTGAACCAGTGGATACACGCACCGAGTGACGATCCGGCATATAGACTCGACAGGGCACAATTAGGAACGGACTACATGCTGTCAGTACTCTACAACAGACACCAGGCAAAGAAACTGACGGGTCCCACGAAACACACGACCATCTTGTGGCACACGGCGCAGGCAAAATTGGGATGGAAGGGAAAGATCACTAAACTAACCCCGCTCTGGGACACGGAAGCACTAGGGCGTTTGAAACATAGTAAGGGATTTGCCCAATGCGATCGCATCGGCATATCAACGGTGGGGGATCTGTGGGACAAGGGCACGGTGATCTCATTCACCCAGCTTCAGCAACAATATGACCTGGGCCCCAACGAAACCTACAGATACGTACAGATCAGACACGCTTTATTGCAGGCAATTCCCGTAGACACCGAGGTCCCGGAATCCTCGCCCTTGGAAGATAGGCTACTCACAGATTACATGCAACACGGTGCGACTTCCCTTACATAACGGAAGTTGCTGAATAACCTACCAGACCCTACACTGAAATTACGGGAGAGGTGTGTGGAGGAAGTTGGAGAGATCGATGACACAGAGTGGAATGAGGCACTAGCATCCCCAAAAGAGGTGGGAATCTCGGCTAAATATAAATTAGTGCAACTTAAAATCTTACACCGCATATACTACACCAGATGAATGCTACATACATTACACAGCGGTACAAAAGGGGGTGGTGATGGACGGAGCATCTGAATCAATCAAACACTCACACCCAGTCAAAAGATCTGGGTTTAATCCATCACCATTATTTAGCCCACTCTGCCACCCCAGTTCCGACATGGCCATATGCAAATCAGTCTGACCCTGTGCCTCATGGGAACAGTCCAGCCCGAACTGCCAAGCCATGTCTTCCCTGGACCGGAAACAAGCTTCCGAGGACCTGTTTCTTGCATAGCAGCCGTCTTCAGCCCGGCTTGCTTGAATCCAGTGGCAAAGTGAGCAAGGGACTCACGTCTGAGCATACCCTGCCACACTTATGGCGGCCAAAAACGGTACAAAAGGGGGTGGTGATGGATGGAGCATCTGAATCAATCAAACACTCACACCCAGTCAAAAGGTCTGGGTTTAATCCATCACTGTTCTTTAGTCCACTCTGCCACCCCAGTTCAGACATGGCCATATGCAAATCAGTCTGACCCTGTGCCTCATGGGAACAGTCCAGCCCGAACTGCCAAGCCATGTCTTCCCTGGACCGGAAACAAGCTTCCGAGGACCGGTTTCTGGCATTCCAGCCGTCTTCAGCCCGGCTTGCTTGAATCCAGTAGCAAAGTGAGCAAGGGACTCACGTCTGAGCATACCCTGCCACACTTATGGCGGCCAAAAGCGGTACAAAAGGGGGTGGTGATGGACAGAGCATCTGAATCAATCAAACACTCACACCTAGTCAAAAGATATGGGTTTAATCCATCCGGTTCTTTAGCCCACTCTGCCACCCCAGTTCAGACATGGCCATATGCAAATCAGTCTGACTCTGTGCCTCATGCTCAGACGTGAGTCCCATGCTCTCCACACCACTGGATTCAAGCAAGCCGGGCTGAAGATGGCTGGAATGCCAGAAACCGGTCCTCGGAAGCTTTTTTCCGGTCCAGGGAAGGCATTGCTTGGCAGTTCGGGTTGGACTGTTCCCATGAGGCACAGGGTCAGACTGATTTGCATATGGCCATGTCTGAACTGGGGTGGTGTGGAGTGCAAAAAAACGATGGATTTAGGCCCAGATCTCTGTACTGGGGTGAATGTATGACATTGTTCTGCATTCTGTCCATCAACTGTGGTTTTTACATACATTACACAGAGCACCACACCCGTTTTGTCTCCGAGGCTGTGGAGAGAAAGGTACATTGTTCCATACACTCTGGGACTGCCCACTCATAGTTGAATATTGGCGACAGGTGATGCGCACTATCTCTCAAACACTTCAAGTTTCCCTGATACCGGAACCGCGCAAATGTCTACAGAATATTTGGGAACCGACCGACTTATCGAGATATGGCCACATATGGGGCACATTAGCAATTATGGCAGCCAAAAGAGACATTGCGCAGAGGTGGGGAGCAGCAGACCTGCCCACTGTGTCGCTGTGGAGCAAGAACATGGACCTGTTGATGTTCACAGAACGGGCGGTATATGTGCTTAGGGCCTGTCCCCGTAAATGGAACAAGGTATGGTTTGCTTGGAACGCATACAGAGTGGAGTTGTGTGACCCTCTGCCGGAAGAGGATAGTGTGAGCTCAGATGAAGAGGAGGAAGGGGAATAGATAGGGAATGGGAGGAGATGCGAACTAAGAGGAAGGAATAGTAAAACATCACAAATGAGACATACCTCATGAATCCATCTTTAAGTACAGACGATTGTAAATGAAGTATCGCCACAAAGGGTAGCTATTGTCAATATGTGTCGTTTTTTATCTTGAACTCAGTTGGAAGTTTTGTTACAAAATTATAAAAATAGAAAATAATAGACCGGAAATGCTATTAACCTCGACACAGATTACGGAAGGTGATATACTGATTAATCTCCGCCGCCGGGCCCCAGGGTTGTCGGCTACTAGGCTGTGTAAACATGATTCCATACAGTAGAAGGTGCATGACTGACGCGGCCGGCCCTTGGGGTTGTAGGCCTTGGGCTGTGTTTTTATTGCGAATATCCAATAAAGGTCTTCAATTTTTTTTTTTTTTTAAATCTCGGATTACATTTTCATTGTAATTATCGTATCTATTGATGTTTAAAACCTTTGTGGATCTATATAAGGTGTGTGCAAAATTAACATAATAATACTCTTTCAAATTAGGAAGAACTAGTCCCCCTTCTGAAATTGGCCTGAAGAGTGTTTCCATTGACAGCCTTGACGCCTTATTTGACTATATCAGAGGTCTTCAAACTTTTGTAGCTTGAGCCCCCCCAGCTGAATTTTTTTTAGATGTTGGGCCCCCCCACCACCTGACAGAAATTTCTGGACTCGACCGCCACGCGCACATTCCGGGCATATTTAGCTCATGTCCCGGTTTTTGGAGGGGGTCGCCAAAAACAGGGGGAGGTGTTTTTTAGGTTTTACAAAGCAGGGATAGTTAGCAGTTGTACCTGATGAACAATCCACTGTGGGCGGACCATTTCCCACTGGGTGATAAACATTTGATATTCTTCAAATATTTTCTGTAAATCCGAGCTCCCTATTCTGGTTAATGCCTTTAAGAGGGGTGGTGGTGTGTGTTCTTCCCAAAGTTGCTGCCAAGGTCTCCTCAGATGTAAAGACCTGTTGGCATTCGATCGCCCCCCTCCGGCCTCGGTCAGGCCGACCCATGGTCTCTTTACCCATGTGCCCAGAGCTGATAATCTAAGTAACCGGGCCCACAGCTCTGCCACCAGCCAGATCAGACCCCCTCTGCTGCTGGGTGCTAGGGTTGCATCTTTAGTAATGGTGCCCTGTGCAGGGTTGCCTTACCATCTGAACCAGTCCCTCCCATTGAGGTGAGGTGGTCTTGCTGGACACAGTCCTTAAGCCCAGTGCGGTGCCTCCTGCCAGTCTTCACGCAGTGGTCTCATGTGTGTCCAGATCTGTGCATCCCAAACTGCCCACAGCCTCTCTCCACCCAGGCGTGCCACAGATTCTCCCCATTTCAGCCCCGCAGTCTCCTCAGGCTGGCACAGCTCTGCATTTCAGCCCCGCAGTCTCCTCTCAGGCTGGCACCGCTCCGCGTTTCAGCTCCACATTCTCCTTGCGCTGGCTCAGCCTAGCCCTCTCCTTATGGCACTACCTGGCCCTGTTCTTATTTTAGTCCCTAGGTCTCCTCACGCTGGCCCTCCTCCTTATTTCAGGCAGCTGTCTCCCCAACCTTGTTCTGCATTGCCATTACCCTTGGATGGAATCTACATGGCATTTATGAGGGTTTCCCCAGTCTGTTGCTGTTAATAACCTTGACTGTCCACTTACAACAGTACAAATTTGGGAACTTCAGTGCACTTTTAAATTCAAGCCACACTATTGTCCTCTGTTGAACTACCAACCATCTCCTCCTTTGTACTTTTGGCTTCATGCTGAGAGAAAAGAATTGAGATGTATGAATTGGCGCATTCAGAAGTAGTCAGAACATGTCTGAGCAGCCTGAACACGTGGCATTTATGTACCAGGCTCTCAAAATCTTAACTTATGCTTCGCAAGTTATATTCCAGTTCCATTGCCTGTGGCTTGGAACAGCCCCCATAAATCTTAAAGAAGTGGAGTTTGGACTTAATTCCAGGCAAGTTTGAAGTGTACCTTGTACTATTCGGAACAGCCTTAGGTGTCCTTCTGAAGGATTGAGTGGCAACATTTGTTTATCTTTGGATCCCTCTTGGAGCAGATGGAGTACATGCAGATGCACTTTCTCCCATAATGGGTTCTCTGCAGCCCTGGCTGGGAGAAAATGCAGCATAATATAGTGGCATTTGTGATCTTTCTCCATGTCTGTGGGTGCTTTTCTGGTCCCTTATTTCGTTTCTTTGCTGCCACTGGTGAGGCTTACCAGTCTCTCAGTAGCCAGTTTCAGTGCACATATGTAGACCCATCAAGCTACTTAAATCAAAGACTGGTCTATGGCATTGGTGTATATTACTATCCCTCTGATACATTGACCTAATCTGCATGTGTTGACTCTGTATTAGTCTTGTCACCTAAATCTTTAGCCACTTGTTTTTGTTAGGCGCGGGGAGATTAAGTGATTTGCCCAGAATCACAGGATGTTGAGTTTCATTTCAGAGACTCGAACTCTGGAAACTTTGTCTCCATTCTGAGAAGTGCTAACTCTCTCAGGAGGGGTTAATTCAGCTGCAGTGGGAGGCAGTCTCCTCTGCTAAAACCGAAAGCAAACAAACAGACACGCTTTCAGTTTTAGCAGAGGAGACCCCTCGCCTCCCACTGTAGCTGAAGCTGTCAGCTCGTTGAATTAACCCCCTCCTGGGAGAGTTAACAGGACAAAAGAACGGGCACCTCCTGCCCCATCGATCTCCCCTCCCTCCCCCTTCCACATACCGGAGTCTTCTTGCACAGACGTAGGGAACAAAGGTGAGATTTAAGTGGAGTGCGCGCCCCCCCTGGGAAGGTGTTGCGCCCCCCAGGGGGGCGCACCCCACAGATTGAAGAACACTGGACTATATAAATGTGGAAAATAGGCCTTGAACTTCCTTGAAAAATTTATTTGGACCGAATTAGGATAAAAACTGAAAATTGCATAGTGGGAGAATCATCATGCAAAATATACCTAGCCGGCCTAGAAGTTCTTTCCATTTGAACAATTTATATTTTATTTTATTAATGACGGGGATATAATTTAGAGCGTAAAGATCAGTAAAGGTTTCAGTTACATATATCCCTTACTACCTCTTTGGCAGTGAGTTAACTAATGAAACTAGATCTGTTTAATAATGATTCGGCTGAGCAATTGCAAAGCATGATTTGTCTTGGATGTATTCATTTTATACCCCCAATAGATTGAAATTCCTGGAACAAATAAAAAATTTGCAATTGCACTTCCTTATCAGGCTTTAGAAATAGGGCAATATCATCTGCGTATAATTTAATATTAGTCATGCCAGGCATTGGAGATGTCGTACTACCTAAAGAACGGATGGCTATTGCTAGGGGTTCTATAAAGCCGGCAAAGAGCAGGGGGGAGAGCAGGCAGCCTTGCATCGTCCCCCTGACTACTCTACAAGTCCCTACTCTCTTGGTATTCACCATTATTGGAGCCGTGGCCCCCTCGTAAAATTTTGAAATATTTGTGATCAGTTCGGGGGAAAACCAAATTTAGCCAGTGTGTAGAATAGACTTTCCCAACAGACCATATCAAGGCTTTTTCTACAACTAAAAGCATAATCTGTGATGGTATTTTGTTTAGTTTAAAATAATCCAGTGCTTCAATAAGAAAGGTGGTATTAAAAGATCATTGTCACCCTGCAGCAATGCTGCATTGATCCTTATGGAGTATTGACCCTGTACAGTTGCTAATTCTGTTAGCCAATAATTTAGCTATAATCTTATAATCCAAATTCAACAAACTAATGGATCTACAAGAGTTTATATCTTCCCTATCTTTCGTTAAAAAAAAAAGCAAAGGACAACAGCTTTCTAAAAGAAGGTGGTATCCCCTCGCCTTGTAAAATATGATTGGCCAGTAGCATGAGTTCCTTATTCAGACTAGCTCTGAACTTTTTAAAAAACTCGATCGGCATACCATATTCCCCGACTGCTTTGCTATTGGCCATTGCTTGAACCACTCCTTTAATTACTTGTATCGAGACATCGACCATTAAACTTGAATATTGATCTTTAGTTAGATTTGGAATTTGTAATCCACAAAAAAAAGATCTAATTTTGTGCTTTCCACTTCTTGTTTAACAGAATAAATATACTCGTAATGCCTGATAAACCCACTATGTATTATATTTTTATCCAGTAATTTGACTCCTTGTGAGTTTATTGCTAAGTTCAAGAACTCTATTCTGAGCTTTTTTTAATCTTTTGCTTGCCAGGCTAAAAACGTGCCTGTATACTTGCTCTTTTCATATATCTTCTGTAAATAAGCAGAGTTAGCAGTGTAAACTTTAGAGTAGTAATAATCTTGCATCTCCTGGCGCGCCTGTCCCAGACCCTGTTTATTCCTTTTGTTATTGTCCCTTAGATATAGCTAGTTTGTATGCTTAACCTTTGCCTCAAGGTGATTTCTCTCAATCATCTGTGCCTTTCTTGTGGCTATCTGCTTAGATGATATTACCCCACAAATTGTTGCTTTAAAGGCCTCCCAAACATTCCCCAGTAAGGGCTGTAACTCTATTATTCTGAAAGACGCTCTCCATCTCCCTATGAATTTTCTCACACCCGTCTTCGTCCTCCAATAGAATTCTATTGAATGTCCATTTCGGGGTATTTGAATTTCTGCCAATACCTCCTAATTCTAGTTTTAACAGTGCATGGACTGAAAATCTATTTTGTATGTATGCACGATTAGCCTGTGATAGTACCCTAGAAATCCAGAAATAATCTATTCTAGCAGCGAGTTATATTTTGCTGAATAACACGAATACTCTTTTTTTTTTTTTTTTTTTTTTTTTTTTTTTTTTTCTTTGGATGTCTTGACCGCCAGGCATCTATCAAATTTAAAATTGTCCTGCAATCCTTTAATGCTTCTCCTACCTGTGTGATTTTTTTTGTTTCCTCAACCCTGACGAAGAATCTAAACCTGGATTCTGTAAATAATTAAAATCCCCAGCCAGAAGGATCAAGCCTGGTATTCGCAACAATGTGTGGTGAAGATCCATCAGGGGGGCGGGGATTTCCTCTATTTGGGTGCAAATCATTGCTGTAGTCATCTTAGTGTTGTTAACTATGCCATTAACTAGTACCCACCTACCATCTCATCTTTATCAGTCTCGGAGTATGTGACCTGAAAACGGTAGAATTTGCTAAAATAAATTGCTGCCCCTCTTTGCGCGATGCCTGTTTGAGAGATATTATCTGCCTGCCCACTGCTGGAACATATTAAATGAGAGTTTTCTCTTGCCTACGTAGTGGGTCTACTGCAAGAGGACAATATCTGGGGAGTAGCCTTTTAGCCATTCTTCCATAGCTCGCGCTTGAATCTTATTATTCAGGCCATTAGTGTTAAAAGAAAAAATTCTTACCCCGTCTCTGGCAACCTGCTGGTTAGGTGCCATTACTAGTGATAGAGAGAATTCAACCTAAAATATACTGACCAATTAGCAGAGTTAATTGTCTTTAGTTCGGTTAAATATAAAATGACAATCTGAATAGAAAGCTTAATACGATTTAACAATACACAATGCTGAAATAAGACCCAGATTGGAAAACACTTGGCCAATAAAATTAGATGCATTTGAAATTAAAATTCGATGTAACCATTTTCACGATTCCATGAGGGGACACAATCTCTTGGTACTTGAATATCTTAAACTGGTGCCAGAGTAAGGAATGACTCAGCAAGGTGCATAATCTAAACATCCTATAAATATAAAGTGACTGTGCAACTAAAGTGCTTAACACAAGTAAACAATATATCCTTCTCCAAAAGAAAGTTACATACCACCAAACAGAGCACATGATTGCAAACGATTAAAAATAAAAATATTGGCATGATTAAAAAGCTTTTTAATGAACAGGCCTATGATTTTCTCAAAACCTACCGGCCCTTAAACTTCTGAGCACTCTTTCCTAAACAAATCTCGGCATTGGCTATTGCCTTCGAAGAGGGTGGCAAACGCTACAGTACTACATAATTTAACCTGAAAAGTGCCTGTGCATCTAAAGTCTAGATAACAAGACCATAACATAGCACCTATAATGCGTGAAAGGACTACGACTTTACCATGAGCTCTTACTCGATTGTTATAAATTTCTTCGTCTTATGGTTCGTAATTCCCTGAAGACGTGCAAGCTCTTGGCGCTTAAAAGTCTTTGCTTGGTGCTAAAATAAAGAATGTCAAAACAAGGTGCTTAAGCTATAAGCCATATAAATATAAAGTGACAGTGAAAATAAAGTGCTTAGCAAGATAAAACAATATATCCTTCTCCAGAGGGAGATCGCATATCGCTGAACTAAAAACGTCTGAGTTGTAAAAGTACCTCTACATAAACTCTTAAAAATGACCATCGCCTACGAGGTAGCTAGCATATATTACAGTACCGGAAAAGTGCCTATGCATAATAAATCCATGGAACCAGACCATGATGTGCGAATAGCGTCTAAAGTGCATACACTGATTACCATACTGGCTTGAGCTCTTGTTTGGTTATTATGCATTTCTTTCCTAGAAATTTTGTAATTCTCTCCAGATTTAAAAGAACTATCTCCGTTTTAGGACTCGCCTGGCGTTGCAGCGTGAAGCGCTGCCGCTAGCGAGCCTTATTGTCGTTATCTTGCCTCCCCAAGTGTTACAGGCCGGTGCACGAGCAGACACCGGTCTGTGAACGCGCGAGCCGCAGGGAACGCCAACGTGCACGGCGGCACGCTCCTGCCCTCACGCTCCTGCCCTCCTGCGTCTCTTCCAAGGCGCGCTCCAGGCCGACTTGTTAATTAGTACGTTTTATTTCCTGAACACCGGTTCCAGAGAGTTTCCAGCATTCCTTCCAAGTCATGGCACCGAAGCGTCAGGCCATAAACGAGAGAAGATTCAATGGATAGCAGCCGTCTTGGTAATTTTCTCCACATGTGCGCTCTGTTTTCCTTTGCAGAGAGTAGTCAGTCCTGCGGCTGAGCTGTGCTGAAATGTGCTGGGAATGGGTAAGCTTGGAAGTAACCTGAGTGGCTGTCAAGGAGTCAGAACTGTCACGCTGCCGCGTTTGGAGAACAAATAAGACCAATTCCAGTGGAGCAGCACAGCACCGGCCACCCCCAGCCCAGCTACCTGTCCCCTCCCCGCTGCCCCACACCTGCAGCCCCTGCTCTGCGACCCAGCCAAGAGATACTGCGACGTTAGGCATGCTTCTTGGAAATACCTCAAGGTGCATTCTGCAACTCGCCGCACCTCTCCCAACTCTCCAGCGTCTCTTTCTCAGTACCAATAACTTGATTCTCTACTTTGTATTCCCTCCACTCTCTCTATCCCTACCTACTTCTCTCTTTTGAGTGATGTGCGACTATTTTTTTATGTTCTCTTACCTTTTAAGCACCTCTCTCGTGTTGTTAGTTTCTCCCACCTCAATTGTCTCCTTTTCTCTTTTTGACCCTCTTTGCCTCTTCTCCCTCTCTCTTTATTTACTTCTCTCTCTTTAATTACTTCTCTCTCTTTAATTTCTCCCACTTCACCTTCTGTCTCTTTGTCCCATTAGGTACCTACCCCCTCTCTCTTTCACTTATTCGCCCCCTCTCCTTCGCTGTCTGTCTTCCTCACTCTCCCCACCTCTCTTTCAGTCTGTTTCTCTTCTGCTTTCCCTGCCAAAACGCCCTCAACTGTTCACTCTCCCTTGCTCTCCCCTTGTCTCTCCCAACCCATGTCTTCTATATCACAACAAAAAGGCGACACTTAAATTGGCCCTTCTTTTCTATTGTGCCTCTCTGCTCAAGGGTTTGGCATGCTTTAGGAATGTAACAAAATGAGAAGAGCAAGTGCAGTATTACATAAACATTTGAAGAACAATAAACAGACTAGAGGGTTAGGAGAGAGCCATCAAAAACAGGGAAGGGGGAGTGTGACATGGGTGTAGGGCAGGTTTGAGAGTAAGGGGCAGTGGGGCAGAGTAGAGGGGGGAGACCAGGAGAAAAATGAGAGAGGAAAGCGGGCACTTAATTATAGAAGCACTTTACAACAAAAAAGGACAAGCAAATTGCCCCGAAGAATAAAAGGACACCATTGATTGACAGGCCCCCTCATCTGGTAAGGTGTCTTGCATTGTCCTGGTTTTGTGCCAGTCTGAAGTATCTTTCTTTCTTGTGTGAGGTTTAAGTCATTAACTGCACACGTGTCTTTTGTTTGTGGTACAAGTAACTTAGCAAGAATCCTCTCACAGTATTGTCGTTGACAGTATGTCTTCTGATAATAGTACATTAACCCTCTAGATGGTCTCGTTGTTGGACGATTGTGGAGGTGTGGCCCTCATCACTTTATAAATGGAGGTCCCGGTGTTGGCCTGGTGCACCGGGCCGCCCTGCTGCTTAAATGGGCGCACTCCTGAGATTGCCTTCCACCCTATGCATCATAATTGTTTACTTCTTCTGATATTGTAGGTTCATTAACCTATTGTCGTTTGTATTACTTAAGAAAGAAATGTCTGTTACTTTTGCATGTTTTTAAATGTAGATATTGGTGCTCACGCGTCCTCTACTCCTGTCCCACGTCAAACACAAGGGCTATGCCTGATCTCTGTTGTTGTTTTCACCACTTCCGCAACTGCTGTTATTATAGTTCCTGCAGCCTTATCTCTTGCACCCATATCTATGCCCTCTTTTAATAGTTATCTATTCCCTCTCCTAATAGTATATGTGATTGCATGGTTAATGATCCAAAGAGGCGGGTCTGATATTTTGCGTGTGTACATCTAAATATAATGTGTGTGTTTTTAGGTGTCACCTGAGACAGCTCATGCATTGTCAACAAAATCTTTTGTTCACAAAAGCTAAAAACTAGCTTAGAGCTCGCCCAGTACTTACCATTGCTTGGCTTCCACATCCCTCTTGTTTCCTTGCTTCTTATTGGTCAGCGCCTCTTTCTTCCTCCCGGGGTTCAGTGTTTGTCCCTGCCATGAAGCATGAACTTAGTACATCTTCCAGTTTGTGGCCAGTGTTATTACACTGGCCGCATGCTCCTGCTGTCTGTTTTTGCTCCCCCTTCTGCTGCACCTGCCTCGTGTTGCTTGCCCCCCAGCACTTTTTTTTTTAGACCTATTGCAGAGCAGTGCGGGATGCTGCGAAACATGGGCAAAAGAAAAAAGGTTCTATGAGGGGGTCAACACTGGCCACGTCATCATGCTTTTTTCTTTACTTTAAGCCCTGTCGCACAGCAGCCCGCACTGCTGTGCATGAAGTCTAAAAAAATAAAAGTTAAAATGAACATTGACAAAGCCAATAGATCTCGCATAGGTGAAACCTATTGGCTTTGCCAATGCTTGTTTCTGCTGTTGCAGATGCTGCGATGCATACTTTACTAAGCTTGAAGGTTTTGTGTTTCATGCATCAACTACTTAATGTTGGAGTGGTGACCTTCTGAGCTCCACCAGTTCATGCCTTTGCTCATGTACCCACGAGTCCAGTCAAACTGTAATTCCTTACTGGGACAGTTACTTGCAGGACAGCTAGTGTCCCAGCCCAGAGGATCCAACTCGTGTAGCTGGAGGGGGCGCTGCTCGTAGCTGGCGATCTCCCCAAGCTCTGGAGCGTCTTTGACTCTGGTCCAGCAGGCGGTCCACAGTCCTATTCTCCTGCATATACCCCACCACAGTCTTTGTTGGAATGAGGTGGTTAGGGTATTTAGAGCGGTGGACCACTGGCCCCGTGCGCTCTCATCGCCAAGTTCTCAAGGCCTTGGAAGCATCCTGCTGTCCTAACTGAACACTGCACTGGATGAATGAATGAATGAAAATCATCTTATAATGCGCGACTTAGCCCAAAGGGCATCAAGGCGCCTATCAAAGAAATATAATGCAGAAAAATATAAAACCGGAACCAGGTGCTGGATTATCAATATGCCTCAGCGAAGAGCCACGTTTTTAGTGCTTGGGGGAGAAGACATGGCAGCCCTAGAAGCTGAAAAAAGCAATGACCCCATAAACGGTGGGGTTCACTGAAGCGGTGTTCCAATAATTGGTCTAGACCAGGGTGGTCCAGAAGGGGTGGACCATGTCAGATTTTCATGATTTGCACATAAAACACATAAACGTATTAAATGGAACTAAATTACAAAGTTGTTGGTTATCCTAAAGAAAGTGGCACCGAGCCACCTCCTCTGACGTATGCTGAACAATACTGTTAGGTAGCCACTTGTCCCTGCTTGACTTGAGCTGCTAGTTCATATAGGCACTTTGCTTTTTCAACCAGGCCAACTCAGCCTAGTAGGGAGCATATTAGAGGCATTAAGTTTGACCAGGACTTTAAGTGAGCCGGGTTCCTCCAAGTCTCAGAGTTTAGAACGGGTCCCTTTTGGGTCCTATCTATATTCATGTTCTTAACTTTACTGGCAAAAACGGTGATAGATTTCTGTGGGAAAAAAAAAGTTACGGTGATTCATGCTAGCACTTTAGCTGCTGTTTATATTTTACATTTTACGTAATGTTTCGTCCCCTGAGAGTGTTAGCTATTTCCAGGATGTTATGTTTCTGTATTTTTTCATGCAGCATATTACTCTTGTATAGTGCATCCTTTGAGCTGAGTCGCCTCCAGGTTTTTATAATGGGCGACGACTGAGGGCTCTAGAATGAGGTGGAAGGCAGTGAGAGTTTCTCACAGTGCCCGTCAGTAGGGCTAAAAAGTGTTCTTAATACATGGCCATCCAATCCTTGGCCTCTCTGCAGAGGGAAATGGTCACTTATTCCAGATGCATTTGTAATCCCGTGAAATCGTGAAGGAGGTACACAGCTGCTAAATTATTGATTAGGTGAAAGCAAAAGAAGATGCAATTCTTACAGGTGAGTGGGTACTTTGTGGGTTTTGGGGGTGGTGACGTGAAGGAAAAGCGAGGAAGCGCTGTCAGGAGAGAGTGAAAAGAGGGGGGTAAAGGGGACAGAGATGAAGTGTAAGATGAGCAGATGGGCAAGATGTGGAGAGACCAAGAAGAGATGTGGAGGGAAATAGAGTGAACATTGAGTCTCCTACCCATACTGCAGGCCACTGATGTTTAATTCCCAATCTCATGGTTTCAGAGTTGAACCATTTTCAGTGATATATGCAAGAAAATTATTGTTGTTACTCATTTATCTTCTTTATCTTCTTCCTGGTTGGTTTTACTTGCATGTCAGTTGTGTTATGTATGTGAATCCAATAACTGCAACCTCAGAGGAACCAGAAATACTGGTTCCGTGGCACACAATGGGAATCCCAGGAATGTAGTTTACATATTTAAGCCACACCCCTAATAATATAGACCACGCCCCCTTTCGAGACCACTCACTTTTCTCATTCCACTTAAGACCTGTTTTTGACCGTTGGTGTACTGAACGAAGTGTAGTAAAGTGAGACCATTCGGTACAGGTATGTGGAATTCCATATCTGTGGTCTGTCCTCAACGAATCCACGCCTGCAGAGCCAGGGTGCCTGTAAGGCAACGGCATTGGAACGGCACCTACTTGGGGTGCTAAATTAAAGAACAAGCATTGACAGAGTCCAGGGGTCTCGCCTTTCAAAGAGAGGGTGACCTTTAGGCTTTGCTAATGCTTGTTGCTGATGCTAAACAAAGCGCCTGTATGATTCAGCGTAATGATCTAAACGCTCACATATGTCATGGTTCTTTGATGGTCATTTTGTGTTTTTTAAATTTACTGTTCCAGTGTGTATTATCTTGGACTAGTAAATAAAAAAAAAACGCAATAAAAGCTGTGCAAAAGGGCTGCAAATTGCCCTCCTTCCGAATAAAATAAATACAAACATTGTTTTTTTTATTTGATTAAGTGAGGCAGATAAATCTGTTGGGGGAGACAGTGGGAAACAGCACTGAATGCTGAGCAATAATGACTCACATGGAAGGGTGGGAGAGCAACGAAGAGCTTCTGGTGTGTTGGTAGATTGCAAAACAAAAAATACTAAAGCAGAGTGCGAAGGCTAGGGAAGTGGGAAGCAAGGTGAACTAGGGGGTCAGCAACTAGAGAGCATGAGGAAGTGAGGTGGAAAGCAGCACATGAGGAAGAGAGCCGGAAAACACCTGCACTCCTGTGGGGTGCTGCTAGAGAAAGAAAAAAATAGTTCCCCGAATGTAAGCAGTGGAAGTATTCCAGTCATGCAATCAAAAGGGTGGCAGAGAAGGTAGACCCCAGGGTAGTAACAAACACAAGTAGTGGAAGAAAGTCATCACATAAGAGGTGAGAAAATGAAATGAACAACAAAGCCAAGCAGTCATGAGCAATGGGTTGCCCCAAAATCCACTTGAAGTCTTTGTTTTTTTTTTAATTTAAATTTGTTTTTATTGTTGCAGCAAAGTATATCAGTACAGTGTAAATAATCCGCCGACGTGGCCTCAACATTCAGCCACAAACAGCTAGGCGTGCAACCTTTTCTTATTTTTTATAACTGGTACAAATACATATTTCCTCAGTTAATCAGTACATTATGATCGTGCGAATATGCCTGCAGGCTGGGAGACAGTGGAACAGCGTCGCCACGGGGGCGATGAAGAGTGACAGGCAGGCAGGTTCCCGCCATAATAGCGCAGGATCGGGGGTCTGTACTGTCCATATAACCGTGTTACCAGTGAACAGGGGGGGACAAAACAGTGGGAGGGAAGCATGTGGGCGCTAGCAGGGTCTAAGCAGGGGGATACTGGCGGCGGGTGTCGGGGGGGGGGGGGGGGGCACGGAGCCACGCAGTTTGTGCTCCAAAATGGGGGGGGGGAAAAGGAGGGGAATGGCAGGGGGGTGGATACATCCCGCGCAGGCGAGGGACTAGGTGGGTGGCATGACATATGAGAATTTGATTAGGATACAGGGGGCACCGGGACTCGACCCTGGGGTGGCTTACACCAGGTAGAGGCTACTGGCCTCCTCGGGCGGGGGGGGGAAGGGGTAGGTGGGTCTCCTATCTGCGCGGACTGCCGGAAGCTGTGGAGGAGCATGGCCCATTCCATGGAGATGGGAATTTTTCGCGCGCCCCTGGCTTCTTCTTCTCTCAGAGCATCCTCCTCTGCTGCCGCCCATTTCCCAACCGCCCCCTTCCATTGTGCTATAGGGGGGCCCTCCGGGGACCGCCAGTGCATGGTTATGCATCTATTTGCTAACAGGAGCGCTAAGGACACGAAGCGTCTATGCACCGGTTCTTGCTCAGAGACGTGGAGGATGCCTAGTGCGCTGGACTCCCAGGTGGCCAGTGTAGTGAGACCTGTGAGTTCCGACAGTGTGTCGTGTACCGCCCGCCAAAAGGGTTGAAGGTTGGGACAACTCCAAAACCTATGACGGAAATCTGCAGCAGGGGGACAGCATCTGGGGCATAGGAATGGTGTGGAGGGGTAGAACTTCTGCAATCGCGCTGGGGTGAGGTACGCCCTGTGTAGTATATAGTATTGGATGTTTTTGAAGCGGGCGTTCCTAGAGACACGCTTTGGGGCCTCAAGTGCTTTAGTCCACTCTGAGTCGTGCAAAGCGCGACCTATGTCCTTCTTCCATGTAGCACGCAAGGCCGTCAGGGGAGCGTGTGAGAGTTCCCGGATGGATTTGTATAGCCAGGTGACCAAGTGGCGTCCCACCCCCATATGTAGGATAGCATGTATTACTGGATGCGTGTCTGGCTCGCCAGTTTGGAGATTGAAATGGGGCCGGTACCCATCAAGCAGCTGCCTATATCTGAGGAATCGACCCGGGGGGAGCCCGTATTCTGCGACCAGGCGGTCGAGTGGCTTCAACTGACCCTCCTCGAAGAGCGATTCCAGATCCGTGATGCCACATTGGGACCATTCGGTGAGCAGTGGAGCCGTGAAGTAGGAGTCCTGTCTAGGGCTGCCTATCAACGGTAGCAGTGGGGAGTACGGGAGCCTACTGGGGGACAACCGGTGGATCCGCATCATGCATTGGCGCGCTATCGCCACATGGAGGGGGTATGTGCGCCGTGGCTTGGTGCCCGGGAGGAGAAGACGGGTGAGTTCCGGGGTCGCGACCCTGCCGGTCGAGGTGACAGTCTCCTGAGGATAACGGTCCGCCGTCCAGTAGGATAGCCATTGGAGCTGTGCCGCGAGGAAATATGCCTCGAAGGACGGAGCCCCGAGCCCCCCCTGCGTCGTGGGGAGTTGAAGGGTTTTCAGGGCGACCCTGTGTCGGCCTGCACCCCAGATAAGGGTCCCTAAGAGGGAGTCAACGTCGTGGAAGAAGGACCTGGGCGGTATCACCGGTAGATTTGTGAAGTGGTAAAGGAGTCGGGGAAACATCACCATTTTAGCTAGGGCTATCCGCCCTATCGGGGCCAACGGTAGCTTATTCCAGAAAGCGACAGTCGGGCGCAGACTAGCCAGTACCTTGCGGTGATTACCCTAAAAAATGTCTGCTGGAGAATGGTACAAGCGGACACCGAGGTACCCTTGGAGCCTCCGCGGACCATGAGAGTTTACGCGGCCCGAGCTCAACTTCCCGGGGGGGCAGGCCCGGGTGTAAGGGGTAGACTGTGGACTTGTCCCAGTTCACCTGTAGTCCCGAGGCTTCTGCAAATTCCGCCAGTGTTGCCCCAATGGGGGCTAGGTCAGTTTCAATGTCTCGGACATATATGAGAAGATCATCCGCGTACATGGACACGCAATGGGTGCCGTCTGCAAGCGGTATGCCCCAGTCTACACCTTCCTGGTGCAGCCGAACCGCCAGCGGTTCGACCGCCAGCGCGAATAAGAGAGGCGACAGGGGGCACCCTTGTCTTGTGCCTCGTCGAACTTCAAACGCCGGTGAGATGCGTCTCCCGATACGAACTCGATTGGTGAGATCGGTGTACAGGAGGTGTGTGTATGCCATGAGCGTCGGGCCGATATTGAGGCGCCGCAGGACTGAGAACAGATAGGGCCAGGTGAGGGTGTCGAACGCCTTCTCCAGGTCCATAATGAGGCAGGCGGCGCGGGGAAATCTGTCGCGCACTTGGTCTTGAATATGGAAGACTCGGCGGAGGTTCTAGGAGGTGTTCCTCCCTGGAACGAAGCCGCATTGGTCGGGGTGGACAAGTGGGCGTATGACCTGTGCATATCGATCAGCTAGAATCTTCCCTAGGATCTTACAGTCGGCCGACAGGAGCGTGATGGGCCGATATGACCCCATGTGGAGCGGATCTCTGTGGGGCTTGGGAAAGGTGACAATCACGGACTCCCGTAGCGACTGAGGCAGCCTCCCTAGATGAAGAGACGCCCCGAACATCAGTGACAGATGGGGGACCACCAGGGGAGAGAATGCCGAGTAGTATTCTAGTGGGAAGCCGTCCAGTCCCGGCGCTTTGTTCCGAGACATGGCACGTATCGCCTGGGTGATGTCAGAGGGAATTATCTTGGCGTCGAGTGTGCGCTTGTCGTCATTCGATATCGTGGGCAACGTCAGAGGGTCTAAAAAGTGATCCACAGAAAACGGGGAACAGTGGGTCGGGGCTCCGTACACTTGCTTATAATGACGCTGGAATGCCAGGAGAATCTCGGCCTGCGATTGCACTAGTACACCTTCCGGGTTGATAATATCCGTGATTGGCTTGATTTCGGTGTCCTGCCTCGCCATCCAGGCCAGTAACGCCCCGGTTTTGTCTCTGTCCTTGTGTACCCTAGAGGCGTATGCCCTAAAATTGTATCTTCGGAGGTCAGCGCAGGCAGTCTGATACTCCGTCTTAGCCTCGGCCGTGAGCACGGCGTGTTCCTCCGAGTCGTCAGGCAGTTTAGTGAGTGCGGCCAGAGCTTGTTCTGTGGTTAAGAGCGTCCGCTCCAAGGTACGGCGGACCCCTACTACCTGTTTGATGCATTCTCCCCTCGCCACCACTTTAAACGCGTCCCACTCCACCAGTACCGACGACGCTGTGTTCTCGTTGTGTGAAAAGTAATCTCGTACGCTGGTTTTGTGTGCGTCCCTGAAAACTGGATCCGATTGGCAGTCTCTAGGGAGGCGCCAGGTGGGGACCGGTGGATGTGGGGGGCGCCAGGTCAGACGTATGATGTGGGCGTCATGATCTGAGAGGATCCGACCCAGGTAATCTGTAGAAGTTATCTTAGGGAGGATTGGTGCAGAGCAGAGGAAACGGTCTAGGCGGACTCGGAGGTTGTGTGGAATCGAGTGGAAGGAGTAAACGTGAGCCAGTGGGTGTAGGTGTCGCCATGCGTCAGTGAGCGCCCAGTGCGTGGTCCATGTCCTGAAGAGGTCTGCCTGTCGGGGGGCCGGGGAGTGTGTGGGGGGAGGATGTGAGCGGTCCAAGGTGGGGTCCAGTGTGCAGTTAAAGTCACCTCCCAGCACCCACGGAACTGTAGTGAACTGGGCCAAGACGCCCGTAAGGTGATCCCAGAACTGATCTTGATCCGTGTTAGGGGCGTAAATGCTGCCAAGGAGTACTCCCTGTCCATCAAGTATTCCCTCCAGAAGCGCGTACCTGCCCTCTCTATCTACCACCCGCCGGAGCACCCGGAAGGGAGTACTCGGCCTTACCCAGATTAACGCGCCGCGTGCAAATGCTGAATATTGTGTGGCACAAATGATCCCTCAATGAAGAAAAGACCGCTGCACTCCCTCTGTAATTATTGTGATCAAAAATTAAGGTGAGTTTATAAATCTTATAGGTACTGCGGGTGTTCACCTCCTGGATCCCGAGTCCCGGTCTGCTGGTTACTCTTACTCTCAGTAAGATTTTCAGTACAAATGATCCCTCGCCATTTGGCCTGCAAACGAGTGAGTTCAGCAGCGTTAATGTGTGTCTCCTGCAGAAACGCTACACCGGCTGACATGCGCCTAATGTAGGAGTACACAGAGTAGCGCTTACTAGGCGTGTGTAGGCCCGTACGTTTAGTGTAAGGACATTAATGTCTGAGTGGGGGACTGCCATTCCTAGGGTGACGTGGTTGGGAAAGGGGCCCCCCTACTGCCCCCGTGGGCCGCCCGTGTGTATGTGTCACATGTGTTCCTGCGCGCCAAGCTTCCTTAAACGTGGGGGGGGGGGACTAGGGGAATTAACAACAACTAGAACCTCGGGTGGGCAACTGTCCCAATACTGAGGATACGTCACCGGGGGTGGCATATCCAAACTAGTGTCCCACTAGGGGAGAAATTCAACAGATATCCGTGGGGGTGGCAGCGTGTGTCGCTGCTGGGCCTGTGCGCGGGTCGGGCTCTAGCAGGAGAAATGTCTATCGCTCGCTAGCGCTTACAGTCATCTGGCAAATGAGTCTAGGCTCCTAGACATCGCGCAATACAGCAGGCAACCATGAGAAGGATATAGCAGTTGACAGTTCAACCTTCACAAAGAGGTGGCAGGCTGGCTGGCCAGGGCAGCGTCCAATGTGAGTGCCACAACGAGGGGGGAAGAGATTGGGCCAAATCCCGACATAGTCCCATCGCTGTCCCGGTCTTTCTCAGGGGTGAACAGGTGTGGCTGACCTTCCAGGTCCGAAGCCGGGGGTGACGTGTGCAGTTCGGTCACCGCTCGTAGGGCGTCTCGTCGCTCCTGCATGATTTGCGTGAGGTCGGGTGAGCCCGTGGGGGAGGATGCCTGGCTTTTGGGGCGGCCTGATCGAGCACGGCTCGCGCCCCGTCTCCTGGATCGTCTGGAGTCATTGTTGCGTGTCCTCTGGGGTCCGGGTTTAGGGATCAGCGGGCAATGAAATTCAGTCCAATCCTGCGCGTCCGCCGCTGTATCGAAGAAGAGGGCTTTCCCTTTGTGAATCACTTTAAGGCGGGCAGGGTACAGCAGGGAGTATTGAAGATAGTTTGCACGGAGGCGCCTCTTGACTTCCAGAAACGTGGATCGTCGCTGTTGGACCTCTCGAGCATAGTCCGGGAACACCATGACATGTTGGTCTTCCACTTGCAGGGGGCCCGCCGTCCGGGCCGCACGGAGCACCGCATCTCGGTCTCGGAAGTGCAAGAATTTAGCTAGCATGGGTCGTGGAGGAAGACCGGGTTTGGGTGCCGGGGCCGGGACCCTGTGGGCCCTCTCGATGGAGAAGTACGGCGACCGGTCGCAGTCCGGGGTGAACGATTTAGTCCAGGATTCCATGTAGGCCTGAGGGTCCGAGTTTTCAATCCCCTCCGGCAGGCTCAGGACGCGGATGTTACATCGTCTCGAGCGCCCCTCTAAATCCACTGTGCACTCCTCCAGGGTCGCCACGCGGTGCAGGACCTCCTGTATGTCTGCCTCCTGCGACTTCACCGCGGGTTGTAGCTCGGTCACGATCCGCTCACCCTCCTTCACCCTGTCCGCCAGCTTACGGTGTTCATCACGGATTAGGCTAATGTCCGTCGTCAGGGTGCCCAACCTCTCCTCCATCGAAAGACGAGACATTTCGATTGCCGCCAACACCTGGTCCAGCTTCGCTGATAGCGTAGGGTCGGTTTGCGACGCATTGGCCTGCGTCCATGTCCTTGTGTGTGGCATCTTCTCGACGGCCGTTTCAGGGACAGCCGTCACCTGAGAGGCCTTTGGTTTCCCCATGGGTGCTGTCAAATAGGGGGGGGGCCCCCGGATCGTTGTGCGCCTCGAGGGCGGCAGGTCGTCGCCTCACAACGTCGCCGGGTAGGTGGCAGCTCAGTGCCGGTTGGCTCCCTCAGTTCCCTCCGGCTCCGAGGCGGGGTCCGTCTCACTCCGGGGAGCCCCCACCAGGGGTGTCAGGGGTGGTTTGCGGCCGTCGGGCCGGTGGGTCCGACTGCGGGGGGGTCGCGTGGGCGTTCTCTCCTCCCCGGGGGGGGGTGTGGCACAGCGTCAGCGCCAATCGGCAGGGCAAAAGTCAGGTGGCATGGACCAGGGGGCTCCGGGGCGGCGGATGGCCACCGGCACAGTCTCCAGTACGAGTGGGCACTCCTACCCTCGGGGCGAGGTTCGCGTTTTTCTTCGGCGTTAGGCCTCCATGGGCGCCATCTTAGGGTCAGGCGCCCGGGTCCACCAGGCAGTTGGTGGCGGTGGACGCGTTCTGGGTCTCCCAGTCAGGTGGCGACATGCACAGTGATTCCCCACGGGGCCCGGAGGGAGGAGGGGGCCACCGGGGTGCCGGCGTTGAAATCCTCGGGGGAGGGGGGGAGAGATCAGCACTCACCGCCCTCGGTGAAGGTTGCGGGCTTCTGGGGTGCCCAGCCTCGCATAGGCGGCGCGCTCGTCGGCTCCTCGTAGTCCGCGGTGGCAGGTTGGCCGGATCTGGAGGCCGGTCAGGCTCCCGGCGGGAGGATAGCTCCGGCGCATCGGAGCCCCTGGGCGGCGGCCGCCATCTTGTGTGCCGGGGCGCTGAAGCGGAGGAAGGCGCCGTCCGGTGCGTACCCCCGTGGGCTGGTCTCATTGCCTCCGCAGGTTCCTCCGCAGCTGTCGGCTGGCCGCGTCCTCGGGGGCCGCCGTTCAGGGAGCTGGTCCTCAGTGGCTCGCTCGTTCGCAGGTCAGAGCTGCGCCCGCCATTTTCAGGGTCGGCGCCGCTCGGCTCCGGCAGAAAACAATCCGGCTCGCGCCGTCCGCCCGCAGCAGTCCCAGGTCATTCGATGGATGCCCCAGCGCGCGGGGGCATCACAGGTGCTTTTTTGGGCGAGTTGAGGCTCCCGGCGATCTCGGGAACTGGGCAAGATGCTAGCCTGATCGCGGAGCCTCAGCAGGACACAGCCGCCATCGTGGCTTGCTAAGCCACGCCCCCCACTTGAAGTCTTTGTATTGTACAAAATAGATATTTCAATAACGGTTAGCTATAAGCTGTCTGTAGGCGAGACCTAAAAAAAAAAATGCTTGAAATTTACTTTTTCCCCTCTGCATAGGCAGCTCTCTAGTTGGCAAAATTCTGTTTTGCCGGCAGCAGTGAAGATCCTGCCGACAGCTGATTTTTTTTTTTTTTTTAAATAGTTTTTATTGCAGATGTAAAATATAAAACATACAGTTGTACATACCGGTGTGACTGCCCCTCCTCCCCTCCTCCCCGCCATACACACCCCATCATCAACCATTACACAGCCTGAATGCCCACATCCCGGAGGCTGGGCGGCGCATGGTCCGGTAACATTCAACCCCGGTAGTAACTCGAAGATATCACTCGGTCAAAGGATCTAGTATCTGCTTTTTTACTCTAACACCCCCCTCCCCAATCCCAAACTATGGACAGTCCACGCTGTAGCCCACCTTGGAGGTCCTAGCACACGCCATCCCTATATATCTAATTCCTTCTCCAACCTCCCAGCTATATCATGGACGCATTTGGGGTGACATATCCTATGTGCCCCCAGTTCGACATGTAAGTTTCAACATCCTGCGCCTGGTGACTGCTCATGCCGCCCTCCCATATCAACATCCCTTACAGCCGCATGGTGTCCCTTTCCCTCCCATCCCACCCCCCCGCCTAACTGCAACTGGTGTGGGCCTCGCTAATCTAAATGTCTGACATAAGGAAGAGACCATATTGTCCTTATACAATAAATAAAGCATCTCCAGGGACTTCTTTCAGAACCCTACAAACTCAACCTTCTTCAGTCTCTAAGCTGTTTTTTTTTGTTTTTTTTAAAGACCTTTATTGAAAGCAAAGCCATTGACATCACCAAGTCTTTACATTTTCACATTGCACTGTACCATACACCACAAAAGACATGCGAGCGATGATCGAGAAGAACCGTACACAGCCTTTTTGCCGGCATCCCGGAGGCCCGGCGGCGTGGTGAAGTGTCGTTATTCTAGTATAACCAAGTGGAAAGTCTCTCCATAAGCAGCTTATTAGAGCGGTGTGTCAACTGGCAATCCCCAACTGCGATCGCGGCAAAAAGGTCTAGTATTAAAATAAGGACAACAGAACTACCCCAACGAAACCCCTAACCCTCCCCCCGGTGTGCGGCTGTGGAACTGCTAACCCCATCCAGTCATATGTACCTCAAGGTGTACCTGCCATGTGCCCCGTGTCGTCCCACCGTAAATGAATGCCCCCCCCAGTGCTACCCCCAATCGTGCCTCAGAATCAGGAACCACAGTGTAGCCCCCTCCCGTCCCGCAACTCACCCCAACCCACTCCCCTCGGGGAAAGAGATGCATGCGTTCAAACCACTATTACACCACCCGGTCTTGGAGTTCAGCCACTTCAGAAGTGTCAGTCGCCATCCTCCCCCTTATGCAGATATTCTTTGTAAAGATCCCAGAAATTCTTGGGCCTACTCCTGGGCGGTAACAGGTCGCTGTACAGTTCTGTTTGAGTGCAGCAGTGCTGTAGGTCCCGCAACCATCTTGTTTTGGCAGGTAGGGGCCCACGCATCCAACAGGCCGCTACCACCCTCCTGGCTAACAGCAGGGCCATATCGACCAGCCTGCGCAGAGAAGGGGCCAGCGGCTTAGAATAACAAAGGAGCGCAAGCGCCGGAGTGCGCGGCAGGGTCTCCCCCAGAATCTGGTCAAGTTCCGCAAATACCTCCCCCCAGAATGCACGTACACCAGGACAATGCCACGCTAAATGGAAGAAGTCCGCCACCAATGTTCGGCAATGCTCGCACTCCGCAGTGGGGCGAAGGCCATAGCGGTGCAGTCGTTCGGGGGTATAGTACTCCCGTTGAAGGAATTTGAAGTGCACCAGCCTGTGCCTGCCATTCAGGGAACTCTTACGCGTCCTGGAGCAGCAGTATCGCCACATAACGTCGTCTATGGGGGTTTGCAAATCGTCCTGCCAGGCCGCTCTAGCTTTAGAGGGTTGTGGGCGCTGATGCGCCACTCCCAACTTGTTGACCTGTGAAATTAGCTTTGCAGGTGATGTGGATTTAATAATATAGGTCAGTTCCGGGATCTCCTCAGGCTCCTCCATAGTAGAGCCCAGGACCTCTCGGAACGCAGAGCGAAGTCTGTGAAATTGAAATTTCTGTAGCAAGGAAGGGCCCGACTCCGTGGTAGTAAGTTGATCCCAGGTTTTCAAAGTGCCTTCGGAGAACAAATCCTCCATCCTCGCAATACCGAGAGCACGCAAGGCCTCGACTACTCCTCTCTCGCCCAACGGGTCCAGCCAGAGGGCCCATTCAACAGGCATCAATGGGGAGTACAAAAGGGCGCAGCCGCGGGAGCGCACCAGGGAGTTCCAGGCATGATTGGTCGCTTTAAGGGAGTCCATCCGGCCTATCGATCGATCCGTGGGTAGGCAAATAGTGGCAGGCAGGGGGAGTGGGTCCGCAAACAACCGCTCCAGTATGAGGTGCGGCGTGCGTGCATCACCATGAATCCACGAGTGCAGGTGCGAAGCCTGCGCAACTCGGTAGTAGCGCTCTAGATCCGGGGCTCCCAGGCCCCCCATCTCACAGGGGAGTGTCTCTAAGCTTTTTTGAAATGTCTGTATTAAGTCCTCCCATGCCCTCGCCATTTCTAAACTCTTCATTAGCCATGCGGGTTGCCTGCCTACGTCTAACTACTCCTTCACTACTAGCCCATTTGCACATCTCATTCGCCCATCTCCTACTTGAGGGGCCCTCCTTCGACTTCCAGTGCCAGGTTATTTCCCTCTGTGCCAACATAAGTCCCAAATCAATAAATTTACTGGAGATCTTAGTCTTTTTCGTATGGGGGAACCAAAGCAGCAGACAAGTCGCCATATCGTACTCTACCTGTCTGTCTGTAGCTTCATTCAACAATTCCCCTACCTCCGCCCAATAGCGTCCCAGCTTCGGACAGTCCCACAGCATGTGCGCTAACTCCACTTCATGCATCAAGCAACGAGGGCAAGCTGCATCTTGTACCTAGAAATACTTCTTGATTTTCCCCGGAGTAAGGTAGGCCCTGTGCAGCACAAAAAAGTGCACCTGTTGGAAACGAGCATTTCTGCTCCCCTTCCACGTCCTCTTCAGTATTTGGCCCAGGTCACCTCCAGTATGGGCTTCCCCACACTTTTTTCCCATTTCTGCTTAAGTGCCTCCAGTGGTACCAAACCCTCCTGCAACATGCGAGACTGCAGGCAGGTGACCGCCTTGAAGGTTCCCACTACCATCATCACATATTGGCAGGCCATTGTGGTCTTAGGTTCCATTTGCCCTGACTTCCAATGTTTCTTTATCGCGGATACAACAGCCATGTGTAACAGGAAACTTCCATCCGGAAGTCCAAACTGGTCTTGTAGTACCTCCAAGGACAACAATTCACCTTCAGCATATAGGTCTCCTACCACCTGAAGCCCCAAATCTTCCCATTCCAATAGTCTCGACCAATCCCCCCCCATGCGGTAGCGCCGTCAACATGCCCAGAGGGATTTCTGGCGCCTACGGGTGGATCACACCTGCCTTACGCTGGCTTCTGTTCCAGCCCAATCTCAGGGTTTTTTCTTCTGATGTTAATTCCTTTAACTCTAGTCTTTGTTGCATAACAATATAAGAAAGCACATGCCTCTGGGTTCCCATCCCACAGGCCTCTTCCAGACCCCTGAACTCTCTTGCAAAATTCTGCGTGAGGACCTGCAGCTGCGCTGCTAAATAGTAGAGTTCAAAATTAGGGACAGCTAATCCTCCGTCCAATTTTGGTCTTAGTAGCGTATCAAGCGCTACTCGTCTCCTTCCATGCCCCAATATAAAATCTATTGTGAGCGTTCTCAGTTCACGGAAGAATCTTGGGGGTATCCATAACGGAAGCGTACGGAAATAGTAGAGTAGGCGAGGCAGAGCCACCATCTTCAACAGCGCCACTCTCCCCAATACCGACAAAGGAAGCGTAGCCCAGAACGCCATCCAGCCTCTCAAAGCCCTAATGCAGCGCCCTACATTCCCTTCCAGCATGGCCTCCGTATCATGATAGATCCGGACCCCCAGGTAGGTAAAGCATGATCGTTCCCATATCAGTCCAGCGGGCAGCGCTGGTTGCTGCATCTCCGCTTTCAGAGGGAAAACACATGTCTTACTCCAGTTAACTCTGAGGCCAGAAAGTGCCCCAAAGTCCGTCAGCAGGGTCACTGCTCCTTGTAGTGCCACAGTCGTGTCTTCCAGGAACAGGAGCAGATCATCCGCATACAACGAGATATGGTGCAGGTCCCCACCACATAATGGGCCATCATATGCCCTCCCTATTCTGGCTCGGGTCGCTAGAGGTTCAATGGCCAATGCGAACAGCAGAGGCGAGAGCGAACAGCCCTGTTTTGTGCGCCTCTGCACCGGATATTGCGCCTGCCGACAGCTGCTTGTGGAGAAGTCTAAAAACCCTAGTTCTTGTAGCAGCTGAAGCATTTGGTCTGTCTGTCAGTCCTGACTAGAGACCATGAAAGCATTAAAGTGTTTCATGGTTAAGCAGACAAATGAATCCACTGGAGGGATCTTTGTTTGGCCTCATGGGCGAAGGAAGGTCCCAATCCTGATGTAGCCTTTCATTCTTCAGAGTTGGATGAAATGAGCACATAGGAGTTTGGTAATAAAGCATCAGTGACAAGATGCCCACTAGGTTGAAGTTGTGCTTTACAAGTACACATTGCTGTGCTATGCTAATGGTCTTTCTCTTGGTGTAATGGCACGGCGCTGTTTAGTCATTGAGGTTAGGTTTCATATGGTGTTACTTGCTGGTGGCACAGAAAGAAACAGTACTACTGACTGTAATAGCAGATGCTTTTGTGCATTTCTTTTGGAATTGAGTGCATTGAAAAGAGAAAGCATATTTCCGCCCTATTTCTCCTCCTGTGTTTAGAGGTACCCCCCTCTGCAGTCTGAAGAGATCTAACCCCCCACCCACCCCTCCTCCATTCAGAAGCGGTGTCTCTTTATAAGGCGCACAAACTGGTTTTCTAAAACCTGATGGCAGTTCACCAACACCAGTGACAACCGCTTTACCCAAAGCATGGCAGTGAGACATTTTATGTGGATGTGCCCTCAAAAAGAAAGGTCCAGCCCCCAAGTCTTGTACTTGCTCTAGTGAACCGCCAACAGGTATTAGAAATCTATTGTTTTTAATTGCTAAAAAAATAACAAAGACAAACAGGTTGGTGCTCAATGAAACACCCTAATTGGTGGACCTCCAGGAACATGGACATTTGAGGAATGAACTCACCATAAATTAATTGTTTTTCTTGTACTCCTTTATTCCTGCTCTGCGTATTTCGGACGTCATATGTTGCTTATAAATAATTGCTGTTGTGTTAAGTGTAACAGCTTTGATGTATTGATGTTTTTACTTATCAAAGCAATGAAAAGATGATATATAAACCAGCATTGAAAATGCAACAGGTCTCGCCTTTGGTTAAGTTAAAGCCATTTGCTTTGCTAATATTGTATAGCAAAGCAAATGGCTTTAACTTAAACAAAGGTCAGACCTATTGCATTTTCTATGCTAGTTCTTTTTGCCTGTGCTTCCCCTTCCCACCCTGTGCACCCCCAACTCTTTGAACGCACGCCACCCTGTGTGTATGGAAGAGTAACTCGTATCTCCTCCCTTCCCCACTTGTGATTGGTGGATGCCATGTTACTGCACCCCTTTCCTTGTGCGCTTCTGCAACTGGAGGCTATTCTACCTCCATATCCCCCCTGGTGACCCCAGACAATTTGTTCAATACTGTGAAAGCACAACAGTCAGATGCTACCCACATCCGTCGTGACTAGTGCGATTAGCCTTGGTGATACCCCACCCCAGAAGATCTGGTGCAGGGGAGTGTTAGCTGGATGATGGAGCATCGAGGCGAGGATTCTCGGAGACAGCACACATTGTCGTGGTGGAGCTGTGACGGCAGGGCCGGACTGGGAACCAGAACCGGCCCTGGCAAAGTGCTTGGCCGGCCCCCATCTCCCCCTCCGGGAGGAGAGAGGAGGGGGGGGAGGTGCGGCCGCGCTCTGTGACAGGGCCGGTTTTTGGCCGTTTTTGTTACAGGGCCGTTTTTGCAGCATAACGGCCCTGTAACAAAAACGGCCCCAGGGGCCCAAAACCGGCCCCCAACCATGCGGCCCACCGGGGGATTGCCCGGTGCCCTCAACGGCCAGTCCAGGCCTGTGTGACGGACCGAGGCGGGCCGCAACAACGGACGATGTACAGCGCCGGCGTCTGACAGAGAAGGGAGGCGCGGCGGTAAGGGGTCCCCGATTCCATCCCTGCAAGCGGCCTGCCTCATGGCAGTATAAAGCGGGCGTTTGTCGTGGCACTGAACTTTAGCAGCATATAAGGGGCGCGTTAAGTGAAACGAGTGCAGCAATGCACAGCAGCAGCTACGTGGTATACGCCAAAGGGGGAAGAAGTATAAAGAAGGTGAAGTCAGGAAAACTGGCTCAGGAAAGGACGGACTTCTGGCAAAGGCAGCTGCGAGGGTGTGGGGGGCTGGGGGGGCTCGGAAGCATTCGCCCGGTAAAGCATAAGAATGCAGCCATAAGCCTTCTAACTTGCACCAACATTTGGAATCAGCCGTCAGAGACGCAAAGAAAGCTATGTGGCAAATTAGGCACAGAGAAGACAGGCAGCTCACGTCTGTTGCGGAACCTCCAACAAAGAATTGACCTGAAAATTCAGCATTTGATTGCCAGGGCCGGACTGGGAATTGAAAGCAGCCCTGGCAAATTTTGCCAGTCCAGCCCCTGTGTGGCGTGTGGCGTGTAGCGAGCGAGCGCAGCGAGCGAACCCGACCGCTACTAGGGGGGTTTGGGAAAATTTAAGAAAACGACAGACCAAAATGGTGAATTTTACAGCACATTTTTCATTAAATATTCAATTGTACCAACTTTCAAAGCACAGTAAATGGTAGAGGATGACCTTTAAACCGCACCAGGTAACCACCCAGTCATATGTGTACCCATAGACATTCTTACAGAGGCCACCAAAGATAGACACTATCAGAAGAACCCGCATACACAAAAATGGAGCAGTAGGCCTTGTTTTCTCATACATCTCCCCCAAAACATGGAACAACCTCCCACAACACATCAGACCTGGCTTTTCAAATAAATCACCTGAGAGACACCACCTACCCACCTGTAAGTGCCTCATGGGTGAATAGCGTGCTGTACAAATATGAATAACATAACTTGATTTTTTGGTCAAAACAGATGAAACAATAGAAGCTTGAATCGCATAGCCCAAATAAATTATGTTTTAATGTGCTTGTCAGTGCCCCTGTTCAAAGAAATGTGCTGTGCATATTAATGAAAAATTAAATGCTGCAAAAAATGGAACAGAAGCAGAAATGACCACCTAGAAACATAAATAGTCCTGTTTCTTGCATAAAAAGAGAAGATTCTCAGATCTAACTTTGTTCTGTTTTATGATCATTGGGAATGACCTAGTATTTTTGTCGGGTTTTAGGGAAAGTGGATACATTCTAACTCATAAGTCTACTCTTAGCCAGGTATGAACCATAATGACGATACTGCAGTCAAACGGACAATTGGCATCGTATAGATACCACTCTAGCATGGAGGAATACTGCAAAATCCTCGAGCCTGAGCTAGAGTCTAATCAATTTTACTCTGTTTTGCATGAATCTGTAAATGCCTAGATGTCTATATGAATCAGAAAAGGGGGTGGTGATGAACATAGTGTCTGAATTAAGCAGACCACTCTTACCCAGTCAAAAGATCAGGGCTTGATCCATCACCGTTTTTTAGCTCACTGCACCATCCCAGCTCAGAACCTGGCTACATGCAAATTAGTCTGTTCCTGTCCCAGTGCATGATGGGAACAGGGCAAACCAAACTACCAAGCCAATTCTTATACTGGGAAGGAAACAAGCTACCGGGGACCGGTTTCTGTCATTTCAGCCGTCGTCGGCCCGGCTTGCTTGAATCCTGATGGTGCAATAACGGTGATGGATCAAGCCCTGATCTTTGGACTGGGTAAGAGTGGTCTGCTTAATTCAGACACTCTGTTCATCACCACCCCCCTTTTCTGAATCGTAGATGTCTATATAGCGCATCACAGTAATGGGTTAGCATTGTCCCTAAGTGCACAAGTCTTTGGATGGTAATGAAATCGAGTCCATAAGGAGACAAAGCAATATACCCTCAATCACCCACTGTAGTCACATGGGAAAAGCAATCAGATGTTGTGGTCCCAAAGAAAACATCTACTGGACCACACCTACTCCCTACCACTAGACCAGAGTCCCTCCCTGCCTAAAAGACTGTTTCCCCAATCATAATTAGGACAGTGTAAATTTTTCATGACTGCTATAGACTGCCTTAACAAATGTGTTAATAATAGTCACAAGCATGACCGTTTGCACTGCAACGTCTGCCTTACAAACCATGATGGGTTCTGTCTCAAGCATGACTAATATAACCTGCCACTGTGTGTCATGCAAAATGTGTTTAGTATAATCCACTCCGAGGCCAATCAGATTGCAGGGTATATTGTGATACCCATGTTCCAATGCACGAATAACTGCATTACACACTTGAAGCTGCAACCTATCATTAGCACTGCCTGATTCAAGACCAATGACAAACTCAAGGCTACTTTACAAACCACAGTTCGGCATCTGTGCTGTAGTTAAATGTGTGTCTCCCATGCTGTAATCCATTTCATTCATCCAGCTTGTATGTACATTGTATTTTTGCAGACTGTGATTTTTTTCTCCTCTGTGTCTAGTTACATCCTAGTATAGAATGTAATTAGCTAAGAGGAATATGTTTTTTCTTGCGTTTCAAAACCCTGGCATGTTCAGACATTGGGATCCCTGTTTGCACCTTATTTCAGTCTCCTCTTACCATCCGCAGACTAACAACACATCAGGCAGACTGGTCGAAACAACACAACACTTCCACGCCCACAGGGGACAAGTAACCCCCGCTCCTACACGAAGAGGGATCTTCATTAAGCGCCTTGAAACCGGATCCTTCGCAAGGAAACTACCATTATTTGACTAAATGCGGCTAAAACCTCTCGTAAATTGCTTTTGTGAGAGAAATGCTGAGTTCTAGAGGATCTAACATTACACGACATGTGTGGAGTCATCAAATAAATGAGGCCTTTGAATATCTCTTTCAAGTCCGCTTCTATCAGGCAGGTAGCCCTTTTCAATCCCGGCCGACATGCACTGATTTTACCTTGTCTCCTCGAATCCAGGCAGCGGAGTGATGCGCTGCGGCCTTATGAAGCCCGTTGTGACCCACAAAGCCCTGTATCTGTTTTCCTTTCTTCCTGGGGCGGCGGGCAGCGGCCCCTGGCAGGAGGAACCAAAGGGCTGCCTGCTAAAGTGGGGTTAGGCCTACTAGCCTAGCTAGCGTAGCTGGACTCTCGCAAGCACAGGCAGACAGCCAGCCACCACCACCTCGCTCCGGTGACAGCAGCCGGCTCCGTCGGGTCGTCCGCCTGCTCCTGGCCCCTGCTCACCAACAGCAGGCAAGCCTGCTCAGTGCTCCCAAATAAATCCACAACCACAATCCACACTCAGGGGCTGCCCAGGGCGCCAGTGCGCTGTGCTTCCTGCTCAGAGCCGGGCCGGGGATTCAGGTCTGCGGGGATTAAACAAAAAGGTATATGCCCGCCCCACAGTGCCATTTGCCAATGCCTCGATGAATCTGATGATTGCGAATGCAGTTTGCAAAAATGCACACAACATCAATGACTCACCTGCGGGCGGTGGGCGGCAGACAGTCGGCAGACGGGAGGGACAGGCAGGCAGGGGCTAGAAATAATTAAATTATGAGGTGCCTCAGTCTCTGGCTTACTTGTTCTGGAATGCTCGACCTGGCCTCACGCGCACTTTTTATTGTGCTAACCCAAATGTGCATGTCACCACCACCAGCCGCCCCACCCCCTATTAAATCTGCTCCAATGCGTGCATTGTTATACAGATGATGATATTATTGCAGCAGTGGAGAATCAAGAGATATTTTGCCCCGCGAGGAGACACGCCGGACCAAAAATCGGCCCCAACAACAAAACCGGCCCCCTGCCAAAAAAATGGCCCCCACCCCTGGCAGCCTACCTGGGGATTGGCAGGTGCCCGGCATTGCCAGTCCGGCCCTGTTGATTGCCCAGGAGAAAGCACAGTCCTCAGTGATTCAGGGTGCTATGTCTGGGAATGAGCCCAACTGTAATCATCAGGCAATACCAAAGCCATCCACTTTCAAGGGCAGGGCCCCCTGAGCCAAGGATGGAAAAAGTGAACACCGGTATTGCCCCCCCTCAAAAAACACCAGTGACACAGTCCTTCTCTACCACTGCCTACTGCAATCCGTTTCCGCTGTTCTCTAAGTGTCACGTTGTAACAACAGTTGCGACTTCCACCAGTCAGCCCTCAGCCACACCGCTATTACAAATCCTCACACCACAAGCTTCTGCCCCTTTGCTCCCCCGCACTTTACAATTGGACGACACCGAGGGGCCCACAGCTCAACACAAATCTGCAAATTCGATTTTATTTAGTAATAGCAAAGCCTCCCGAAACCCGGAGGCTGGAAAAGAAACAGATCCCGCAATCAAAAGCATGTTCGAAGTGACCTTTCAGAGATCAACGAGCTCTGGATTTCTCAGGCGGTGGGAAATGCCTCATTACATGCCAGGCTTTCCCAAATAGAAGAATCACTGGGGAAAATTCCAGAACGTCTGAATGAGGTTGAATAACAGGTATCCAATCTTGAAGATAAAATTACAGCTTGCGATCCGGAATTATCTCAATTCAAGCATAATTCAAAAATCCTTTAATCCAAGTTGCTGGATATGGAAAATTTCAATAGACGATCCAATTTATGCTTGGTAGGGTTCCGAAGGCTGTCGAAGGGCCTCAGATATGTGAATGAATCTTCTGAAGAAAGCAATTCCTGAACTCCAGGGGGACCTAACCATTACTGGGGCCCACAGAGTTCCTTACCAGAAGCTTCCAAATGCAAAATTTCTCCGCACTATTTTATTAAACTTTGCTGACTTCCGAATAAAGGAGAGGCGTCTCTCCAAAGCTATTGCGAAAAGAACATTTCGCACTGATTTTTAGAATCTTCTCAGATATGTCAGCTGTGTCGCCAAAGCGGCGTCGGGAATTCGTAAGAATGATTGACATGTTTAAATCAAAGGGTGGGCAGGCATCTGTTGTTCAACAATCAAAACTGAAGGTTTTGGCAAAAGGAAAATTCCATATACTAGACAATGTAATTAAAGCACAAGTAATACTACAGCAGATTTCAAGTTTAGGGTAGGGCTGCCAGAAAAGGAGTAAGCCACAAGCCCTGGAAGTTGGAAATAGGGCCCTGTAAAATAATGATGCTTTCACAGTATTGAACAAATAAGACTGCTGAGGGTTCTTGGGGTCAGGTACCCCTCCAGTAGTAAGTTCCACACAGTGGGATTGCTGAGAGGACTAAGGAGGCCATGTCCCCTTTCTCCACAACTCTGCAAACGCTCCTCCTGGCGCAATGCTGGTTGGGGGGTTAAGTCCTCTTGGCTCTAGAGTGTCCTTGGGGGCTTAGAAGCCCTCCTGTTACCTCCAGTATGTCAGACACAGCAGGATTCCTGAGAGCTGGTCAGAGGCCCTTCCCCTTTCTCCACCGCTCTGCAAACGCGACTACTTAAAAAAAAAACTCACTTAGAAAACCAAATGTTACAGGGACTTTATTGTTTAGAAATCCAATTGGAAAACCAAAGGTTAAAGGGACTTTCCACTTGGGCTCAGATTTCACTTGTACAAAACCAGTGAAGTTCAGCAGTTATAGTTACCTGAGCTAACTATAACGTAAGCCCCCGCAATGCACTGTTTATGCCCCCACATATTACGTCACTCATGACATGGTCAGTGACATCTCTGATGCAATCGCAATTGACATCACTGACATCAAGTGAGTATGTTTTTTTAAGAGCATATGGGTATTAACCATGTATTTCAATCTACTGCAAAACTTAAATTAGTGGTCTAGGTACACTACTACTTAGTGTTACTGCTTCTAACATATTTAGTGAGTGGCTGTGTGTATCCTTGTGTGCAAGTAGCTGTGTGGTTGAGAGAGAAGGTGTGTGAGTTGCTGTATTGGTGAGTCGGTGGGTTTGTCAGTGGCTGTATGGGTGAGTGAGTAGCGGTATGAGTGGCACTATGGGTGGGTAACTGGGTGTGTAGTGATTGCATGCATGGGTGAGTAAGGCGGTGTGTGAATGGCTATATGAGTGGGTGACTGGATGTGTAAGTGAATGTATGGGTGAGTGAGTGGCTGTTTAAATGGGTATTTGGTTACATAAGTTGGTGTGTGAGTGGCTGTATTAGAGAGTGAGTGGGTAAATGGCTGTATGGGTGAGTGATTTTAACCTACTGTCCAAGAGTAAGAATATTATCGATCTTTAACCGCACACAGTTTCCTAACCTTTTTTTTACTAGGGTGGACACCCATTACCTGAAGCCACCATGATGGGGCCCAAGAGTCGAATTTTTACCAAACAGAATGTCCTCCATTTTTCCATAATTCAGTTTTAAGCAATTCTGGCTCATCCAATGGCTAGCTGCTAGCATGCAGTTGTGGAAATTTACGCCGGTTTTGTTACTAGCTGAGGACATCACTACCACAATTTGGGTATCATCGGCGTATGAAGTCAGGTCAAGCTAAAGGATCTAATCAAGGCGACCAAGGGTTTAACGTATACATTAAACAGAGTGACGTCATTATCTGCATGAGTTGAGAATATCTGGGACAATAGTCCAAGTTTTTATACTTATTTCAGAATATCTTAATTCCTCTTGTTTGAGCTGTGATGATATGGGTAGCATGGGCTAGTTGGGAACCACTAATGGCATGGCATTCATTGCATGTCCCTTATGATCGAGGAGGGTTTGTAGTGCCTAAATCTGAAATTTATTATTTAGTGGCACAGGTGTAATTTGTGCCTTGTTGGCTCCATAGTGTCTGACAGGTGCTACAATCTTGAAGCTGGTCTATTGCACTCGGGCCCCCTAACCACAGCCCTATTCCAGTCACCGAGTAGACCTTTCAGGGAAATGTACACTGTGAGATGTGGCATGGGGCAGACTCTCTTTAATGGTTGGTATTGAGAAAGCATAATCTCCATTGATGGCGGTGGTGGACCAACCCCAAGTTTGACATGCCTGTGGTAAGGGAACCCAAGAAACAGTTAAAACACAAGAATATGTATGTAATGGGGACCTCGTTATTAACCACAGATTCAAAACATTTGAGGGTGACCTTGGTTGCTGTACTACCCCTAGCGTAGATCAAAGTTTCAGTTGGGCAACCTTTTGAGTGCATACTGGATGAGCCGTCAACATGGTAGTTATTCACAATATTGCCAGAATATACAATCATGTGTTAAATGAACTCGCAAATGGGAAAGATTTGAATACGAAAATATCAGATGCACAATGGTTGTATTGTTGTCAGCAGACAAATGATGTGTCTCTACCAACGTCCGATTTAGTATGATTCGTTAAACAATTATTCATAGAGTATATTACACCCTAGTCAGCATGGGTGTGTTTTGGAATGACCTCCTCTGCAGATTGTTGGCAGTATGGTGCACAAGACTATCTGGTACACCACTTGACTTGGGAATGCTCATGCATTTATTCATATTGGAATGCATATATTCTCTTTCTTGGAGTGCTATGTTCTAAGATAGCTATTTGAAAAGTATAAACCACCTCCTGAGCCGGAAATACGTTATACTACAGGCAACTGTACTTACTGATGTGATGGTTTGTTTTTCTGAAAATGGAAATAAAGGTTAAAAAAACTTAGACCAATGTATAAAGTATGTATGCAGTACCAAAACAGTAATAAAGCTGGAATGTAAAACAATAAAATGCCAAATTGAACTTCAAAAGTAGATTACGATTTAATAAACAAAATGCCACAAATCTGGTGAGGGAACTGGAGATATCATTTTGTAAAGTTTTAAGTATGAATAGCACCTAAAAGCATAAAGTGCAAATGATGGTAGTCCTGATAGACCGTGATCTAGGCGCAATTTGACACTGACTGCAATGGTGTGTAGGTTGGATATTCCAACCAGGTTCGTCCTGCTCAAAGGTCTTACTTTATGACAATAGTCCTTTAAGTCCCAATTCACCAAAGGAGTACACTTCTAAATCTCCCTCCCACAGGACCAAGGGAAAGCACTTATCGACTCATGGTGTGTCTGGCAGAGGCCAAATACTTGGGTCAAATCCAGATCCAGTCGCTGGGCAGTTGCAGATATAGTTCTTTTGTAGCTTATTGTGTCCCTGCAGCTCTAACAGGAAGTCAGTCTTATGACCCTAAGAGTCCAATTCTTTCTCCTGGGTTCAAGAGTGAGCAGGTCCAGTCCTTGAGAGCTCTTCTTAGGTTGCAGACAACAGGTTCAGCCCTCTTCTGATATTCCCCATGTACAGGACTGTTCTGAGGTGGATTCCTGGAAGTTCCACACTGATGGCTGTCACAAACTAGTGAGTGGGAATGACCCCTGGGCATGCCCTAATCAATAGTTTGGAAGTATCTGCGGCAAACACTACCCACTTTCAAGAGGACCAGTCTTTGGCCACTAAACATTGTCTCTGATGTCCTGGGATGTGTGTGTGAAGAATCCTATAATAATCTTAGTGTCTTTCCACATCTAACATTAAAATTCAGTTTGAAGAACCAGTCTACCCCCAGTAAACCCAGCGATAAAAGTCTGGTAGAACATAGCAGGCATTTCCAGCAATCAGATGGTGTATACACAAGAATTGTAGTGGCATCCTGTTTCCTCCCTGTAGTGTTGTATGGAAAAATTCAGCAAACCTGTCAAGCAGAATTTGACATTCTAGCAGGGTTTTACACTGTAACTTCAAAAGGATGCTCAAAGCCCTCTCCCTGAAAATTCTGGGTCACTCAGAAGAGTTATCTCTGCCCATTCAGGTCAGCCCATTGTTTGCTCCTGGGAAGTATGTCACACCTATTTAAGTGCTAATTACTGGCTGGCAAAAGGGGGAGAGCAAATGCAAATTCAATGTCCTGGAACTTCAGGCTGGGAAATGGTTACTTTTTTTAGGGTTACTTTTCCTTAATATGTAATATAAATTTGACTTCACTATTGAATTGTATGTTTAATAACTATTAAAAAATAATTGGTTTTGTAATTTTTTTAGCTAGTAGTTCATTTTTTTTGCAAAGTTCTGAGAGAGTCAACCTTTGTGAGACACTCTCTGCCGAGGAGAGATCATTCATAATTTCAAAAACCCCTCGATGTTGGGGGATTCAGCAATATTAGAAGAATAATATGCACTGTTTACTCTCAATAATTTACATCTACGTTCCATCATACCTTGTTTGAATGATTTTTTATTTACCTCATCATAGTTATTCCACCATTGCTGTTCAACCTGGCATAGTTGTAATTTGGCATCTGTCAATTCTTTATGTAAACCTTGGAGATGATTTAGCTTAGCTTGTTAATAAACTCTTTATCATAAGGACATGGACAATCCCTGCTTCACTAATTCATGAAGTGAATTCTCTTTGTGTCATTTATTGACGAGGTCCACATAGACTGACAATGCAACAGGTGAAGGACTAGCAAGTTTTATTTTCTGAAATGGAATCCAATTGCTTGTGTATAGACAATTTGTCTGGGTTGGCGTTGTATGCCAAATTAAAAGCAGTTCTCTCTTAATTTGGAAAACCAAAATAATAAAGTAAGTTGTGTGGATTTTTTAATATCTTTTATAAACCTAAATAAGCAAGTATACTGAATTTTTGTAATTATCATAATTTTAGTAGCTCAAGAAGTTGCTTTTCCTGAAAGTGTTGACTCCAAAGAAAAGATAGTAAGCATGCAACTCCCAGTGTACAAGTAAGAGAGAGTGAAAAACAGTCTGCGCCATATTAGGGATTTGCTATGTCCTCTGTTTGACACACCACTACATCCATTCCATAGTAGCTTGATTACATTATTGGAGTTTGAGTGTTTGGTTTGTGTCATTTGAGAGTTGAACCTTGGTTTGGAAAACCATGCCTTAGTACTCCTCCAGTGTTGATCCAATAAAGTGTACTTTTTATCAATACACGTTTGTGGTCATGTACTTCACATTGGGGATTAAACTTTTCCAATCGGTGACGTAAAAAAGGGCATCCTTTTAGCTGTTGTGTCGAGAGAGGGAAGTTAACCTCGGTTAGCGATGCGTAGTACAGCATTAGCTGAACTGAAGGTTCCTACCAGCATTATGCCATGGCCACCTCAGCATGCAATCATTTGGCAGACCTAAAGCAGAACAAGAAGAAGCAGTGCCTTTGGTAACTGAATAGCAGTGTTCTCCTGGAGGTTTTCCACCAATGGACTGTATGTACAGATCCAGTTTTGTGAACCGACATTTCTATGTACTGAGTTATTCACTTTTTTCGAAGTGATCAAAGATCTGTGACAAGATAAAACCACGTATGAAGAAGATATCTGCTTTCAGTCGAGGTAGAATTTATACACTCATTAAAGAGTAAGGCAGCTAATTTGTGTCATTCTGCATAACATTCGAATGTGTAGTGTGGACCTTTACCTACCCCAGTTGCCTCGGCTAAAACAGTGGGGTTAATTTTGATAACTCTTACCTTTGACACCCAGGTCAATAGAACTGAGAGTTCTTGCCTTTTTATCATTAAAATTCTGAAAAAGAACTTCCCACTTATTCCGGCTGAGCGCAGAGTAGCAGTGTTCATTGCTTTAATCACATCGTGCATAGACTATTGCAACGCTTTATACTTAAACAGCAGTAAGTCTTCACTTAACAGCAGGGCACAAGTCCTAAAAAAAGAAGTGGGGGGACTCTCCAAGGTAGGCGTGGTCACAGGAAGTGACATCACAACAGGAAGTGACATCACAACAGGAAGTGACCTCACGGCAGGAAGTGACATCACAACATGAAGTGACATCACAACATCCTGAGTGTCCTATAATAGCACGTGTTAAGTCTGGTTATTCCACGTCCCGAAGAAAGGGTGGTACGGGTAACTGGAAGGAAGAGCCTCTGGGTTCTGCAAGTGTGACCATTGGCCCTTGGGGTACAGTTATAGGCAGAAGTCATTCCACTGAAATGACGCTCCAGTCAGTACCTCTGAAGGTCTGCCTACTTGGGGCGGATTTGCTGAGTCAGACCACTCTCAGTGTCTGCCATGCCTGGCAGAAAAATTTACACTGCCCACCACTTGTAGGGGAAAATCTCCCTGTGAGTAGGAGACATTTTTATTTTTCAGAAACAAACCCTTGAATTGTGGGCTTGTTTCTGAAAAATAAAGAAGTTTGCGAAGTGGGCTGTAACAATATGACAGCCCACACAGCATTCAGTCTTGCCAAAAGCACATCTACTTCACCAATGGATACACTTGTGTTAAAGAGTTCCCCATTGACACAGTAAAGAGTTATACGTTGGGTGGGTTGTCCTCCATAGGGAGCGGTAGTAAAGGTTACAGAATATTCTACGTTCTATTATATGACCTGCATTTTTGGGCAGCATGTTTATCCCTCAGTTACAGATATTGCCAAGATGCCATTTTGCTAATTATCCAAATACAGCCCACGTTGCCATATTATCAGACTGAATAAACTATGCTCTTAAAGTAGCTTAAACATGGATGTATTTAGGTGGTAAATGGTACTAATGAGATGAAACATTTGCCCAGTTGCGGTGATTCCCAGGATCAAGAAGGCCAGAAGTGGCGGTAGCCTCTTCTCACTCAATGCCTCCAGACTATGGAATGCCCTCCCACTGCATCTATGGAGCGAACCAAACCATTTGAACTTCCGAAAACAGTTAAAGACCTGGCTGTTCATATAAAAGCTCAGACCCCCTCCCGTTAGCCCCGCGCAGCGCTGGGATGCCTCCGGGTAGCCATGTGCTATACAAGTAACAATACAATACAATACAGTTAGTGTTAGCATGTGCAAAATTTCAAAATAATAAAGTAACGCTATCATAAAATATGCAGCATTATACTACATAACTTGCCTTTGCTTGCCTCATAATTCCACCCTGCTGCATAATTTGGTCTTCTCCTGACGCATAATTCCAGTGACCCGGACTATGGCAAAAGGCAAAGGTGGGCGAGACCCCAAATTACCAGGGACAGTGGAGCCAAGGGTCTGCTCTGGCTCTTAAGAACCCATGCACAAGCCAAGCCTTGAAAAAATGTGGTGTGTCAATCATTCAGCACAGATTATGTTAGACTATAGTAAACTATCGAAAGCACCTCATGTTAGTACTTCAGATTATGTGCAAAGTATTTATCAAACAAGACCTGAGAATCGTTCCAGCTCCCCCACCACCTCCCCCCAAAAGACAGTGCTATTAGTGAACTAAAAGGCAAGTCAGGGGTTTTGTACAGTGCAAAGCCTGAAGTCATGTATTTGAAGGTGTATTCTTTGTGATGATAAATAAAAAGGAGGATTGGTTTAAAACTTTTTGCCTATACTTTAAGATGAATGTTTAATGTAGTTTTTACAGTTTTTTGATCAACATCGACTGGAAAGTATTGGAGCTCTTCATTTGAGTATCAATACTGGAACCTGTTTCCAGGGCCGGCTTTAGCACTGGTGGTGCCCAGTTAGCGCCCCCCCCAATGACCACTACCGGCACAGATTCCCTTACAACCACCCTTTAACAGGATTCAAAATGTAACACCATACTTGAGAGTTCTCTGTAATAATAACAATTGTTTTCTACCCAAACAAATCTTTTTTGCAACAATGAAAAAATGGAAGACTGGGGAAAAAAGTATAACACTCTAATATATAACTTGCAGTTTGCACGCAGCGCTTTGATTACAGTTGATAGCTCGCTGTTCCATTTTAGGATTTTAACTTAGAAACTGAAAGTAACTAAAGAATACCTCTAACAAAAGCAGTAACCCACTGAGCTACCTTCATAAATACATGTCTGTGATGTATGGTACACGTCCTTTGCATCAGGCATATTAACCCATATTAACAATGAGTCAAAACTTTCACTAGACAAAACTCAGATCTCACTCCAAGTAGAACATTAATCACCGAAGCTATGTAACATTTTTATTGTGGCTAGGAACGAGGCAGAAGGTGCTTTTTAAACTTTAATATACTTACCTTAGTGCCGGCCTCGCAATCCTCCCCCAGTTCCAATTTCAGCAACACTGGGCGTAATGACACGTCCACACCCACTCATTGCAGTGAGAAACACATTCACATAGGATTAGTTTCACACTGCCTGCTAAGGGCCTCTTGGAAAACTGTAAGCAGCCCCTTTGTAATTTAATTGCTGTACTGGGCTTCCTGGTGCGCCTCCTGCTTTGAAAAGGGACGTTATGACGATACCCTTTTGTTATGTATTCTGCTTCTCGAGGGGAGAGCGCACTCCCACAGAGCGTCTGGGCGCTGTAGGAAGCAAGTCTGCATTCGGGCACACACGCGCAGCCTAGAGGCAAACATAATTCCTCAGTAATGGTGGACGCGGTTTTGATTGAGCAGGGTGGACGGCGTCCACCCTGAAAAACCCTCGAAAATAAGTGGGGGGATGCCGTCCACCCGCGTGGTACCCTGACTCGTGCCCTGCTTAACAGACAGCAGGTGACTCAGAATGCATCCGTTGACCTGGTTCGGAATGTTTCTAAACAACTTTCAGTTAGGGAAGGCATGCACCCCGTCCAAAAGTGTGTGACATATAAAGTGCTTAACATGGTATTTCTGGCTCTTCATCATCAAGAGTCGGTGCCTCTGAGAACATCATTTCATTGGTATACCACAAAACGACAGCTTATATCATCTTCTCTTAGGGAGGTGACCACTCCGAGATTCTGGAAAGTCAGATGGGGCTGCCGCTTCCTTTCCGTAGCAGCAGCTAACTTTGGAAAATGCCTGCTCACATTGCGAGCTTGCACCCCTTTGTAGCCTTCCCGAAGCAACTGAAAAGTTCGTTTTTTCTCCCTTCCATGATGGCAGCTCTCTGGCTGTAGTTTGTTCTTCTCCTTTTGTGACTTCGGCGCTTTTGACGCCTTTTGCCATAATACGCTCTACAAATCTCATTCTATTCTTCTTGTGTCTATTCTGGGGAAATGTTACGAGCAAATCTATTGCTAGTTTGGCTAGCCTGGACACTAGGTACTTTTAAGTGTAATTACCAGATTGAGTGCTTTACTTGTACGTAAAAATAAAATGGCAGATTGCTCTCCAGGCTGCAGTTAAGAGACAAATATCACTGTTGAACACAGTGCAGTGTGCTGTTTGTCTCTGTTGCAGTGCAGGGCACGTCCCATACAGGTGGCTGTTACCAAAGTAAGCATGGGACAAGATAGTATTAGTTGTTTGGGCAATTTCCCTGCTAATGAAATAGAGTCCTAGTTCGCTGTACTAATCAATTATTATATTAAGTGGAGAGAGGTCTGGTTTATTTGTCATTGAGACAAAAGGAGTGTGTTAAATTACCTAACATGTTTTTTTACACGAGTGTTCCCGAGGACTTCCAAGAAAATGCAGACATTCTGGAATCCGGTAATGGGTTAGTGAACATGTAAGTTAGTTAGTTGGATATTAAATTCATTGGTCTGTGTCTTTTTAATTTCTTTTTTGGATGACTTGCTATTCCGCAGCCGCCTTGTGATTTTCTTATGTCTTGGTTGGCTGAGGAAGAAGGATAGACTGTTCATGTTTAAAAAGGATACTGAGGTAATTTGAAGATGGCATCTTCAGCATCTGTGCATAACAACTGTGTACTGATCCTATTTAACAAATCGTGATATTTCAACTTTGTACAGCTGACATGTAATGAATTGAGTATGTATTTTTTCTCCTGAGGTGTCACACTATATCTTCAAATGTACTGAATATTGAAATATGTTTGTAATGAACAAGTTTACCAGTATAAATAATACAAGCTAATCACTGAAACACAAATACCATAGTATTGGTGGTTTGCGTTTTTATTGTGTATCTTTATTCTCCACTATCCCCCAATGTTTATTTAATATGGATGTCAGATGGTTAACTGGCTTTGTGGGAAAGTGCGCCGGGACTTTACCTTGGATTTTCCACGGTTTCTAATATAGGAAAACCTCACCAGATACTTGTTTCTTTACTCCTTATTTGTTACAGAAGTCAATTCTGAAGAGAATAATTTGTACAAGAATTTCTGAGTGCTTATAAACACACAGTACACAACATGGATTGACAGGCCACGCCCCCATCGGAGGCCACGCCCACCACCCACTTACCCACCAACCCATAAGTATGTGCCTCCCAAGGAAGTGCAGCGGACGAGCGCAGCGGGCGCGCCGAAGGCGCGCTTAAGGCAAGCTCGTCTGCGCTCGTCCGCGCCCGGCCGGGCCCCGCGGCCCTGCCCCCTGGCCCTTCAGGGGCCAGTAGACACATTTACAGCTCGAGTGTCTTACATCAGCTACGTCCACCAATACTACCAAGCTGTGGAACCCCAGGACATCCTTTGGAGATGCCCCGCCGCTGCACGCACTGTAAGTTTGAACTCACCTCTAAAACTGCCCAAACCAGAGCGGAGGCACAGGAATATTCCATGTTCCTACTTAACTGCAGGTCATTAGTAAAACACTGTACAGAAATCTCTTTGTTATTAGACGAACACTCCCCTGATGCTATGTTCCTAACTGAAACGTGGCTGAACCAAGACTCTCAGCCGGACCTAGCACAGGCTATAATTCCAGGATACCAGATAGCGCGGGTTGATCGACCACTAGGTAGAGGTGGCGGCCTCGCGATTATCTACAAAGAGAACTATGTCTGCCGCTGTTTAGCGGACGACATTGAGGACTGCGAAAACCTCTCTTTCTCTATCGAGTTCTCCCCCAATTCCAGTTTTTCCGGCATCCTCATTTATCGCCCCCCAGGTTCCACCGGACAATTCAATACTTCTCTCATGTCAGTGGCTTCACAGCTGGTTGTCTCCCCCTCCAATTTCACCATTCTGGGAGATTTTAATTTTCATTTTGACAACTTGCTAGATCCCACGGCATCAGAGATACAATCAAACCTGGCTGCCATCCAATTAGAGCAACGAGTTCCTTCGGCCACACACGAAAAGGGGCATCTTCTAGATCCAATTTTCAGTAATAGCGACCAGCTCAAAGTAGGCCTTATTAACAAGCTCCCATGGACCGATCACTTCCTGATAGCGTTTACCTGGACTACAAGTAAACCACCCCCTTCCCTGTTTACATCCAGGAAAACTCGAAACTGGTCAAAACTTCCTCTTGACAACTGGACGAAGACTCTCAGTAACACCAGACCCTCCCTCTCTCACGACCCTACATCCAATAACATCAGATATGAAGACTGGCTAACAACCTCTTTGGACTTAAGTCTCCCATCATATCCATCTAGATCAAAAAGACATAGCAAATCAGCCCCATGGTATTCAGAAGATCTTAGAAACCAGAAACGCCTATGCAAGAGACAAGAGAGGAAGTGGCGTATATCCTACAACCAAGCCGAAAAAACTATTTACAGGGAAATGATTAGGGAGTACAAAATGGCCATAAAAAATGCGCAAGCAGCCTACTACACCCATAAAATAACAGTGGCAAAATCAAAACCGAAAGAAATATACCACATAGTAAACTCTCTGACAAAACCACCCCCGCCCGCCTCAGATAATAACAATTCATTGTCCAAATGCAATGACTTGGTTGAATTCTTTTTCCAAAAAGTAAATAAAATATACTCTTCTTTCCTTAACTCACCTATTGATCCGCCCCCTCAATGCTTGGACTCTGCCCTGGACAGGGACATTGAGCTGAAATCGTTTCCCTTGATAACAATGGAAACTTTAAAGAAACTAGCCCTACAAATAAAAACCGGTTCCCCTCGTGATCCGGCCCCTCCAGGCCCACTGGGTCTAGCCAGTGACATTATCTTCCCCACCCTGCTAGAACTGCTGAACTCTTCTATACTGAGTAAGACAGTACCCGTAACCTGGAAGCATGCAATGGTGCGGGCCCTCCTAAAGAAACCCTCCCTGGACCCAGCTAATGCGGGTAACTACCGTCCAATCTCTTTGCTCCCATGGGCGTCAAAAATCCTGGAGAAGCACGTCAACACCACTCTGACGACATTTCTCGAGGACAACCACCTCCTTGATGCTTCCCAGACGGGTTTTCGCCCCAAACATGGGACAGAGACTGCCCTACTAGCTGTAACCGAGGAGGCAAGAGGGATCTTGGATCGAGGGGGATCAGTGGCAGTGATCCTCCTCGATCTAAGCGCTGCGTTCGACACGGTACACCACAAGATCTTGTTGAACCGTCTTGCCGACCTGGGAGTATCCGGAGATGCCCTGTCGTGGCTGGAATCCTTCCTGTCAGACAGAACCTTCCAGGTCTTCGACGGCACATCTGTATCCTCCAGTAGGCCACTGGGGTGCGGAGTGCCGCAGGGCTCTTCCCTAAGCCCTACGCTCTTCAATGTGTACATGAGGCCGCTGGCTGGGATTGTTCGTCCGCATGGTGTTAATATCATCTCCTATGCGGACGACACCCAGCTGGTGGTCTCCCTTGCACAGAAGAGCGGTCTCCAGACTCCACCTGACCTGGCGGCCTGCCTGGAGGACGTAAAAAGGTGGATGTTGAGCTCATGCTTGAAGCTCAACGATGATAAAACGGAGCTTATGCTCCATGGCCCAGCAACTCCTTCCACTCTGGAGCTAATATGGCCCTCAAGTATGGGCACTCCCCCTCTCCCCAAAGACAATATCAAAAGCCTGGGAGTATGGCTCGACAAATCGCTGAGCCTAAATACTCAGGCCACTAAGGTGTCAGCCACTTGTATTGGCCTTCTCAGGGTGATCAAAAAAATCCTTCCCCTCCTTCCATTCGAGGCCAGACAAATTGTCATACAGGGCCTGATCCAATCACGGCTGGATTTTAACAATGCCCTTTATCTTGGAGCCCCGGACTATACTCTACAAAAACTTCAGCGCACTCAAAACTGTGCTGCCCGGGCGCTCCTGGGAATCCCTCGGAGGACCTCAATAAAATCCGGCCTAAAAACTCTACACTGGCTGCCTGTCAGGGACAGAGTAAAATTCAAGGCTCTCTGCATCGCCCACCAGACTTTCTGGAGAACGGGCCCAGAAATCAACTCTTCCCTGATCTCCCCATACCAACCCAATAAAACTCTACGCTCCTCAACTGCTACACTTGCCAAAATCCCTCGAATATTTAGAACTAGAGCAGGAGGACGCTCGTTCTCATACAACGTTGCTAAACTGTGGAACACCCTCCCTCTGCAGATGCGAAACAATACAAATCTCACCAGTTTCAGGAAACAGCTTAAAACCCTCCTGTTCAACAACTAGTAACCTCAGTGGTCAGGTTTGTTTGGTTTAGCTCCAGCGCCTGGATGCCTCAGGGCAACTGCAGCGCTCTATAAGCCTAATTTTCATTTCATTTCATTTCATGGATTGTTGATTTCACGATCTAGGGAGAAAAAATCAGATTCCTTTGCTTTTGTTGGACATTTATTATTAACGGACATAAGTTAGTCAACATGTCTGTTCACACAAATCCAAGACGTAACTATGTAACTATTCTATTGAAAATAGAGGCCAGGATATGTTAGGGCAGGCAATAATGAAAAACCTATTTGGTACTAATGCTGGTAAGGCCCACCACCCTTGGTGAAGTATTGCTTAGCTGTTGATGTGCAGCATCTGGATATGGAATAGGTTCCCACCTTAAAAAAGTTAGTTACTTAGCCGTAGCAATGTTTCTCTAGTCAGTCACCAACATGACATATACCACCTCCTGGACTCAGATTGTCCCGACATCCTATTCCTAACTGAGACCTGGCTGAATGAGGACTCCTCCCCTGACATCTTGGCAGCTATTCCTCCGGGTTATTACATTCTCCAAGCCAACCGACCAGCTGGTAAATCCAGAGGTGGCGTAGCCGCTATTATCAAACTCTCCATCAGATTCACCTCCCTCTCTCTACTCACCATCCCCCAGGCTGACTGCCTGGCCATTAGACTCGAATCCTCGGTGTCTCCTCTTACCTGTGTCCTGGTATACCGCCCCCCTCAACCCATGCCCAATTTCCCCTCTCTCTTTGGCGATCTACTATCTCAGCTCACACTCAATAACTCCAAACTCCTGGTCTTAGGAGACTTCAATTACTGGCCGTCGGACCCACATGAAAGCCCCCACTCCTTGGCTTTCACCGATCAACACGTCCACACAGCTACTCATTCCAAAGGCCACACCCTAGATCAGGTCTGGACCAACAACCTTGAAATCAAATCACTCACGATCCTTCCTTGCTATTGCTATTGGTCGGACCATTTCTTAATCTCTTTCCTTCTTCTGGTACTCCCCACCGCCCCCCCCGTAGCCGAGGCCCTAGCCTCCTGGCCCGCAACTGGAATAAAGCAAACCTCAACCTTTTTCTCTCCTCTCTAACATCTTCGGCTCCGCCCGGCACAGGTTCTCCAGATTCCCAGGAAGCAGCACTAGTCGATTGGCTGGAGTCTGCCAGCGACAAAGTCGCCCCCCTCAAGTCAATCAGAACTAAGCGTCCTCACGACGCACATCGCTGGTTTTCCGATAGCCTCAAAACCCTAAAACTGGGACTTCGCCAAGCCGAGCGTCGCTGGCGCCGAAACTACGACACCTTAGAAAAATCCCACTTCCTAAAATTATCCGGAGAATATAAACAAGCAATCTCAGCTGCCAAAACTGCTTACTTCTCCACAAAAGTTCTCAACTCCGCGCAAAAATCTAAGGACATCTTTGCTATTGTGGAGGAACTCTCACACCCGGATAGGGTGACCATCAAACCCCTTCCCTCTCAGGCACTCTGCGATTCCCTCAATAATTTTTTCATAGACAAAATCAGTAAAATCAAAAACAGTATCTCCTCTGGGGCCCCAGCGATGTCCCTCCCAGAGGCCGCTCCCTTTCTCAACTCTCGCTCCCTGACCCAGCTTCTTCCTATACCCGAAGAAGACTTCCTCTCCCTGCTCAACAAAGTCTCATCTGGTTCCCCCACAGACTGCTGCCCTACGGCAATTCTCCGGACCGCTTTTTCGACCTGTCCTGGCCCTCCATTGGCCCTCCTGAACAACTCTCTCCTGCTCGGCGTGGTCCCCAGTCAGTTCAAGAACGCTGAAGTGGTCCCCATATTAAAAAAACCCAACGCCGACCCCACGGTCTTGGGCAACTTCCGCCCTATTTCCCTTCTGCCTTACCTGAGCACGGTACTTGAGATGCATGTGACCAGCGTCCTCAGCTCCTTCATCGAGGACTCCAATTTTCAAGATTCCCAGCAAGCCGGGTTTAGACCTGCCCATTCGACAGAGGCGGTTATCCTCTCTGTTATGGAGGAACTTCGTAGAGGCGCTGACTCCAACATCAGTCAAGCCCTGGTGCTCTTAGATCTGTCAGCGGCCTTCGACACAGTCGACCATACCATCTTAGTCGACCATGTCAAAGAGGCAGGCATCAGCGGGACGGCCCTTAACTGGGTTTGTTCCTTCCTGGCGGACCGCCATCAATCGGTCCGTCGTTCCCAGTTTACGGCAAACAGGACGAGGGTCACCTGCGGTGTTCCGCAGGGTTCATCCCCGTCACCCCTTCTTTTTAACCTTTACCTCACCCCCCTGATCCGCTCCCTCCGCGGTAGGAATGTCACTGCATTTAACTATGCAGATGACATTCAGCTCGTCTTCAATCTCGACTTCTCGGACGAAGCGGCTCAAGATTTCCAGTCCACCCTTTGTCATATCAGTAAATGGATGAGCACTCCCCATCTTAAACTCAATCCCGACAAGACGGAGCTCGTTCTTGTCGGAGGCCCATCCAATCCCTGGAATTCCACCTTCTGGCCCCTTTCCCTCGGCCCCCCCCCCCCACCCTGCTGACAAAGTGAAAAGCCTCGGGGTTTACATCTCCCAAGACCTCTCAATGAAGCACCAGGTCAGTGCTACTGTGTCCGCCTGCTTTTTTCAGCTCCGGAAGATCCGGAAAATAGCCCACTTTTTGACCACTGAAGCCCTCACCTTGGCACTGCTGGCTTTAGTCATCTCTTGGATCGACTACGCCAATGCCCTGTACGCTGGCATCCCACAATACCAAATCAACAGATTGCAGCTGATTCAGAATCAGTCAGCTCGCCTTATCTACCACCAACCAAAACATCACCACGTCCGCCCTCTCCTCAAGGCCCTCCACTGGCTTCCCGTTTCGGAGCGCTGCAAGTTCAAACTGGGCTGCCTGACTCATAAATCTTTGGCCGGCACCGGCCCCTTCTTTATTTCCTCTCTTTTGCACCCTTATACCCCCTCCAGGAACCTCCGTTCCTCTCATCTTGCGCTCCTTCAGACATCCCGAATCAGGCCCAAAAAACACAGAGGTCTCAGATTCTCCTTTTTGGCACAGTCATTCTGGAACTCCCTGCCGCTGGAACTGAGACTCTCTTCCTCTCATCTTCACTTCAGGTCTCTCCTAAAAACCCACCTCTTCCATAGCATTTACTCATAAGTTCTTCTCTCCACGCCTTCTGCCTCTCACCGAATAAAGTGAACAGCGCCAAGAAACCGTCCGGTGAATGCCGCGCTTTATAAGTAATTTTTACATTACATTACATTACATTACAATGTTTGCAGTTTTAAACTGTTGGTGATAGTTCGTATCCTCCAGCCTCTAAGAGTATGTTAAGTGCTGCAAACATTTTGTGAATCAAATCGACGTTATGTTCCTTTCAAAAGGCAGTTGAGGAAAATAGAGCTTGAAGACAGCTCTTGTCTTGCAGGGCAGTGTCTACTTCTGGCTGTCTTTCTCATGAACCATACATTGTCAGCTGATGGTCAATGCCTCAAAATAATATATTTTTTTTGGAACCTAAGCACTAGATTGGAGAATAAGGTACAAGGTGTGAAATTAGAAATGTCTCAAAATGCAAAACTATTGTTACTCATCTGTAACTTTCTAATTGATACACGTTCCCTCAGATTCCTTAGCTATGAACCTTTATGCCAGGTGTTAGACTGTATCAGTAAAATATTCATCTGTTCCTCACAGCTGGCCCTAGTCCGGAATTCCTGATTTTATCCCAGATACTTTCGGTCACTATAGCCACATTTCAGTCTCTAATTTTCCACTCACTATGCCACTCTAGACAGAGGGATGTTTTCTGATCTGTATGCGAGAAGCAGTATATAATTGAGGGAGCATGAATGAGTCCGCAAGTCCTCTTGAGATTTGTGATGCCCCCTTCCAGCAGCAAGATTAAAAGGAGTGTGGTAGCACACACATTGTATAGAATGTAACTTTTTTGTCACCTGACCACAGTATATTAGAAGTGGTTGTGAAACCATAACGTACCAAAACTGTGGTGAAGGTATGGCACCTTTTGGAAGCAGTAGTGGCAAACATATTAAAACGTAACTTTTGGATGAAAGGTTGATATGTCTGTTCCAGTCTGTAGTTGAGAGGAAAACTAGGAGTAATATTCATTTAGAGATACTAGAAAGACTTATAAGCACGATCCCTTGAGTCTCATTTGAGAGACTGACGCATAGCTGGGATTTTAAGTATCAGTTTGGATACTGTAGAATTTTCTCCTCTTATTCGTCCATCAGTGGTGTGCTAGATGCTTAGAATGTTAAGAAGATAGCGTTTTATTACAAAAATATGGATAACATCTCTCCACCCATTTTTCCCTAACATCACCTGTGCTGCAATTGGAAAAATGTGTTTGCCCACTTTGCAAGAGTTTATGTAACATGCCTGTCAGCGGAGAAAAATACAGATTTCCTCATGCGCTGTTTAGGGGTGGAATGGCAGGAAGTGTTTGACAGTTTGTCTGAGCTGAAGGCCAATGAGGCAACTGGACAAATTCCAAATCCCCTAGTTAATACTAGACAAACTTTATCTTCCAAAAGTAATAACTGTTCTGGAGAGACATCGTTTTGGGGCTCGTTCACAAAGAGAAGAAGATTGAGTTAAGAAGTTCATCATCACTGCAAGAAAATTGGCTTTCCTCATGTAGCTTTGGTTCAACCACCAATAAAAGCGTAACAGACCAATTCATGTTAAAATCCAGGAATGATGGGTTTATAGAGGATCTGTGGTTGAAGGACGACTGGTCTTTGAAGGAGGTGTTAGAAGCTGAATATTCCTTAACAGACATAGAAGTGATAAGAAAGAGGAGTGTTCCAGCCAAGAAAATTAATAATCGTTACAGGTAGTAGAAAAAGAAGAAACATTCCCTACTATTCAGCAATAAAATTAAAGGCCTTTATGATAAATGTGGTGAGAGAGGACACATGGCACATTAAGAAGGGTGTGTGCACCAGCTGGTCGTAGGCAGAACTCATAGTGACCTAAATCACTGACGATGGAAGACATTGTGGGGAATGCTGTAAATGCAGTTGATGGTAGAGTGGTAAACTTAAGCTCATATCCAAGTACAGTTCTGCGGAAATGTAAAAATCAGTGAGGGATAAGATTAAAAAGTATGGAAATTTGTAAGAAACGTCTTCTAGGAGACTCCGAACTAGATCCAAGTATTTTGATGACTCTGTAAGTTAAAATTACCATGTTCCAAAATATTTGTTAGATCTATGGTAGGCTGAACTCTATTTTAAAGTGTGAGGGGAAGAAATGGATATTTGTGCTATTATAATATGCACTGTTGAGGTAGAATGTGTTGACTTGAAAGGCAAGTTGAAGGAAGTGTCTTGAACTAAAGGTGCTAAACACTGCTTCTCCCAATAGGGTCGCGCTGTTGCTAAAAGCACACCTCTTTTGTAACCTGTTAGAGAGAATACAGTTTCTGACTTAATCCTGTTTGTGTGGCCTTAGCTGGTAATATTGCATCTGTTTTGGGGAAGCATCCATGAACCTTGTTTAACCAATATTTCAAGACTTTTTTGGTATCAACAATTTACGTTTACTTCTGACATTAAACAAAGATGACTACAGTACATCAGACAGTCTGAGATTGTGTTTCTGTTAGTAGGGCTTTGTATTTGTGTTTGGTTGGCTTCTGTTTTGACATTCATAATAAAACTATGCAAACAAGAGACAGAAAAAGTTGATTGAATGCTTTCATCTATTTCTGTTGTGTTTCACAATTCTAGATGCTGTGGTCAGTATATTCATTTGCTGTAGGCAAAGAATGTTAAATCAGTTTCTCTCTTTTGTATTGTAAGTCAGAGCTGTTGACATCAGTTGCAGACTTGTATCTGATAGAGACTTCTAGCCACCGATTCCTTACCTTGGAATGATCCCCAGGCGTCAGACTGGATCTGGATTTTTTGTTTTTTAGAAGTACCCCTTCGGCCCAGTAGATAGTGTTGTTCAGCTACACGTGGCGTAATCTTAGTTGGTGCAGGCAGTGACTTGGACGGTGCCTTTATAGGAGATGTGGAATGATGTGGTGGATTGCTTGGGTGACGTTGAAATAGTGGTGAGGAGCTCAGCCCTTGGATCCCCTGTGACCTAGGTTTAGTCACCCCCGCTGGATGGCGGCTGACCGATCTAGCCAGTTTCTGGATGGCTACCCAGACGCCTCCCCAATCCCGGCAGCTTGACGAAGGATAAAAGGATGAGGGATATGGTAGGTTTGTCTGGTTATGCCGGTGGTAGGAAATGTGTGCTGATCCTTCCCCTCCACCCCTGCCCTCCTCCTGTTTCTATGGGATTGGTGTGTGATACTTGTCTTGTACACGCGCAACGCTTCCCTTCGCTAGGCAACCTTGGTGTCTCTTCTCCTCTGCCCTTCCTTCTCCTGTGTCGCACCAACAATAAACGAGATGTATATATGGTGTTTAATTGAAATTTGAAACGACTTGGAAGTTGCTGTATTTACTCTGCAGTTGTTTTGTCTCCTGTCTTGAACCAGTGTCTTTTGTATTAAATGGCTTCCATTTTGCAAAACATTAATAAAGACCTTTTAAAAAGAATTTCAAAATGCTCATGCTTGCTTAAGTTCTGTCTGCCCTGGCCCCAGGAGACTGGATGATAGCGTTGGACTTGCAGGACGCATATTTCCACATTCCCGTCCTGCCTGACCACAGGTGTTACCTGCAGTTCATGGTGGACCACAAGCACTTTGTTTACTGTGCTTCCTTATGGCCAGCTCCGGGTGATCCTGCTGGCATTAAAAGCCTTTCTATCCTCTATCAAGGGAAGCCTAGTACAGGTGTTCATGAACTACACCACGGCTATGTAGTATTGCAAAAAACAGGGCAGGTGGGGTTGTGGACTTTTTGTCAAGAGGCCCTGCATCTCTGGACATGGCTGGAACGTCAGGGCATTTCTCTGGTGGTTCACCTGTTGGGCCCCCTTATGCCAGGTCGGACAAACTCAGCTAAAGATGCCTCGCTGATCACAAGTGGCATCTCCATCTGGAGGTGATGCAAGGTCTCTTTCAGCAGTAGGGAGAGCCATGGTTAGATCTGTCCACCACTGCCAAGGACACGCAATGTCAGCGGTTCTGTGAGCTAGAGTTTTCATGGCGGCTCTTGCTCAGAGACGCCTTTTGTCTTGCGTGGAGGTCAAGTATCATGTACGACTTTCTGCCCATACCACTCCTACCCACAGTTCTCAAGAAGATCCGGAACAACCGGGCCGAAGTAAGCCTTATGGCTCCGGACTCTGCTTGGAGAGTTTGGTATCCCAAGCTGTTGAACATGGACATCGGTCCTCCGATCAGGCTGCCCCTTCAGGAGGAACTTCTGTTGCAACAGCAAGGAAGGGTCCCCCACCCGAATCTGTCAACGTTCTGCCTTCATGTGTGGAGATTAAGCGCCAACAGTTGACAGCTTTCAGCCTTCCATTTGAAGTCTGCAATGTTATCTAGGCAGCCAGCCATCCCTCGATCAAGATGCTATATGCCTCTCTCAGGTCCTTCTTTTCATCCTTTCCCTTGCTCATCAGGGCTCTGCTCTGGGCTCCTTAAAGGACTATATTTCAGCTATTTCAGCCTTTCTGCAGTTTCCTGACCAGCCATCCCTCGTCAAAACCCCTATTGTACATAGGTTCTTAAAAACATTTGCAATATATATGTTTCCTCCTTCACCCCTTATCATGCTTCAGTGCGACCTTAACCTAGCCCTGATGTTCCTTATGTGTGCTCCCTTTGAGCGCTTGCACAACTTTCCTCTCAGGCTCCTTACCATGAAGACTGCCTTCATGATGGTGATGACATCTGACCGGCGTTTCAGGGAGCTTCCAACTTTGTCATCCAAGCCTTCATACCTGAACATGTACCCAGACAAGCTGGTTCTTCGTACAGAGCTTCCTTTCTGCTGAAAGTAATTACTCCTTTTCATGTAGGCAAGTCCATCACCCTACCTACTTTTAAACTCCACCACATCCCTCTAAAGAAGAGGAGTGGCTACACTGAGTTGATCCAAAAAGAGCGTTGTTCTACCTTGACTGCACAAGAGAGTTCCAGGTGGATGACCAGCTCTGCATGGGGTTTGCGGAGTGAAGAAGAGAAAGGCTGTGCAGAAACGGACCCTCTCCTGATGAATTGTGCTCTGCTTTAAAATATGTTATTCATTTGCCAAGGAGTAACCCCCTGAGGGCTTACATGCGCATCCTATTAAAGGCAAGGCTGCGACCACCGCATTAGCACGTGGAGTCCCTGTCCTGATCATCTGCCAGGCAGCAACATGGGGCGCTCTGCACACATTCACAAAATATTACTGCCTTGACAGTCGGGCTTGTTGGGTCGGGCTCTCTGCCCGTTCAGTCATGCTGGACTTTTTGCTATAAAATTGGTTCGCAGACCCACCTCCAGGGATCTATAGCTTGGGTATCCATTCTAAAGTAAGGAATCTGTGGCTAGAAGGGTCTATCAGATGAGCAAGTTACCTTTGGTAATGCCTTATATGGTACTCTATTAGCTGCAAATTCCTTACAAACCCACCCATCCTCCCTGCTCTGCAAGCAGATTTCTAGGGACAGGGTTTTCCCTTTTCAGGGCCCTAGTTTTACATACCAGTGGTCCATGTTCTTTGTTGCTCCAAGCACCTGGCGTGGAAAGTTGTGAAAAGAAACTGATATCAGTACACTGGGATTGCACCTGTATGGGCACCGCACATGTCATTTCCGGTGCAGACAGTGCCACACGGAGCCGAACAATACCACCTACTGGCACCCAGTGGTACAGCTCACAAAAAAAATCCTGTATCCAGTCTGACATTTGGGGATAATCCTAAATTATGGAATCTGTGGCTAGATAAAGGCTCTAGCAAGTAAGGTGTTACCCAAGGTAAGTAACTTGTTCAGAACTGCCATTCTATAGTTGTTGCCATTTAGCCAGGTTTATAACGTGTGCTTTGTCACGAGTACCCGAAAATAATGCTTTTCATTGGCTTGATTTTCTTGATTAGTAACATTTGTTGAATTTTTCCTTTTGTTAACAGTCTCTAATACAATGTTTCTTGAGCACACTCTGACACTGTTTATGACTAATGCCTATACATAGAAAGACTCCATATTCTATTTTGCATTAATATAAAACAATTTACTTCATTTGGTGCAAATATGTTCCTCGCCTGAAGGTCACCAGAGCACCTAGAACTGGGCTGGAGAATGTACAAACTATAAAACATTGCATTGAAATTTTTCAAGCACAAATATCATAAAGAGGAAGGAAAATGAAACCTTGTAGCACTTTAAAAAAAAAAAAGTATTTTCATTAAACATAAAACAACCATATACAAGTAGCATTTAAGGAGAGATAGCCGAGACAAGTTCACAGTTCTGAAAATGTATCCCGTCGGTGATCCCCACCATGAGACACCCACACTCCCCCACCGCAAACCCTAGCATCCTGTCTCCCACATCAACACATATCAGTTCACAGGGCTCGCCTCAAAGTTCTTTATATTCGGCCCATGCACTCCAGATCTTTACCTCTTTATGGGTCCCCCTTGCAGCCTCCATGGCTGGGACCCAGCTGGGCCCTGGACCTCCTGTCCCCCATGCCCCGGAGCCTGCTCACGCTTTCATTGGAGCACAGGGTGACCAGATGGCTTCCCTTTTGTGCCCGGCCATCTGGTCGCCCGTATCCCCTCGGCCATCTGGTCACCCATATCCCCTCTGCCATCTGGTCGCCCGGATCCCCTCTGCCATCTGGTCGCCCGGATCCCCTCTGCCATCTGGTCGCCCGGATCCCCTCTGCCATCTGGTCGCCCGGATCCCCTCGGCCATTTGGTCACCTGCAATGCTTTCCTATGGGGTGACCAGATGGCCGGACTTCCCTGGAAGTCCCGATGAGGTGCCATTTGCCTCCGGATCCCAGCGAGGGCTCCAGGAGGCCGGGTACTTTTGCACCTTGGGTCCCCTCTGTCACCTCGTGTGCATGGATTACAAGAAAGGAGGGTAATTTTCCTCCAGATTACTGGGGAGAGGGTCAGTCAGACCTCCGTGAGGTCCGGTGATTCTGAATCTGGGAAAGGCAGAACCCGGGCCCACCCGCCGGGGCACCCAGGGGCCCGGGTACGCAACGTTTGTTCAGGCAGGCCTCCGTGAGGTCCTGCAAAGTTGAGTCGGGGGAAGGTGGCACCCGGCCTGCCCGCCGGGGCCTTCAGGGGCCTGGGTATGAACCGGTCTCTCAGCCGAGTCTGCTTGCCCCGGCAGCAGGCAGGCAGGGGATGCTAAGCCAGCATACCCCCTGCGCAGGCTGGCCTGCCAGTGATGCCCCGGCTGTACTCTGATCGATTGGGCACTCTTGGTCCATTTAGGGATGGACTGCTTGGCTGTGGTTTCAAGCAAAGAGCTTCCACCCCACATGGACCGTCTGACTCGAGGGAGGGCCTGCCGCAAGGCTGTAGGTTGTTCACCCTACCCAGCAGAGCGAAGGCCGAGCGGCCCCGGCAGCTCGTGCCCCCCAGTGGTCTGACCCGAGCGGAAGGGGTTATATGGCGCCAGGCTCTCGGATGCTGCCTGGCCAGCAGGTCTGTGGGCCCTGTGTGCCACGCCGTCACCCCTCTCTTCCCAGCATGTATCCACAGCAGCTCAGAACAATCGTTCCGAGGGGTTCCGCCACGCCAGGCCCCGGCACCCCTGCGTCTCGCTCAGGCTGCGACTCGATAGGCCCAGCCGTCTCCGCCGGGAGGGAGAGGCATGCCGGTGCCCAATGCGACCACACCGCTCCACACCCCTCCATCTCCAAGATTAAGCCATGCACGTGTAAGTACACACGGCCGGTACAGTGAAACTGCGAATGGCTCATTAAATCAGTTATGGTTCCTTTGATCGCTCCAACTGTTACTTGGATAACTGTGTTAATTCTAGAGCTAATACATGCCGACGAGCGCTGACCTCCCGGGATGCGTGCATTTATCAGACCAAGACCAATCTGGGCTCGACCGGCAGCTTTGGTGACACTAGGTAACCTCGGGCCGATCGCACATCCCTGCTACGGCGACGATACATTTGGATGTTTGCCCTATCAACTTTCGATGGTATTTTATGTGCCTACCATGGTGACCACGGGTAACGGGAATCAGGGTTCGATTCCGGAGAGGGAGCCTGAGAAACTGCTACCACATCCAAGGAAGGCAGTAGGCATGCAAATGAACCACTCCTGACTCGGGGAGGTAGTGATGAAAAATAACAATACAGGACTCTTTCGAAGCCCTGTACTTGGAATGAGTACACTTTAAATCCTTTAACTAGGATCCATTGGAGGGCAAGTCTGGTGCCAGCAGCCGCGGTAATTCTAGCTCCAATAGCGTATTTAAAGTTGCTGCAGTTAAAAAACTCGTAGTTGGATCTTGGGATTGAGCAGGCGGTCCGCTGCAAGGCGAGCTACTGCCTGTCCTAGCCCCTGCCTCTCGGCGCCCTTGATGCTCTTGACGTAATGTCCTGGGGGTCTGAAGCTTTTACTTTGAAAAAATTAGAGTGTTCAAAGCAGGCCGGTCGCCTGAATACTTCAGCTAGGAATAATGGAATAGGACTCCAGTTCTATTTTGTTTGTTTTCGGAACTGGGGCCATATTTAAGAGGGACGGCTGGGGGCATTCGTATTGTGCCGCTATAGGTGAAATTCTTGGACTGGCGCAAAACGAACCAAAGCCAAGAATGTTTTCATTAATCAAGAACGAAAGTCGGAGGTTCGAAGACTATCAGATACCGTCGTAGTTCCGACCATAAACGATGCCGACTAGCGATCCGGCTGCGTTATTCCCATGACCCACCGAGCAGCTTCCGGGAAACCAAAGTCTTTGGGTTCCGGGGGGGGGGGGGGGAGAGTATGGTTGCAAAGCTGAAACTTAAAGGAATTGATGGAAGGGTACCACCAGGAGTGGAGCATGCGGCTTAATTTGACTCAACACAGGCAACTTCGCCCGGACACGGAAAGGATTGACAGATTGATGGCTCTTTCTCGATTCTGTGCGTGGTGGTGCATGGCCGTTCTTAGTTGGTGGAGCTATTTGTCTGGTTAATTCCGATAAC